>NW_027362762.1:980053864-980788994 GCF_046119375.1 Phyllobates terribilis | reverse complement strand
CCTCTATACTCCACGTATATACTATACACTGACGACTGCTCTATACTCCACGTATATACTATACACTGACGACTCCTCTATACTCCACGTATATACTATACACTTGAAGCTGCTCTATACTCCACGTATATACTATACACTGACGACTCTCTATACTGCCACGTATATACTATACACTGACGACTGCTCTATACTCCACGTATATACTATACACTGACGACTCCTCTATACTCCACGTATATACTATACACTGACGACTGCTCTATACTCCACTATATACTATACACTGACGACTCCTCTATACTCCACGTATAACTAGTCTCTATACTCCACGTATATACTATACACTGACGACTGCTCTATACTCCACGTATATATCACGTATATACTATACGCGACGATAACTATACACTGACGACTCCTCTATACTCCACGTATATACTATACACTGAAACTCTCTATACTCCACGTATATACTATACACTGACGACTGCTCTATACTCCACGTATATACTATACACTGACGAATCCTCTATACTCCACGTATATACTATACACTGACGACTGCTCTATACTCCACGTATATATATACACTGACGACTTGCTCTATACTCCACGTATACTATACACTGACGACTCCTCTATACTCCACGTATATACTATACACTGACGACTGCTCTATACTCCACGTATATACTATACACTGACGACACCTCTATACTCCACGTATATACTATACACTGACGACTGCTCTATACTCCACGTATATACTATACACTGACGACTCCTCTATACTCCACGTATATACTATACACTGACGACTCCCTCTATACTCCACGTATATACTATACACTGACGACTGCTCTATACTCCACGTATATACTATACACTGACGACTGCTCTATACTCACGTATATACTATACACTGACGACTGCCTCTATACTCCACGTATATACTATACACTGACGACTCCTCTATACTCCACGTATATACTATACACTGACGACTCCTCTATACTCCACGTATATACTATACACTGACGACTGCTCTATACTCCACGTATATACTATACACTGACGACTGCTCTATACTCCACGTATATACTATACACTGACGACTGCTCTATACTCCACGTATATACTATACACTGACGACTCCTCTATACTCCACGTATATACTATACACTGACGACTGCTCTATACTCCACGTATATACTATACACTGACGACTGCTCTATACTCCACGTATATACTATACACTGACGACTGCCTCTATACTCCACGTATATACTATACACTGAGACTGCTCTATACTCCACGTATATACTATACACTGACGACTCCTCTATACTCCACGTATATACTATACACTGACGACTGCTCTATACTCCACGTATATACTATACACTGACGACTCCTCTATACTCCACGTATATACTATACACTGACGACTGCTCTATACTCCACGTATATACTATACACTGACGACACCTCTATACTCCACGTATATACTATACACTGACGACTGCTCTATACTCCACGTATATACTATACACTGACGACTCCTCTATACTCCACGTATATACTATACACTGACGACTGCTCTATACTCCACGTATATACTATACACTGACGACTGCTCTATACTCCACGTATATACTATACACTGACGACTCCTCTATACTCCACGTATATACTATACACTGACGACTCCTCTATACTCCACGTATATACTATACACTGACGACTGCTCTATACTCCACGTATATACTATACACTGACGACACCTCTATACTCCACGTATATACTATACACTGACGACTGCTCTATACTCCACGTATATACTATACACTGACGACTCCTCTATACTCCACGTATATACTATACACTGACGACTGCTCTATACTCCACGTATATACTATACACTGACGACTGCCTCTATACTCCACGTATATACTATACACTGACGACTCCTCTATACTCCACGTATATACTATACACTGACGACTGGCTCTATACTCCACGTATATACTATACACTGACGACTGCTCTATACTCCACGTATATACTATACACTGACGACTCCTCTATACTCCACGTATATACTATACACTGACGACTCCTCTATACTCCACGTATATACTATACACTGACGACTGCCTCTATACTCCACGTATATACTATACACTGACGACTGCTCTATACTCCACGTATATACTATACACTGACGACTCCTCTATACTCCACGTATATACTATACACTGACGACTGCTCTATACTCCACGTATATACTATACACTGACGACACCTCTATACTCCACGTATATACTATACACTGACGACTGCTCTATACTCCACGTATATACTATACACTGACGACTCCTCTATACTCCACGTATATACTATACACTGACGACTCCTCTATACTCCACGTATATACTATACACTGACGACTGCTCTATACTCCACGTATATACTATACACTGACGACTGCTCTATACTCCACGTATATACTATACACTGACGACTCCTCTATACTCCACGTATATACTATACACTGACGACTGCTCTATACTCCACGTATATACTATATACACTGACGACTGCTCTATACTCCACGTATATACTATACACTGACGACACCTCTATACTCCACGTATATACTATACACTGACGACTCCTCTATACTCCACGTATATACTATACACTGACGACTCCTCTATACTCCACGTATATACTATACACTGACGACTGCTCTATACTCCACGTATATACTATACACTGACGACACTCTATACTCCACGTATATACTATACACTGACGACTCCTCTATACTCCACGTATATACTATACACTGACGACTGCTCTATACTCCACGTATATACTATACACTGACGACTGCTCTATACTCCACGTATATACTATACACTGACGACACCTCTATACTCCACGTATATACTATACACTGACGACTGCTCTATACTCCACGTATATACTATACACTGACGACTCCTCTATACTCCACGTATATACTATACACTGACGACTGCTCTATACTCCACGTATATACTATACACTGACGACTCCTCTATACTCCACGTATATACTATACACTGACGACTGCTCTATACTCCACGTATATACTATACACTGACGACACCTCTATACTCCACGTATATACTATACACTGACGACTGCTCTATACTCCACGTATATACTATACACTGACGACTCCTCTATACTCCACGTATATACTATACACTGACGACTCCTCTATACTCCACGTATATACTATACACTGACGACTGCTCTATACTCCACGTATATACTATACACTGACGACTGCTCTATACTCCACGTATATACTATACACTGACGACTCCTCTATACTCCACGTATATACTATACACTGACGACTGCTCTATACTCCACGTATATACTATACACTGACGACACCTCTATACTCCACGTATATACTATACACTGACGACTGCTCTATACTCCACGTATATACTATACACTGACGACTCCTCTATACTCCACGTATATACTATACACTGACGACTCCTCTATACTCCACGTATATACTATACACTGACGACTGCTCTATACTCCACGTATATACTATACACTGACGACTGCTCTATACTCCACGTATATACTATACACTGACGACACCTCTATACTCCACGTATATACTATACACTGACGACTGCTCTATACTCCACGTATATACTATACACTGACGACTCCTCTATACTCCACGTATATACTATACACTGACGACTGCTCTATACTCCACGTATATACTATACACTGACGACTGCTCTATACTCCACGTATATACTATACACTGACGACTCCTCTATACTCCACGTATATACTATACACTGACGACTCCTCTATACTCCACGTATATACTATACACTGACGACTGCTCTATACTCCACGTATATACTATACACTGACGACTCCTCTATACTCCACGTATATACTATACACTGACGACTCCTCTATACTCCACGTATATACTATACACTGACGACACCTCTATACTCCACGTATATACTATACACTGACGACTCCTCTATACTCCACGTATATACTATACACTGACGACTCCTCTATACTCCACGTATATACTATACACTGACGACTGCTCTATACTCCACGTATATACTATACACTGACGACACCTCTATACTCCACGTATATACTATACACTGACGACTCCTCTATACTCCACGTATATACTATACACTGACGACACCTCTATACTCCACGTATATACTATACACTGACGACTCCTCTATACTCCACGTATATACTATACACTGACGACACCTCTATACTCCACGTATATACTATACACTGACGACACCTCTATACTCCACGTATATACTATACACTGACGAATGCTCTATACTCCACGTATATACTATACACTGACGACACCTCTATACTCCACGTATATACTATACACTGACGACACCTCTATACTCCACGTATATACTATACACTGACGACTCCTCTATACTCCACGTATATACTATACACTGACGACACCTCTATACTCCACGTATATACTATACACTGACGACACCTCTATACTCCACGTATATACTATACACTGACGACTCCTCTATACTCCACGTATATACTATACACTGACGACACCTCTATACTCCACGTATATACTATACACTGACGACACCTCTATACTCCACGTTTATACTATACACTGACGACTCCTCTATACTCCACGTATATACTATACACTGACGACACCTCTATACTCCACGTATATACTATACACTGACGACACCTCTATACTCCACGTATATACTATACACTGACGACTCCTCTATACTCCACGTATATACTATACACTGACGACACCTCTATACTCCACGTATATACTATACACTGACGACACCTCTATACTCCACGTATATACTATACACTGACGACTCCTCTATACTCCACGTATATACTATACACTGACGACACCTCTATACTCCACGTTTATACTATACACTGACGACTCCTCTATACTCCACGTATATACTATACACTGACGACACCTCTATACTCCACGTATATACTATACACTGACGACACCTCTATACTCCACGTATATACTATACACTGACGACTCCTCTATACTCCACGTATATACTATACACTGACGACACCTCTATACTCCACGTATATACTATACACTGACGACACCTCTATACTCCACGTTTATACTATACACTGACGACACCTCTATACTCCACGTATATACTATACACTGACGACACCTCTATACTCCACGTTTATACTATACACTGACGACTCCTCTATACTCCACGTATATACTATACACTGACGACACCTCTATACTCCACGTATATACTATACACTGACGACACCTCTATACTCCACGTATATACTATACACTGACGACTCCTCTATACTCCACGTATATACTATACACTGACGACACCTCTATACTCCACGTATATACTATACACTGACGACTCCTCTATACTCCACGTATATACTATACACTGACGACACCTCTATACTCCACGTATATACTATACACTGACGACACCTCTATACTCCACGTATATACTATACACTGACGAATGCTCTATACTCCACGTATATACTATACACTGACGACACCTCTATACTCCACGTATATACTATACACTGACGACACCTCTATACTCCACGTATATACTATACACTGACGACTCCTCTATACTCCACGTATATACTATACACTGACGACACCTCTATACTCCACGTATATACTATACACTGACGACACCTCTATACTCCTCGTATATACTATACACTGACGAATGCTCTATACTCCACGTATATACTATACACTGACTCCTCCTCTATACTCCACGTATATACTATACATGACGACACCTCTATACTCCACGTATATACTATACACTGACGACACCTCTATACTCCACGTATATACTATACACTGACGACACCTCTATACTCCACGTATATACTATACACTGACGACACCTCTATACTCCACGTATATACTATACACTGACGACTCCTCTATACTCCACGTATATACTATACACTGACGACACCTCTATACTCCACGTATATACTATACACTGACGACACCTCTATACTCCACGTATATACTATACACTGACGACTGCTCTATACTCCACGTATATACTATACACTGACGACACCTCTATACTCCACGTATATACTATACACTGACGACTCCTCTATACTCCACGTATATACTATACACTGACGACTCCTCTATACTCCACGTATATACTATACACTGACGACACCTCTATACTCCACGTATATACTATACACTGACGACACCTCTATACTCCTCGTATATACTATACACTGACGAATGCTCTATACTCCACGTATATACTATACACTGACGACACCTCTATACTCCACGTATATACTATACACTGACGACACCTCTATACTCCACGTATATACTATACACTGACGACTCCTCTATACTCCACGTATATACTATACACTGACGACACCTCTATACTCCACGTATATACTATACACTGACGACACCTCTATACTCCTCGTATATACTATACACTGACGAATGCTCTATACTCCACGTATATACTATACACTGACGACTCCTCTATACTCCACGTATATACTATACACTGACGACACCTCTATACTCCACGTATATACTATACACTGACGACACCTCTATACTCCACGTATATACTATACACTGACGACACCTCTATACTCCACGTATATACTATACACTGACGACACCTCTATACTCCACGTATATACTATACACTGACGACTCCTCTATACTCCACGTATATACTATACACTGACGACACCTCTATACTCCACGTATATACTATACACTGACGACACCTCTATACTCCACGTATATACTATACACTGACGACTGCTCTATACTCCACGTATATACTATACACTGACGACACCTCTATACTCCACGTATATACTATACACTGACGACTCCTCTATACTCCACGTATATACTATACACTGACGACTCCTCTATACTCCACGTATATACTATACACTGACGACACCTCTATACTCCTCGTATATACTATACACTGACGAATGCTCTATACTCCACGTATATACTATACACTGACGACACCTCTATACTCCTCGTATATACTATACACTGACGAATGCTCTATACTCCACGTATATACTATACACTGACGACTCCTCTATACTCCACGTATATACTATACACTGACGACACCTCTATACTCCACGTATATACTATACACTGACGACTCCTCTATACTCCACGTATATACTATACACTGACGACTGCTCTATACTCCACGTATATACTATACACTGACGACTCCTCTATACTCCACGTATATACTATACACTGACGACTCCTCTATACTCCACGTATATACTATACACTGACGACTCCTCTATACTCCACGTATATACTATACACTGACGACACCTCTATACTCCTCGTATATACTATACACTGACGAATGCTCTATACTCCACGTATATACTATACACTGACGACTCCTCTATACTCCACGTATATACTATACACTGACGACTCCTCTATACTCCACGTATATACTATACACTGACGACTCCTCTATACTCCACGTATATACTATACACTGACGACACCTCTATACTCCTCGTATATACTATACACTGACGACTCCTCTATACTCCACGTATATACTATACACTGACGAATGCTCTATACTCCACGTATATACTATACACTGACGACACCTCTATACTCCTCGTATATACTATACACTGACGACTCCTCTATACTCCACGTATATACTATACACTGACGACTCCTCTATACTCCACGTATATACTATACACTGACGACTCCTCTATACTCCACGTATATACTATACACTGACGACACCTCTATACTCCACGTATATACTATACACTGACGACTCCTCTATACTCCACGTATATACTATACACTGACGACTCCTCTATACTCCACGTATATACTATACACTGACGACTCCTCTATACTCCACGTATAAACTATACACTGACGACTCCTCTATACTCCACGTATATACTATACACTGACGACTCCTCTATACTCCACGTATATACTATACACTGACGACTCCTCTATACTCCACGTATATACTATACACTGACGACTCCTCTATACTCCACGTATATACTATACACTGACGACTGCTCTATACTCCACGTATATACTATACACTGACGACTGCTCTATACTCCACGTATATACTATACACTGACGACTCCTCTATACTCCACGTATATACTATACACTGACGACACCTCTATACTCCACGTATATACTATACACTGACGACTGCTCTATACTCCACGTATAAACTATACACTGACGACACCTCTATACTCCACATATATACTATACACTGACGACTCCTCTATACTCCACGTATATACTATACACTGACGACTCCTCTATACTCCACGTATATACTATACACTGACGACACCTCTATACTCCACGTATATACTATACACTGACGACACCTCTATACTCCATGTATATACTATACACTGACGACTCCTCTATACTCCACGTATATACTATACACTGACGACTCCTCTATACTCCACGTATATACTATACACTGACGACTCCTCTATACTCCACGTATATACTATACACTGTCGCTTCTGCTCTTTGATTCGCGGTTTAGTTGTTGGTTTCAGCCAATAGCCGCGCACTTCCGGGACACGTGATCACATGACTCCGCCCACCCAGGAAGCAACAAGAAGAAGAAGAATCCGGTAATATCCCTATAACGCTCCGGGGCCGGGTGTACGCCGTAGACTGACCGGTAATGACCCTATAACGCTCCGGGGCCGGGTGTACGCCGTAGACTGACCGGTAATGACCCTATAACGCTCCGGGGCCGGGTGTACGCCGTAGACTGACCTGTAATATCCCTATAACGCTCCGGGGCCGGGTGTACGCCGTAGACTGACCTGTAATATCCCTATAACGCTCCGGGGCCGGGTGTACGCCGTAGACTGACCGGTAATGACCCTATAACGCTCCGGGGCCGGGTGTACGCCGTAGACTGACCGGTAATGACCCTATAACGCTCCGGGGCCGGGTGTACGCCGTAGACTGACCTGTAATATCCCTATAACGCTCCGGGGCCGGGTGTATGCCGTAGACTGACCGGTAATGACCCTATAACGCTCCGGGGCCGGGTGTACGCCGTAGACTGACCTGTAATATCCCTATAACGCTCCGGGGCCGGGTGTACGCCGTAGACTGACCGGTAATGACCCTATAACGCTCCGGGGCCGGGTGTACGCCGTAGACTGACCTGTAATGACCCTATAACGCTCCGGGGCCGGGTGTACGCCGTAGACTGACCGGTAATGACCCTATAACGCTCCGGGGCCGGGTGTACGCCGTAGACTGACCGGTAATGACCCTATAACGCTCCGGGGCCGGGTGTATGCCGTAGACTGACCGGTAATGACCCTATAACGCTCCGGGGCCGGGTGTACGCCGTAGACTGACCTGTAATGACCCTATAACGCTCCGGGGCCGGGTGTACGCCGTAGACTGACCTGTAATGACCCTATAACGCTCTGGGGCCGGGTGTACGCCGTAGACTGACCGGTAATGACCCTATAACGCTCCGGGGCCGGGTGTACGCCGTAGACTGACCTGTAATATCCCTATAACGCTCCGGGGCCGGGTGTACGCCGTAGACTGACCGGTAATGACCCTATAACGCTCCGGGGCCGGGTGTACGCCGTAGACTGACCTGTAATGACCCTATAACGCTCCGGGGCCGGGTGTATGCCGTAGACTGACCGGTAATATCCCTATAACGCTCCGGGGCCGGGTGTACGCCGTAGACTGACCGGTAATGACCCTATAACGCTCCGGGGCCGGGTGTACGCCGTAGACTGACCTGTAATGACCCTATAACGCTCCGGGGCCGGGTGTACGCCGTAGACTGACCTGTAATATCCCTATAACGCTCCGGGGCCGGGTGTACGCCGTAGACTGACCGGTAATGACCCTATAACGCTCCGGGGCCGGGTGTACGCCGTAGACTGACCTGTAATGACCCTATAACGCTCCGGGGCCGGGTGTACGCCGTAGACTGACCTGTAATGACCCTATGACACTCCGGGGCCGGGTGTACGCCGTAGACTGACCGGTAATGACCCTATAACGCTCCGGGGCCGGGTATACACTGTATACTGTTTTTGGCGCTCAGGTTCAGATACGGCTTTAAAGAAGACAACCACTCGATATAACCCAAATATTGTAAATAAAATTGGGTTACAAGAGGTAAGATACACATTTAAAGAAATAGTGTGATATTGTGTCCACTTCTGTATATGTTATAATACAAAGGTTAATTGTGTGTGTGTGTGATATATATATATATATATATATATATATATATATATATATATATATATATATATATATATATATATATATATATATATATATATATATATATATATATATATATATATATATATATATAATAATTTATATTGTAAGGCAGTGCTAGTCATCATACTGGGGGACACTCGCTGCACCGGGTCAATTAAAGCACACATGCAATGTCTTTCCGGTTCTTCACAATGCAGCAGTTTATTATTTATCATAAGCCGCTTATCACACATATAATGTCCACGGGCTTTTCCAGTGGCAGCTATGCCCACTTGGCTCCAGTTACAGCCTTCAGCAAATTAACTATAACAATGTCCATATAACCTACCGCTTTTACCTTTTGCCGGGTCTTAACGGTTTCAGACTTATTCTGCCACCGCTGTGGCTTTTAGGCTTCCCAGGTGGGGGTCTCCAGCCCTCATATCTTCGAAGGCTACTGGTATGTCTTCACACTTAACGTCCAGCCTCTGCCTTTCAGGACTCTTGTCTTTCATGCTTCTGCCCTCCAAGGCCACTGGCATTGCTTACACAGCTAAAGATCCAGCCTCCGCCTTTCAGGCTTCACCAGGCTTCAATAGGCCTCACACTCTAGTGGTGTCCCACACAGGAACAGGCCTCACACCTTACACACACCTGTCTCAAAACTACCAGGGTTTATATATCTTCCAATGCATACAGGACCTGTGCTGATGCCACAGTCATGTGATCAGTCACCTGAGGGGGAGGTACATGGTCGGCCAAAACACACCCTGGACCATTACAGTAATGCCAAGCAAGCCGCCGCATTACATATCCCCCCCCTCTGTTCAAACTTGTGGGGTTGAACACATGACATACACAATCACCTTATAACCCCCAGTTCACACAGAGACTATGTACTTGACAATTGCGCTACTCAGCCCCTGGAACCTTAGTCATGGACATTAGCCCATTCCTTCGGGACCTACCATTCGTCATTGTCACTGACCTCGTCAATTCACATTTCCGGGTCGTAACCTTGTCAAACCTCCCCCGCTCCCAGCAGTCAATACAACAGGATGACTCACACGCCCTTGTATCTAAGGTCCGGTTAGACTCCGTACTGTCCTGTACACTATTGGGTCGTTTGTATGGGCCTCTCAAATCTGAGTCACTGGAGGTCTCACTACCTCTAAACCCACGCCCACTATCCTCAGGACATCTTGAAAGGTCCCTAACTTCAGCTGTAGCTGTTCTGTTATTTAGGGGGCCCTTTCTCTGTCTGGTCTCACAATTTCTAGACGGCTGCCACCTTCTGCCGCTCAGGCGATTCTGTCTTTCCACTCGCAGTCTAGCGAGATTCAACTGTTCTACCTCTCACAGGTAGGTCACTCGGTACTCCATCAGCATGCGTATATATTCCAGACTTTCCTCCGTTCCTACAGCGGAGAATGACACCATGCCGTCTTCATCTGGTATCCAGTCCTGACTATCACGTGGACTGCTTACCTTCATCACACCAGACTTCTTTACCATCATCTGCATGGCTCGGCCATTTCTCCCAATGAGCTTTCTCACGAGCACATGAGGCACCCGGATGACCTCTTCCCGCAGACTGTGAGCTTTTCTCATAAGCTCCAGTTGTCTAACGGCTTGTTCCGTCTTCAACCGGAGAAACCGCTTCGTGCGAATACATCACCAGTGCATGTCACTTAGGATAGCCACCCTCTTCACTGTGACTTCTTTCGTGGACAGGACCACCAGCTGTTTAGCTTCTGAGGTCGAGTACACCTTACAAGCTCCCACGGCCTTCTTAAACTTTTCATGCACGGACTCACTGGTGCAGTCTACTCTCAAATCCTCGGGTACATCTATGAGGCACTTGTACCGAGAGGTTTCTGTCTCACCAGTGGTCTCCAAACGATCAACCAGCTCAGGTTTCAGGGGCAACTGACTTTCAGCTTCTTCACCCTGTATGTTTCCCCTGAGCTGACTCACGGCTACGAACTCGAGAATTTTCGTCTTGACCACTTCCATTTCATATTTATCTTCGGTTAACACTCTCTTAGCTCTCCTCAGGTCCACCTTCTCATGGTATAATGGAGTGAGTGCAACTTGTTTTTCCTTTTCCTTCTCCAAGGAGGCCTCGTTCACTGAGTGATACTTTGCTAGGCGACTTTTGAGCTTGAAAACTCCTTCCTCTAGCTCCACTACTCGCCTCTCAGCAGCACATCTCTGAAGCTCTTCCTGCTTCCAATGGGCTTGTAGCGTCTCCTTGAGCTCCTTGATCTCGGCTCTTACTTCCACCGAATCATCCGAGCTCGCATTATTCGAGGAGGTATCTATTTCATACCTCCCATCTCCAGTGGCCAACTCCTGGCCCTGGTCTGTGGCTTCTCCGATAGACTCCTCCGTCTGTTTCCGCTTAGCTTCCATCTTGCTGATTCTTTCCTTAAGGCACGTCTCTGCCCTCTGGAGATTATCACAGAACGTCTGCAGCTCCTTCACCTGAGCTTCCAGACCTAGGGTCTTTCTGCAGAGATCATCATTTTCATCACGGGTGTCCTGCAGAGTGGTCTCAACCACTTGGCGCAAGTGCTCTGCACCCTCCTTATCCTCTAGTTTTTCTTTAACCTTGAGGAGACCCTCATAGTCTCTCTTGATTTGTTGCAGTTCCCTATTGAACTTTTCATGCCTCTTTTCTGCCTCACGATCGTGACCAGACACTTCATCTTTTATTGCCTCTTTCAGGGCGGATAGCCCCCGGTCTCGCTGGTACAGAGAGTCCACCAGCCGCTCCTTCTCCTGCATTAGAGGCTTTACATGGTCCTGGAATTGCTGCAGCTCCCTCATGAGTTCACCATATTCCTTCTTGGAGTCACACAGCTCCCGGTTGAACTGTTTGCGCAGTCGTTTTAGGTTTTGGTCACGCCCAGAAACTTCACCCTGCAGCGCCTCCACTGTGCTGTCTCTGTATCTCCAGGGTTTGCACCACAGTCATCTTCTCTTTGGTCATCAGTTCTGTTTGGTGTAACCTCTCACCGATTTTCTTCCGCCTGTTTCCTGAACTTCTTGGCATCTTCTTCAGCTTTGGCTTGGGCTTGACTCATTTCCACCACTTGTATTTTAAGGCGTTCGGCTTCACCACTTATGTCGAGCTGTCGTCGACGTTCGGCCTCTAGGGTCTTTTGGAAGCCTTCGGTCTCCTCAGCTAGTTGCTGCTGCATCTGCTCCTTGTCTTGTTTCTTAGCTTGCTCCATGGCCAGTTCCTTCTGTTTCTGCAGCATCTCCGCTTCGGCTTTCAGACGGGTGGCTTCTTGAACAGCTTGCATCTTCTCTTTGAGCATCTTTTCACCTAAGGCTCGCTGCTCATTTAGGTTGTCCTCGGCGAGCTTGCGTAGTCGGGCAGCCTCCTGGGCCTCTATACTTAGTCGGGCAGCCTCCTGGGCCTCTATACTTAGTCGGGCAGCCTCCTGGGCCTCTATACTTAGTCGGGCAGCCTCCTGGGCCTCTATACTTAGTCGGGCAGCCTCCTGGGCCTCTATACTTAGTCGGGCAGCCTCCTGGGCCTCTATACTTAGTCGGGCAGCCTCCTGGGCCTCTATACTTAGTCGGGCAGCCTCCTGGGCCTCTATACTTAGTCGGGCAGCCTCCTGGGCCTCTATACTCAGTCGGGCAGCCTCCTCTGCTACCTGTTTCATCTTCTCGGCTTCCTCGACAAGGAATTTTTGTGTGTTGTCTTTGTCTTTCATTATAAGAATCTTGTTTTCTTCTTCTATACGGACTTTCAGTTTCACCAGCTCTTCCATCTGTATTTTGACTTTGAAGAGTTCGTCTTCCACCAATTTCTTTTGCCTCAGGGACTCAGTCACTTCTTCTTTCAGATCCTGATCCCTCTGTCTCAGTACTGTACCGGAGGTTGCTACTGGCAATGTCACCTCCTCTTCTCCCTGTAAAGGAGGATCCACACTTGAAACAAAGGCACACAGCGTTACATTTTCTTTATTTTCACTTTCAGCAACGACTACAGGAGCAACCGTTTTGTGGCCCTTGCACCGTCGACGACGAGAGGGGGACTCTCTCCCCTCGTCTAGCTCCTCCTGACTGGACTCTTTCTACTTTCATAGTGTCACTGTCAGCTACAGGGTCTGTGTCACTCCCCATGGATTTGTGGACTAACAGGTCACCTCCCACTTTGACTTCAACCCCTTCTACTGGAGCTACCCCGTTATCAACGGTCAAATCGTCATTTTTAGGCGGTGCCAACCCACCACCAGTAACAAATTTTGGTTTTCTATACTCTACGCTCTTGTGAAAATCCGCCCCTTTTTTAGACTCCGCCCCCTTTGAACAACCAGTTCAAGGACCCAGTTCACAACATCTCTTACCACCTCCCCGGGCACTCTGGGATAGTACCGGCACCACAAGAGAACTCAAAGAATGGTCCGCTGCCGCCTTTCTGTAACGGGCCAACAGCTCCTGCCGTTCCTGCACCACGACCTGTTCTTGTTTCTCAAATGCCTGCTGCTGCGATTTTAACAGGCGCTTTAATCGCTCAATAGCTTCAGTCTCATTTGCTGCTCCCTTCACAGCCATCTTTATCTGCTCCTGCGTTTCTTCAGGACACTCCATTTTGCTGACGAACGTTTGCAGCCGGTCATCTAACCACTTCTCCATTCCGTCTGGGAATACTGCTCCATTCATAGCCATCGCGGTACACTATTCACAGTAGACACTTCACCGCTTTCCCCGGAAAAATTTTCGTGGCCCCGCCGAGCCACAGCAAACCAGGTTTGAGTGCGGGAACAATTTTCGTAACCCCGCCGAGTTACAGCAAACCAGGTTTGAGTGCGTCGTCCTGTGCCGTTGCCCCTAGCAACCGGGCTGCCGTTGCCCCTAGCAACCAGGCTGTAGTTGCCCGCATTCTCCAACCATATGTAAGGCAGCGCTAGTCATCATACTGGGGGATACTCGCTGCACCGGGTCAATTAAAGCACACATGCAATGTCTCTCCGGTATTTCACAATGCAGCAGTTTATTATTTATCATTAACCGCTTAGCACACATATAATGTCCGCGGGCTTTTCCAGTGGCAGCTATGCCCACTTGGCTCCAGTTACAGCCTTCAGCAAAGTAACTATAACAATGTCCATATAACGTACCGCTTTTACCTTTAGCTGGGTCTTAACGGTTTCAGACTTATTCTGCCACCGCTGTGGCTTTTAGGCTTCCCAGGTGGGGGTCTCCAGCCCTCGTACCTTCGAAGGCTACTGGTATGTCTTCACACTTAACGTCCAGCCTCTGCCTTTCAGGACTCTTGTCTTTCATGCTTCTGCCCTCCAAGGCCACTGGCATCGCTTACACAGCTAAGGATCCAGCCTCCGCCTTTCAGGCTTCAATAGGCCTCACACTCTAGTGGTGTCCCACACAGGAACAGGCCTCACACCTTACACACACCTGTCTCAAAACTACCAGGGTTTATATATCTTCCAATGCATACAGGACCTGTGCTGATGTCAGTCATGTGATCAGTCACCTGAGGGGGAGGTACATGGTCGGCGAAAACACACCCTGGACCATTACAGTAATGCCAAGCAAGCCGCCGCATTACACTATATATATATATATATATATATAATATATATATATATCACATACATACATACATACATTGTGAATCTACACTAGTAAGTCTGGTTCACCTTTAACCTCCAGTGGTCAGCCATTGGGAAAAGATAAATCAGAGATACAAGGCTCTCATCAGACAAAGGGGGCAATAAACCTTCACCATTCAAAAGCTCTCTGGGGTTACATATGTAAACGTCAGATAAAAGTTAGACAAATCTTCATGTTTTACAATAACGAACAAACAGAAGACTATTTGAGAGGTGAATCTTTCAGATAATGTGGATAAACAGTTCTCAAGATTTTATTAACCCCTTTGATACTCCAGTAGCAGGTGTATTCCGTTATGCGGACCTTGGACACTATGTCTCCAGTGGATGTATAGCACATGTATATAATGTCCGGTGGTTCTCCACAGGCGTCCCGGGCGGGGGGCGATACTCGCACAGACATGGAGGTGGAGGCAGCGCTGGCGCTGGTGGGGGAGATGGGCGTCTATCAGATCTTCTTGTGCTTCCTGCTGGCCGTGGTATTACAGGTGACTGGTCATTAATTATATAGGTTTTTACATTCCCCCTCCCCCTCCCTTCCCGATCACTCCTGTGTTTTGTCCCAGCTGTACACAGCCACAGAGGTGGTGCTGATCGCCATCTTGGGGGTCACCCCTCCGTATCACTGGGTGTACGATGACCCTCCGTCCCTGGGGAAGAACATCAGCCACGGACATGGACACCTGCGCTTCGAGGGGAACTTCACATCAATCAGCTCCGAGGTGAGAGAACGTCCTGATTCTGCACCCCCAGTGCTGGGAATCGCCCGCCTCACCCTCCTCTCCTCCACAGTGGTCACTGGTGGACGCACAGGCGTACAAGGTCAGCGCCGCCAGCTCTGTCTTCTTTGGAGGCGTCCTGGTCGGAGTCGTCTCATTCGGCCACTTATCTGATCGGTTTGGCAGGAAGCGGGTGTATGTGACAGGTAAGAATGGGTGAGAGACGCAGGCATGTGTGAGAGATAAGAAATGCAGGCGCATCGATGGGTGAGAAACCGGGGCGAGTGTGATGTGCGAGAGATGCTACTCCTCTGTCTACCACCTACCCGTCCTCTCCACAGTACTGCACAGCCCTACATCTCCTCATCTGTCTACCACCTACCTGTCCTCTCCACAGTGCTGAACCCCCCCAAATCTCCTCCTCATCTGCCTACCACCTACCCGTCCTCTCCACAGTGCTGCACCACCTTATATCTCCTCCCTCATCTGTCTACCACCTACCTGTCCTCTCCACAGTGCTGCACCACCTTATATCTCCTCCCTCATCTGTCTACCACCTACCTGTCCTCTCCACAGTGCTGCACCACCTTATATCTCCTCCCTCATCTGTCTACCACCTACCTGTCCTCTCCACAGTGCTGCACCACCTTATATCTCCTCCCTCATCTGTCTACCACCTACCTGTCCTCTCCACAGTGCTGCACCACCTTATATCTCCTCCCTCATCTGTCTACCACCTACCTGTCCTCTCCACAGTGCTGCACCACCTTATATCTCCTCCCTCATCTGTCTACCACCTACCTGTCCTCTCCACAGTCCTGCACCCCCTACAGATCCTCCTCATATCTACCACCTACCTGTGCTCTACATAGTGCTGCACCCCCTACATATCCTCATCTGTCTACCACCTACCTGTCCTCTCCACAGTGCTGCACCACCCTACATCTCCTCCTCCTCCTCCTACCACCTACCCGTCCTCTCCACAGTACTGCATCGCCATACATCTCCTCATCTGTCTACCACCCTACCTGTGCCCTCTGTTCTGCTAATGACCGAAGACTGACATCCTCAATAATCCAAACCTCAAACTCCCATCCCCAAGACTACTCACGTGCTGCGCCAATTCTCTGGAATGTACTACCTTGAACAGTTTGATTAATTCTCATTACCCACAGTTTTAAGCGTGGCCTAAAAGCGCATTTCTTTAGTCTGGCCGATCGCGTCACCTTACTTATGAACTAGTCCTGTTTTGCCCATACAAAATTTTCTTCCAAATCATGACCCTTGTGGCATCTGTTCACACCCTCCATGCACTTAGCGCCCTTATTTCCTCATAGATTGTAAGGATGGGAGCAGCAGGACCCTCACTCCTCTTGTATCTTGAATTAGAAGACCCCTTTGTCATGTAAAGTGCCTCTGAGTGTGTTGGTGCTATATATTCTAGAAGTAATTACAGATCTATAAGCCGTCTCACAGTTATCATAGTGAACGCTGAAGCAAGGCTCGCACTCCATTAAACTTTATATCACCTTTTAACTGCGGCTTAGACCCTCTAACCCTCTCTTCTGCAAACAGGTAATTAAAGAAGATCCTCTAATGCACAAAACTCAACACGCCTGCCCGTGGTCCAAATCTGGGTGGTGTAATTTGGCCCTCGACACCAGAACCACCACCCCTATGTGGAGCCATTATACTGTATGAAGGACTATGTGAGGCCATTATACTGTATGGAGTAGTATGTGAGGCCATTATACTGTATGGAGTAGTATGTGAGGCCATTATACTGTATGGAGGACTATGTGAGGCCATTATACTGTATGGAGGACTATGTGGGGCCCATTATACTGTATGGAGGACTATGTGGGGCCCATTATACTGTATGGAGGACTATGTGGGGCCCGTTATACTGTATGGAGGACTATGTGGGGCCCGTTATACTGTATGGAGGACTATGTGGGGCCCGTTATACCGTATGGAGGACTATGTGGGGCCCGTTATACCGTATGGAGGACTATGTGGGGCCCGTTATACCGTATGGAGGACTATGTGGGGCCCGTTATACCGTATGGAGGACTATGTGGGGCCCGTTATACCGTATGGAGGACTATGTGGGGCCCGTTATACCGTATGGAGGACTATGTGGGGCCCGTTATACCGTATGGAGGACTATGTGGGGCCCGTTATACCGTATGGAGGACTATGTGGGGCCCGTTATACCGTATGGAGGACTGTGTGGGGCCCGTTATACCGTATGGAGGACTGTGTGGGGCCCGTTATACCGTATGGAGGACTGTGTGGGGCCCGTTATACCGTATGGAGGACTGTGTGGGGCCCGTTATACCGTATGGAGGACTGTGTGGGGCCCGTTATACCGTATGGAGGACTGTGTGGGGCCCGTTATACCGTATGGAGGACTGTGTGGGGCCCGTTATACCGTATGGAGGACTGTGTGGGGCCCGTTATACCGTATGGAGGACTGTGTGGGGCCCGTTATACCGTATGGAGGACTGTGTGGGGCCCGTTATACCGTATGGAGGGCTGTGTGGGGCCCGTTATACCGTATGGAGGGCTGTGTGGGGCCCGTTGTACCGTATGGGAGGGCTGTGTGGGGCCCGTTGTACCGTATGGGAGGGCTGTGTGGGGCCCGTTGTACCGTATGGGAGGGCTGTGTGGGGCCCGTTGTACCGTATGGGAGGGCTGTGTGGGCCCCGTTGTACCGTATGGGAGGGCTGTGTGGGCCCCGTTGTACCGTATGGGAGGGCTGTGTGGGCCCCGTTGTACCGTATGGGAGGGCTGTGTGGGCCCCGTTGTACCGTATGGGAGGGCTGTGTGGGCCCCGTTGTACCGTATGGGAGGGCTGTGTGGGCCCCGTTGTACCGTATGGGGGGGCTGTGTGGGCCCCGTTGTACCGTATGGGGGGGCTGTGTGGGCCCCGTTGTACCGTATGGGGGGGCTGTGTGGGCCCCGTTGTACCGTATGGGGGGGCTGTGTGGGGCCCATTTTGGCTCTGTGTGTTTTGCGTTTGACATCCCTGCTCCAATGGATAGCAGATGCAGTCCCATTCCCAGCTTTCCTAAGAATGCGGAAGGTGACCGATTTATGACCAGAAGAGAGAACCTGTCACCTCGAGAATCAGCTTTGAATTGAAAAGCAAGCAGATTACTTTAAAATCCATTGTCCTCCTTTTAGAGACTATGAATGGAGGTTTTTATGAATGGCATAGACGTAACAGATATGAAAGTTATGTTTTTGGAGTCGAGACGAAGTGGTGAACGTAATGCATTGTCTGCGTCACAGGGCAGTGACCATAACACATTCAAATTAAATATCGCTCAGATGGATGATGCTATCCATGCCATGTTTCCTATCTGTATAAAGGTGAACTGATAGGAAATCGTAGAATTTAGGAATCTCATAATTTTCTAAAACTGAGCCACATCCCTTTCGCTTTCTGAAGACCAGCCCTGTTGTAAGTCATCTTAAGGGAGGTATGTGGGTGTAACTTGTGTTAAAGGGAATATCCGGGACTTAACAGCTACATGCCTTATTTTATTTATTTATTTTTTTTTAACACAGGCAACTCCCCGCCTGTTGTACCCGGTCATTTCCCGCTCCTGCCAGAGATTCATCTGCTCCCTTTCAACAGAGCAGCAGTTTCTCTTCCTGCTGACAGGGCGGGACTACTGGTGTCAGGCTGATTGACAGGTGGATTTCCGCTGCCTAATTGGAGAAGGCTGTCTGTCAATCAGCCTGACACTGGTAGTCCCACCCTGTCAGCAGGAAGGGAGGGAGCAGCTGAATCTGTGGCAGGAGCGGGCCATGACAGGCGCCAGGGAGTTGCCTGTGTTAACAACCACATGCCTTTTTCTTTAAACTCCCGGATATCCCCTTTAACCCCTTCCCGACCCGTGTCACACCGTTTGTGACATGGAAAACAGTTCGTTCCCGACCCATGTCACAGCGTCTGTGACATGGAGGGAAAGACCCCCTGCAGCGCCTGCGAGCGGGGTCGCTCAGGTGTCACAGTTGCTACTGCAACTGGACATCCTGAAGTCGACCCCCCGGGGGGTGGATTAACCCCCCCGTGCCTGGGACCCCTCCGATTGGCTGTTTCATTTTCACTTTTAATGAAACTGCCAATCGGTATGAATTAAATATTTCACCAATGAAAATTGGTGTAATATTTAAATCTGGGCATGGCCTGATGCTTACAGCATCAGCCATTGGCTGGGGGGAGTGTCACCTCTGTCCCCCCCTCCCCCCAGATCTGATTGGGGGGCTAGCGTCACATGGATACTAGCCCCAATCAGATGTGGAGGGAGTTTTTAATGATGGCCGCAACTGCCCGTCCATGGATCGGGTGCCGGCCGTTGTGGACCCTCTGCTGCTGCCTCCTGTGGACCCTCTGCTGCTGCCCCCCCGTGGACCCTCTGCAGCTGCCCCCCCGTGGATCGCCTGCTGCCGCCGCTGATCGCCTGCTGCCGCCGCTGATCTGCATCAGGTAGTATTGCCCCCGCTCCCCCCCGACCCCCCCTCCACTCCACCCTGCCCCCCCCTCCACCCCCGACCCCCCCCTCCACTTTCATACCTGCACCCCGACCTCCGCTCCCTCTGCTCCCTCTCCCACGTCTTCATCCACCGGCTGCTGCTCTCCTTCTGACAGCCGGTGGACTGTGATCACAGCAGCAGCAGGCTCAGTGTAAATGCCCTGCTCCTGTGATCAAACCCACCATCCCCCAGTCCCAGTGATATCACCCCCCACCTCCCAATAATCACCCCTCCCCCAGTGTTCACCCCCCCTGTCCCCAGTGTTCACCCCCCCTGTCCCCAGTGTTCACCCCCCCTGTCTCCAGTGTTCACTCCCCATCCCCAGTGTGCACCCCCCCATCCCAGTGATCATCCCCCCCCCCCGCAAACCCAGTGATCACCCCCCTTGCTGCTGCCGGCTCCTGCCCCAGTGATCACCCCCCTTGCTGCTGCCGGCTCCTGCCCCAGTGATCACCCCCCTTGCTACTGCCGGCTCCTGCCCCAGTGATCACCCCCCTTGCTGCAGCTGCTGGCTCCTCCATCTCTTCAGCCCCCCCCCGTACGCCTGACAGCCCCCCTACGCCTGACAGCCCCCCTACGCCTGACAGCCCCCCTACGCCTGACAGCCCCCCTACGCCTGACAGCCCCCCTACGCCTGACAGCCCCCCTACGCCTGACAGCCCCCCTACGCCTGACAGCCCCCCTACGCCTGACAGCCCCCCTACGCCTGACAGCCCCCCTACGCCTGACAGCCCCCTACGCCTGACAGCCCCCTACGCCTGACAGCCCCCTACGCCTGACAGCCCCCACACGTGACTGCAGAAGGTTACACCAAGCACACACACACACACACGTACACTCACACTATAATAAAGTTTCGATTTTTTTTTTTTATTTTTACACACGCACACAGCACACAAAATGTCCCGCCCGTCCCACTCATCCCAGTCTAGGGCGTACTCAGCTTAGTAGGCTATGTCAGGTTGGTGTGTGTGTTGTAGTGTGTGTGTGTGTGTGTGTGGTGTATACACTACAATATACCACACCGCACACCAACCTGACATACACTACACAATGGTGTCCACTAACAAATTGGAACCATGTTGCGTTTGGAGAGTCCCTGTGTGCCCAAACATTGGAGCTCCCCAACAAGTGACCCCATTTTGGAAACTAGACCCCCCAAGGCACCTATCTAGATGCATAGTGAGCACTTGAAACCCCCAGGTGCTTCACAAATTGATTCATAAAAATGAAAAAGTGGAAAAAAAAACACTTTTTTATTTTTACGGATTAATTTGTGAAGGACCTGGGGGTTCCAAGTGCTCACTATGCATCTAGATAGGTGCCTTGGGGGGTCTAGTTTCCAAAATGGGGTCACTTGTGGGGGAGCTCCAATGTTTGGCCACACAGCGGCTCTCCAAACGCAACATGGTGTCTTCTAACAATTTGAGCCGACAATTTGTTAGCGGACACCATGTTGCTTTTGGAGAGCCGCTGTGTGCCCAAACATTGGAGCTCCCCCACAAGTGACCCCATTTTGGAAACTAGACCCCCCAAGGCACCTATCTAGATGCATAGTGAGCACTTGGAACCCCCAGGTGCTTCACAAATTGATTCATAAAAATGAAAAAGTGGAAAAAAAAACACTTTTTTATTTTTACGGATTAATTTGTGAATGACCTGGGGGTTCCAAGTGCTCACTGTGCATCTAGATAGGTGCCTTGGGGGGTCTAGTTTCCAAAATGGGGTCACTTGTGGGGGAGCTCCAATGTTTGGCCACACAGCGGCTCTCCAAA
This sequence comes from Phyllobates terribilis, assembly GCF_046119375.1. Lineage (NCBI taxonomy): Eukaryota > Metazoa > Chordata > Amphibia > Anura > Dendrobatidae > Phyllobates > Phyllobates terribilis. The sequence goes on along the minus strand of NW_027362762.1, from coordinate 980,765,812 downwards.
CGCGACATGGTGTCCGCTAACAAATTGAATGGAAAATCGGCTCAAATTGTTAGCGGACACCATGTTGCGTTTGGAGAGCCCCTAATGTGCCTAAACAGTGGAGCTCCCCCACAAGTGACCCCACTTTGGAAACTAGACCCCCCAAGGCACCTATCTAGATGCATAGTGAGCACTTGGAACCCCCAGGTTTTTTTCACAAAAATTTTCTTTTAGCCTAAATTTTTTAATTTTCACATGGGTAACAGGATAAAATGTTACCCATGTGAAAATTAAAAAATTTAGGCTAAAAGAAAATTTTTGTTAGAAAAATAAAAATGTTCATTTTTTTCTTCCATGTGGCTTTAGTTCCTGTGATGCACCTGAAGGGTTAATAATCTTCTTGAATGTAGTTTTGAGTAGCTTGAGGGGTGCAGTTTTTAGAATGGTGTCACTTTTGGGTGTTTTCTGTCATGTACACCCCTCAAAGGGACTTCAAATGTGATGTGGTCACTAAAAAAAATGGCTTTGCAAATTTTGCTGGAAAAAAGAAAATTTGCTGATGAACTTTGAACCCTTCTAACTTCCTACCAAAAATTTTTTTTTTTTCAAAAATTGTGCTGATGTAAAGTAGACATGTGGGAAATGTTATTTATTAACTATTTTGTGTCACATCACTCTCTAGTTTAGCAGAATAAAAATTCAAAATTTGAAAATTGCAAAATTTTCAAAATTTTTCCCATATTTTTGATTTTTTCACAAATAAACGCAAATATTATCGACCTAAATTTAATACTAACATGAAGCCCAATATGTCACGAAAAAACAGTCTCAGAATCGCTAGGATCCGTTGAAGTGTTCCAGAGTTTTTACTTCGTAAAGGGACACTGGTCAGAATTGACAAAAATGCCAAGGTCTTTAGGGTCAAAATAGGCTGGGTCCTGAAGGGGTTAATAAAAAGAAAATGCCAAATTATAATCTTTGTCAGTCCTGGGAGATAGAGGTTACTGTACTTCTGTCCATTAACCCCCAAAAATGAAGGTTCCCCTTCATAAAAGCTAACCCTGCGGCATCAGGTTCAGTACATTTCTTCTGTTTATCCTTTTTTTTTATGTAATTGCATATACCGTATTGTTTTGTTCCCATTTTGTATCATCTTTGAGTATTTTTTATAAGCACTGCCGACCTTTCCGGAATAAATATAAAATGTAATCGTTCTGTTCCTCTTGCTCTGTAAACCGCGCCTCGAAGCCATACGCTGCCAGAAATCAGGCGTCCAGTCCGCCTGTATAAAGACCACCGGTGATGGCAGCTCGTGGTTCCTTTTGTTATTGCTTAGTTGGCAGTGACCATACCAGGGGTACATGTATATATATTCCATGCATTGGAATCGGAGGTGTATATACCATATGCTCGCTGTGAGTTGCCCAATAACCGGCCTAGTGGGGAAAACAGCCGCGGCCTCCTCCGATAATCGTCGGTCAGTTGTGTAATTGTCCTGATGGTTGGAGGTGGCGGAGTGCTATTAATGGCAAAGGGCGGAGAGATATCTGCGGGGTCTCCCAGCCGTTCCCTGACATATTGGTGACACTGGTGGGATCTGCGTCATTTATCTGTTGTACCTGACACTGTAGAAATAAATATTATTATTGTCTCTGATGAAGCCCCTCAGACTGCGATTGTCCAGAGAGGAGAAGGTGACACTGCCATGAGACAATTGATGTGCGGGGGCTTCTCATCCATGGAGGGGGTCACTCACAATGTGCGGGGGCTTCTCATCCATGGAGGGGGTCACTCACAATGTGTGGGGGCTTCTCATCCATGGAGGGGGTCACTCACAATGTGCGGGGGCGTCTCATCCATGGAGGGGGTCACTCACAATGTGCAGAGGCTTCTCATCCATGGAGGGGATCACTCACAATGTGTGGGGGCTTCTCATCCATGGAGGGGGTCACTCACAATGTGCGGGGGCGTCTCATCCATGGAGGGGGTCACTCACAATGTGCAGAGGCTTCTCATCCATGGAGGGGGATCACTCACAATGTGCGGGGGCGTCTCCTCCATGGAGGGGATCACTCACAATGTGCGGGGGCTTCTCATCCATGGAGGGGGTCACTCACAATGTGTGGGGGCTTCTCATCCATGGAGGGGGTCACTCACAATGTGTGGGGGCTTCTCATCCATGGAGGGGGTCACTCACAATGTGCGGGGGCTTCTCATCCATGGAGGGGGATCACTCACAATGTGCGGGGGCTTCTCATCCATGGAGGGGATCACTCACAATGTGCGGGGGCTTCTCATCCATGGAGGGGATCACTCACAATATGCAGGGGCTTCTCATCCATGGAGGGGGTCACTCACAATGTGTGGGGGCTTCTCATCCATGGAGGGGATCACTCACAATATGCAGGGGCTTCTCATCCATGGAGGGGGTCAATCACAATATGCAGGGGCTTCTCATCCATGGAGGGGGTCAATCACAATGTGTGGGGGCGTCTCATCCATGGAGGGGGTCACTCACAATGTGCGGGGGCTTCTCACCCATGGAGGGGTCAATCACAATGTGTGGGGGCGTCTCATCCATGGAGGGGGTCACTCACAATGTGCGGGGGCTTCTCACCCATGGAGGGGTCAATCACAATGTGTGGGGGCGTCTCATCCATGGAGGGGGATCACTCACAATGTGCGGGGGCGTCTCATCCATGGAGGGGATCACTCACAATGTGCGGGGGCTTCTCATCCATGGAGGGGGTCACTCACAATGTGTGGGGGCTTCTCATCCATGGAGGGGGTCAATCACAATATGCAGGGGCTTCTCATCCATGGAGGGGGTCAATCACAATATGCAGGGGCTTCTCATCCATGGAGGGGGTCAATCACAATGTGTGGGGGCGTCTCATCCATGGAGGGGGTCACTCACAATGTGCGGGGGCTTCTCACCCATGGAGGGGTCAATCACAATGTGTGGGGGCGTCTCATCCATGGAGGGGGATCACTCACAATGTGCGGGGGCGTCTCATCCATGGAGGGGATCACTCACAATGTGCGGGGGCGTCTCATCCATGGAGGGGATCACTCACAATGTGCGGGGGCGTCTCATCCATGGAGGGGATCACTCACAATGTGTGGGGGCGTCTCATCCATGGAGGGGGTCACTCACAATGTGCGGGGGCTTCTCATCCATGGAGGGGGTCACTCACAATGTGCGGGGGCTTCTCATCCATGGAGGGGGTCACTCACAATGTGCGGGGGCTTCTCATCCATGGAGGGGGTCACTCACAATGTGCGGGGGCTTCTCTTCCATGGAGGGGAAACTCACTCAAATCACCTCCAGAGCTGTAGTCACTATTCTGCTGTTACATCGTGTCTTATCCTGCAGTCACCTCCAGAGCTGCGCTCACTATTCTGGTGTGTTGTCTGTTCTCCTGGTCCCGGTAAACCGGGGGACCTGTGGTGGACCTGTGCTTGTAGTGGGGTCATGTGACTTCTCTTGCAGGTCTGGCGCTGGACGTGGTCTTCTCTCTGCTGAACGCTTTGTCGCCCTCCTTCGTCATTTTCCTCTCCACTCGCTTCATCGTGGGCATAATGAACGGTGGGATGTCGCTGGTCGCCTTCGTGTTGCTCAATGAATGTATCGGCGCCACCTACTGGGCCTTAGCAGGTACTGTCACATGACCTTATGTATCCTGTACTTGAGCCTCGTGTATCTGATGTCTTTATCCTGTATCTGAGCACCACCAGTATTTCATGTCGCCCCAGTATCTGCCCTGTCCTGACCTCTGACCCTTTTACCGCTTTCTCCAGGCTCCCTGTCCAGTCTGTGTTTTGCGCTGGGCATTGCGCAGTTCGCGCTGATTGGATTCTTTGTGCACTGGTGGCGGATCCTGGCCCTGGTGGTGAATGTACAAGGCGCGGCCATCTTCCTGCTGTCCCTGTGAGTAGTGTCTGCCCGGTGTGGAGTTGTGTCTACACTTTATTCTTGGTTTCACTTTGTGTATCGCTTGTTTGGTCTGTCCTTAGTGTTGCTGTGTTCCCCGTTCACTCGGTGTGGGGTTGGTTTGTTCATGGTGTCGCTATGTGCACTGCTCTCTGTGTATGATTGATCCTTTCATGATGTCGCTGTGTGCACCACTGGCTCGGTGTGGGGTTGGTTTGTTCATGGTATCACTGTGTTCCCCGCTCGCTCGGTTTGAGGTTGGTTTGTTCATGGTGTCGCTGTGTGCACCGCTCACTCGTTGTATGATTGATCCTTTCATGGTGTCGCTGTGTTCCCCGCTCGCTTGGTGTGGGGTTGGTTTGTTCATGGTGTCACTCTGTGCACCGCTCGCTCGGTGTGAGGTTGGTTTGTTCATGGTGTCGCTGTGTGCACTGCTCGCTCGGTGTGGAGTTGGTTTGTTCATGGTGTCGCTATGTGCAATGCTTTCTGTGTATGATCGATCCTTTCATGGTATCGCTGTGTGCACCGCTCAGTCGGTGTGAGGTTGGTTTGTTCATGATGTCGCTGTGTTTCCTGCTCGCTTGGTGTGAGGTTGGTTTGTTCATGATGTCGCTGTGTTTCCTGCTCGCTTGGTGTGAGGTTGGTTTGTTCATGGTGTCGCTGTCTTCCTGCTCGCTTGGTGTGAGGTTGGTTTGTTCATGATGTCGCTGTGTGCACTGCTCACTTGGTGTATGATTGATCCTTTCATGGTATCGCTGTGTGAGCTGCTGTCTCGGTGTGAGGTTGGTTTGTTCATGCTGTTGCTGTGTTCAGCGCTGTCTGTGTATGATTGATCCTTTCATGGTATCGCTGTGTGAGCTGCCGTCTCGGTGTGAGGTTGGTTTGTTCATGGTGTCGCTGTGTGCACCGCTCGCTCAGTGTGGGGTTGGTTTGTTCATGGTGTCACTGTGTGCACCGCTTGCTCGGTGTGGGGTTGGTTTGTTCATGGTGTCGCTGTGTGCACCGCTTGCTCAGTGTGGGGTTGGTTTGTTCATGGTGTCGCTGTGTGCACCGCTCTCTGTGTATGATTGATCCTTTCATGTATTGCGGTGTACGCTGCCGTCTCTGTGTGTGCACCGCTCTGTGTCATTGATCCTTTCATGGTGTTGCTGTGTGCGCTGCCGTCTCGGTGTGAGGTTGGTTTGTTCATGGTCTCGCTGTGTGCACCGCTCTCTGTGTATGATTGATCCTTTCATGTATTGCGGTGTACGCTGCCGTCTCTGTGTGTGCACCGCTCTGTGTCATTGATCCTTTCATGGTGTTGCTGTGTGCGCTGCCGTCTCGGTGTGAGGTTGGTTTGTTCATGGTGTCGCTGTGGCTAGGTGGATCCCGGAGTCTCCACGCTGGCTGTACGCTCAAGGCCACCTCCATGAAGCTCAGGATGCGCTGCTCTACCTGGGACGTTGGAATTGCTCCAAACCCAAGCCGTTCTCGCTGACCCCCCGACAGAAGAAGTCTGCACCGCAGGGCAACATTCTCAGCATCTTTCGTAGTGCGGTGCTGCTCCGTCGTACGCTGCTCATGATGTGGGCGTGGTAAGTCCTGCGGTGTATGAGGGGGAGGATCTCTGTAGCGGGAGCTCTTTGCGGGGAAGGTCTATAGCGGGCGGTATGTAGCAGGGGCTCTGTGTAGGCGGGGAGGGGGGGGGGAGTTTGTAGAAGGAGCTCTGTGTTGGGGGGAGGAGGTCTGTAGCGGGAGCTCTGTGTTTGGGTGGGAGGTCTGTAGCGGGAGCTCTGTGTTGGGTGGAGGAGGTCTGTAGCAGGAGCTCTGTGTTTGGGGGGGAGGTCTGTAGCGGGAGCTCTGTGTTTGGGGTGGAGGAGGTCTGTAGCGGGAGCTCTGTGTTTGGGGGGGAGGTCTGTAGCGGGAGCTCTGTGTTTGGGGGGGAGGAGGTCTGTAGCGGGAGCTCTCTGTGTTGGGGGGAGGAGGTCTGTAGCGGGAGCTCTCTGTGTCGGGGGGGAGGAGGTCTGTAGCGGGAGCTCTCTGTGTCGGGGGGGAGGAGGTCTGTAGCGGGAGCTCTCTGTGTCGGGGGGGAGGAGGTCTGTAGCGGGAGCTCTCTGTGTCGGGGGGGAGGAGGTCTGTAGCGGGAGCTCTCTGTCGGGGGGGAGGAGGTCTGTAGCGGGAGCTCTCTGTGTCGGGGGGAGGAGGTCTGTAGCGGGAGCTCTCTGTCGGGGGGGGGAGGAGGTCTGTAGCGGGAGCTCTCTGTCGGGGGGGAGGAGGTCTGTAGCGGGAGCTCTCTGTGTCGGGGGGAGGAGGTCTGTAGCGGGAGCTCTCTGTGTCGGGGGGAGGAGGTCTGTAGCGGGAGCTCTCTGTGTCGGGGGGAGGAGGTCTGTAGCGGGAGCTCTCTGTGTCGGGGGGAGGAGGTCTGTAGCGGGAGCTCTCTGTGTCGGGGGGAGGAGGTCTGTAGCGGGAGCTCTCTGTGTCGGGGGGAGGAGGTCTGTAGCGGGAGCTCTGTGTTGGGGGGAGGAGGTCTGTAGCGGGAGCTCTGTGTTTGGGTGGGAGGTCTGTAGCGGGAGCTCTGTGTTGGGTGGAGGAGGTCTGTAGCAGGAGCTCTGTGTTTGGGGGGGAGGTCTGTAGCGGGAGCTCTGTGTTTGGGGTGGAGGAGGTCTGTAGCGGGAGCTCTGTGTTTGGGGGGGAGGTCTGTAGCGGGAGCTCTGTGTTTGGGGGGGAGGAGGTCTGTAGCGGGAGCTCTCTGTGTTGGGGGGAGGAGGTCTGTAGCGGGAGCTCTCTGTGTCGGGGGGGAGGAGGTCTGTAGCGGGAGCTCTCTGTGTCGGGGGGGAGGAGGTCTGTAGCGGGAGCTCTCTGTGTCGGGGGGGAGGAGGTCTGTAGCGGGAGCTCTCTGTGTCGGGGGGGAGGAGGTCTGTAGCGGGAGCTCTCTGTCGGGGGGGAGGAGGTCTGTAGCGGGAGCTCTCTGTGTCGGGGGGAGGAGGTCTGTAGCGGGAGCTCTCTGTCGGGGGGGGGAGGAGGTCTGTAGCGGGAGCTCTCTGTCGGGGGGGAGGAGGTCTGTAGCGGGAGCTCTCTGTGTCGGGGGGAGGAGGTCTGTAGCGGGAGCTCTCTGTGTCGGGGGGAGGAGGTCTGTAGCGGGAGCTCTCTGTGTCGGGGGGAGGAGGTCTGTAGCGGGAGCTCTCTGTGTCGGGGGGAGGAGGTCTGTAGCGGGAGCTCTCTGTGTCGGGGGGAGGAGGTCTGTAGCGGGAGCTCTCTGTGTCGGGGGGAGGAGGTCTGTAGCGGGAGCTCTCTGTGTCGGGGGGAGGAGGTCTGTAGCGGGAGCTCTCTGTGTCGGGGGGAGGAGGTCTGTAGCGGGAGCTCTCTGTGTTGGGGGGAGGAGGTCTGTAGCGGGAGCTCTCTGTTGGGGGGAGGAGGTCTGTAGCAGGAGCTCTCTGTGTTGGGGGGAGGAGGTCTGTAGCGGGAGCTCTCTGTGTTGGGGGGAGGAGGTCTGTAGCGGGAGCTCTCTGTGTCGGGGGGAGGAGGTCTGTAGCGGGAGCTCTCTGTGTCGGGGGGGCGGAGGTCTGTAGCGGGAGCTCTCTGTGTCGGGGGGGCGGAGGTCTGTAGCGGGAGCTCTCTGTGTCGGGGGGGAGGAGGTCTGTAGCGGGAGCTCTCTGTGTTGGGGGGAGGAGGTCTGTAGCGGGAGCTCTCTGTGTTGGGGGGAGGAGGTCTGTAGCGGGAGCTCTGTTGGCGGTGTCCCTCCACATAACTGCGGTGTGTCAGGTTTGTCTGCAGCCTGGTGTACTACGGACTGACGCTCAGCACCGGAGACCTGGGAGGAAACGTCTACTTTAATCTTGCGCTTTCTGGCCTCGCTGAGGTGCCGGCGTATCCGCTGTGCATGTATCTCATCAATCACAGGAGGTGGGTGCGGAGTACTGGGAGCGAGTGAAGGGTGCGGTGCGCTTTGAGGCCTCCATGATGTCACTTTGTGTCTTGCAGTTTTGGTCGGAGAAGATCTCTCTGTGGTTTCCTGAATCTTGCTGGAGCTGCGTGTCTGATCATTATGGCCGTACCCAAGCCTAAAGGTACAGTGTTCTGCACCGCGTAGTGCCACCTGATCACCAGGGCCTGACAGCTGGATATCCCACTGATCATTAGGGATCGGGTGTTGTATAAACCGCTGATCACCAGCGATTGGTCGCTGTAGATCCCCCTGATCACCAGCGATAGGTCTCTATGTACCGCTAATCACCAATGACTGACCACTGTACACAGTCTGTCCCCGTTTTCTGTCTGCAGGCCCGCTGCGCTGGGTGAACAGCCAGACGTTGTCTCTTCTGGGGAAGCTTTGCATCAGTGCCGCCTTCAACATCGTGTATATCTACACGTCGGAGCTATATCCCACCACGCTCAGGTACGGCCCCCCTCCCGCCATGGCCAGGTCGGGTACAACCCCCGCCATGGCCAGGTCAGGTACCCCCTCCCCCGCCACATGGTGATGTCTGGTACAACCCCCGCCATGGCCAGGTTCGGGTACAACCCCCGCCATGGCCAGGTTCGGGTACAACCCCCGCCATGGCCAGGTTCGGGTACAACCCCCGCCATGGCCAGGTTCGGGTACAACCTCCGCCATGGCCAGGTCGGGTACGCCCTCCCCCGCCACATGGTGATGTCTGGTACAACCCCCGCCATGGCCAGGTTCGGGTACAACCCCCGCCATGGCCAGGTTCGGGTACAACCCCCGCCATGGCCAGGTTCGGGTACAACCCCCGCCATGGCCAGGTTCGGGTACAACCCCCGCCATGGCCAGGTTCGGGTACAACCTCCGCCATGGCCAGGTCGGGTACGCCCTCCCCCGCCACATGGTGATGTCTGGTACAACCCCCGCCATGGCCAGGTTCGGGTACAACCCCCGCCATGGCCAGGTTCGGGTACAACCCCCGCCATGGCCAGGTTCGGGTACAACCCCCGCCATGGCCAGGTTCGGGTACAACCTCCGCCATGGCCAGGTCGGGTACGCCCTCCCCCGCCACATGGTGAGGTCAGGTACGGACCCCCTAACCCCTCTCCCCCCTCCCTTGCCGCCATGGTTAGATCAGGTACGGCCCCGCTCCCGGGAGATTATGGGATGTTTGTGCAGGATGTGTAACCTCTTCTGGTTTGCAGGAGTCGGGGAATGGGCATCTGCTCCATGTTCTCTCGGGTTGGTGGAATCATCGCTCCGTTCGTCCCAGGCCTGGTACGTGTGTCACATCTTATGTATTCTGTCCTGACCCCTTTGCAGAGGGACTGCGCCGGACCCTGAGCCCACCAACTCCACACTGTAAATTATAACAGTGATGGGGTCCTTATACCAGAGACCTCATAGTATTCAGACCGTTGGTGCTCTCTGCTGTCAGCTGCTGGATGTTAAGATCTGTCTCCACAGCGTTCGGTCCAGTGGTCTCTCCCGTACGTGGTGTTTGGTCTTTCGGGGGTCAGCGCCGGCCTCCTCAGCCTCCTCTTACCGGAGACGTTGAACTGTCCGCTGCCGGAGACGCTGTGTGACCTGCAGGTGTCAGCGTACCGTCGCCTGGCCGCAGAGGAGGAGTCATGTCTGCTGAGCGAGGACGCCGCACAGGTCAGAGGATCATGGGTAGCTGTGACCGCAGGCCCCGCCCCAGGGTGGAGCTCAGTTATAGTCCATCCCCCAGTGTAGGATGTGGAGGCGGCCATGACAGGGTGCAGTCATCACATCCCATCATACTTTGCTGTTACCTATTATTATAAGGGGTTGGGTCAGTGGGCGGGGCCTGAATGAGGCAGGGCAGGTTGTCACGTCACATTTGCATTTCTTAGAGGAATTTGTGGAGTGAGGGACCAGGATGCTGGGTAAAAGGGGTGTGACTCCATGGTAGTTTGACAGGTGTTGGGCGGGGGGCTCGTGGGCTCTCCTCACTCTGCTCTAATTTCTTCATTGTGTCTTCAGGGTGAGGCGGGGGCCGCTGCCATCTCCAGTGAAGAAGAAGAACTCTGACCGCAAGCCACCGTACCTGAGGAGGAACAACTCTGGCCGCACGCCATCGGAAGGCAAAGAAGACCTCTAGACGTATGCCACCGGAAGACTAAGATGAAGAAGACCTCTGGCCGTACGCCACAGGTAGGTGAAGAAGACCTCTAGACGTATGCCACCGGAAGACTAAGATGAAGACTACCTCTGGCCGCACGCCACCGTACCTGAGGAAGAAGAACTCTGGCTGCACGCCACCGTACCTGAGGAAGAAGACCTCTGGCCGCACGCCACCGGTAGGTGAAGAAGACCTCTAGACGTATGCCACCGGAAGACGAAGAAGAACGCTGGCCGCACGCCACCGTACCTGAGGAAGAAGAACTCTGGCCGCACGCCACCGGACCCCATAATAACCCAGCATAGCGAGGCTATGGGAGAACGATCTGATGTGTTGGTGACGGTGGAGTACCCCAGAATCCTGTGCCCCCTGCACCTCACAGCTGCCGGCCTGCCTATGTCAGCGTGCACTTGACCCGCAGTGTGGTCTGTGTGTGGTGCGGGGCGCTGCTGCTTCTGCAGGTGTGACGGGGCCGGACAATAAAGACTTTTACTGTTTTATGTGGATTCCTCTGTAGTTTTTTTCCCATATAAAGTGCTGATGTGAAACATGCGGAGCATTCCTGGGGGCTGCTGTGCTGGTAATCTATATCACCGGGGGTGGGGGTGACCCAATTACCAGGGACTGACAGGGATGAGGGGAGGCTCACAGGATGTGCTGGAGGAAGGCTGGGGTTCATGTCAGGGGGGAGGCCGAAAGCGCCGCACTTTGGTCGCTCCCTTCCTGTCGAGAACGTCTCCTCTTCTACATGGTCACGGCTGTGGTTGATGGTCAGCTTCTGCGAGTTGTGGAGCGGGCTGTGTCCACAGCGGAGCGGGCCCCTCCGGCACTCTGCCATACAAAGCAGCAATTGGGAAATGTGCAGATTTTGTGCTATTACAATTTTTTGTGAAGATCCAGCTCTTCACAAACGACACAAAAATGCGCCAACTTCATAGGGAACAAATGGGGCGCGTGATACCGCGGGACATTATGCTTCCAGAGTTGCATGTGGACGAGGCCAGTGTTAGAGGCCATGTAGGAGGCCGGAGGCGATTTGGTATCTTCCGGTGCTGCTATTTTCTGTGGCGGAGAAGCCGGATGTTCGCAGCCCGTTTCAGAAAAAAAAAAACAGCAATTTTGTCTTTCTTTTTTTTTTTTTGCACTTTAGGTCCCAATTCCCCAAGAGCGGCATTTTATGCTCCAGTCTTGATGAACTTGTCACTCCAGCGCACTCTTCATTCGGTGCATCTTTCAGCTGCCGTCCGCCACCAAGGACTGTGACACCAGGCTGGGGTTCATCTCTGCAGCCATTTATGCCCCTCTTTAGGGGTAGATGATGATGACTGTAGAAATAGAGGGGAAAGTGGAGTTAAATGTTTGGCCGCCATGATGCCTGTGCTTGGTTTGGACAGTCATTCTGTGCTGATAAAGTCCCTTTGATGAGCGCTGAATAAATCCCGGAGTTTGAGAATTGAATGTTCCTTATTTATATTTCCAAGATCAAAGGGGTTGACCACTACTGGACATCCCCCAGGTTAATCACTTAAGGACCCCATATAGTATAAAAACAGCTCCGTCAGCAGCACCATTGTTCACGGTCGGTGACAGGACTGCTCCCACCCGTAACAGCAGCTGCTCCTCAGCTGCAGCCTTTACGATTTGGTCAGAGCAGACATGTAACCTGCGGCACCTGCCTCTAAATACCATTACAGCACCTGGCTGCGCCCTCCAGCCTCCGCTCGCAATGATCTGTATGGGATCGTTAGACTTGAATGAATGAATGAATCTTCTACGGAAGATTCATGTTGTGGGACATAAGAGTTAGAAGTCCATTCACATTATCTTTTGGGACAGTCAAGAGGCCAAAATTGTACAGAGCTAATAGGCAGCGGCTTACTCCACTCTCCCCATAGAGAATGAAGGAACTTCTCCTGTGTCTGGAGGTGTCGGAGGGATTTCTGCTGGCCGGCCAATCATTACACCGATGGCTATAAAAGATGTATGGGGGGGCATCAAACTTTGTGTAACATACCTGGCGGCGTCCTTGCATAGTGGTCCATCTCCCACTGTGCAGGAGCGCGCACTTGATCTCCTGTCCAGAATGTCTCTCTGGCTTCCCTCCTTGCTGTCTGTTTTGGCTGCATAGGGCGACGCCCGCTGAACTTCCTGTTTCTTGTACCTGCTGCGGACACGCCCCTGTTGCACCTTCAGCCTATTGCTGTCCATCTTTGGGTATTTATACCACCTTCTTCCTCAAGATGGCGCCTGAGCATAGTGTTTCTTTCAGTGTGTACTTGCACTCTGAAGGTGCCAGGTCCCGTTCTTTGTCTCCTGCTTTGCGGTATCAGTTCCCGTGTCTGAGCTGAGTCCTGTCTGTCTCCTGCCTTGCGGTATCAGTTCCCGTGTCTGAGCTGAGTCCTGTCTATGTCTCCTGCCTTGTGGTATCAGTTCCTGTGTCTGAACTGAGTCCTGTCTATGTCTCCTGCCTTGCGGTATCAGTTCCCGTGTCTGAACTGAGTCCTGTCTGTGTTCTCTTGTCTGCCTATCCTGGAGGCTGTATTTCCAGGCGTGTCTGAACACGCTCCTAGCCTGTTCCTCCCGCCTTCTAGGGGCCGATTACCTAGACCTGTTCCTGTGTCTTGTCTGTCCTGTCTGAACACGCTCCTTGCCTGTTCGTCCCGCCTCTCTGGGGGCCGTATTCCCAGACCCGCTCCTGTATCCCGCTGCAGTGTCGGTCTCCTCCGTACACTCTCAGTTCCAGTCTGAACTCTTTCCTATCCTTTACCTGTTTTGCCTCTATGTCCGTTCCCTTCCTTTTTCTGCAGAGTCTGAACTCGTACCTAACTCCTGCTTGTTGTCTCTGTACTCCCGTTTGTGAGTTTGTGGTCCACTCGCTACTTCACTGCAAGTATCCTGTGGGTATCTGGCTCTGCCTTTCTCTTCCTGTCTGTTCCGTGTGAACAGAGCCCTGTCCCCCCTGCTCTGCCTTGCTTACCGTTCCGGCGGTTCTAGCCTGCTCCTACTCCTTTGTTCACCGCTCCGGCGGTTCTAGCCTGCTCCTACTCCTTTGCTCACCGCTCCGGCGGTTCTAGCCTGCTCCTACTCCTTTTGCTCACCGCTCCGGCGGTTCTAGCCTGCTCCTACTCCTTTGCTCACCGCTCCGGCGGTTCTAGCCTGCTCTGACTCCTTTGCTCACCGCTCCGGCGGTTCTAGCCTGCTCTGACTCCTTTGCTCGCTGCTCCGGCAGCCTTGCTCCGCTCGGACCCTTTTGCTCGCTGCTCCGGCAGTCTCGCTCCGCTCTTATCCTTTTGCTCACTGCTCCGGCAGTCTTGCTCCACTCTTGCTCACCGCTCCAGGCGGCCTCGTCCTGCTTTACTTTTGCTCACTGCTCCGGCAGTCTCGCTCAGCTCTGACCCTTTGTTCACCACTCCTGGCGGCCTTGTCCTGCTCTACTCTTGCTCACCGCTCCAGGCGGCCTTGTCCTGCCCTGTTCTCGCTCACCTCTCTGGGCGGCCTCACTCTGCTGTGTTTGTCCGCCACATCTGTGGTTCTGTTCCTGAGTCCCAGTGTGTACTGGGTCCTATCCCGCCAGTGTCCCTACCTGCTAGTGCCTCCCTGTCTGCACTCTAGCTGTGCTTGCCTGTACCCCTCTGCCTGTATTGTTCCTGAGTCCCAGTGTGTACTGGGTCCTATCCCGCCTGTGTTCCTACCTGCTAGTGCCTCCCTGTCTGCACTCTAGCTGTGCTTGCCTGTACCCCCCTGCCTGCATACCAGTCGTGCCTGCCTATACCCACCAGTCTGTGTGCCAGCCTAACCAGTCTGTTCCTGTATTCCCCTGTGTGGGTCAACAGCCGTGTCCGGGGTCTGTCCTGGAGTAGCACCTGGTCCCTCTGCTCGGTTCCTCCTTGGTGCACTGGCGTCGTATGCCGTCGTGCGACCCTGGTCGGATCGGGTGAATACCTAGTTACGCCCCTCCAGGCATACACTCTCCGGCACGGTCCAGTGGAATCACTACAATCACACGCACACACCTCTCAGCCCAGGCGTGTGCATTACACTTTGTATATGATCTACGGAGGATGTCTCTTTTGGCAGCCATTTTTGAGATCTGTCCATTAGGTCCCTCCATATGGGGTTTTCTCACTACAGTCCATATGTTGTGCTGCTGTGACGGATATGATGACTTGGGCCCGTAACCAGATATCGGGGTGATTTTAATGTAGGAGAAAAAACGATTTTCTACTGTGTTTTGGGTCAGATTTTAACCTGTTTTGCCAGTGTGTCTGGCTTTTCAGCACATGCGCAGCACAATGATGGAGCATGAATAGTATATAGAAGGTGTACAGACAGCACATGGATGGTGGACTGATAGCACAATGATGGTAGATGAATAGTATATGGAAGGTGTACAGACCGCACACGGATGGTGGACTGATAGCACAATGATGGTAGATGAATAGTATATGGAAGGTGTACAGACAGCACACGGATGGTGGACTGATAGCACAATAATGGAGCATGAATAGTATATGGAAGGTGTACAGACGGCACATGGATGGTGGACTAATAGCACAATGATGGTAGATGAATAGTATATGGAAGGCGTACAGACAGCACACGGATGGTGGACTGATAGCACAATGATGGTAGATGAATAGTATATGGAAGGTGTACAGACAGCACACGGATGGTGGACTGATAGCACAATAATGGAGCATGAATAGTATATGGAAGGTGTACAGACGGCACACGGATGGTGGACTAATAGCACAATGATGGTAGATGAATAGTATATGGAAGGCGTACAGACAGCACACGGATGGTGGACTGATAGCACAATGATGGTAGATGAATAGTATATGGAAGGTGTACAGACAGCACACGGATGGGGACTGATAGCACAATGATGGAGGATGAATAGTATATGGAAGGTGTACAGACAGCACACGGATGGTGGACTGATAGCACAATGATGGAGCATGAATAGTATTTGGAAGGTGTACAGACAGCACACGGGTGATGGATTGATAGCACAATTGTGGAGCATGAATAGTATATGGAAGGTGTACAGACCGCACACGGATGGTGGACTGATAGCACAATGATGGCGCATGAATAGTATTTGGAAAGTGTACAGACAGCACACGGATGGTGGACTGATAGCACAATGATGGTAGATGAATAGTATATGGAAGGTGTACAGACAGCACACGGATGGTGGACTAATAGCACAATGATGGTAGATGAATAGTATATGGAAGGTGTACAGACAGCACACGGATGGTGGACTGATAGCACAATGATGGAGCATGAATAGTATATGGAAGGCGTACAGACAGCACATGGATGGTGGACTGATATCACAATTGTGGAGCATGAATAGTATATGGAAGGTGGACTGATAGCACAATGATGGAGCATGAATAGTATATGGAAGGTGTACAGACAGCACACGGATGGTGGACTGATAGCACAATGATGGAGCATGAATAGTATATGGAAGGTGTACAAAAAGCACACGCATGGTGGACTGATAGCACAATGATGGAGCATGAATAGTATTTGGAAGGTGTACAAAAAGCACACGGATGGTGGACTGATGGCACAATGATGGAGCATGAATAGTATTTGGAAGGTGTACAGACAGCACACGAATGGTGGACTGATAGCACAATGATGGAGCATGAATAGTATTTGCAAGGTGTACAGACCGCACACGGATGGTGGACTGATGGCACAATGATGGAGCATGAATAGTATATGGAAGGTGTACAGACAGCACACGGATGGTGGACTGATAGCACAATGATGGAGCATGAATAGTATAGGGAAGGTGTACAGACAGCACACGGATGGTGGACTGATAGCACAATGATGGAGCATGAATAGTATAGGGAAGGTGTACAGACAGCACACGGATGGTGGACTGATAGCACAATGATGGAGCATGAATAGTATATGGAAGGGAAGGTGTACAGACAGCATACGGATGGTGGACTGATAGCACAATGATGGCGCATGAATAGTATACGGATGGTGCACGATTTTACATGGATGGCACATTGAGGCATAGATGGCTCATGGACAGTATACGGACAGTGCACAGATAGGACATGGATGACATCTAAGCTCTATTGGAATTTTTCACAAATACTTTGGGTAACTTTTGGTGAATTTAATCTGTAGACGTACACCAAATACACGGGCATGGGAGCCGCACCATAAGCTACGATGGATACAAATGCTACCTAAGAAGTTCGGTTAGAACTTGAACGTGAAAAAACGACATCTGAGTGAGGCCTTCGAATATAAATCTGTTCACCTTTGTGCTGTCAGCAGGACGTGGCACCTTCCATATAATGCTCAGTCAGTCAATAGTAAAAAGGTGAAGGCGACGAGCTGGAGTGACACAGCGCACAAAAATAGGGTGATTCCCTAATGGGAGAAAGACCATTTATAAGATATGGTTGTGCTCACCTGGAATTGTGTATGGGTACAACTCTGGGATAAGCATTTATGCCTGCTGTTGTAGCTCTGTGACCGGGAGAGTAAATCCCCAGGGATACTTTGGATAAACTGCAATTTTGTGCTGTAAAGGCGGAGAACCCCCATATGTTTTGCTGTTGATGGGAAACCTTTTACTTTCTAAATCCATACACTTTGTGTTTCTCCAGTATTGGATCACTCCTCAGCGGAGCCACCAGGAGTAATAATAATACACGTATATTACTTACCGGTAATGTGTTTTTTCGGAACCCATGACGGCACAACAAGAGAGGGGATCCACCCTTCATGGACAGGAAACCTTCAAGATAAAAAGGGCGTCCTCTCCGACTCCGTGGACTACAGAGCATGGGAGGACTCTCCAGTTAGAGTACATAATTTTATTAACCATAAACGAATTTCACCCATGTGAATACTCAACACCCACCAACCGGAAGGTGAACACCATAGTGATAGGGAGGGAATGTAAAGGTGCTGTCATGGGTTCCGAAAAAAACACATTACCGGTAAGTAATATATGTGTTTTTCTGTCACCCATGACGGCACAGTGAGAGAATTACAGAGAACTAGGTATGTAAGGGAGGGACCACTGCCTGCAGAAGCCTTCTCCTAAATGTAAATGTGAGATCAGAGGAGGCAGAAAGGTCAAGTCTATAGTGATTATAGAAAGTGGACAGAGATGACCATGTGGCCGCCTTACATATTTGCTCAATGGGCACGTCCACTCTTTCTGCCCAGGAAGCAGCCATGCCGCGTGTAGAGTGGGCCTTCAGATTGTTAGGAGGATCTCTGCCTGATCCCCCTATAGGCCATCGTGATGGCTTCCTGGATCCACCTTGATAGAGTGCCTTTTTGAGACCTTTGATCCCTTTCGGGAGCCCTGAAAGGCGACAAATAGAGCCCTATCCTTTCTCCATGAGCTTGTGGGTGCTAAATAATGTATAAGGCATCTCTTGACATCCAAGGTATAAAATCTTTCCTCCTTGCTATTTTTTGGTTCAGGACAGAAGGATGGTAGGGCTATCTCCTGAGACACGAAATTTAGATACCATCTTAGGTAGGAAAGCAGGGTCTGGTCTCAAAACTACCCTATCGTCTAGCACTAAGGTAAAAGGTGGATCTACAGATAGAGCCTGTAACTCACTAACCCTCCGTGCTTATGTTAAGGCCACAAGAAGTATTGTTTTTAGGGTGAGTAATTTTATGGACCCTGAGCTAAGGGGCTCAAAGGGAGAACCTGTTAACTCGTTTAGCACTAGGTTTAAATCCCAAGAAGGGACCCTTATTATAGGGGCTGGATTGGCTCTACTGCATGCTTTCACGAACCTGGACATCCATTTAGCGGCCAGATTATAATCCTACAAGGCCCCTAAGGCAGAGATTTGGATCTTTAAAGTGCTAACTGCTAGGCCTTTTTCCAGCCCTTTTTGAAGAAATCCCAAAATGGCCGTTATGGGAGCCCCCTCCCCCCTACCCCCCAACAGGGAGAATCCCTGAGATGACAAGAACTTCTTCCAGACTCTACTGAAAATTTTAGTAGTGATTGGTTTCCTACTACATAGAAGAGTAGTAACTAGATTCGATGAGAAACCCCGACCCTCTAGCAACGACCTCTCAGGTCCCAGGCCGCTAAGTGCAACCCTTTCACCTGAGGATGGAATATACGACCTTGAGCAAGAAGGTCGGGAATCTCTGGAAGAATCCAGGGGTTCGTGATTGACATGCTCTTCAGCCAAAAGAACCATGGTCTCTTGGGCCAGAAGGGGGCTATGAGGACCACTCGAGCCTGATCCTCCCGGATCTTCCTCAACACTGCTGGAATTAGGCACGTTGGGGGAAAGTCATAGTCCAGACTGAAATCCCATCTGCACTGGAAGGCGTCCACTACTAAAGGATTTTCTGTGGGATTCAGTGAGTAGAACTTTATCCATTTGCTGTTCTGACGAGTCGCAAACAGGTCGACCTCTGGAGACCCCCACATGGCCACTAGCTGGGGGAAGACTGAGTGATTTAGAGTCCATTCCCCCTGCAATAGTGGCCTGCGACTTAGAAAGTCTGCCTTCGTGTTGTCCTTTCCTCTGATATAAAGGGCCTTTAAAGAGAGA
Organism: Phyllobates terribilis; assembly: GCF_046119375.1. Classification (NCBI taxonomy): domain Eukaryota; kingdom Metazoa; phylum Chordata; class Amphibia; order Anura; family Dendrobatidae; genus Phyllobates; species Phyllobates terribilis. Next base: position 980,747,240 of record NW_027362762.1, on the reverse strand, counting down.
ACTTTTCCTTCCACTAGAGAAAATATCCTCCGCGCAACTTGCATTAGTGATTTTCAGCGAGTTCCCCCCTGGTGGTTCACACATGCCACAGTGACCTGGTTGTTGGACAGAATTTTTGTGATGTCCTCGTAGAAGGGGTAAGAAGCTGATTAGTGCCTTCTCTACTGCTCGTAGCTCCCACATGTTGGAAGACTCCAGACTCTCCTCCTCTGACCAAGTCCCCTGTATCGGGTGTTTGTCTAGGTGCGCCCCCCACCCCCTGGGGCTGGCGTCCGTAGTAATCACTCTGGTAATTTGGGGAACCCAGGGGACGCCTGTCCGGTACGTGTTTGTCTTTAACCACCAATACAGTGACTGAATTACATTGTGAGGGAGTGTTAATCTGCCCTCCATATGCCCCCTTGAGGAAGATTTCGTTCTTTAGGACGTCCCATTGTAATGCTTTTGAATGAAATTGGGCTCAGCATACTGCTGGGATGCAGGAGGTGAGAGACCCCAGCAGAGACATGGCCCCCCTGAGAATCATTACTGGGTTTGTTATGGCTGTCGAAATTAAATTTTTTATTTTCTCTTTTCTGCTCGGGCAGGCGGCATTCCTGTCGAACCGAATTCAGAGTAAGGCCTAAAAAGTTCTGAGTTGTATGCGGGATCAGTTTTGATTTTTCTAGGTTTAAACACCATCCTAAGTTTTTTAAGATGGCGCACACCTGATTTACTTGGGCCAGGCATTGATCATGAGTTTTGCCCACTATTAGGAAGTCGTCCAGGTACGGGATGATCAATCTGTTTTCCTCCCTGAGATGAGCCGTAACCTCCGCTATAAGTTTTGTGAATATGCGGGGCGCCGCTGCTAGGAAGAGCTCTGTACCTGAAGTGCTTGACGACTCCCTGTACAGTTACGGCTACTCTGAGGTATTTTTGAAAGTCGTGATGGATTGGCACATGGTAATACGCATCCTTTAGGTCCAACACTGCCATGTAGCAGCCGGGAAATAGAAGGCTTATCGTTGATTTTATCGTTTCCATCTTGAATGATGGAATGTTCAGGAATTTGTTTAGGCCTTTCAAGTTGAGGATGACTCTGTATGAATTGTCCGGCTTCTTTATAAGGAATAAGGGGGAATAGAACCCTCTTCTTTCCTCTTGCGGTGATACCTCCAGCAAGACGTTCTTTTGCAGGAGACCTGAAATCTCTTCCTCCAGTACCGTTGTTCTAGTAGAGAGGATCTTAAGGCAGTCGGAATAAATTTCTCTGGTGGGTTCCTCAGAAATTCCAGTTTTAATCCTGATTTTATTAAATTGAGGATCCTCTTGCTGGAAGAGATCCTTTCCCAGGCTGGAAGGAAGAGAGAGAGCCTCCCTCCCACCTGGGATAGAGTGTCATTTTGGGGGTTTGCGACTATCCCAGGAGGGACCGCCGAACAAAAACCCTTTCCCTTTCCTGGAACGATCCTCCCATCTAGATTGTTCTGTGGACGTCCTTCTGCGGCCAAATTTCTTCCTCCGAAAGGACTGCTTAAAAGTTGAGAAGCAAGATTTAGGAAATCCTTTTTTGTTGTCACCTGCTTTCTCCAGAATTGTCAAGAGAGGCACCGAAAAGAAAATCTCCTTCACACGGAAGAGAACATAGCTTTCCTTTAGTCTGTTACGTTCGCGCCCGGACTGACTGGTGTGAGCGTGATTAGTTATCCCATTGGACCATGAACCGAGGAGTGCCTGGAGGGGCGTAACTAAGTATCAACCTGGTCTGACCAAGGTCGCACGGCGGCTCAGTCGACTCCGTGAACCAGGGAGGAACCGAGCAGAGGGACCAGGTGCTACTCCAGGTCAGACCCCGGTCACAGCTGTTGACCCACACCGGTGAATGCAGGAACAGGCAGGTTAGCTGGTATGCAGACAGGTGAGTACTGGCAGGCATGGCTGGTATGACGGCAGGTGGGTACTTAGCAGGCACGGCTGGTATGCAGACAGGCGGGTGCTGACAGGCACGGCTGGAACGCAGACAGGCAGATACTGGCAGGTATGAACGCAGGCTGGATAGGGACCAGTACAGACTGGGATACAGGAACAGAGCCGCAGGTGCGGTGGACTAGCAGAGCAAAACCGCAGGTGCGGTGAACAAGCAGAGCGGAGCAAAATCGCAGGTGCGGTGAACAAGCAGAGCGGAGCAAAACCGCAGGAGCTGTGAACAAGCAGAGCAAAACCGCAGGAGCGGTGAACAAGCGGAGCAAAACCGCAGGTGCGGTGAACAAGCAGAGCGGAGCAAAACCGCAGGAGCGGTGAACAAGCAGAGCAAAACCGCAGGAGCGGTGAACAAGCAGAGCAAAACCGCAGGTGCGGTGAGCAAGCAGAGCAAAACCGCAGGTGCGGTGAGCAAGCAGAGCGGAGCAAAATCGCAGGTGCGGTGAGCAAGCAGAGCGGAGCAAAACCGCAGGTGCGGTGAGCAAGCAGAGCGGAGCAAAACCGCAGGTGCGGTGAGCAAGCAGAGCGGAGCAAAACCGCAGGTGCGGTGAGCAGAGTGGAGGAAAACCGCAGGTGCGGTGAGCAAGCAGAGCAGAAGGTGAAGGCAGACAGGACAGGGCTCTGTTCACATGGAACAGATTGGAAAATACAGGAAGATGGTTAGAACACAGGAGGAAGATACAGAGGCAGGGAAAGGGGACAAGCAGAACCAGATACACACCAGGTACTTACAATGAAGTAGCGAGTGGACACAAAACTCACAAACAGAAGTACAGAGACAACGAGTTGGAGTTAGGTGCAGGTTCAGACACTGCAGGAAGAGGGAAGGCACGGCCATAGAGAGAAACAAGAAACGGGCTAGGACACTGTTCAGACAGGAACTGAACCAGGAACAAAATACAGGAACGAGCCTGGGAACTCAGCCCCCAGGGTGGCGGAAACAGACTAGAAGTCAGAGATACTGGTAGCGTCCCTGGATACTCAGCCCCCAGGGTGGCAGAACAGACTAGATACAGGACAGGACCTGGCAACTCAGTTGCAAAAGACAAACAGTGAAAGTGTTGCTCAGGCACCTCCTACTGGGTGGAGGGGGTTTAAGTATCCAGTGACTCACAGCAATAGGCTGGGGGCGCATTAGGACTGTGCACATAGTAGCTATAAGAAACAAGCAGAAAGCCTCGCCGACGCCCTAAGCAATCAGACGAGACATGGACACAGCAGGTACTAGAGCAAAGAGTGCAGCATGGACTGACAGGTAAGATTGCGGTCTTGCATGGTGGGAGGTGGTGCACCATGCAAGCACGCCGCCAGGGATGTTACAGTTTGTATATCGCCCGGGCAACATTTCAGGCAGACTGTTCTACGGCCGGCATTAGACAGGGCCGCATATCTTGGAGCTAATCTGGCGGAATCCGCAGAGGCGTCAGATAAGAAGGCTGCCGCTCCTTTCAATACAGGTAGAGAGGCCAGAATGGAGTACTGTGACTCGTTGTTCTTAACCTGGTCTTCTAACCTGTCTAACCAAACCATAAGGGATCTTGCCGTACAGGTTGCTGCTATGGCTGGTTTCAATGCCGCTGCTGATGATTCCCAAGTGCCGATCATAATATCCTGTACCGATTTTTTTGCCTTCTGGTCAACTAACCCAATTGTGGACCTGACGGCTTTTACTAAGCTATCCACACTTTCCAGGGGAAAACAATGACCTGTGCCTGCCTCGCTATCCGAAGAGGAAGAGTCAGTGGAGTCATCCAGCATTCCCTCGTCGGATTCAGAGTCTGAAAGGGTGGGTGGGGGTTTTGCTCTATGGGTCTGGGACGCTTCTTTTGCCTGGGATTGTAGCGATTTTTCTACCTCAGACCTAATAAGGGTTTTAAGATTTGAAGCAAAATCCGGGGTTATTTCCTCAATTCATGGCTGGTATAATTTTTTGGGCCAGTCTTTAGTCAAACCCCGTTCACACAGGGCACATACTCTATACTTGGATTTCGCCGTACATTTTTTAGGGACATCCTGACCATATAAAGAAGGAAGGAGAGAGAGAGACAAAACAGGGAAAAATCTACATTAATACTTTCACGTAGCTCGCTCACCACCCAGTAGATAAAAACAGGGTACCAGAACGAGAGGCAGGACGGTATCCGACACTTCTCGGGAGACCGCGGAATCATCGATCCTGTAGGAGCTATGCCGGCTGGACCTTGAATGCTTGGTGCTGCGTGTCCCAGAACGCCCACTGCTCCTGCTCTGCAGTGGACGCTGCTCCTGGGTGCGCCTCTTGCGCCGAGGCTGCTGCAGCTGCCCAATTCTCCTCGGGCTGCTGCAGCATGGACTGCTGCTCTTGCTGCTGATGCGGTGGGGAGGACTGCTGTGAGGCCATAATGGTGCACTGCGCCCCTGCCTAGCCCGTGATCTACCTTTAAGTACCCCCATTGTGCCAGGGAGATCACCGGCCGGCGTCCCTGCGCGCGACTTCCGGTTTCGGCACTTCCGCTTGTGCCCCGTGACGTCACATCCGGGACGCGGGATTTGCCGGCTTCCATGTTGTGTAGGTGCCGCAAACCTCCGCCCGCACGCGGGGAGACCACATGTCGGTGCCCTCCGCGGCGCTTCCAGGACCCACGAGACCGGCCACAGCAGAGACGGTGCCCTGCCACAACCGACCAGCCCCGGCCCAGGTAAGATGATCTTGTCGCCGCCGACGATAAGGAAGGTCCCCCATCAAGGACAGGAAACCACGGAGGCGGAGAGAGGCGCCGCCCTTTTTATCTTGAAGGTTTCCTGTCCCTGAAGGGTGGATCCCCTCTCTCGTTGTGCCGTCATGGGTGACAGAAACAATAATCTTTATTTATATAGCGCCAACATATTCCGCAGCGCTTTACAATTCAGAGGTTCATATACAACAGTCATAAGTATCAGCTAAAGATAATACACTGCTCAAAAAAATAAAGGGAAGACTTAAACAACAGAATATAACTCCAAGTAAGTCAAACTTCTATGAAATAAAACTGTCCACTTAGGAAGCAACACTGATTGACAATCAATTTCACATGCTGTTGTGCAAATGGAACAGACAATAGATGGAAATTATTGGCAATTATCAAGACACCCTCAATAAAGGAGTGGTTCTGCAGATGGGGACCACAGACCACATCTCAGTACCAATGCTTTCTGGCTGATGTTTTGGTCACTTTTGAATGTTGGTTGTGCTTTCACACTCGTGGTAGCATGAGACGGACTGTACAACCCACAGAAGTTGCTCAGGTAGTGCAGCTCATCCAGGATGGCACATCAATGCGAGCTGTGGCAAGAAGGTTTGCTGTGTCTGTCAGCGTAGTGTCCAGAGGCTGGAGGCGCTACCAGGAGACAGGCCAGTATATCAGGAGACATGGAGGGGGCCGTAGGAGGGCAACAACCCAGCAGCAGGACCGCTACCTCCGCCTTTGTGCAAGGAGAAACAGGAGGAGCACTGCCAGATCCCTGCAAAATGACCTCCAGCAGGCCACAAATGTACATGTGTCTGCACAAACGGTTAGAAACCGACTCCATGAGGGTGGTATGAGGGCCCAACGTCCACAGATGGGGGTTGTGCTCCCAGCCCAAAACCGTGCAGGACGCTTGGCATTTGCCACAGAGCACCAGGATTGGCTAAGTCGCCACTGGCGCCCTGTGCTCTTTACAAATGAAAGCAGGTTCACACTGAGCACATGTGACAGACGTGACAGAGTCTGGAGATGCCGTGGAGAGCGATCTGCTGCCTGCAACATCCTTCAGCATGACCGGTTTGGCAGTGGGTCAGTAATGGTGTGGGGTGGCATTTCTTTGGAGGGCCGCACAGCCCTCCATGTGCTCGCCAGAGGTAGCCTGACTGCCATTAGGTACCGAGATGAGATCCTCAGACCCCCTGTGAGACCATATGCTGGTACGGTTGGCCCTGGGTTCCTCCTAATGCAGGACTATGCCAGACCTCATGTGGCTGGAGTGTCAGCAGTTCCTGCAAGATGAAGGCATTGAAGCTATGGACTGGCCGCCCGTTCCCCAGACCTGAATCCGATTGAGCACATCTGGGACATCATGTCTCGCTCCATCCACCAACGTCACGTTGCACCACAGACTGTCCAGGAGTTGGCGGATGCTTTAGTCCAGGTCTGGGAGGAGATCCCACAGGAGACCATCCGCAACCTCATCAGGAGCATGCCCAGGCGTTGTAGGGAGGTCATACAGGCACGTGGAGGCCACACACAATACTCAGCCTCATCAGGAGCATGCCCAGGCGTTGTAGGGAGGTCATACAGGCACGTGGAGGCCACACACAATACTCAACCTCATCAGGAGCATGCCCAGGCGTTGTAGGGAGGTCATACAGGCACGTGGGGGCCACACACAATACTCAGCCTCATCAGGCGCGTGCCCAGGCATTGTAGGGAGGTCATACAGGCACGTGGAGGCCACACACAATACTCAGCCTCATCAGGAGCATGCCCAGGCGTTGTAGGGAGGTCATACAGGCACGTGGAGGCCACACACAATACTCAGCCTCATCAGGAGCATGCCCAGGCGTTGTAGGGAGGTCATACAGGCACGTGGAGGCCACACACAATACTCAGCCTCATCAGGAGCATGCCCAGGCGTTGTAGGGAGGTCATACAGGCACGTGGAGGCCACACACAATACTGAGCCTCATTTTGACTTGTTTTAAGGACATTACATCACAGTTGGATCAGCCTGTAGTGTTTTTCCACTTTAATTTTGGGGGTGACTCCACATCCAGGCCTCCATTGGTTAATAAATGTGATTTCCATTGATGATTTTTGGGTGATTTTGTTCTCAGCACATTCAGCTTCTACAGAACAAAGTATTCAATGAGAAGATTTCATCCATTCACATCTAGGAGGGGGGATTTCAGTGTTCCCTTTATTTTTTTAACCAATGTACAATAATTAAAGCAAAAATAATAACGACCCTGCTCGTAAGAGCTGACAATCTACAATGAGGTGGGGGTGACACAAAGTACAGGGGCTTATTTACAATGATGGTCCGGCCATCTTGAGGGGATGAGGGATAGATAAAGGCTGTATGAGCTCATCACCAGCCAGTATCTGTAGTGCTTTTGGGTGCGGTGGAGTTTGATGGAGAATTATATTCAGAGAACTAGTGAATGGGCTTTGTATATAAAAAGAACTTTGATTAGGGAACGTAAACAGGTGTGTTTTTAGGGAGCGCCTAAAACTGTGCAAGTTATGGTTCGTCCTAATTTCTTGGGGTAGAGCATTCCAAAGAATAGGTGCAGCTCGGGAGAAGTCTTGAAGCCCGGAGTGGGAGGTACGGATTAGTGTGGATGGTAGTCAAAAGTCGCTTGCGGAGCGTAGAGAACTGTTAGGCCAATAACCAGAAATGAGGGAGGGCTTTGTTGGTGAGAACGAGCAATTTTAATTGGATCCTTTTAATGTATGGGCAGCTAGTGAAATGACTGGCACAGAGCAGAAGCGTTCCTAGTAACGATTGGCCAGATAGATGACCCTGGCTGCTGCATTAAGGATGGACTGGAGAGGGGGAAAGTCGAGTGAGGCGGAGGCCAATTAATAGACAGTAACTGTAGTCAAGGTAGGAGTGGATCAGGACAACAGTGAGGGTCTTTGTTGTTTCCATGGTTAGAAAGGGGCAGAATCTAGAGATGTTCTTCAGGTGAAAGCGACAAGAGCGGACAAGAGATTGTATATGGAAGGTGAAGGAAAGATTGGTGTCAAAAACAACGCCCAGACATCACGCCTGAAGGATAGGTGTTATTGTGGAGCCTATCATGCAAGGTGAGGGAAGGCACAAGTGTACAATGATGGGAAGAGGGGAAAGGGAGCCCAACAACTAGGGAAAGGTGGAGTGGAGACCCCTAGGCAGATATAATATCACCTTGCCTACCCTATCGTCCCTATATACGAGGGATGCTTGTTTGACAGGCAATCCCTGCAAGTGTCACAGCCGTGACACTTGCAGCCGTGGCGACACTAAGAGAAAGGCCGAGCACGCCGCAGATACTCGGCGAGCACCCGAGCATGCTCGCTGAAAGGGTTAACAATACATCCTCGTTCATCACTACTGCTGACATTTCCTGACTGTCTGTCTGTTCATGACCCCTCTGATCCTCAAATGCTACAAATCACCCCCTGTAGTGCCTTGATCTCTGAGGCACCTTTCTCAGGTCTGGGGGGGCCTATAAACCATCCAACCTGTCTGCCTACCCTTTGATATAAGGAGGGGGCATGAGGAGGACAGAGACCAGCAAGATACTTTGTGGGACGCTGATGTTAAGGCCAGTGAGACTTGAAGAAACCCGGATGGCCTTGGAAATACTGCTGGAGGAGTCTACATGGAGAAGTATATGGACTATTTAATCCTCTGTCTGCTGGATTGTTTGACTCTCATCTCCCGGGACATTTATCCTGTTACTGGATTGTATCCATGTTCCTGGACTATTTTATCCTCTGTGTGGTGGATTGTTCATGGATCTTTCGGTTTGCATGTAATAAAGGTTCTTGGGACTGTTCACTCATCTCCCGCTCTGTTGATTGTGTGATAATGGAGAAGGACCCCGCTACAACTGGTGGTATCAACAGAGCGCAATCCAATGGAGAACCACCCACCGAGTAAATACAGAAATTTGACCCTGTCCAGTCTACAGGAGGGAGCCAGAGATCTGGGCCTGAACTACCAGTGACTGACTAAAGAGGCCTTAACTGATCTACTGGTGGCTGCTTGTCTAACGGACAAGCGCTGGACACAGTGATTCCCACCCCCCAAAAAAACAGAAGCAATGGAACCCGAAAGAGGGAGTAATGTGATGTGGAGTGTAAGCCCAACGATCTGGGAGCCTGTACGGATCACCTGGATGGACTTCAAGCCATTTGATGAGGCTTCCGGAGATGTGGAGGGGTTCTTCAAGGACTTTGAGCAGCAGTGTGCAGTGATGGAGGTGCCCCACTCTGGCTGGATGAGTTTGTTAGTGGGACTCCTGAACCGAAGCGTGGCGGAGACTTACCTAACCATTGACTCACAGAAGAACAGGGATTATTACATTGTGAAGCGGACTATCCTGGATTACCATGCTATCACCCCAGACTCATATATGACCCAGTTCTGAGGCCTCCCATGCACCATGGGGGGATCGCTTAGGATGTTTGCCCATAAGATGTTCCAGGCATATTGGAGATGGCTGGAAGCGGAAAACGCCTTCACTGTGGAAGATGTTATACAAGCGTTCCTTAAAGAACAATTTCTTGCCAAGTGCCCTGCAGAAATATGGGAATGGGTCCGGGAGCGCAACCTGCGCACCTTGGATAGAGCTGCAGCCCTGGCCCATGAGGCCCTTCCTATCCGACCGCAATGGAGGAGGTTTCAGGACAATAAACCACAGCCTGCTCCCGTGCTCAGGCCCCCTCCAGTTAAATCTGCCCCTCCACCCAGCTGCAGACTGATGACAACCACACCTCACAATCTCGAGCCTCAACAGTTTCGACCACGACCTGGGGGAATTACGCAGAGGAGATGTTATGGGTGAGGGCAACCTGTCACCTGCAATCCAGCTGTCCCTCAAGGACTCTGAGAGAGCCCCATGCAGGCCCAGCTCGTCCGGTGCATCTTGTGCACTCCATCCCGCCTGATGAAGAGTTATCACCACCCCCACCGAAGTGGACCATCGACCCGGGCATCATAGATACCCCTGCTAGGGTGTAAAGCCTCCAGCCTTTGTCCCCAAATACGGCCCGTGTCAGGGCAAGGGGGGGTTAAGCTGCCATAACTGTGGACAGGACACATGGGACACTTTGCCAGGGAATGCCAGGAACGTTCTAGCCCACATCATCCGCGTTCTCAACTGGCGAACACTGTGCTGCAATGCGGCTGCAATGCAGGAGGAGAGAGAACCCCACTACCCCGACCGGAAGAGGAAGAGGCATATGTGGTACAAGGAGAAGTGTCCCAGACTAGATGGGACACCTCAGCGACCATGAACAAGGATCTGCAACCGGTCTGGGTAGAGGGCGTGGAGGCTGCAGGGTTCAGTGACTCCGGAGCCTTGGTCACATTGATCACAGAACATTTAGTACCCGACCAACGTATTGTTCCCAGCAGCCGTATGTTAGTCAACGTAGCCGGAGGAGAATCTCTGAACATTTGGAGGGCCCGACTACATTTAGACTGGGGTCACAGTCATGGAATGCTGGATTTGGAGTACTGTGGCACCTACCAGTAGATATGTTGCTGGGAAACAACCTAGGAGCAGGGTTGAAGTGCCACTGGGCCAATATCGTAACCCGATGCCAAGGACGGGTTCACACTGTCAGCCGAGAGGGAACGGAGCAATCTCAAAATTCAGATTGACCCCCCCACCTGTGGTGGGTAATGCACAACATGCAATGACTATTAACATGAAGGGGGGAAGTAAATGACATCAGGGAGGAGGCCCAGGGTCTTCGGGACACTGGGTCTGCCATCATCCTGGTCTTCCCAGATATTGTCCCCTCAGAACATTATTTACCAGGCCACCAATTGACCATCCCCCTAGCTGGGGTTCAGCACTCTGGGGTTGGATGCAATGTATACAAGTTCGGTTCTCGTCAGGTATGTGTGGAGTTTCCCAGGTCAAACTGGGGATCAGGGGGACGATATAGAGGACACCGCTAGAGAAACAGTCTCCTGTCCCAGTGAACTGAATACAGGGTCCTTGTCTCAGGGCATCCCCCATCGGGGAGTTGGCAGGATCTGAAAGATCATATGAGAGAAGCTAGAGATGTCTACTTTGCTGAGGTACACCAGGGTGGAATGGTGACTGGAGTTTATTCGCAAGGATGACATGAAATATGCTTTGAGGAAACTGGATGGTACAAAGTTTAGTTTTCATGAAGGTGAGACCTCTTACATTTGTGTTTGTGCTGAAAAAATTGAGGAGTGTGAGGAGATGGCCTTGTTCTAAGACAATGGACAATTGCTGCGGTGGAGCTTGCCTTTACGACCCTACAGCTTCTCCATCCAATACAAATGGGGAAGCCAACACCAGAATGCTGATAGACTGTCCCGACAAAAAGAACCATAGACTCCCTCAAGCCGACCTACCCCTACTCCTTTAAAAGGAACTATCAACAGTTGAGCCATGTGGACTAAAGTGAGGTGGCCAGAAGTCTGTGTGGACCTCATGGGGCGCTTACTTATTAACTGGGGGGTGAGGTTGTGATATTGTGTGTGGGGTATCATTCTGTTTATATTCATATTTTTACTGATTTTAGGAATGTTGTCTTGTTGCTTTGTATTATTCTGTGTATTCCCTTTATTGTCTACAGCAGTGATGGCGAACCTTTTACAGACCGAGTTCCCAAACTGCAAACCAAAACCCACTTATTTATCGCCAAGCGCCAACACTGCAAATTAACCCGAATACTGAGATTTTAGTTTAGAAAAAACAACTCCTACAGAGAGCAGGTGAAAGCAGCATAGAGCAGCCATAGGAAGGAGCGGGGGTATGAGACCCCAGAAATAATGTGCTCACCCCCATCTTGGTATATGCCCCAATCCATGTATATATGCTGCCCTCCCCAATCCATGTATATATGCTGCCTCCTCCCCAATCCATGTATATATGCTGCCCTCCCCAATCCATGTATATATGCTGCCTCCCCCAATCCATGTATATATGATGCCTCCCCCCCAATCCATGTATATATGCTGCCTCCCCCCAATCCATGTATATATGCTGCCTCCCCCCCAATCCATGTATATATGCTGCCTCCCCCAATCCATGTATATATGCTGCCCTCCCCAATCCATGTATATATGCTGCCTCCCCCAATCCATGTATATATGATGCCTCCCCCCCAATCCATGTATATATGCTGCCTCCCCCCCAATCCATGTATATATGCTGCCTCCCCCCCAATCCATGTATATATGCTGCCTCCTCCCCAATCCATGTATATATGCTGCCCTCCCCAATCCATGTATATATGCTGCCTCCCCCAATCCATGTATATATGATGCCTCCCCCCCAATCCATGTATATATGCTGCCTCCCCCCTAATCCATGTATATATGCTGCCTCCCCCCCAATCCATGTATATATGCTGCCTCCCCCCCAATCCATGTATATATGCTGCCCCCCCAATCCATGTATATATGCTGCCCCCCACCAATCCATGTATATATGCTGCCTCCCCCCCCAATCCATGTATATATGCTGCCTCCCCCCCCAATCCATGTGTAGCGCCCCGAGGGTTCGGCCGCTACAGGGGTATTGCACCTCTGCCAGAGGTGTGGTATTCCACTCCCAGGTAAGGATGGAGTATGGACCAGGGCTCAGTTAGTTAGGCACGACCGACTATGTCCCTGTCTGGAGTGGGGAGGGGGGTGGAACACCCAGTGCTGTAGGAGCAGATAGGGGTTGGTTCCTGAGCGTAGGTAGGAGCCCATTGGTTGCTGGTCACCTGGGCTCATGGCTAGAGGGAAGTATAAAAGGGAGGAGCCATCTTAGATCTGGGTTCAGTCTGTGAGGAGAGGAGAGCTGACAGGGAGCAGCAGCTCAGGCTGAGTGCTGCTCCAGAGGCAGGCCTAGAGAAGAGGCCGGAGCCTGAGAGGAGAAGGAGAAGTGGGAACAGGAGGAGAAGGAACAAGAAAGGAAGAGACAGAGGAACAGAAGGGCTCAGGAACAAGAAGGTGGAAGGGACCCTAAGACCCCACGAGAATCCAGGGTGAAGGGTCAGGCAGATTAAGGGTACCGGATCCCAAGTTGGTGGAGGAGAAACTACCCTCAGCCAAAGACCGGAGGTCGTGATCATTTATTGGTGCGACACCTCATCAAACCTGCTAGGAAGGCACCATATAGGACAGCGGAGGACGGGGCCCACGTTTACCTGCGCAGATCCGCGGCAGCTGGACAAAAGTGGGTCACTGGTGAGGCAGGCCAGAGAAAGGAAAGAAGGGGGTCCTGTGCCATATTCCTGAACTGCCTGGGAGTTGACCGAGCCCCTCACCTGGTGGACGCAGCACGGCTTGGGCAGTCATTGCCAGCTGAAGTGACTTGGATATTAACCGTGAGTAAAGACCCTGGACTGCAGTACGTTGTCTGTGTGCTTTTTCGCTCCTCCGGCACTACCGGTACTGGGACTCTCACCTCCATCACTCCCACCATCCACTACACTGCCCTGGGGCCGCACTCTTCCCGTGGGGAGTCATACTACCCCAGCTGCACACTTCATCAGCCCCAGCGGTCTGCATGCAGCGGCGGTTCCTAATAACCGCAATCCATGGGTGGCGTACTCGGACATTATCTAAAGTACAGTAGCAGACTACCATTGGTCTGACCACCCTGAGCAGCGGGACCGGGCCGCCACTACTACTCCCAGCGTCTCCCTATTGCCCGGTTCCGCGTGCCCCACGGCCCAGGGGGCGAGTCACATGTATATATACTGCCCCCCCAATCCATGTATATATATGCTGCCTCCCCCCCCAATCCATGTATATATGCTGCCTCCCCCCAATCCATGTATATATGCTGCCTCCTCCCCAATCCATGTATATATGCTGCCTCCCCAATCCATGTATATATGCTGCTCCCCCCCCAATCCATGTATATATGCTGCCCCCCCAATCCATGTATATATTCTGCCCCCCCAATCCATGTATATATGCTGTCTCCCCCCCAATCCATGTATATATGCTGCCCCCCCCCAATCCATGTATATATGCTGCCTCCCCCCCAATCCATGTATATATGCTGCTCCCCCCAATCCATGTATATATGCTGCCTCCCCCCAATCCATGTATATATGCTGCCCCCCCAATCCATGTATATATGCTGCCCCCCCCCAATCCATGTATATATGCTGCCTCCCCCCCAATCCATGCCATGTATATATGCTGCCCCCCCCCCCAATCCATGCCATGTATATATGCTGCCTTTCCCCCCAATCCATGTATATATCAGGGGCGGACACAGACTGTAGTGGGCCCCTGTGCAAGAAATTTTTGGGGGCCCCCCTCTGCCCTTCATAAGGCAACAAAGTTATGTAAACATAACCCCCCATGTGCATCTCTCATCCCCCCATGTGCATCTCTCATCCCCCATGTGCATCTCACATCCCCCCATGTGCATCTCTCACCCCCCATGTGCATCTCTCATCCCCCCATGTGCAGCTCTCATTCCCCCCATGTGCATCTCACCCCCCCGTGCATCTCTCACCCCCCCCGTGCATCTCTCACCCCCCCCGTGCATCTATCATCCCCCCCATGTGCATCTCTCATCCCCCCATGTGCATCTCACATCCCCCCATGTGCATCTCTCATCCCCCCATGTGCATCTCTCATCCCCCCCGTGCATCTCTCATCCCCCCCATGTGCATCTCTCATCCCCCCCCGTGCATCTCTCATCCCCCCCATGTGCATCTCTCATCCCCTCCATGTGCATCTCTCAACCCCCCATGTGCAGCTCTCATTCCCCCCATGCATCTCTCATCCCCCCCGTGCATCTCTCATCCCCCCCGTGCATCTCTCATCCCCCCCATGTGCATCTCTCACCCCCCCATGTGCATCTCTTACCCCCCCATGTGCATCTCACATCCCCCCATGTGCATCTCTCATCCCCCCATGTGCATCTCTCATCCCCCCATGTGCATCTCTCACCCCCCCATGTGCATCTCTCACCCCCCCGTGCATCTCTCATCCCCCCCATGTGCATCTCTCATCCCCCCCGTGCATCTCTCATCCCCCCCATGTGCATCTCTCACCCCCCCATGTGCATCTCTCATCCCCCCATGTGCATCTCTCATCCCCCCATGTGCATCTCTCATCCCCCCATGTGCATCTCTCATCCCCCCCATGTGCATCTCTCATCCCCCCATGTGCATCTCTCATCCCCCCATGTGCATCTCTCATCCCCCCATGTGCATCTCTCACCCCCCCATGTGCATCTCTCACCCCCCCGTGTGCATCTCTCACCCCCCCATGTGCATCTCTCACCCCCCATGTGCATCTCTCACCCCCCCATGTGCATCTCTCATTCCCCCCATGTGCATCTCTCACCCCCCCCATGTGCATCTCTTACCCCCCATGTGCATCTCTTACCCCCCCATGTGCATCTCTTACCCCCCCATGTGCATGTCTCACCCCCCCATGTGCATCTCTCACCCCCCCATGTGCATCTCTGATCCCCCCCATGTGCATCTCTGATGCCCCCCATGTGCATCTCTGATGCCCCCCATGTGCATCTCTGATCCCCCCCATGTGCATCTCTGATCCCCCCATGTGCATCTCTGATCCCCCCCATGTGCATCTCTCATCCCCCCATGTGCATCTCTCATCCCCCCATGTGCATCTCTCACCCCCCCATGTGCATCTCACATCCCCCCCATGTGCATCTCACATCCCCCCCATGTGCATCTCTCATCCCCCCATGTGCATCTCTCATCCCCCCATGTGCATCTCTCATCCCCCCATGTGCATCTCTCATCCCCCCCGTGCATCTCTGATTCCCCCCATGTGCATCTCTCACCCCCCCGTGTGCATCTCTCACCCCCCCATGTGCATCTCTCACCCCCCCCATGTGCAGCTCTTATTCCCCCCATGTGCATCTCTCATCCCCCCCATGTGCATATCACCCCCCCATGTGCATATCACCCCCCCATGTGCATATCACCCCCCCGTGCATCTCTCATCCCCCCGTGCATCTCTCATCCCCCCCGTGCATCTCTCATCCCCCCCATGTGCATCTCTCATCCCCCCCATGTGCATCTCACATCCCCCCATGTGCATCTCTCATCCCCCCCATGTGCATCTCTCATCCCCCCCATGTGCATCTCACATCCCCCCCATGTGCATCTCACATCCCCCCATGTGCATCTCACATCCCCCCATGTGCATCTCTCATCCCCCCATGTGCATCTCTCATCCCCCCATGTGCATCTCTCATACCCCCCATGTGCATCTCACATCCCCCCATGTGCATCTCACATCCCCCCATGTGCATCTCTCATCCCCCCATGTGCATCTCTCACCCCCCCGTGTGCATCTCTCACCCCCCCATGTGCATCTCTCACCCCCCCATGTGCAGCTCTTATTCCCCCCATGTGCATCTCTCATCCCCCCCATGTGCATATCACCCCCCATGTGCATATCACCCCCCATGTGCATATCACCCCCCCATGTGCATCTCACCCCCCCGTGCATCTCTCATCCCCCCGTGCATCTCTCACCCCCCCCGTGCATCTCTCATCCCCCCCGTGCATCTCTCATCCCCCCCGTGCATCGCTCATCCCCCCATGTGCATCTCTCATCCCCCCCATGTGCATCTCTCATCCCCCCATGTGCATCTCACATCCCCCCATGTGCATCTCACATCCCCCCATGTGCATCTCTCATCCCCCCCATGTGCATCTCTCATCCCCCCATGTGCATCTCACATCCCCCCATGTGCATCTCACATCCCCCCATGTGCATCTCACATCCCCCCATGTGCATCTCTCATCCCCCCATGTGCATCTCTCATCCCCCCCATGTGCATCTCTCATCCCCCCATGTGCATCTCTCATCCCCCCATGTGCATCTCTCATCCCCCCCATGTGCATCTCTCATCCCCCCATGTGCATCTCTCACCCCCCCATGTGCATCTCTCACCCCCCCATGTGCATCTCTCACCCCCCCATGTGCATCTCTCACCCCCCCATATGCATCTCTCACCCCCCCGTGCATCTCTCATCCCCCCCATGTGCATCTCTCATCCCCCCCGTGCATCTCTCATCCCCCCCATGTGCATCTCTCACCCCCCCATGTGCATCTCTCATCCCCCATGTGCATCTCTCATCCCCCCATGTGCATCTCTCATCCCCCCATGTGCATCTCTCATCCCCCCCATGTGCATCTCTCATCCCCCCATGTGCATCTCTCATCCCCCCATGTGCATCTCTCATCCCCCCATGTGCATCTCTCACCCCCCCATGTGCATCTCTCACCCCCCCATGTGCATCTCTCACCCCCCCATGTGCATCTCTCATTCCCCCCATGTGCATCTCTTACCCCCCCATGTGCATCTCTTACCCCCCCATGTGCATCTCTTACCCCCCCATGTGCATGTCTCACCCCCCCATGTGCATGTCTCACCCCCCCATGTGCATCTCTGATCCCCCCCATGTGCATCTCTGATGCCCCCCATGTGCATCTCTGATGCCCCCCATGTGCATCTCTGATCCCCCCCATGTGCATCTCTGATCCCCCCCATGTGCATCTCTGATCCCCCCATGTGCATCTCTGATCCCCCCCATGTGCATCTCTCATCCCCCCATGTGCATCTCTCATCCCCCCCATGTGCATCTCTCACCCCCCCATGTGCATCTCTCACCCCCCTGTGCATCTCTCATCCCCCCATGTGCATCTCTCACCCCCCCATGTGCATCTCACATCCCCCCCATGTGCATCTCACATCCCCCCATGTGCATCTCTCATCCCCCATGTGCATCTCTCATCCCCCCATGTGCATCTCTCATCCCCCCCGTGCATCTCTGATTCCCCCCATGTGCATCTCTCACCCCCCCCGTGTGCATCTCTCACCCCCCCATGTGCATCTCTCACCCCCCCCATGTGCAGCTCTTATTCCCCCCATGTGCATCTCTCATCCCCCCCCATGTGCATATCACCCCCCCATGTGCATATCACCCCCCCATGTGCATATCACCCCCCCGTGCATCTCTCATCCCCCCGTGCATCTCTCATCCCCCCCGTGCATCTCTCATCCCCCCCATGTGCATCTCTCATCCCCCCCATGTGCATCTCACATCCCCCCATGTGCATCTCTCATCCCCCCCATGTGCATCTCTCATCCCCCCCATGTGCATCTCACATCCCCCCCATGTGCATCTCACATCCCCCCATGTGCATCTCACATCCCCCCATGTGCATCTCTCATCCCCCCATGTGCATCTCTCATCCCCCCATGTGCATCTCTCATCCCCCCCATGTGCATCTCACATCCCCCCATGTGCATCTCACATCCCCCCATGTGCATCTCTCATCCCCCCATGTGCATCTCTCACCCCCCCATGTGCATCTCTCATCCCCCCCGTGCATCTCTGATTCCCCCCATGTGCATCTCTCACCCCCCCGTGTGCATCTCTCACCCCCCCATGTGCATCTCTCACCCCCCCCATGTGCATCTCTCATCCCCCCCATGTGCATATCACCCCCCATGTGCATATCACCCCCCCATGTGCATATCACCCCCCCATGTGCATCTCTCATCCCCCCATGTGCATCTCTCATCCCCCCCATGTGCATCTCTCATCCCCCCATGTGCATCTCACATCCCCCCATGTGCATCTCTCATCCCCCCCATGTGCATCTCTCATCCCCCCCATGTGCATCTCACATCCCCCCATGTGCATCTCACATCCCCCCATGTGCATCTCTTATCCCCCCATGTGCATCTCTCATCCCCCCATGTGCATCTCTCATCCCCCCCATGTGCATCTCTCATCCCCCCCATGTGCATCTCTCATCCCCCCATGTGCATCTCTCATCCCCCCCATGTGCATCTCTCATCCCCCCATGTGCATCTCTCACCCCCCCATGTGCATCTCACCCCCCCGTGCATCTCTCATCCCCCCGTGCATCTCTCATCCCCCCCATGTGCATCTCTCACCCCCCGTGTGCATCTCTCACCCCCCCATGTGCATCTCTCACCCCCCCCATGTGCAGCTCTTATTCCCCCCATGTGCATCTCTCATCCCCCCCATGTGCATATCACCCCCCATGTGCATATCACCCCCCCATGTGCATATCACCCCCCCATGTGCATATCACCCCCCCATGTGCATCTCACCCCCCCGTGCATCTCTCACCCCCCCGTGCATCTCTCACCCCCCCCGTGCATCTCTCATCCCCCCCGTGCATCTCTCATCCCCCCCGTGCATCTCTCATCCCCCCCATGTGCATCTCTCATCCCCCCCATGTGCATTTCTCATCCCCCCCATGTGCATCTCTCATCCCCCCATGTGCATCTCACATCCCCCCATGTGCATCTCTCATCCCCCCCATGTGCATCTCTCATCCCCCCCATGTGCATCTCACATCCCCCCATGTGCATCTCACATCCCCCCATGTGCATCTCTTATCCCCCCATGTGCATCTCTCATCCCCCCATGTGCATCTCTCATCCCCCCCATGTGCATCTCTCATCCCCCCCATGTGCATCTCTCATCCCCCCATGTGCATCTCTCATCCCCCCCATGTGCATCTCTCATCCCCCCATGTGCATCTCTCACCCCCCCATGTGCATCTCTCACCCCCCCATGTGCATCTCTCACCCCCCCATGTGCATCTCTCACCCCCCCCATGTGCATCTCTCATCCCCCCATGTGCATCTCTCATCCCCCCCATGTGCATCTCTCATCCCCCCCATGTGCATCTCTCATCCCCCCCATGTGCATCTCTCATCCCCCCATGTGCATCTCACATCCCCCCCATGTGCATCTCACATCCCCCCCATGTGCATCTCTCATCCCCCCATGTGCATCTCTCATCCCCCCCATGTGCATCTCTCACCCCCCCATGTGCATCTCTCACCCCCCCCATGTGCATCTCTCATCCCCCCATGTGCATCTCTCATCCCCCCCATGTGCATCTCTCATCCCCCCCATGTGCATCTCTGATCCCCCCCATGTGCATCTCTGATCCCCCCCCATGTGCATCTCTGATCCCCCCCATGTGCATCTCTCATCCCCCCCATGTGCATCTCTCACCCCCCCATGTGCATCTCACATCCCCCCCATGTGCATCTCACATCCCCCCCATGTGCATCTCTCATCCCCCCGTGCATCTCTCACCCCCCCATGTGCATCTCTCACCCCCCCATGTGCATCTCTCACCCCCCCATGTGCATCTCTCATCCCCCCCGTGCATCTCTGATTCCCCCCATGTGCATCTCTCACCCCCCCATGTGCATCTCTCACCCCCCCCATGTGCAGCTCTTATTCCCCCCATGTGCATCTCTCATCCCCCCCCATGTGCATATCACCCCCCCGTGCATCTCTCATCCCCCCCCGTGCATCTCTCATCCCCCCCATGTGCATCTCACATCCCCCCATGTGCATCTCTCATCCCCCCCATGTGCATCTCTCATCCCCCCCATGTGCATCTCTCATCCCCCCCATGTGCATCTCACATCCCCCCCATGTGCATCTCTCATCCCCCCATGTGCATCTCTCATCCCCCCCATGTGCATCTCACATCCCCCCATGTGCATCTCACATCCCCCCATGTGCATCTCTCATCCCCCCATGTGCATCTCTCATCCCCCCATGTGCATCTCTCACCCCCCCATGTGCATCTCTCATCCCCCCCGTGCATCTCTGATTCCCCCCATGTGCATCTCTCACCCCCCCCGTGTGCATCTCTCACCCCCCCATGTGCATCTCTCACCCCCCCCATGTGCAGCTCTTATTCCCCCCATGTGCAGCTCTCATCCCCCCATGTGCATATCACCCCCCATGTGCATATCACCCCCCCATGTGCATATCACCCCCCCATGTGCATCTCACCCCCCCGTGCATCTCTCATCCCCCCGTGCATCTCTCACCCCCCCCGTGCATCTCTCATCCCCCCCGTGCATCTCTCATCCCCCCCGTGCATCTCTCATCCCCCCCATGTGCATCTCTCATCCCCCCCATGTGCATCTCTCATCCCCCCCATGTGCATCTCACATCCCCCCATGTGCATCTCTCATCCCCCCCATGTGCATCTCTCATCCCCCCCATGTGCATCTCACATCCCCCCATGTGCATCTCTCATCCCCCCATGTGCATCTCTCATCCCCCCATGTGCATCTCTCATCCCCCCATGTGCATCTCTCATCCCCCCATGTGCATCTCTCATCCCCCCCATGTGCATCTCTCACCCCCCCCATGTGCATCTCTCATCCCCCCATGTGCATCTCTCATCCCCCCATGTGCATCTCTCACCCCCCCATGTGCATCTCTCACCCC
This sequence comes from Phyllobates terribilis, assembly GCF_046119375.1. Lineage (NCBI taxonomy): Eukaryota > Metazoa > Chordata > Amphibia > Anura > Dendrobatidae > Phyllobates > Phyllobates terribilis. Next base: position 980,726,271 of record NW_027362762.1, on the reverse strand, counting down.
CCCATGTGCATCTCTCACCCCCCCATGTGCATCTCTCACCCCCCATGTGCATCTCTCACCCCCCCATGTGCATCTCTCATCCCCCCATGTGCATCTCTCATCCCCCCCATGTGCATCTCTCATCCCCCCCATGTGCATCTCTCATCCCCCCATGTGCATCTCACATCACCCCCATGTGCATCTCTCATCCCCCCATGTGCATCTCTCATCCCCCCCATGTGCATCTCTCACCCCCCCATGTGCATCTCTCACCCCCCCCATGTGCATCTCTCATCCCCCCATGTGCATCTCTCATCCCCCCCATGTGCATCTCTCATCCCCCCATGTGCATCTCTCATCCCCCCATGTGCATCTCTCACCCCCCCATGTGCATCTCTCACCCCCCCATGTGCATCTCTCATCCCCCCATGTGCATCTCTCATCCCCCCATGTGCATCTCACATCCCCCCATGTGCATCTCTCATCCCCCCCATGTGCATCTCTCATCCCCCCATGTGCATCTCACATCCCCCCATGTGCATCTCTCATCCCCCCCATGTGCATCTCACATCCCCCCATGTGCATCTCACATCCCCCCATGTGCATCTCTCACCCACCCATGTGCATCTCACATCCCCCCATGTGCATCTCACATCCCCCCATGTGCATCTCTCATCCCCCCCATGTGCATCTCTCATCCCCCCCATGTGCATCTCTCATCCCCCCCTGTGCATCTCTCATCCCCCCCCGTGCATCTCACATCACCCCATGTGCATCTCTCATCCCCCCATGTGCATCTCACATCCCCCCATGTGCATCTCTCACCCCCCCATGTGCATCTCTCACCCCCCCATGTGCATCTCTCACCCCCCCATGTGCATCTCTCACCCCCCCATGTGCATCTCTCACCCCCCCATGTGCATCTCTCATCCCCCCATGTGCATCTCTCATCCCCCCCATGTGCATCTCTCATCCCCCCCATGTGCATCTCTCATCCCCCCCTTGTGCATCTCTCATCCCCCCCATGTGCATCTCTCATCCCCCCCCTGTGCATCTCTCATCCCCCCCCCTGTGCATCTCTCATCCCCCCCCTGTGCATCTCTCATCCCCCATGTGCATCTCACATCCCCCCATGTGCATCTCTCATCCCCCCCATGTGCATCTCTCATCCCCCCCATGTGCATCTCTCATCCCCCCCATGTGCATCTCTCATCCCCCCCATGTGCATCTCTCACCCCCCCCATGTGCATCTCTCACCCCCCCATGTGCATCTCTCACCCCCCCATGTGCATCTCTCATCCCCCCCATGTGCATCTCTCATCCCCCCCATGTGCATCTCTCACCCCCCCATGTGTATCTCTCATCCCCCCCATGTGCATCTCTCATCCCCCCCATGTGCATCTCTCACCCCCCCATGTGCATCTCTCATCCCCCCCATGTGCATCTCTCACCCCCCCATGTGCATCTCTCACCCCCCCCATGTGCATCTCTCACCCCCCCATGTGCATCTCTCATCCCCCCATGTGCATCTCTCATCCCCCCATGTGCATCTCTAATCCCCTCCATGTGCATCTCTAATCCCCTCCATGTGCATCTCTCATTCCCCCCATGTGCATCTCTCACCCCCCCATGTGCATCTCTCATTCCCCCATGTGCATCTCTCACCCCCCCATGTGCATCTCTCATCCCCCCCAGTGCATCTCTCATCCCCCCATGTGCATCTCTCACCCCCCCATGTGCATCTCTCACCCCCCCATGTGCATCTCTCACCCCCCATGTGCATCTCTCACCCCCCATGTGCATCTCTCATCCCCCCCGTGCATCTCTGATCCCCCCCATGTGCATCTCTCACCCCCCCATGTGCATCTCTCAACCCCCCATGTGCATCTCTCATTCCCCCATGTGCATCTCTCACCCCCCCATGTGCATCTCTCATCCCCCCCAGTGCATCTCTCATCCCCCCCATGTGCATCTCTCACCCCCCCATGTGCATCTCTCACTCCCCCATGTGCATCTCTCACCCCCCATGTGCATCTCTCACCCCCCCATGTGCATCTCTCACCCCCCCATGTGCATCTCTCATTCCCCCATGTGCATCTCTCACCCCCCCATGTGCATCTCTCATCCCCCCCAGTGCATCTCTCATCCCCCCCATGTGCATCTCTCACCCCCCCATGTGCATCTCTCACCCCCCCATGTGCATCTCTCACCCCCCATGTGCATCTCTCACCCCCCATGTGCATCTCTCACCCCCCATGTGCATCTCTCATCCCCCCCAGTGCATCTCTCATCCCCCCATGTGCATCTCTCACCCCCCCATGTGCATCTCTCATCCCCCCCATGTGCATCTCTCACCCCCCCATGTGCATCTCTCATTCCCCCATGTGCATCTCTCACCCCCCCATGTGCATCTCTCATCCCCCCAGTGCATCTCTCATCCCCCCCATGTGCATCTCTCACCCCCCCATGTGCATCTCTCACCCCCCCATGTGCATCTCTCACCCCCCATGTGCATCTCTCACCCCCCATGTGCATCTCTCATCCCCCCCGTGCATCTCTGATCCCCCCCATGTGCATCTCTCACCCCCCCATGTGCATCTCTCACCCCCCCATGTGCATCTCTCACCCCCCCATGTGCATCTCTCACCCCCCCATGTGCATCTCTGATCCCCCCCATGTGCATCTCTGATCCCCCCCATGTGCATCTCTGATCCCCCCCATGTGCATCTCTCACCCCCCCGTGTGCATCTCTGATCCCCCCCATGTGCATCTCTGATCCCCCCCATGTGCATCTCTGATCCCCCCCATGTGCATCTCTCACCCCCCCGTGTGCATCTCTCACCCCCCCGTGTGCATCTCTCACCCCCCCGTGTGCATCTCTCATCCCCCCGTGTGCATCTCTCATCCCCCCGTGTGCATCTCTCACCCCCCCATGTGCATCTCTCATCCCCCCATGTGCATCTCTCACCCCCCCATGTGCAGCTCTCACCCCCCCATGTGCAGCTCTCACCCCCCCATGTGCATCTCTCATCCCCCCCATGTGCATCTCTCATCCCCCCATGTGCATCTCTCATCCCCCCATGTGCATCTCTCATCCCCCCCATGTGCATCTCTCATCCCCCCATGTGCATCTCTCATCCCCCCCATGTGCATCTCTCATCCCCCCCATGTGCATCTCTCATCCCCCCCATGTGCATCTCTCATCCCCCCATGTGCATCTCTCATCCCCCCCATGTGCATCTCTCATCCCCCCATGTGCATCTCTCATCCCCCCATGTGCATCTCTCATCCCCCCATGTGCATCTCTCATCCCCCCATGTGCATCTCTCATCCCCCCATGTGCATCTCTCACCCCCCCATGTGCAGCTCTCACCCCCCCATGTGCATCTCTCATCCCCCCATGTGCATCTCTCATCCCCCCATGTGCATCTCTCATCCCCCCCATGTGCATCTCTCATCCCCCCATGTGCATCTCTCATCCCCCCCATGTGCATCTCTCATCCCCCCCATGTGCATCTCTCATCCCCCCATGTGCATCTCTCATCCCCCCCATGTGCATCTCTCATCCCCCCATGTGCATCTCTCATCCCCCCATGTGCATCTCTCATCCCCCCATGTGCATCTCTCATCCCCCCATGTGCATCTCTCATCCCCCCCATGTGCATCTCTCATCCCCCCATGTGCATCTCTCATCCCCCCATGTGCATCTCTCATCCCCCCATGTGCATCTCTCACCCCCCCATGTGCATCTCTCACCCCCCCATGTGCATCTCTCACCCCCCCATGTGCATCTCTCACCCCCCCATGTGCATCTCTCACCCCCCCATGTGCATCTCTCATCCCCCCCATGTGCATCTCTCATTCCCCCCATGTGCATCTCTCATCCCCCCCTGTGTGCATCTCTCACCCCCCCGTGCATCTCTCACCCCCCCATGTGCATCTCTCATCCCCCCCCCATGTGCATCTCTGATTCCCCCCTGTGCATCTCTCATCCCCCCGTGCATCTCTCATCCCCCCCACTCCTAGTTAATTAATTGTATTTAAAAAAAATAAAACTTGTTATACTTACCCCCATGCGATCCCTGCAGAATCCTGGTGCTCGTCCACGTTGCTGCCACCAGGCTCTCCTGACGTTCGGCCATGTGATGGCGCCACATACATAGCCATCAGCTTTTGTTTTGGCCAAAAGATTTTTAAAGCCGCCACCACGATAAGGTAGACTCTTCTGGGCGGGCCCTACTCTAACCTATTAAAATTTTCTTAAAATATCCAATACTCTTTTTAGATATATTTTTATTTAGTTTTCTTTAAGGGAATGTGTCATATACATTTTTTTTTAAATGACCAATAATACCACATACAGGGAATACCACCACACCATGACCAGACCACATATTACCACAACATAGTGACCGAATAATACCACACAGAAGGGAGAAAAACTGCCACACCATGACCTGACCACATATTACCACCACATTACTAATATTACCACCACATTACTAATATTACCACCACATTACTAATATTACCACCACATTACTAATATTACCATAAGTGTCATTATACACGGGAGCTCTATACATGGTATGTATAATGTAAGTGTCCAGGTAATCTAGTGATCACCAGTGACATTATACACAGGAGCTCTGTATATAGTGTCAGTGTACAGGTAATACAGTGATCACCAGTGACATTATATACAGGAGCTCTGTATATAGTGTATAGTGTACAGGTAATACAGTGATCACCAGTGACATTATACACAGGAGCTCTGTATATAGTGTCAGTGTACAGGTAATACAGGGATCACCAGTGACATTATACACAGGAGCTCTGTATATAGTGTACAGGTAATACAGTGATCACCAGTGACGTTATACACAGGAGCCCGGTACATAGTATATAGTGTAAGTGTACATGTAATACACTGACTCACTGGTGACGTCTCTAGGTGAAGTCCTTCAGCTACGCTTTTCTCCTTCATCCAGCACAGACCGCCATCACGTCTTCCAGCCAGGACTCGTCTCTGCATAAAATAACACAGTTATCTAGAGCACATTCCCCAACTTCTACATTACGCAGCTGAATACAGACGTGCATCCACCATCAATATATGGTTGGTTATTATGCAACCTACCATTCCAAATATAAATTGTAATCCACCACGGTGCCCCCATTAACTGTAAATAGGCACTTAATCTATAATTTAATTAGAACCTCTACTCTTTCCGCCAATTTGTTACCAGTTACACTCCTGCGTCCGCAACGCCCCCTACTCTATACTTCCTGCTCCCCACATTCATTATTTACATGCACCCCCTGCCCCAATTCATTATATCATGTCCATGCTCTCCCCACCCCATCATCATTTACTCTCCCCCACCCCACATTGATTATGTGCAGCTCATTATCCCCCTACTCCCAATTCCCCCATGTGCACCTCTCTCATCCCCCTCCACCACATGTGCACCTCTCACCCTCCCCCCAAATGTGCATCTCTCACCCCCCCCCCACACATGTGCATCTCTTATCTCCCCCCCCCCCCATGTGCATCTCCCATTCCCCCCACTCCTAGTTAATTGTATTTAAAAAAAAATAAAACTTGTTATACTTACCCCCATGCGATCCCTGCAGAATCCTGGTGCTCGTCCAAATCGCTGACACCAGGTTCTCCTGACTTCCGGCCATGTGACGGCGCCGTCACATGACCGGAAGTCAGGGGAATCATGAAGGCGCTGAGATGTCCTGGACCCGGCGCTTAGCATGGGGCCGGGGGCTCCATGAGGAGAGAGACGCACAAGAGGGGCCCCCCAACGGGGCTCCGAGAGGGCCCCTACCGGCCGGGCACCATACTGGAGTCAGGACAGTAATGCCCTGATTACGGCCCTGCTGGAGGCTGGAGGGGCCCCCTCTCCCTCAGGGCCCCCGTTCAATGAACCGGCTGCACGGGCGGTAGTTCCGCCCCTGTATATATGCTGCCTCCTCCCCAATCCATGTATATATGCTGCCTCCCCCCAATCCATGTATATATGCTGCCTCCTCCCCAATCCATGTATATATGCTGCCTCCCCCCCAATCCATGTATATATGCTGCCTCCCCCCCAATCCATGTATATATGCTGCCTCCCCCCCAATCCATGTATATATGCTGCCTCCCCCCCAATCCATGTATATATGCTGCCCCCCCCAATCCATGTATATATGCTGCCTCCCCCCAATCCATGTATATATGCTGCCTTCCCCAATCCATGTATATATACTGCCTCCCCCCAATCCATGTATATATGCTGCCCCCCCAATCCATGTATATATGCTGCCTCCCCCCAATCCATGTATATATGCTGCCCCCCCCAATCCATGTATATATGCTGCCTCCCCCCAATCCATGTATATATGCTGCCTCCCCCCAATCCATGTATATATGCTGCCTCCCCCCAATCCATGTATATATGCTGCCTTCCCCAATCCATGTATATATGCTGCCTCCCCCCCAATCCATGTATATATGCTGCCTCCCCCCCAATCCATGTATATATGCTGCCTCCCCCCCAATCCATGTATATATGCTGCCTCCTCCCCAATCCATGTATATATGCTGCCCTCCCCCAATCCATGTATATATGCTGCCTCCCCCCCAATCCATGTATATATGCTGCCCTCCCCCAATCCATGTATATATGCTGCCTCCCCCCCAATCCATGTATATATGCTGCCTCCCCCCAATCCATGTATATATGCTGCCTCCCCCCCAATCCATGTATATATGCTGCCTCCCCTCAATCCATGTATATATGCTGCCCCCCCAATCCATGTATATATGCTGCCTCCCCCCCAATCCATGTATATATGCTGCCTCCCCCCAATCCATGTATATATGCTGCCCTCCCCCAATCCATGTATATATGCTGCCTCCCCCCCAATCCATGTATATATGCTGCCCCCCCAATCCATGTATATATCCTGCCTCCCCCCAATCCATGTATATATGCTGCCTCCCCCCAATCCATGTATATATGCTGCCTTCCCCAATCCATGTATATATGCTGCCTCCCCCCCAATCCATGTATATATGCTGCCTCCCCCCCAATCCATGTATATATGCTGCCTCCCCCCCAATCCATGTATATATGCTGCCTCCCCCCCAATCCATGTATATATGCTGCCTCCTCCCCAATCCATGTATATATGCTGCCTCCTCCCCAATCCATGTATATATGCTGGCTCCCCCAAACCATGTATATATGCTGCCCCCCCAATCCATGTATATATGCTGCCTCCCCCCAATCCATGTATATATGCTGCCCCCCCAATCCATGTATATATGCTGCCCTCCCCCAATCCATGTATATATGCTGCCTCCCCCCCAATCCATATATATATGCTGCCTCCCCCCCAATCCATGTATATATGCTGCCCTCCCCCAATCCATGTATATATGCTGCCCCCCCAATCCATGTATATATGCTGCCCTCCCCCAATCCATGTATATATGCTGCCTCCTCCCCAATCCATGTATATATGCTGCCCTCCCCCAATCCATGTATATATGCTGCCTCCCCCCAATCCATGTATATATGCTGCCTCCCCCCCAATCCATGTATATATGCTGCCCTCCCCCAATCCATGTATATATGCTGCCTCCCCCCCAATCCATGTATATATGCTGCCTCCCCCCAATCCATGTATATATGCTGCCTCCCCCCCAATCCATGTATATATGCTGCCTCCCCCCCAATCCATGTATATATGCTGCCTCCCCCCAATCCATGTATATATGCTGCCCCCCCAATCCATGTATATATGCTGCCTCCCCCCAATCCATGTATATATGCTGCTCCCCCCAATCCATGTATATATGCTGCCTCCTCCCCAATCCATGTATATATGCTGCCCCCCCAATCCATGTATATATGCTGCCTCCCCCCCAATCCATGTATATATGCTGCCCCCCCAATCCATGTATATATGCTGCCTCCCCCCCAATCCATGTATATATGCTGCCTCCCCCCAATCCATGTATATATGCTGCCCTCCCCCAATCCATGTATATATGCTGCCTCCCCCCCAATCCATGTATATATGCTGCCTCCACCCCCAATCCATGTATATATGCTGCCCCCCCAATCCATGTATATATGCTGCCTCCCCCCAATCCATGTATATATGCTGCCTCCCCCCCAATCCATGTATATATGCTGCCTCCACCCCCAATCCATGTATATATGCTGCCCCCCCCAATCCATGTATATATGCTGCCTCCCCCCCAATCCATGTATATATGCTTCCTCCCCCCCAATCCATGTATATATGCTGCCTCCTCCCCAATCCATGTATATATGCTGCCTCCCCCCCAATCCATGTATATATGCTGCCTCCTCCCCAATCCATGTATATATTCTGGCTCCCCCAATCCATGTATATATGCTGCCTCCCCCCAATCCATGTATATATGCTGCCTCCTCCCCAATCCATGTATATATGCTGCCTCCTCCCCAATCCATGTATATATGCTGCCTTCCCCAATCCATGTATATATGCTGCCTCCCCCCCAATCCATGTATATATGCTGCCTTCCCGAATCCATGTATATATGCTGCCTCCCCCCCAATCCATGTATATATGCTGCCTCCCCCCCAATCCATGTATATATGCTGCCTCCCCCTCAATCCATGTATATATGCTGCCTCCTCCCCAATCCATGTATATATGCTGCCTCCCCCCCAATCCATGTATATATGCTGCCTTCCCCAATCCATGTATATATGCTGCCCTCCCCCAATCCATGTATATATGCTGCCTCCCCCCAATCCATGTATATATGCTGCCTCCCCCCAATCCATGTATATATGCTGCCTCCCCCCAATCCATGTATATATGCTGCCTCCCCCCAATCCATGTATATATGCTGCCTCCCCCCAATCCATGTATATATGCTGCCTCCTCTCCAATCCATGTATATATGCTGCCCCCCCAATCCATGTATATATGCTGCCTCCCCCCCAATCCATGTATATATGCTGCCTCCCCCCAATCCATGTATCTATGCTGCCTCCCACCCCAATCCATGTATATATGCTGCCTCCCCAATCCATGTATATATGCTCCCCCCCCAATCCATGTATATATGCTGCCTCCCCCCCAATCCATGTATATATGCTGCCTCCCACCAATCCATGTATCTATGCTGCCTCCCACCCCAATCCATGTATATATGCTGCCTCCCCCCCAATCCATGTATATATGCTGCCTCCCCCCCCAATCCATGTATATATGCTGCCTCCCCCCCAATCCATGTATATATGCTGCCTCCCCCCCAATCCATGTATATATGCTGCCTCCCCCCCAATCCATGTATATATGCTGCCTCCCCCCCAATCCATGTATATATGCTGCCTCCTCCCCAATCCATGTATATATGCTGCCCTCCCCCAATCCATGTATATATGCTGCCCCCCCAATCCATGTATATATGCTGCCTCCCCCCCAATCCATGTATATATGCTGCCCTCCCCCAATCCATGTATATATGCTGCCTCCCCCCAATCCATGTATATATGCTGCCTCCTCCCCAATCCATGTATATATGCTGCCCTCCCCCAATCCATGTATATATGCTGCCTTCCCCAATCCATGTATATATGCTGCCTCCCCCCCAATCCATGTATATATGCTTCCTCCCCCCCAATCCATGTATATATGCTGCCTCCTCCCCAATCCATGTATATATGCTGCCTCCCCCCCAATCCATGTATATATGCTTCCTCCCCCCCAATCCATGTATATATGCTGCCTCCTCCCCAATCCATGTATATATGCTGCCTCCTCCCCAATCCATGTATATATGCTTCCTCCCCCCCAATCCATGTATATATGCTGCCTCCTCCCCAATCCATGTATATATGCTTCCTCCCCCCCAATCCATGTATATATGCTGCCTCCCCCCCAATCCATGTATATATGCTTCCTCCCCCCCAATCCATGTATATATGCTGCCTCCTCCCCAATCCATGTATATATGCTGCCTCCCCCGAAATCCATGTATATATGCTGCCTCCTCCCCAATCCATGTATATATGCTGCCTCCTCCCCAATCCATGTATATATGCTGCCTTCCCCAATCCATGTATATATGCTGCCTCCCCCCCAATCCATGTATATATGCTGCCTCCCCCCCAATCCATGTATATATGCTGCCTCCCCCCCAATCCATGTATATATGCTGCCTCCTCCCCAATCCATGTATATATGCTGCCTCCCCCCCAATCCATGTATATATGCTGCCTTCCCCAATCCATGTATATATGCTGCCCTCCCCCAATCCATGTATATATGCTGCCTCCCCCCAATCCATGTATATATGCTGCCTCCCCCCCAATCCATGTATATATGCTGCCTCCCCCCAATCCATGTATATATGCTGCCCTCCCCCAATCCATGTATATATGCTGCCTCCTCCCCAATCCATGTATATATGCTTCCTCCCCCCCAATCCATGTATATATGCTGCCTCCCCCCAATCCATGTATATATGCTGCTCCCCCCAATCCATGTATATATGCTGCCTCCCCCCAATCCATGTATATATGCTGCCTCCCCCCAATCCATATATATATGCTGCCTCCTCTCCAATCCATGTATATATGCTGCCCCCCCAATCCATGTATATATGCTGCCTCCCCCCCAATCCATGTATATATGCTGCCTCCCCCCAATCCATGTATCTATGCTGCCTCCCACCCCAATCCATGTATATATGCTGCCTCCCCAATCCATGTATATATGCTCCCCCCCCAATCCATGTATATATGCTGCCTCCCCCCCAATCCATGTATATATGCTGCCTCCCCCCAATCCATGTATATATGCTGCCTTCCCCAATCCATGTATATTTGCTGCCCCCCCAATCCATGTATATATGCTGCCTTCCCCCAATCCATGTATATATGCTGCCTCCCCCCAATCGATGTATATATGCTGCCTCCCCCAATCCATGTATATATGCTGCCTCCCCAATCCATGTATATATGCTGCCCCCCCAATCCATGTATGTATGCTGCCCCCCCAATCCATGTATATATGCTGCCCCCCCCAATCCATGTATATATGCTGCTCCCCCTACCAATCCATGTATATATGCTGCCTTCCCCCAATCCATGTATATATGTTGCCTTCCCCCAATCCATGTATATATGCTGCCTCCCCCCAATCCATGTATATATGCTGCCTCCCCCCAATCCATGTATATATGCTGCCCCCCCAATCCATGTATATATGCTGCCCCCCCCAATCCATGTATATATGCTGCCTTCCCCAATCCATGTATATATGCTGCCTCCCCCCAATCCATGTATATATGCTGCCTCCCCCCCAATCCATGTATATATGCTGCCTCCCCCCCAATCCATGTATATATGCTGCCTTCCCCAATCCATGTATATATGCTGCCTTCCCCAATCCATGTATATATGCTGCCTCCCCAATCCATGTATATATGCTGCCTCCCCCCAATCCATGTATATATGCTGCCTCCCCCCCAATCCATGTATATATGCTGCCTCCCCCCCAATCCATGTATATATGCTGCCTCCCCCCAATCCATGTATATATGCTGCCTCCTCCCCAATCCATGTATATATGCTGGCTCCCCCAATCCATGTATATATGCTGCCTCCCCCCCAATCCATGTATATATGCTGCCTCCTCCCCAATCCATGTATATATGCTGCCTCCTCCCCAATCCATGTATATATGCTGCCTCCCCCACAATCCATGTATATATGCTGCCTCCCCCCCCAATCCATGTATATATGCTGCCTCCTCCCCAATCCATGTATATATGCTGCCTCCCCCCCCAATCCATGTATATATGCTGCCTCCTCCCCAATCCATGTATATATGCTGCCTCCCCCCAATCCATGTATATATGCTGCCTCCTCCCCAATCCATGTATATATGCTGGCTCCCCCAATCCATGTATATATGCTGCCTCCCCCCCAATCCATGTATATATGCTGCCTCCTCCCCAATCCATGTATATATGCTGCCTCCTCCCCAATCCATGTATATATGCTGCCTCCCCCACAATCCATGTATATATGCTGCCTCCCCCCCCAATCCATGTATATATGCTGCCTCCTCCCCAATCCATGTATATATGCTGCCTCCCCCCCAATCCATGTATATATGCTGCCTTCCCCAATCCATGTATATATGCTGCCTCCCCCCAATCCATGTATATATGCTGCTCCCCCCAATCCATGTATATATGCTGCCTCCCCCCAATCCATGTATATATGCTGCCTCCCCCCAATCCATGTATATATGCTGCCTCCTCTCCAATCCATGTATATATGCTGCTCCCCCCAATCCATGTATATATGCTGCCTCCCCCCAATCCATGTATATATGCTGCTCCCCCCAATCCATGTATATATGCTGCCTCCCCCCAATCCATGTATATATGCTGCCTCCCCCCAATCCATGTATATATGCTGCCTCCCCCCAATCCATGTATATATGCTGCCTCCTCTCCAATCCATGTATATATGCTGCCTCCTCTCCAATCCATGTATATATGCTGCCTCCTCCCCAATCCATGTATATATGCTGCCTCCCCCCCAATCCATGTATATATGCTGCCTTCCCCAATCCATGTATATATGCTGCCCTCCCCCAATCCATGTATATATGCTGCCTCCCCCCAATCCATGTATATATGCTGCCTCCCCCCAATCCATGTATATATGCTGCCTCCCCCCAATCCATGTATATATGCTGCCTCCTCTCCAATCCATGTATATATGCTGCCCCCCCAATCCATGTATATATGCTGCCTCCCCCCCAATCCATGTATATATGCTGCCTCCTCCCCAATCCATGTATATATGCTGCCTCCTCCCCAATCCATGTATATATGCTGCCTCCCCCCCAATCCATGTATATATGCTGCCTCCCCCCCCAATCCATGTATATATGCTGCCTCCTCCCCAATCCATGTATATATGCTGCCTCCCCCCCAATCCATGTATATATGCTGCCTTCCCCAATCCATGTATATATGCTGCCTCCCCCAATCCATGTATATATGCTGCCTCCCCCCAATCCATGTATATATGCTGCTCCCCCCAATCCATGTATATATGCTGCCTCCCCCCAATCCATGTATATATGCTGCTCCCCCCAATCCATGTATATATGCTGCCTCCCCCCAATCCATGTATATATGCTGCCTCCTCTCCAATCCATGTATATATGCTGCCTCCTCTCCAATCCATGTATATATGCTGCCTCCTCCCCAATCCATGTATATATGCTGCCTCCCCCCCAATCCATGTATATATGCTGCCTTCCCCAATCCATGTATATATGCTGCCTCCCCCCAATCCATGTATATATGCTGCCTCCTCTCCAATCCATGTATATATGCTGCCCCCCCAATCCATGTATATATGCTGCCTCCCCCCCAATCCATGTATATATGCTGCCTCCCCCCAATCCATGTATCTATGCTGCCTCCCACCCCAATCCATGTATATATGCTGCCTCCCCAATCCATGTATATATGCTCCCCCCCAATCCATGTATATATGCTGCCTCCCCCCAATCCATGTATATATGCTGCCTCCCCCCAATCCATGTATATATGCTGCCCCCCCAATCCATGTATATATGCTGCCTCCCCCCAATCCATGTATATATGCTGCCTCCCCCCCAATCCATGTATATATGCTGCCTCCCCCCAATCCATGTATATATGCTGCCCCCCCAATCTATGTATATATGCTGCCATCCCCAATCCATGTATATATGCTGCTCCCCCCAATCCATGTATATATGCTGCCTCCCCCCAATCCATGTATATATGCTGCCATCCCCAATCCATGTATATATGCTGCTCCCCCCAATCCATGTATATATGCTGCCTCCCCCCAATCCATGTATATATGCTGCCTCCCCCCAATCCATGTATATATGCTGCCTTCCCCAATCCATGTATATATGCTGCCTCCCCCCCAATCCATGTATATATGCTTCCTCCCCCCCAATCCATGTATATATGCTGCCTCCTCCCCAATCCATGTATATATGCTGCCTCCCCCCAATCCATGTATATATGCTGCCTCCTCCCCAATCCATGTATATATGCTGCCTCCTCCCCAATCCATGTATATATGCTGCCTTCCCCAATCCATGTATATATGCTGGCTCCCCCCCAATCCATGTATATATGCTGCCTCCCCCCAATCCATGTATATATGCTGCCTCCCCCCAATCCATGTATATATGCTGCCTTCCCCAATCCATGTATATATGCTGGCTCCCCCCCAATCCATGTATATATGCTGCCTCCCCCCAATCCATGTATATATGCTGCCTCCCCCCAATCCATGTATATATGCTGCCTTCCCCAATCCATGTATATATGCTGCCTCCCCCCCAATCCATGTATATATGCTGCCTTCCCGAATCCATGTATATATGCTGCCTCCCCCCCAATCCATGTATATATGCTGCCTCCCCCCCAATCCATGTATATATGCTGCCTCCCCCCCAATCCATGTATATATGCTGCCTCCTCCCCAATCCATGTATATATGCTGCCTCCCCCCCAATCCATGTATATATGCTGCCTTCCCCAATCCATGTATATATGCTGCCCTCCCCCAATCCATGTATATATGCTGCCTCCCCCCAATCCATGTATATATGCTGCCTCCCCCCAATCCATGTATATATGCTGCCTCCCCCCAATCCATGTATATATGCTGCCTCCCCCCAATCCATGTATATATGCTGCCTCCCCCCAATCCATGTATATATGCTGCCTCCTCTCCAATCCATGTATATATGCTGCCCCCCCAATCCATGTATATATGCTGCCTCCCCCCCAATCCATGTATATATGCTGCCTCCCCCCAATCCCATGTATATATGCTGCCTCCCCAATCCATGTATATATGCTCCCCCCCAATCCATGTATATATGCTGCCTCCCCCCCAATCCATGTATATATGCTGCCTCCCCCCAATCCATGTATCTATGCTGCCTCCCACCCCAATCCATGTATATATGCTGCCTCCCCCCCAATCCATGTATATATGCTGCCTCCCCCCCCAATCCATGTATATATGCTGCCTCCCCCCCAATCCATGTATATATGCTGCCTCCCCCCCAATCCATGTATATATGCTGCCTCCCCCCCAATCCATGTATATATGCTGCCTCCCCCCCAATCCATGTATATATGCTGCCTCCTCCCCAATCCATGTATATATGCTGCCCTCCCCCAATCCATGTATATATGCTGCCTCCCCCCAATCCATGTATATATGCTGCCTCCTCCCCAATCCATGTATATATGCTGCCCTCCCCCAATCCATGTATATATGCTGCCCTCCCCAATCCATGTATATATGCTGCCTCCCCCCCAATCCATGTATATATGCTGCCTTCCCCAATCCATGTATATATGCTCCCCCCCCAATCCATGTATATATGCTGCCTTCCCCCAATCCATGTATCTATGCTGCCTCCCCAATCCATGTATATATGCTGCCTCCCCAATCCATGTATATATGCTCCCCCCCCAATCCATGTATATATGCTGCCTCCCCAATCCATGTATATATGCTGCCTCCCCCCAATCCATGTATATATGCTGCCCCCCCCAATCCATGTATATATGCTGCCTCCCCCCAATCCATGTATATATGCTGCCTTCCCCAATCCATGTATATATGCTGCCCCCCCCAATCCATGTATATATGCTGCCCCCCCCAATCCATGTATATATGCTGCCTCCCCCCAATCCATGTATATATGCTGCCTTCCCCAATCCATGTATATATGCTGCCCCCCCAATCCATGTATATATGCTGCCCCCCAATCCATGTATATATGCTGCCCTCCCCAATCCATGTATATATGCTGCCTTCCCCAATCCATGTATATATGCTGCCTCCCCCCCAATCCATGTATATATGCTGCCTCCCCCCAATCCATGTATATATGCTGCCCCCCACCAATCCATGTATATATGCTGCCCCCCACCAATCCATGTATATATGCTGCCCCCCCCAATCCATGTATATATGCTGCCTCCCCCCCAATCCATGTATATATGCTTCCTCCCCCCCAATCCATGTATATATGCTGCCTCCTCCCCAATCCATGTATATATGCTGCCTCCCCCCCAATCCATGTATATATGCTTCCTCCCCCCCAATCCATGTATATATGCTTCCTCCCCCCCAATCCATGTATATATGCTGCCTCCTCCCCAATCCATGTATATATGCTGGCTCCCCCAATCCATGTATATATGCTGCCTCCCCCCCAATCCATGTATATATGCTGCCTCCTCCCCAATCCATGTATATATGCTGCCTTCCCCAATCCATGTATATATGCTGCCTCCCCCCAATCCATGTATATATGCTGCCTCCCCCCCAATCCATGTATATATGCTGCCTCCCCCCCAATCCATGTATATATGCTGCCTCCTCCCCAATCCATGTATATATGCTGCCCTCCCCCAATCCATGTATATATGCTGCCTCCCCCCAATCCATGTATATATGCTGCCTCCTCCCCAATCCATGTATATATGCTGCCCTCCCCCAATCCATGTATATATGCTGCCCTCCCCAATCCATGTATATATGCTGCCTCCCCCCCAATCCATGTATATATGCTGCCTTCCCCAATCCATGTATATATGCTCCCCCCCCAATCCATGTATATATGCTGCCTTCCCCCAATCCATGTATCTATGCTGCCTCCCCAATCCATGTATATATGCTGCCTCCCCAATCCATGTATATATGCTCCCCCCCCAATCCATGTATATATGCTGCCTCCCCAATCCATGTATATATGCTGCCTCCCCCCAATCCATGTATATATGCTGCCCCCCCCAATCCATGTATATATGCTGCCTCCCCCCAATCCATGTATATATGCTGCCTTCCCCAATCCATGTATATATGCTGCCCCCCCCAATCCATGTATATATGCTGCCCCCCCCAATCCATGTATATATGCTGCCTCCCCCCAATCCATGTATATATGCTGCCTTCCCCAATCCATGTATATATGCTGCCCCCCCAATCCATGTATATATGCTGCCCCCCAATCCATGTATATATGCTGCCCTCCCCAATCCATGTATATATGCTGCCTTCCCCAATCCATGTATATATGCTGCCTCCCCCCCAATCCATGTATATATGCTGCCTCCCCCCAATCCATGTATATATGCTGCCCCCCACCAATCCATGTATATATGCTGCCCCCCACCAATCCATGTATATATGCTGCCCCCCCCAATCCATGTATATATGCTGCCTCCCCCCCAATCCATGTATATATGCTGCCTCCCCCCCAATCCATGTATATATGCTTCCTCCCCCCCAATCCATGTATATATGCTGCCTCCTCCCCAATCCATGTATATATGCTGCCTCCCCCCCAATCCATGTATATATGCTTCCTCCCCCCCAATCCATGTATATATGCTTCCTCCCCCCCAATCCATGTATATATGCTGCCTCCTCCCCAATCCATGTATATATGCTGGCTCCCCCAATCCATGTATATATGCTGCCTCCCCCCCAATCCATGTATATATGCTGCCTCCTCCCCAATCCATGTATATATGCTGCCTTCCCCAATCCATGTATATATGCTGCCTCCCCCCAATCCATGTATATATGCTGCCTCCCCCCCAATCCATGTATATATGCTGCCTCCCCCCCAATCCATGTATATATGCTGCCTCCCCCCCAATCCATGTATATATGCTGCCTCCTCCCCAATCCATGTATATATGCTGCCTCCCCCCCAATCCATGTATATATGCTGCCTTCCCCAATCCATGTATATATGCTGCCCTCCCCCAATCCATGTATATATGCTGCCTCCCCCCAATCCATGTATATATGCTGCTCCCCCCAATCCATGTATATATGCTGCCTCCCCCCAATCCATGTATATATGCTGCCTCCCCCCAATCCATGTATATATGCTGCCTCCCCCCCAATCCATGTATATATGCTGCCTCCCCCCAATCCATGTATATATGCTGCCTCCCCCCCAATCCATGTATATATGCTGCCTCCCCCCCAATCCATGTATATATGCTGCCTCCCCCCCAATCCATGTATATATGCTGCCTCCTCTCCAATCCATGTATATATGCTGCCTCCTCTCCAATCCATGTATATATGCTGCCTCCCCCCCAATCCATGTATATATGCTGCCTCCCCCCAATCCATGTATCTATGCTGCCTCCCCCCCAATCCATGTATATATGCTGCCTCCCCAATCCATGTATATATGCTGCCTCCCCCCCAATCCATGTATATATGCTGCCTCCCCCCCAATCCATGTATATATGCTGCCTCCTCTCCAATCCATGTATATATGCTGCCTCCTCTCCAATCCATGTATATATGCTGCCTCCCCCCCAATCCATGTATATATGCTGCCTCCCCAATCCATGTATATATGCTGCCTCCCCCCAATCCATGTATATATGCTGCCTCCCCCCAATCCATATATATATGCTGCCTCCCCCCAATCCATGTATATATGCTTCCTCCCCCCCAATCCATGTATATATGCTGCCTTCCCCAATCCATGTATATATGCTGCCTCCCCCCAATCCATGTATATATGCTGCCTCCCCCCCAATCCATGTATATATGCTGCCTCCCCAATCCATGTATATATGCTGCCTCCCCCCAATCCATGTATATATGCTGCCTCCCCCCCAATCCATGTATATATGCTGCCTTCCCCAATCCATGTATATATGCTGCCTTCCCCAATCCATGTATATATGCTGCCTCCCCCACCAATCCATGTATATATGCTGCCTCCCCCCAATCCATGTATATATGCTGCCTCCCCCCCAATCCATGTATATATGCTGCCTCCCCCCAATCCATGTATATATGCTGCCTCCCCCCCAATCCATGTATATATGCTGCCTCCTCCCCAATCCATGTATATATGCTGGCTCCCCCAATCCATGTATATATGCTGCCTCCCCCCCAATCCATGTATATATGCTGCCTCCCCCCCAATCCATGTATATATGCTGCCTCCCCCCCCAATCCATGTATATATGCTGCCTCCTCCCCAATCCATGTATATATGCTGCCTTCCCCAATCCATGTATATATGCTGCCTCCCCCAATCCATGTATATATGCTGCCTCCCCCCAATCCATGTATATATGCTGCTCCCCCCAATCCATGTATATATGCTGCCTCCCCCCAATCCATGTATATATGCTGCCTCCTCTCCAATCCATGTATATATGCTGCTCCCCCCAATCCATGTATATATGCTGCTCCCCCCAATCCATGTATATATGCTGCCTCCCCCCAATCCATGTATATATGCTGCCTCCCCCCAATCCATGTATATATGCTGCCTCCCCCCAATCCATGTATATATGCTGCCTCCTCTCCAATCCATGTATATATGCTGCCTCCTCCCCAATCCATGTATATATGCTGCCTCCCCCCAATCCATGTATATATGCTGCCTCCCCCCCAATCCATGTATATATGCTGCCTCCCCCCCAATCCATGTATATATGCTGCCTCCCCCCCAATCCATGTATATATGCTGCCTCCCCCCCAATCCATGTATATATGCTGCCTTCCCCAATCCATGTATATATGCTGCCTCCCCCCAATCCATGTATATATGCTGCCTCCCCCCCAATCCATGTATATATGCTGCCTCCCCCCAATCCATGTATATATGCTGCCTCCCCCCAATCCATGTATATATGCTGCTCCCCCCAATCCATGTATATATGCTGCCTCCCCCCAATCCATGTATATATGCTGCCTCCCCCCAATCCATGTATATATGCTGCCTCCTCTCCAATCCATGTATATATGCTGCCCCCCCAATCCATGTATATATGCTGCCTCCCCCCCAATCCATGTATATATGCTGCCTCCCCCCAATCCATGTATCTATGCTGCCTCCCACCCCAATCCATGTATATATGCTGCCTCCCCAATCCATGTATATATGCTCCCCCCCCAATCCATGTATATATGCTGCCCCCCCAATCCATGTATATATGCTGCCTCCCCCCCAATCCATGTATATATGCTGCCTCCCCCCAATCCATGTATATATGCTGCCCCCCCAATCCATGTATATATGCTGCCTCCCCCCAATCCATGTATATATGCTGCCTCCCCCCCAATCCATGTATATATGCTGCCTCCCCCCAATCCATGTATATATGCTGCCTCCCCCCAATCCATGTATATGCTGCCCCCCCAATCTATGTATATATGCTGCCATCCCCAATCCATGTATATATGCTGCTCCCCCCAATCCATGTATATATGCTGCCTCCCCCCAATCCATGTATATATGCTGCCTCCCCCCAATCCATGTATATATGCTGCCTTCCCCAATCCATGTATATTTGCTGCCCCCCCAATCCATGTATATATGCTGCCTTCCCCCAATCCATGTATATATGCTGCCTCCCCCCAATCCATGTATATATGCTGCCTCCCCAATCCATGTATATATGCTGCCCCCCCAATCCATGTATGTATGCTGCCCCCCCAATCCATGTATATATGCTGCCCCCCCCAATCCATGTATATATGCTGCCTCCCCCCACCAATCCATGTATATATGCTGCTCCCCCTACCAATCCATGTATATATGCTGCCTCCCCAATCCATGTATATATGCTGCCTTCCCCCAATCCATGTATATATGTTGCCTTCCCCCAATCCATGTATATATGCTGCCTCCCCCCAATCCATGTATATATGCTGCCTCCCCCCAATCCATGTATATATGCTGCCTCCCCCCCAATCCATGTATATATGCTGCCTCCCCCCCAATCCATGTATATATGCTGCCTCCCCCCAATCCATGTATATATGCTGCCTCCCCCCCAATCCATGTATATATGCTGCCTCCCCCCAATCCATGTATATATGCTGCCCCCCCAATCCATGTATATATGCTGCCTTCCCCAATCCATGTATATATGCTGCCTCCCCCCAATCCATGTATATATGCTGCCTCCCCCCCAATCCATGTATATATGCTGCCTCCCCCCCAATCCATGTATATATGCTGCCTTCCCCAATCCATGTATATATGCTGCCTTCCCCAATCCATGTATATATGCTGCCTCCCCCCAATCCATGTATATATGCTGCCTCCCCCCCAATCCATGTATATATGCTGCCTCCCCCCCAATCCATGTATATATGCTGCCTTCCCCAATCCATGTATATATGCTGCCTCCCCCCAATCCATGTATATATGCTGCCTCCCCCCCAATCCATGTATATATGCTGCCTCCCCCCCAATCCATGTATATATGCTGCCTTCCCCAATCCATGTATATATGCTGCCTTCCCCAATCCATGTATATATGCTGCCTCCCCCCCAATCCATGTATATATGCTGCCTTCCCCAATCCATGTATATATGCTGCCTCCCCCCCAATCCATGTATATATGCTGGCTCCCCCAATCCATGTATATATGCTGCCTCCCCCCCAATCCATGTATATATGCTGCCTTCCCCAATCCATGTATATATGCTGCCTCCCCAATCCATGTATATATGCTGCCTCCCCCCAATCCATGTATATATGCTGCCTCCTCCCCAATCCATGTATATATGCTGCCTCCCCCCCAATCCATGTATATATGCTGCCTCCCCAATCCATGTATATATGCTGCCTCCCCCCCAATCCATGTATATATGCTGGCTCCCCCAATCCATGTATATATGCTGCCTCCCCAATCCATGTATATATGCTGCCTCCCCCCCAATCCAAGTATATATGCTGCCTCCCCCTCCAATCCGTGTATATATGCTGCCTCCCCCCCAATCCATGTATATATGCTGCCTCCCCCCCAATCCATGTATATATGCTGCCTCCCCCCAATCCATGTATATCTGCTGCCTCCCCCCCAATCCATGTATATATGCTGCCTCCCCCAATCCATGTATATATGCTGCCTCCTCCCCAATCCATGTATATATGCTGCCTCCCCCCAATCCATGTATATCTGCTGCCTCCCCCCCAATCCATGTATATATGCTGCCTCCCCCAATCCATGTATATGACGCGCCCCTGGGCCTGTGTCGCGCTGCGTTGCGCACGCGGGAGCTTACCCGGAGCCGGATCTCTTGAGGGTTGTAGTCTCGTGGCGGTGACCCGGTCCGTGCCCAGGGAGTCAAACTGAGCGGCGATGTAACAGCGGTAGATGCAGGACGACTACGCCACCCGTTGAATGCAGCTATGGAGCTGCCGCTGCAGGACAGTCCGCTGAGGCCGGTGGATGGATGGTGCAGCGTAGATGGTATAACCCCCAACGGGAGGGGTATGGCCTCAGGGCAGCAGATGTGGATGATGGGGGTAGCAGGAACCACTCAGAGACGGTGCGGTGTAATTCAGGGTCTTTACTGGTAACAACGATAGACCCTCCCGGAGTACTTGCTAGTGAACGGGGCCTGGTCAGTCCTTGAGCAGATGGGATCTCCCCTGGCCAGGCGGAGTTGTAGGCCTCCCAAACTGACTGTACTCTTCTGGCTACCTTGCTAGAAGCGGATATAAGTAGCCCACGTCCCTGAGTGTACCGTGTGGTGCTCACCCGTATGGCCGGTGACTCGGGGCCTTCTATTGGCTTCCGCTCCACGATGGCGGTGCTGGTCCCACACGTGTGACTGTGCCTTCGGGTTTCTGGGCCTGAGGACCTGAAATCCCCTGCCGGTCGGCTTCTGCTGCTGGGTAAGAGTTAGTCCCCACAGCCTCGGACGCCGGGTCCGGTAAGAAAGCTTCTCAGTCAGGGCGAGCTCTGCAGCTGCCAGCCCCTGACTTGTAGTAGTATCGCTCCCACTGAGCTTCTGCTGTTTCTTCCTGTGACTGTTTCTTGTCTCTACTCTCCTTGACTGCTAACCCTGCTTCAGCCCCGGGTTTATATAGGGGAAGTTCTTCCCCTCCCAAGACTGGGCAGGAGGTGTGGCATGCACAGGATCCCTGACCAAAGGACCTCCCACCTGCTCTCAGACATAATATCTCTATCACTGTGGCAACCAGACCCCTGGGGTGTCACATTCCCCCCTAGTGAAATTTAGTACTCCGGGACTAATCATATTTTAGAAAAACATAACAAGATATAACAATAACAATACAATAAGAAACACATAAAGGTGGTCACGGCATGTCCGTAACCGGGTGCAGTCTTTGAAGAAAGCAAGGTGTCCATTTCACCAAAACAGGGAGACGTAACCAGGTAGGGGTCTGTCCTACCCCGAGTCCTTAACAGTCTCTAGTCCATCCTGGGTTACGCTCCAACTATGTACAAGGATTCCCGGTAAATCCACCAAGGATTCCTAAAAATAACTGGAAACACAAAATTATACACAAGCAACAATACACAGATAAACATAAATAAAACAATTTATACACTTCAAATCCTCCAGCGTGCGGGTAACTGGCCTCTAGTGGCCCTAGTGGACCTACGGAGCTGACTGTCTGGCCCTGAACTACAGGGTGTAGGAGCTGTCAAGGGTAAACTGGGCAGCTGTCTACCGGCTCTTTGTCTCACTAGGGGTACGGCAGGCTCACTATAAGCAGAGGGTTGATCCTCCTGTTCTGCTTGTGTGGAGTCTTCTGCCTCCTGGACCGGCTGTTCTTCCAGCTCTACCTGTTGCTCCGTAGGTGCTTGGGATGCTGGTTGGAGGAAGGTGAGTACGGGTACCACAACTGCACCATTGACTTGAGTCCAAGACCGAGGGAAGTCCCCGAGCACAGTACTAACCATATCTTCCCTTTCCTCTACGGGTCGATGGTCTTCTTGTTCCTCTTCAGGGTTCCTCAGTTGTTCGGGACACTTCTTCAGGTGGTCCCGGGATACAATGGCGGTGGTTTCCCCTCCGTCTTTACTGATGGTACAAACCTTCGGGTTCTCGTGGCTTGAGGGCAGTACGGTGTACGGGTCCTTCTCCCACTGGTCATCCAACTTGTGGAGCCGTCTCTTCCTCTTCAAGACCTGCTCTCCGGGTACCAGGGGAACAGCGGGAGCATACTGGTTGTAAGTTTTCTCTTGTCTTTCCCTAGCCTGACAGAGACTTCGCTCCACGCTCTCCTGTACTCTCCGGTACTGCTGCTGCCTCTCTGTGTCCCAGTCTGTTTCTGGTGAAGTGTCCTCGGGTGTCAGGACTCCCATTTCCAGGTCAACAGGTAACTTACCAGGTCTTGCCCTCATTAGGTAAGCCGGGGTACAGTTGGTGGAACCTACCGGGATGTGGTTGTATAGGTCCACCAGATCGGGCAACTTCTCAGGCCACAGACTGCGTTCTTCCAGGGGCAACGTTTTTAGAAGATCCATTACCACCTGGTTCATTTTCTCACAAAGTCCATTAGTTTGCGGATGGTAGGGTGTCGTCCTTATCTTCCGGCAGCCATACAGATTGCAGAATTCCTGGAAGACCTCTGCTTCAAAGGCAGGTCCCTGGTCCGTCAGCACTTGGTCCGGGTACCCGTGTGGACGGCAAAAGTGCTGCTGGAAGGCTCTAGCTGCTGTTTGAGCCGTTAAGTCCTTGACGGGGACGACAACCAGAAACCGGGAGTAATGATCCACGATGGTTAACGCGTAGACGTAGCCACTTCTGCTTGGGGTCAGTTTTACATGATCCAAGGCTACCAGTTCCAACGGTTGCCGGGTGACGATGGACTGCAGGGGAGTCTTCTGGCTGGCACGGTCCTTCCTTCTCAGGTTGCACGGGCCACAGTCTCTGCACCACTTCTCAATGGTTCCCCTCATGCCTACCCAGTGGAACCGCTCGCGCAGCAGGAACTCCAGCTTCTTCCACCCGAAGTGCCCAGCTCCGTCGTGGTATGCCTCCATCACCATGGCTGCGTCCCTTCGTGGCACCACTACTTGCCAGAGTAATTAATGCGTCCGGGAGTTAACCATTCTGCGGCACAACTTCCCTTTGTAAAGGAACAGTCGACTCTTCTCTGCCCATAGTTGTTTGGCTTCCTCCGGAGCGTCTGGTTCAAGGCGAGCCTCCGGCCGAGTCAGCATCTCCTTCACCAGTCGGACGGCAGGGTCGCTGTCTTGCGTTTCCGCCCAGTTGTAGTGGGGTAAGGGGTTCAACGTAGCAGTCTGCTTACTCCTTACCTGGTGGGAATACTGAATAGTCCCATGACGGTGGAACGCAGGGAGTTCAACTTCTTCCAGTCCCTCCGGATCTTCTCCTCCGTCCGGCAGGTTGGGCATCCTGGACAGGGCGTCCGCGTTGGTATTGGAGCGTCCTGCCCGGTATTTGATTGTGAACTCGTAGTTGGACAGACGGGCCATCCACCTCTGCTCCAGGGCACCGAGTCTTGCCGTGTCCAGGTGTGTCAACGGGTTGTTATCCGTGTACACGGTGAACCGGGAAGAAGCGAGGTAATGCTTAAAGCGCTCGGTGACTGCCCATACTACGGCCAGGAACTCTAGCTTAAATGAGCTGTAATTCTCGGGGTTCCTTTCGGTGGGTCGCAGTTTTCGGCTGGCGTAGGCGATTACTCGTTCCTTCCCCTGCTGGATCTGGGACAGTACGGCTCCTAGCCCGATGTTACTGGCGTCGGTGTAGAGGATAAAGGGCTGGCTATAATCCGGGTACGCCAGGATTTCGTCCCCCGTGAGGGCCATCTTCAGCTGGCGGAAGGACTCTTCTTCCAGCTCCTCCCATTTGAAGGGCGGCTTCTGGTTCTTGGCCTTCCGGGACTGGCCTATCAGGAGGTCCTGCATAGGTGCTGCCTTTTTGGTGAAACCGGGAATAAACCTTCGGTAGTAGCCTACCAACCCGAGGAACTGCCGCACTTCTTTTACGCTGGAGGGGCTTGGCCATTCCTTAATTGCGGTGATCTTATCAGGGTCGGGAGCCACTCCGTCAGCTCTCACCACGTGTCCCAGGTACTGCACCTTTGGTTTCAGGAGGTGACACTTGGAGGGTTTCACCTTTAGGCCGTAACTTGCCAGAGCTTCGAACACTTCCGCCAGGTGTTTCAGGTGGTCCTCATACGTCTTGGAATATACGATGACATCGTCCAGGTACAACAGGACCGTCTCGAAGTTTCTGTGGCCCAGACAACACTCCATTAGTCGTTGGAAGGTTCCCGGTGCGTTGCAGAGTCCGAACGGCATGCAGGTGAACTCGCTAAGTCCCATCGGGGTGGTGAATGTGGTCTTCTCCCGGTCCGCCTCTGCTACAGGAACCTGCCAGTACCCGCTAGTGAGATCCAAGGTAGAGAAGAAGTTAGCAGATCTTAAAGCAGCCAATGACTCCTCTATCCTTGGTAAGGGGTACGCATCCTTGTGTGTGATACGATTGATTTTCCGGTAATCTACACACATCCTCATGGTGTTGTCTTTCTTTCGGACTAAGACTAGTGGAGCTGCCCAGGGGCTACAGCTATCCCTGATCACCCCAGCCTCCTTCATGTCTCTAAGCATCCCCTTGGCGTGTTGGTAGTGTGCAGGGGGTACGGGTCGATACCTCTCTTTTATGGGAGGATGGTCTCCCGTGGGGATGTGGTGTTCTACCCCCTTGACTCGCCCGAAGTCTAACGGGTGTTTACTAAACACTCTCTCGTACTCTTGAACCACCCGATAGACTCCCTGTTTCTGATGTGAGGGAGTGGAGTCAGTACCCAAATGTAGTTGCTGACACCAGTCCTCCTTTGTTTTCTTAGAGCCGTTACCTTCCTCCGGGTGAGATGGAGGCAAGGGTTCCACAGATTGTATAGCATTTTGGTTAATGGTATATAATTTGGCTAGCGTGGCATACCGGGGCAGGTACACTTCCCTCTCCCCGATATTGATTATGCGAACGGGCACCCTCCCATGGCGTACATTGACCACCCCCCGTGCTGTCAAAATGGTGGGCCTACTGTCTGAGTAAACTGGTTCTACCATTGCCTGGTAATCTCTACCTCTCAGACCAATAGCTGCCCGGCACCAAATCATCATTTCACTTTTTGGGGGCATGGCAATAGGAAAAGGGTCACACATTCTTACGCTACCAATCTCACCGCCGGAGAGTTCCACCTGTTGCCGTCGCATCAGTGCCCGGATCTCTTTCTGGAGCACCCGCTGCTCGCCGGAGCTGGCGTTCTTGGCAACCTGCTGTAAAAGGAAAATCACCTCTGCAAGACAATTTTCAATTACATTAGTTCCTAGAGTTATTTTTGGGTGACTCTCATGTTTGTCAATATCTACAATGATCAGTCCCTGTGCTGCCAGTTCGACTCTACCGATTTTGATGGTCACCTCTTTAAATCCGATCTGTGGCACGGGCTGGCCATTGCTGGCGATGATACTCAAGTCGTCGTCAGGGTAGCGGGTAATATCCGAGTCATTCCAGTACTGCTTAAAGAGCACGTACGGGATGGTGGTGACCTGTGACCCGGTGTCCAGTAGGGCACTCATGGGAATGCCATCCAGTACCACAGGCAAGACTGGACGTCCTCCCACATATCTGTCGCGCCAGTTCGATGGGCCTGGTGATCTTTTTCCTGGGGGTTGGCCCTCTACCCCAGGTTGTGCCCGTTTAAAGAACAGTACCTTGCCATATGTCCAGGTTGATTGCAGCGGCGGCAGATGGGTCGTCCGTCCTCGCTGTATCGGTCACTGGGTCTTCCTCTGGCCGGTGGGGTCCTCCTTGGTCGACGCCACGGGATGTCCTCCGGTCCGGATGCCAGCTGGATCTTCCCTGGGGTGGAAGCCTGTAAAGACTGCACAGTTCGGGTTAGCGCAGCAACGCTCTTAGCTAGCTCTTGGACCTGATGGTGTAGGTCTGGAGCCGGGTCATTGTCCAAAGCCTGCGCATCAGCTCCCACAGGCCCTGCCGACAAGGGCGCCGCCTCCTGGTGGTAAGTGATAGCAGGGCGCTTGTGGGTCACAACGCCACCCGGTGCCGGTTCTCGGAGCACCCGGATGGCTCTGTCCTTGAACTGTGCAAAGCCCAGATGGGGATCCTGTAAGGCCATTGCCCGCAACTGGGTTCGGTGGGTATTACAATACAGTCCCTCTATAAACTGTTCGGTCAACAGCCTGTCCTCGTTTCCCACTCCATCAGGGTCGGTCTGCTTAATGGCCCTCAGGGCCTCTTGTAGGTTTAGTGCATAGTCCCTTATACTCTCATGCGCTCGCTGCTTGCACCCGTAGAATCTAAGCTTAATCTCGGCTGAGGTGCGGGTATCAAAGGTGTCCTTCAGCCGGGTTAGTATCCCTGCGACAGTCTTCCTCCCAGGTGGCCAGGATTTTACTTCCCTTTTGGCTGCCCCGGTTAGTTGGGCCACCAGGATGCTCACTTTTTGCTCTTCTGTGAGGGGGTACACCTGGAAGAGGCTATCCAGCTTTTCTCTAAAGTCATGCAGGGTATGTGACTCCCCTGAGTACTGGGGTAGCCAAGCTGCTCCCGGGATATAGGGCATGGTGAAGGGCATAACTGCAGCAGCGGTAGCGCTGGCGGGGGTTAAGGCAGTGAAGCTCTCCTCCGTATCCGCCATCTTCCTCCCCCCTAGTGGACCGTGGCCTACCTTGCGATGATCCTCTTCCGTAGGCCGCGGCTCCGCAGTGGATCGTCAGGGTTGAG
Organism: Phyllobates terribilis; assembly: GCF_046119375.1. Lineage (NCBI taxonomy): Eukaryota > Metazoa > Chordata > Amphibia > Anura > Dendrobatidae > Phyllobates > Phyllobates terribilis. Next base: position 980,697,621 of record NW_027362762.1, on the reverse strand, counting down.
GACCTTCCGTCGCGCTCCTGTGACGTCGGCGTCTGCTGGGCTCCTTCCAGGACCTTACGCAACGTCCGGACGTGAGGCGGGGCTTCAGTTCTCGCGCGCTTTCGGAGTCCACGCCCCTCTTCTTCCCGCGCGGCGTCCTCAAGATGGCGTCCAATGGCGGGAAAACTCCACGGATGGCGGGAAGAAGGCAGAAGATGGCGCCGGATGGCGGGAAACTTCACCGATGGCGGGAAGAAGGCTGAAGATGGCGCCGGATGGCGGGAATCTTCACCACAGGTAAGTTTGAAAAGTCTCTTTTTCAGGCACGCAGTACCCGGTGGTTGCGGGCACGAAATCCTGCCGACTACGCCAAAGTTGACGCGCCCCTGGGCCTGTGTCGCGCTGCGTTGCGCACGCGGGAGCTTACCCGGAGCCGGATCTCTTGAGGGTTGTAGTCTCGTGGCGGTGACCCGGTCCGTGCCCAGGGAGTCAAACTGAGCGGCGATGTAACAGCGGTAGATGCAGGACGACTACGCCACCCGTTGAATGCAGCTATGGAGCTGCCGCTGCAGGACAGTCTGCTGAGGCCGGTGGATGGATGGTGCAGCGTAGATGGTATAACCCCCAACGGGAGGGGTATGGCCTCAGGGCAGCAGATGTGGATGATGGGGGTAGCAGGAACCACTCAGAGACGGTGCGGTGTAATTCAGGGTCTTTACTGGTAACAACGATAGACCCTCCCGGAGTACTTGCTAGTGAACGGGGCCTGGTCAGTCCTTGAGCAGATGGGATCTCCCCTGGCCAGGCGGAGTTGTAGGCCTCCCAAACTGACTGTACTCTTCTGGCTACCTTGCTAGAAGCGGATATAAGTAGCCCACGTCCCTGAGTGTACCGTGTGGTGCTCACCCGTATGGCCGGTGACTCGGGGCCTTCTATTGGCTTCCGCTCCACGATGGCGGTGCTGGTCCCACACGTGTGACCGTGCCTTCGGGTTTCTGGGCCTGAGGACCTGAAATCCCCTGCCGGTCGGCTTCTGCTGCTGGGTAAGAGTTAGTCCCCACAGCCTCGGACGCCGGGTCCGGTAAGAAAGCTTCTCAGTCAGGGCGAGCTCTGCAGCTGCCAGCCCCTGACTTGTAGTAGTATCGCTCCCACTGAGCTTCTGCTGTTTCTTCCTGTGACTGTTTCTTGTCTCTACTCTCCTTGACTGCTAACCCTGCTTCAGCCCCGGGTTTATATAGGGGAAGTTCTTCCCCTCCCAAGACAGGGCAGGAGGTGTGGCATGCACAGGATCCCTGACCAAAGGACCTCCCACCTGCTCTCAGACATAATATCTCTATCACTGTGGCAACCAGACCCCTGGGGTGTCACATATATATGCTGCCTCCTCCCCAATCCATGTATATATGCTGCCTCCCCCCAATCCATGTATATATGCTGCCTCCCCCCCAATCCATGTATATATGCTGCCTCCCCCAATCCATGTATATATGCTGCCTCCCCCAATCCATGTATATATGCTGCCTCCTCCCCAATCCATGTATATATGCTGCCTCCCCCCCAATCCATGTATATATGCTGCCTCCCCCCAATTCATGTATATATGCTGCCCGCCCCCAATCCATGTATATATGCTGCCTCCCCCCAATCCATGTATATATGCTGCCTCCCCAATCCATGTATATATGCTGCCTCCCCACCAATCCATGTATATATGCTGCCTCCCCCCCAATCCATGTATATATGCTGCCACCCCCCACCAATCCATGTATATATGCTGCCTCCCCCCCAATCCATGTATATATGCTGCCAACCCCTCCAATCCGTGTATATATGCTGCCTCCCCCCCAATCCGTGTATATATGCTGCCACCCCCCACCAATCCATGTATATATGCTGCCTCCCCCCCAATCCATGTATATATGCTGCCTCCCCCTCCAATCCGTGTATATATGCTGCCTCCCCCCCAATCCGTGTATATATGCTGCCTCCCCCCCAATCCGTGTATATATGCTGCCTCCCCCCAATCCGTGTATATATGCTGCCTCCCCCCAATCCATGTATATATGCTGCCTTCCCCCAATCCATGTATATATGCTGCCTCCCCCCCAATCCATGTATATATGCTGCCTCCCCCTCAAATCCGTGTATATATGCTGCCTCCCCCCCAATCCGTGTATATATGCTGCCTCCCCCCCAATCCATGTATATATGCTGCCTCCCCCCAATCCATGTATATATGCTGCCTCCCCCCCAATCCATGTATATATGCTGCCTCCCCCCCAATCCATGTATATATGCTGCCTCCCCACCAATCCATGTATATATGCTGCCTCCCCCCCAATCCATGTATATATGCTGCCTCCCCCCCAATCCATGTATATATGCTGCCTCCCCCAATCCATGTATATATGCTGCCTCCTCCCCAATCCATGTATATATGCTGCCTCCCCCCAATCCATGTATATATGCTGCCTCCCCCCCAATCCATGTATATATGCTGCCTCCCCCAATCCATGTATATATGCTGCCTCCTCCCCAATCCATGTATATATGCTGCCTCCCCCCAATCCATGTATATATGCTGCCTCCTCCCCAATCCATGTATATATGCTGCTTCCCCCCCAATCCATGTATATATGCTGCCCCCCTCCCCAATCCATGTATATATGCTGCCCCCCCAATCCATGTATATATGCTGCCTCCCCCAATCCATGTATATATGCTGCCTCCCCCAATCCATGTATATATGCTGCCTCCCCCCAATCCATGTATATATGCTGCCTCCTCCCCAATCCATGTATATATGCTGCCTCCCCCCCAATCCATGTATATATGCTGCCTCCCCCCCAATCCATGTATATATGCTGCCTCCCCGCCAATCCATGTATATATGCTGCCCCCCCAATCCATGTATATATGCTGCCCCCCCAATCCATGTATATATGCTGCCTCCCCCCAATCCATGTATATATGCTGCCTTCCCCAATCCATGTATATATGCTGCCTCCCCCCCAATCCATGTATATATGCTGCCTCCCCCCCAATCCATGTATATATGCTGCCTCCCCCCAATCCATGTATATATGCTGCCTCCCCCCAATCCATGTATATATGCTGCCCCCCCAATCCATGTATATATGCTGCCTCCCCCCAATCCATGTATATATGCTGCCTCCCCCCAATCCATGTATATATGCTGCCTCCCCACCAATCCATGTATATATGCTGCCTCCCCCCAATCCATGTATATATGCTGCCTCCCCCCCAATCCATGTATATATGCTGCCTCCCCACCAATCCATGTATATATGCTGCCTCCCCCCAATCCATGTATATATGCTGCCTCCCCCCAATCCATGTATATATGCTGCCTCCCCCCCAATCCATGTATATATGCTGCCTCCCCCCAATCCATGTATATATGCTGCCTCCCCAATCCATGTATATATGCTGCCTCCCCAATCCATGTATATATGCTGCCTTCCCCCCAATCCATGTATATATGCTGCCCCCCCAATCCATGTATATATGCTGCCACCCCCCAATCCATGTATATATGCTGCCTCCCCCCAATCCATGTATATATGCTGCCTCCCCCCCTATCCATGTATATATGCTGCCTTCCCCAATCCATGTATATATGCTGCCTCCCCCAATCCATGTATATATGCTGCCTCCCCCCCTATCCATGTATATATGCTGCCTTCCCCAATCCATGTATATATGCTGCCTCCCCCCAATCCATGTATATATGCTGCCTCCCCCCAATCCATGTATATATGCTGCCCCCCCAATCCATGTATATATGCTGCCACCCCCCAATCCATGTATATATGCTGCCTCCCCCCAATCCATGTATATATGCTGCCTCCCCCCCTATCCATGTATATATGCTGCCTTCCCCAATCCATGTATATATGCTGCCTCCCCCCAATCCATGTATATATGCTGCCCCCCCAATCCATGTATATATGCTGCCTCCCCCCCAATCCATGTATATATGCTGCCTCCCCCCCAATCCATGTATATATGCTGCCTCCCCCCAATCCATGTATATATGCTGCCTTCCCCAATCCATGTATATATGCTGCCTCCCCAATCCATGTATATATGCTGCCTCCCCCCAATCCATGTATATATGCTGCCTCCCCCCCAATCCATGTATATATGCTGCCTCCCCCCAATCCATGTATATATGCTGCCTCCCCCCCAATCCATGTATATATGCTGCCTTCCCCAATCCATGTATATATGCTGCCTTCCCCCCAATCCATGTATATATGCTGCCCCCCCAATCCATGTATATATGCTGCCTCCCCCCCAATCCATGTATATATGCTGCCTCCCCCCAATCCATGTATATATGCTGCCTCCCCCCAATCCATGTATATATGCTGCCTTCCCCAATCCATGTATATATGCTGCCTCCCCAATCCATGTATATATGCTGCCCCCCCCAATCCATGTATATATGCTGCCTCACCCCAATCCATGTATATATGCTGCCTCCCCACCAATCCATGTATATATGCTGCCTCCCCCTCAATCCATGTATATATGCTGCCATCCCCCCAATCCATGTATATATGCTGCCTCCCCCCAATCCATGTATATATGCTGCCTCCCCCAATCCATGTATATATGCTGCCCCCCCAATCCATGTATATATTCTGCCTCCCCCCAATCCATGTATATATGCTGCCTCCCCACCAATCCATGTATATATGCTGCCTCCCCCCAATCCATGTATATATGCTGCCTCCCCACCAATCCATGTATATATGCTGCCTCCCCCCAATCCATGTATATATGCTGCCTCCCCCCCAATCCATGTATATATGCTGCTCCCCCCAATCCATGTATATATGCTGCCTCCCCAATCCATGTATATATGCTGCCTTCCCCCCAATCCATGTATATATGCTGCCCCCAAAATCCATGTATATATGCTGCCTCCCCCCCAATCCATGTATATATGCTGCCTCCCCCCAATCCATGTATATATGCTGCCTCCCCCCCTATCCATGTATATATGCTGCCTCCCCCCCAATCCATGTATATATGCTGCCCCCCCAATCCATGTATATATGCTGCCTCCCCCCAATCCATGTATATATGCTGCCTCCCCCCCTATCCATGTATATATGCTGCCTCCCCCCCAATCCATGTATATATGCTGCCTCCCCCCAATCCATGTATATATGCTGCCTTCCCCCCAATCCATGTATATATGCTGCCTCCCCACCAATCCATGTATATATGCTGCCTCCCCCCAATCCATGTATATATGCTGCCTCCCCCCCAATCCATGTATATATGCTGCCTCCCCCCCAATCCATGTATATATGCTGCCTCCCCCCAATCCATGTATATATGCTGCCTTCCCCAATCCATGTATATATGCTGCTCCCCCCCAATCCATGTATATATGCTGCCCCCCCAATCCATGTATATATGCTGCCTCCCCAATCCATGTATATATGCTGCCTCCCCCCAATCCATGTATATATGCTGCCTCCCCCCCAATCCATGTATATATGCTGCCTCCCCCCAATCCATGTATATATGCTGCCTCCCCCCAATCCATGTATATATGCTGCCTTCCCCAATCCATGTATATATGCTGCCTCCCCAATCCATGTATATATGCTGCCCCCCCCAATCCATGTATATATGCTGCCCCCCCACCAATCCATGTATTTATGCTGCCTCCCCCCAATCCATGTATATATGCTGCCTTCCCCAATCCATGTATATATGCTGCCCCCCCAATCCATGTATATATGCTGCCTCACCCCAATCCATGTATATATGCTGCCTCCCCACCAATCCATGTATATATGCTGCCTCCCCCTCAATCCATGTATATATGCTGCCATCCCCCCAATCCATGTATATATGCTGCCTCCCCCCCAATCCATGTATATATGCTGCCCCCCCAATCCATGTATATATGCTGCCTCCACCCCCAATCCATGTATATATGCTGCCTCCCCCCAATCCATGTATATATGCTGCCTCCCCCCCAATCCATGTATATATGCTGCCATCCCCCCAATCCATGTATATATGCTGCCTCCCCCCCAATCCATGTATATATGCTGCCTCCCCCCAATCCATGTATATATGCTGCCTCCCCCCAATCCATGTATATATGCTGCCTCCCCCCAATCCATGTATATATGCTGCCTCCCCCCCAATCCATATATATATGCTGCCTCCCCCCCAATCCATGTATATATGCTGCCTCCCCAATCCATGTATATATGCTGCCTCCCCCCCAATCCATATATATATGCTGCCTCCCCCCCAATCCATGTATATATGCTGCCTCCCCAATCCATATATATATGCTGCCTCCCCCCCATTCCATGTATATATGCTGCCTCCCCCCCAATCCATGTATATATGCTGCCTTCCCCAATCCATGTATATATGCTGCCTCCCCCCCAATCCATGTATATATGCTGCCTCCCCCCCCAATCCATGTATATATGCTGCCTTCCCCAATCCATGTATATATGCTGCCTCCCCCCCAATCCATGTATATATGCTGCCTCCCCCCCAATCCATGTATATATGCTGCCTTCCCCAATCTATGTATATATGCTGCCCCCCCCAATCCATGTATATATGCTGCCTCCCCCCAATCCATGTATATATGCTGCCTCCCCCCCAATCCATGTATATATGCTGCCTCCCCCCAATCCATGTATATATGCTGCCTCCCCCCCAATCCATGTATATATGCTGCCTTTACCCCTAATCCATGTATGTATGCTGCCTCCCCCCCAATCCAGGTATATATGCTGCCTCCCCCCAATCCATGTATATATGCTGCCTCCCCCCCAATCCATGTATATATGCTGCCTCCCCCCCCAATCCATGTATATATGCTGCTCCCCCCAATCCATGTATATATGCTGCCTTTACCCCCAATCCATGTATATATGCTGCCTCCCCCCAATCCATGTATATATGCTGCCCCCCCAATCCATGTATATATGCTGCCCCCCCCAATCCATGTATATATGCTGCCTTCCCACCAATCCATGTATATATGCTGCCTCCCCCCAATCCATGTATATATGCTGCCATCCCCCCAATCCATGTATATATGCTGCCTCCCCCCAATCCATGTATATATGCTGCCTCCCCCCAATCCATGTATATATGCTGCCTCCCCCCCAATCCATGTATATATGCTGCCTCCCCCCCAATCCATGTATATATGCTGCCTTTACCCCCAATCCATGTATGTATGCTGCCTCCCCCCCAATCCAGGTATATATGCTGCCTCCCCCCAATCCATGTATATATGCTGCCTTTACCCCCAATCCATGTATATATGCTGCCTCCCACCAATCCATGTATATATGCTGCCTCCCCCCCAATCCATGTATATATGCTGCCCCCCCAATCCATGTATATATGCTGCCTCCCCCCCAATCCATATATATATGCTGCTCCCCCCAATCCATGTATATATGCTGCCTTTACCCCCAATCCATGTATATATGCTGCCCCCCCCCAATCCATGTATATATGCTGCCCCCCCCAATCCATGTATATATGCTGCGTCCCCCCAATCCATGTATATATGCTGCCCCCCCCAATCCATGTATATATGCTGCCTCCCCCCCAATCCATGTATATATGCTGCCCTCCCCAATCCATGTATATATGCTGCCCCCCCCAATCCATGTATATATGCTGCCCCCCCAATCCATGTATATATGCTGCCCCCCCAATCCATGTATATATGCTGCCTTCCCACCAATCCATGTATATATGCTGCCTCCCCCCAATCCATGTATATATGCTGCCCTCCCCAATCCATGTATATATGCTGCCCTCCCCAATCCATGTATATATGCTGCCCCCCCCAATCCATGTATATATGCTGCCTCCCCAATCCATGTATATATGCTGCCCCCCCCAATCCATGTATATATGCTGCCTTCCCAATCCATGTATATATGCTGCCTCCCCCAATCCATGTATATATGCTGCTCCCCCCCAATCCTTGTATATATACTGCCTCCCCCCCAATCCATGTATATATGCTGCCTTCCCAATCCATGTATATATGCTGCCTCCCCAATCCATGTATATATACTGCCCCCCCCAATCCATGTATATATGCTGCCCCCCCCAATCCATGTATATATGCTGCCTCCCCTCAATCCATGTATATATGCTGCCTCCCCCCCAATCCATGTACATATGCTGCCCCCCCACCAATCCATGTATATATGCTGCCTCCCCCCCAATCCATGTACATATGCTGCCCCCCCAATCCATGTATATATGCTGCCCCCCCACCAATCCATGTATATATGCTGCCCCCCTCAATCCATGTATATATGCTGCCTCCCCCCAATCCATGTATATATGCTGCCTCCCCCTCAATTCATGTATATATGCTGCCCCCCTCAATCCATGTATATATGCTGCCTCCCCAATCTATGTATATATGCTGCCTCCCCCCAATCCATGTATATATGCTGCCTCCCCCCAATCCATGTATATATGCTGCCTCCCCAATCCATGTATATATGCTGCCCCCCCACCAATCCATGTATATATGCTGCCCCCCCAATCCATGTATATATGCTGCCTCCCCCCAATCCATGTATATATGCTGCCTCCCCCCAATCCATGTATATATGCTGCCCCCCTCAATCCATGTATATATGCTGCCTCCCCAATCCATGTATATATGCTGCCTCCCCTCAATCCATGTATTTATGCTGCCTCCCCCCCAATCCATGTATATATGCTGCCTCCCCCCCAATCCATGTATATATGCTGCCCCACCAATCTATGTATATATGCTGCCTCCCCCCAATCCATGTATATATGCTGCCTCCCCCCCAATCCATGTATATATACTGCTCCCCCCTCAATCCATGTATATATGCTGCCTCCCCCCCCCAATCCATGTATATATGCTGCCTCCCCCCCAATCCATGTATATATGCTGCCTCCCCCCCAATCCATGTATATATGCTGCCCTCTCCAATCCATGTATATATGCTGCCTCCCCCCCAATCCATGTATATATGCTGCCTCCCCCCCAATCCATGTATATATACTGCTCCCCCCTCAATCCATGTATATATGCTGCCTCCCCCCCCAATCCATGTATATATGCTGCCTCCCCCCCAATCCATGTATATATGCTGCCTCCCCCCCAATCCATGTATATATGCTGCCCTCTCCAATCCATGTATATATGCTGCCTCCCCCCCAATCCATGTATATATGCTGCCTCCCCCCAATCCATGTATATATGCTGCCTCCCCCCCAATCCATGTATATATGCTGCCTCCCCCCAATCCATGTATATATGCTGCTCCCCCCCAATCCATGTATATATGCTGCCTTCCCCAATCCATGTATATATGCTGCCCCCCCAATCCATGTATATATGCTGCCCCCCAATCCATGTATATATGCTGCCCCCCCAATCCATGTATATATGCTGCCTCCCCCCCAATCCATGTATATATGCTGCCCCCCCAATCCATGTATATATGCTGCCTCCCCCCCAATCCATGTATATATGCTGCTCCCCCCAATCCATGTATATATGCTGCCTCCCCCCACCAATCCATGTATATATGCTGCCCCCCCAATCCATGTATATATGCTGCTCCCCCCAATCCATGTATATATGCTGCTCCCCCCAATCCATGTATATATGCTGCTCCCCCCAATCCATGTATATATGCTGCCTCCCCCCACCAATCCATGTACATATGCTGCCTCCTCCCCAATCCATGTATATATGCTGCCTCCCCCCCAATCCATGTATATATGCTGCCTCCCCCCAATCCATGTATATATGCTGCCTCCCCCTCAATCCATGTATATATGCTGCCTCCCCCCCTATCCATGTATATATGCTGCCCCCCCCAATCCATGTATATATGCTGCCTCCCCAATCCATGTATATATGCTGGCTCCCCTCCCCAATCCATGTATATATGCTGCCCCCCCAATCCATGTATATATGCTGCCCCCCCAATCCATGTATATATGCTGCCTCCCCCCAATCCATGTATATATGCTGCCTCCCCCCACCAATCCATGTACATATGCTGCCTCCTCCCCAATCCATGTATATATGCTGCCTCCCCCCCAATCCATGTATATATGCTGCCTCCCCCCAATCCATGTATATATGCTGCCTCCCCCTCAATCCATGTATATATGCTGCCTCCCCCCCTATCCATGTATATATGCTGCCCCCCCCAATCCATGTATATATGCTGCCTCCCCAATCCATGTATATATGCTGCCTCCCCCCCTATCCATGTATATATGCTGCCCCCCCCAATCCATGTATATATGCTGCCCCCCCCAATCCATGTATATATGCTGCCTCCCCCCAATCCATGTATATATGCTGCCTCCTCCCAATCCATGTATATATGCTGCTCCCCCCAATCCATGTATATATGCTGCTCTCCCCAATCCATGTATATATGCTGCCTCCTCCCAATCCATGTATATATGCTGCTCCCCCTCAATCCATGTATATATGCTGCCTCCCCCCCTATCCATGTATATATGCTGCCCCCCCCAATCCATGTATATATGCTGCCTCCCCAATCCATGTATATATGCTGCCTCCCCCCCTATCCATGTATATATGCTGCCTCCCCAATCCATGTATATATGCTGCCCCCCCAATCCATGTATATATGCTGCCTCCTCCCAATCCATGTATATATGCTGCTCCCCCCAATCCATGTATATATGCTGCTCTCCCCAATCCATGTATATATGCTGCCCCCCCAATCCATGTATATATGCTGCCTCCTCCCAATCCATGTATATATGCTGCTCCCCCTCAATCCATGTATATATGCTGCCTCCCCCCCTATCCATGTATATATGCTGCCCCCCCCAATCCATGTATATATGCTGCCTCCCCAATCCATGTATATATGCTGCCCCCCCAATCCATGTATATATGCTGCCTCCTCCCAATCCATGTATATATGCTGCTCCCCCCAATCCATGTATATATGCTGCTCCCCCCAATCCATGTATATATGCTGCCTCCCCCCAATCCATGTATATATGCTGCCTCCCCCCCTATCCATGTATATATGCTGCCTCCTCCCAATCCATGTATATATGCTGCTCCCCACCAATCCATGTATATATGCTGCCTCCCCCCAATCCATGTATATATGCTGCCTCCCCCCCAATCCATGTATATATGCTGCCTCCCCCCAATCCATGTATATATGCCTCCCCACCAATCCATGTATATATGCTGGCTCCCCCCCCAATCCATGTATATATGCTGGCTCCCCTCTTCAATCCATGTATATATGCTGCCCCCCCAATCCATGTATATATGCAGCCTCCCCCCCAATCCATGTATATATGCTGCCTCCTCCCCAATCCATGTATATATGCTGCCTTCCCCAATCCATGTATATATGCAGCCTCCCCCCCAATCCATGTATATATGCTGCCCCCCCAATCCATGTATATATGCTGCCTCCCCCCCAATCCATGTATATATGCTGCTCCCCCCCCAATCCATGTATATATGTTGCCTCCCCCCAATCCATGTATATATGCTGCCTCCCCCCACCAATCCATGTATATATGCTGCCTCCCCAATCCATGTATATATGCTGCCTCCCCCCCAATCCATGTATATATGTTGCCTCCCCCCAATCCATGTATATATGCTGCCTCCCCCCACCAATCCATGTATATATGCTGCCTCCCCAATCCATGTATATATGCTGCCTCCCCCCAATCCATGTATATATGCTGCCTCCCCCCCAATCCATGTATATATGCTGCCTCCCCCCAATCCATGTATATATGCCTCCCCACCAATCCATGTATATATGCTGGCTCCCCCCCCAATCCATGTATATATGCTGGCTCCCCTCTTCAATCCATGTATATATGCTGCCTCCCCCCCAATCCATGTATATATGCTGCCTCCTCCCCAATCCATGTATATATGCTGCCTCCCCCCCAATCCATGTATATATGCTGCCCCCCCAATCCATGTATATATGCAGCCTCCCCCCCAATCCATGTATATATGCTGCCCCCCCAATCCATGTATATATGCTGCCTCCCCCCCAATCCATGTATATATGCTGCTCCCCCCCCAATCCATGTATATATGTTGCCTCCCCCCAATCCATGTATATATGCTGCTCCCCCCCCAATCCATGTATATATGTTGCCTCCCCCCAATCCATGTATATATGCTGCCTCCCCCCACCAATCCATGTATATATGCTGCCTCCCCAATCCATGTATATATGCTGCCTCCCTCCCCACCAATCCATGTATATATGCTGCCCCCCCCAATCCATGTATATATGCTTCCTCCCCCCCAATCCATGTATATATGCTGCTCCCCCCCCAATCCATGTATATATGCTGCCTCCCCCCAATCCATGTATATATGCTGCCTCCCCCCAATCCATGTATATATGCTGCCTCCCTCCCCACCAATCCATGTATATATGCTGCCCCCCCAATCCATGTATATATGCTGCCCCCCCAATCCATGTATATATGCTGCCTCCCCAATCCATGTATATATGCTGCCCCCCCCAATCCATGTATATATGCTGCCCTCCCCCAATCCATGTATATATGCTGCCTCCCCCCCAATCCATGTATATATGCTGCCTCCCCCCAATCCATGTATATATGCTGCCTCCTCCCCAATCCATGTATATATGCTGCCTCCTCCCCAATCCATGTATATATGCTGCCCCCCCAATCCATGTATATATGTTGCCTCCCCAATCCATGTATATATGCTGCCTCCCCCCCAATCCATGTATATATGCTGCCTCCCCCCCAATCCATGTATATATGCTGCCTCCCCCCAATCCATGTATATATGCTGCCTCCACCCCCAATCCATGTATATATGCTGCCTCCCCCCCAATCCATGTATATATGCTGCCTCCCCAATCCATGTATATATGCTGCCTCCCCAATCCATGTATATATGCTGCCTCCCCCCCAATCTATGTATATATGCTGCCTCCCCCCCAATCCATGTATATATGCTGCCTCCTCCCAATCCATGTATATATGCTGCCTCCCCCCCAATCCATGTATATATGCTGCCTCCCCAATCCATGTATATATGCTGCCTCCCCCCCAATCCATGTATATATGCTGCCTCCACAATCCATGTATATATGCTGCCTCCCCCCCACCAATCCATGTATATATGCTGCCTCCCCAATCCATGTATATATGCTGCCTCCCCCCCAATCCATGTACATATGCTGCCCCCCCACCAATCCATGTATATATGCTGCCCCCCCAATCCATGTATATATGCTGCCTCCCCAATCCATGTATATATGCTGCCTCCCCCCAATCCATGTATATATGCTGCCTCCCCAATCCATGTATATATGCTGCCTCCCCCCAATCCATGTATATATGCTGCCTCCCCCCAATCCATGTATATATGCTGCCTCCCCCCAATCCATGTATATATGCTGCCCCCCCAATCCATGTATATATGCTGCCTCCCCCCAATCCATGTATATATGCTGCCTCCCCCCAATCCATGTATATATGCTGCCCCCCCAATCCAAGTATATATGCTGCCTCCCCCCAATCCATGTATATATGCTGCCTCCCCCCCAATCCATGTATATATGCTGCCCCCCCAATCCATGTATATATGCTGCCTCCCCCCAATCCATGTATATATGCTGCCTCCCCCCCAATCCATGTATATATGCTGCCCCCCCAATCCATGTATATATACTGCCCCCCCAATCCATGTATATATGCTGCCCCCCCAATCCATGTATATATACTGCCCCCCCCAATCCATGTATATATGCTGCCTCCCCAATCCATGTATATATGCTGCCTCCCCCCAATCCATGTATATATGCTGCCTCCCCAATCCATGTATATATGCTGCCTCCCCAATCCATGTATATATGCTGCCTCCCCAATCCATGTATATATGCTGCCTCCCCCCCAATCCATGTATATATGCTGCCTCCCCCCAATCCATGTATATATGCTGCCTCCCCCCCAATCCATGTATATATGCTGCCTCCCCCCCAATCCATGTATATATGCTGCCTCCCCCCAATCCATGTATATATGCTGCCTCCCCCCAATCCATGTATATATGCTGCCTCCCCAATCCATGTATATATGCTGCCTCCCCCCCAATCCATGTATATATGCTGCCTCCCCCCAATCCATGTATATATGCTGCCTCCCCCCAATCCATGTATATATGCTGCCTCCCCCCCAATCCATGTATATATGCTGCCCCCCCAATCCATGTATATATGCTGCCACCCCAATCCATGTATATATGCTGCACCCCCCCAATCCATGTATATATGCTGGCTCCCACCCAATCCATGTATATATGCTGCCCCCCCAATCCATGTATATTTGCTGCACCCCCCCAATCCATGTATATATGCTGCACCCCCCCAATCCATGTATATATGCTGCCCCTCCAATCCATGTATATATGCTGCACCCCCCCAATCCATGTATATATGCTGCCCCTCCAATCCATGTATATATGCTGGCTCCCACCCAATCCATGTATATATGCTGCCCCCCCAATCCATGTATATTTGCTGCACCCCCCCAATCCATGTATATATGCTGCACCCCCCCAATCCATGTATATATGCTGCCCCTCCAATCCATGTATATATGCTGGCTCCCCCCCCCCAATCCATGTATATATGCTGCTCCCCCCCCAATCCATGTATATATGCTGCTCCCCCCAATCCATGTATATATGCTGCCTCCCCCCCAATCCATGTATATATGCTGCTCCCCCCAATCCATGTATATATGCTGCCTCCCCCCCAATCCATGTATATATGCTGCTCCCCTCAATCCATGTATATATGCTGCCCTCCCCCCCAATCCATGTATATATGCTGCCTCCCCCCAATCCATGTATATATGCTGCCTTCCCCAATCCATGTATATATGCTGCCTCCCCCACCAATCCATGTATATATGCTGCCTCCCCCCAATCCATGTATATATGCTGCCTCCCCCCCAATCCATGTATATATGCTGCCCTCCCCCCCAATCCATGTATATATGCTGCCTCCCCCCAATCCATGTATATATGCTGCCTTCCCCAATCCATGTATATATGCTGCCTCCCCCACCAATCCATGTATATATGCTGCCTCCCCCCAATCCATGTATATATGCTGCTCCCCCCAATCCATGTATATATGCTGCCTCCCCCCCAATCCATGTATATATGCTGCTCCCCCCAATCCATGTATATATGCTGCCTCCCCCCCAATCCATGTATATATGCTGCTCCCCTCAATCCATGTATATATGCTGCCCTCCCCCCCAATCCATGTATATATGCTGCCTCCCCCCCAATCCATGTATATATGCTGCCTCCCCCACCAATCCATGTATATATGCTGCCTCCCCCCAATCCATGTATATATGCTGCCTCCCCCCCAATCCATGTATATATGCTGCTCCCCCCCCAATCCATGTATATATGCTGCCTCCCCCCACCAATCCATGTATATATGCTGCCTCCCCCCAATCCATGTATATATGCTGCCTCCCCCCCAATCCATGTATATATGTTGCCTCCCCCCAATCCATGTATATATGCTGCCTCCCCCCACCAATCCATGTATATATGCTGCCCCCCCCCAATCCATGTATATATGCTGCCTCCCCCCCAATCCATGTATATATGTTGCCTCCCCCCAATCCATGTATATATGCTGCCTCCCCCCACCAATCCATGTATATATGCTGCCTCCCCCCAATCCATGTATATATGCTGCCTCCCCCCCAATCCATGTATATATGTTGCCTCCCCCCAATCCATGTATATATGCTGCCTTCCCCAATCCATGTATATATGCTGCCTCCCCCCACCAATCCATGTATATATGCTGCCTCCCTCCCCACCAATCCATGTATATATGCTGCCCCCCCCAATCCATGTATATATGCTTCCTCCCCCCCAATCCATGTATATATGCTGCTCCCCCCCCAATCCATGTATATATGCTGCCTCCCCCCAATCCATGTATATATGCTGCCCCCCCAATCCATGTATATATGCTGCCCCCCCAATCCATGTATATATGCTGCCTCCCTCCCCACCAATCCATGTATATATGCTGCCCCCCCCAATCCATGTATATATGCTGCCCCCCCAATCCATGTATATATGCTGCCTCCCCCCAATCCATGTATATATGCTGCCCCCCCAATCCATGTATATATGCTGCCTCCCCCCCAATCCATGTATATATGCTGCCTCCCCCCCAATCCATGTATATATGCTGCCTCCCCCCAATCCATGTATATATGCTGCCTTCCCCCAATCCATGTATATATGCTGCCTTCCCCCAATCCATGTATATATGCTGCCTCCCCCCCAATCCATGTATATATGCTGCCTCCCCCCCAATCCATGTATATATGCTGCCTTCCCCCAATCCATGTATATATGCTGCCTTCCCCCAATCCATGTATATATGCTGCCTCCCCCCCAATCCATGTATATATGCTGCCTTCCCCCAATCCATGTATATATGCTGCCTTCCCCCAATCCATGTATATATGCTGCCCCCCCAATCCATGTATATATGCTGCCTCCCCCCCAATCCATGTATATATGCTGCCTCCCCCCCAATCCATGTATATATGCTGCCCCCCCCAATCCATGTATATATGCTGCCTCCCCCCCAATCCATGTATATATGCTGCCCCCCCAATCCATGTATATATGCTGCCTCCCCCCCAATCCATGTATATATGCTGCCCCCCCCAATCCATGTATATATGCTGCCTCCCCCCCAATCCATGTATATATGCTGCCTCCCCCCAATCCATGTATATATGCTGCCTCCCCCCAATCCATGTATATATGCTGCCTTCCCCCAATCCATGTATATATGCTGCCTCCCCCCCAATCCATGTATATATGCTGCCTCCCCCCAATCCATGTATATATGCTGCCCCCCCAATCCATGTATATATGCTGCCCCCCCCAATCCATGTATATATGCTGCCTCCCCCCCAATCCATGTATATATGCTGCCTCCCCCCCAATCCATGTATATATGCTGCCTCCCCCCAATCCATGTATATATGCTGCCTTCCCCCAATCCATGTATATATGCTGCCTCCCCCCCAATCCATGTATATATGCTGCCTCCCCCCAATCCATGTATATATGCTGCCCCCCCAATCCATGTATATATGCTGCCCCCCCAATCCATGTATATATGCTGCCTCCACCCAATCCATGTATATATGCTGCCCCCCCAATCCATGTATATATGCTGCCTCCCCAATCCATGTATATATGCTGCCCCCCCAATCCATGTATATATGCTGCCCCCCCAATCCATGTATATATGCTGCCCCCCCCAATCCATGTATATATGCTGCCTCCCCAATCCATGTATATATGCTGCCCCCCCCAATCCATGTATATATGCTGCCTCCACCCCCACCAATCCATGTATATATGCTGCCCCCCCCAATCCATGTATATATGCTGCCTCCACCCCCACCAATCCATGTATATATGCTGTCTCCCCCAATCCATGTATATATGCTGCCTCCCCCCCAATCCATGTACATATGCTGCTCCCCCCAATCCATGTATATATGCTGCTCCCCCCAATCCATGTATATATGCTGCTCCCCCCAATCCATGTATATATGCTGCCTCCCCCCAATCCATGTATATATGCTGCCTCCCCCCAATCCATGTATATATGCTGCCTCCCCCCAATCCATGTATATATGCTGCCCCCCCCAATCCATGTATATATGCTGCCTCCCCCCCAATCCATGTATATATGCTGCCTCCCCACCAATCCATGTATATATGCTGCCCCCCCAATCCATGTATATATGCTGCCTCCCCCCAATCCATGTATATATGCTGCCTCCCCCCCAATCCATGTATATATGCTGCCTCCCCCCAATCCATGTATATATGCTGCCTCCCCCCAATCCATGTATATATGCTGCCTCCCCCCCAATCCATGTATATATGCTGCCTCCCCCCAATCCATGTATATATGCTGCCTCCCCCCCAATCCATGTATATATGCTGCCTCCCCCCAATCCATGTATATATGCTGCCTCCCCCCCAATCCATTTATATATGCTGCCTCCCCCCCAATCCATGTATATATGCTGCCCCCCCCAATCCATGTATATGTGCTGCCCCCCCCAATCCATGTATATATGCTGCCTCCCCCCCAATCCATGTATATATGCTGCCTCCCCCCAATCCATGTATATATGCTGCCCCCCCAATCCATGTATATATGCTGCCCCCCCAATCCATGTATATATGCTGCCTCCCCCCAATCCATGTATATATGCTGCCCCCCCAATCCATGTATATATGCTGCCCCCCCAATCCATGTATATATGCTGCCTCCCCCCAATCCATGTATATATGCTGCCCCCCCAATCCATGTATATATGCTGCCTCCCCCCAATTCATGTATATATGCTGCCCCCCCAATCCATGTATATATGCTGCCCCCCCAATCCATGTATATATGCTGCCTCCCCCCAATCCATGTATATATGCTGCCCCCCCAATCCATGTATATATGCTGCCCCCCCAATCCATGTATATATGCTGCCTCCCCCCAATCCATGTATATATGCTGCCTCCCCCCAATCCATGTATATATGCTGCCTCCCCCCCAATCCATGTATATATGCTGCCCCCCCAATCGATGTATATATGCTGCCTCCCCCCAATCCATGTATATATGCTGCCTCCCCCCAATCCATGTATATATGCTGCCCCCCCAATCCATGTATATATGCTGCCCCCCCAATCGATGTATATATGCTGCCTCCCCCCAATCCATGTATATATGCTGCCCCCCCAATCCATGTATATATGCTGCCTCCCCCCCAATCCATGTATATATGCTGCCTCCCCCCCAATCCATGTATATATGCTGCCCCCCCCAATCCATGTATATATGCTGCCCCCCCCAATCCATGTATATATGCTGCCTCCTCCCCAATCCATGTATATATGCTGCCTCCCCCCAATCCATGTATATATGCTGCCTCCCCCCAATCCATGTATATATGCTGCCTCCACCCCCACCAATCCATGTATATATGCTGCCCCCCCCAATCCATGTATATATGCTGCCTCCACCCCCACCAATCCATGTATATATGCTGCCCCCCCAATCCATGTATATATGCTGCCTCCACCCCCACCAATCCATGTATATATGCTGCCCCCCCCAATCCATGTATATATGCTGCCTCCCCCCCAATCCATGTACATATGCTGCTCCCCCCAATCCATGTATATATGCTGCTCCCCCCAATCCATGTATATATGCTGCTCCCCCCCCTATCCATGTATATATGCTGCCTCCCCCCAATCCATGTATATATGCTGCCTCCCCCCAATCCATGTATATATGCTGCCCCCCCAATCCATGTATATATGCTGCCTCCCCCCAATCCATGTATATATGCTGCCTCCCCCCCAATCCATGTATATATGCTGCCTCCCCCCCAATCCATGTATATATGCTGCCTCCCCCCAATCCATGTATATATGCTGCCTCCCCCAATCCATGTATATATGCTGCCTCCCCCAATCCATGTATATATGCTGCCCCCCCAATCCATGTATATATGCTGCCCTCCCCCAATCCATGTATATATGCTGCCCTCCCCCAATCCATGTATATATGCTGCCTCCTCCCCAATCCATGTATATATGCTGCCCCCCCAATCCATGTATATATGCTGCCCCCCCAATCTATGTATATATGCTGCCTTCCCCCAATCCATGTATATATGCTGCCTTCCCCCAATCCATGTATATATGCTGCCTCCCCCCCAATCCATGTATATATGCTGCCTCCCCCCAATCCATGTATATATGCTGCCTCCCCCCAATCCATGTATATATGCTGCCTCCCCCCCTAATCCATGTATATATGCTGCCTCCCCCCCTAATCCATGTATATATGCTGCCTCCCCCCAATCCATGTATATATGCTGCCTCCCCCCCTAATCCATGTATATATGCTGCCTCCTCCCCAATCCATGTATATATGCTGCCCCCCCAATCCATGTATATATGCTGCCCTCCCCCAATCCATGTATATATGCTGCCTCCTCCCCAATCCATGTATATATGCTGCCCCCCCAATCCATGTATATATGCTGCCCCCCCAATCTATGTATATATGCTGCCTTCCCCCAATCTATGTATATATGCTGCCTTCCCCCAATCCATGTATATATGCTGCCTCCCCCCCAATCCATGTATATATGCTGCCTCCCCCCAATCCATGTATATATGCTGCCTCCCCCCAATCCATGTATATATGCTGCCTCCCCCCCTAATCCATGTATATATGCTGCCTCCCCCCCTAATCCATGTATATATGCTGCCTCCCCCCAATCCATGTATATATGCTGCCTCCCCCCCTAATCCATGTATATATGCTGCCTCCCCCAATCCATGTATATATGCTGCCCCCCCCAATCCATGTATATATGCTGCCTCCTCCCCAATCCATGTATATATGCTGCCTCCCCCCAATCCATGTATATATGCTGCCTCCTCCCCAATCCATGTATATATGCTGCCCCCCCAATCCATGTATATATGCTGCCCCCCCAATCCATGTATATATGCTGCCTCCCCAATCCATGTATATATACTGCCTCCCCCCAATCCATGTATATATACTGCCTCCCCCCAATCCATGTATATATACTGCCCCCCCAATCCATGTATATATGCTGCCTCCCCCCAATCCATGTATATATGCTGCCTCCCCCCCAATCCATGTATATATGCTGCCTCCCCCCAATCCATGTATATATGCTGCCCCCCCAATCCATGTATATATGCTGCCTCCCCCCCAATCCATGTATATATGCTGCCTCCCCCCCAATCCATGTATATATGCTGCCTCCCCCCAATCCATGTATATATGCTGCCTCCCCCCAATCCATATATATATGCTGCCTCCCCCCAATCCATGTATATATGCTGCCCCCCCAATCCATGTATATATGCTGCCTCCCCCCCAATCCATGTATATATGCTGCCTTCCCCCAATCCATGTATATATGCTGCCTCCCCCCAATCCATGTATATATGCTGCCTTCCCCCAATCCATGTATATATGCTGCCTTCCCCCAATCCATGTATATATGCTGCCTCCCCCCCAATCCATGTATATATGCTGCCTTCCCCCAATCCATGTATATATGCTGCCCCCCCAATCCATGTATATATGCTGCCTCCCCCCCAATCCATGTATATATGCTGCCTCCCCCCCAATCCATGTATATATGCTGCCTTCCCCCAATCCATGTATATATGCTGCCTCCCCCCAATCCATGTATATATGCTGCCTCCCCCCCAATCCATGTATATATGCTGCCTCCCCCCAATCCATGTATATATGCTGCCTCCCCCCCAATCCATGTATATATGCTGCCTCCCCCCAATCCATGTATATATGCTGCCCTCCCCCCCAATCCATGTATATATGCTGCCCCCCCAATCCATGTATATATGCTGCCTTCCCCCAATCCATGTATATATGCTGCCTTCCCCCAATCCATGTATATATGCTGCCCCCCCAATCCATGTATATATGCTGCCTCCCCCCAATCCATGTATATATGCTGCCTCCCCCCCAATCCATGTATATATGCTGCCTCCCTCCCCACCTATCCATGTATATATGCTGCCCCCCCCAATCCATGTATATATGCTGCCCCCCCCCACCAATCCATGTATATATGCTGCCTCCTCCCCAATCCATGTATATATGCTGCCTCCCCCCCAATCCATGTATATATGCTGCCTCCCCACCAATCCATGTATATATGCTGCCTTCCCCAATCCATGTATATATGCTGCTCCCCCCCAATCCATGTATATATGCTGCCTCCCCCCAATCCATGTATATATGCTGCTCCCCCCCAATCCATGTATATATGCTGCTCCCCCCCAATCCATGTATATATGCTGCCTCCCCCCAATCCATGTATATATGCTGCCCCCCCCAATCCATGTATATATGCTGCCTCCCCCCAATCCATGTATATATGCTGCCTCCCCCCCCAATCCATGTATATATGCTGCCTCCCCCCACCAATCCATGTATATATGCTGCTCCCCACCAATCCATGTATATATGCTGCCTCCCCCCCAATCCATGTATATATGCTGCCTCCTCCCCAATCCATGTATATATGCTGCCTCCCCACCAATCCATGTATATATGCTGCCTCCCCCCCAATCCATGTATATATGCTGCCTCCCCCCAATCCATGTATATATGCTGCCCCCCCAATCCATGTATATATGCTGCCTCCCCCCAATCCATGTATATATGCTGCCTCCCCCCCAATCCATGTATATATGCTGCCCTCCCCCAATCCATGTATATATGCTGCCTCCCCCCCAATCCATGTATATATGCTGCCCTCCCCCAATCCATGTATATATGCTGCCCCCCCAATCCATGTATATATGCTGCCTCCACCCCCACCAATCCATGTATATATGCTGCCCCCCCCAATCCATGTATATATGCTGCCTCCCCCCCAATCCATGTACATATGCTGCTCCCCCCAATCCATGTATATATGCTGCTCCCCCCAATCCATGTATATATGCTGCTCCCCCCCCTATCCATGTATATATGCTGCCTCCCCCCAATCCATGTATATATGCTGCCTCCCCCCAATCCATGTATATATGCTGCCCCCCCAATCCATGTATATATGCTGCCTCCCCCCAATCCATGTATATATGCTGCCTCCCCCCCAATCCATGTATATATGCTGCCTCCCCCCCAATCCATGTATATATGCTGCCTCCCCCCAATCCATGTATATATGCTGCCTCCCCCAATCCATGTATATATGCTGCCTCCCCCAATCCATGTATATATGCTGCCCCCCCAATCCATGTATATATGCTGCCCTCCCCCAATCCATGTATATATGCTGCCTCCTCCCCAATCCATGTATATATGCTGCCCCCCCAATCCATGTATATATGCTGCCCCCCCAATCTATGTATATATGCTGCCTTCCCCCAATCCATGTATATATGCTGCCCCCCCAATCTATGTATATATGCTGCCTTCCCCCAATCCATGTATATATGCTGCCTCCCCCCCAATCCATGTATATATGCTGCCTCCCCCCAATCCATGTATATATGCTGCCTCCCCCCAATCCATGTATATATGCTGCCTCCCCCCCTAATCCATGTATATATGCTGCCTCCCCCCCTAATCCATGTATATATGCTGCCTCCCCCCAATCCATGTATATATGCTGCCTCCCCCCCTAATCCATGTATATATGCTGCCTCCCCCAATCCATGTATATATGCTGCCCCCCCCCAATCCATGTATATATGCTGCCTCCTCCCCAATCCATGTATATATGCTGCCTCCCCCCAATCCATGTATATATGCTGCCTCCTCCCCAATCCATGTATATATGCTGCCCCCCCAATCCATGTATATATGCTGCCCCCCCAATCCATGTATATATGCTGCCTCCCCAATCCATGTATATATACTGCCTCCCCCCAATCCATGTATATATACTGCCTCCCCCCAATCCATGTATATATACTGCCCCCCCAATCCATGTATATATGCTGCCTCCCCCCAATCCATGTATATATGCTGCCCCCCAATCCATGTATATATGCTGCCTCCCCCCAATCCATGTATATATGCTGCCCCCCCAATCCATGTATATATGCTGCCTCCCCCCCAATCCATGTATATATGCTGCCTCCCCCCCAATCCATGTATATATGCTGCCTCCCCCCAATCCATGTATATATGCTGCCTTCCCCAATCCATGTATATATGCTGCCTTCCCCCAATCCATGTATATATGCTGCCTCCCCCCAATCCATGTATATATGCTGCCTCCCCCCAATCCATGTATATATGCTGCCTCCCCCCAATCCATGTATATATGCTGCCTCCCCCCAATCCATGTATATATGCTGCCCCCCCAATCCATGTATATATGCTGCCTCCCCCCAATCCATGTATATATGCTGCCCCCCCAATCCATGTATATATGCTGCCTCCCCCCCAATCCATGTATATATGCTGCCTTCCCCCAATCCATGTATATATGCTGCCTCCCCCCAATCCATGTATATATGCTGCCCCCCCAATCCATGTATATATGCTGCCTCCCCCCCAATCCATGTATATATGCTGCCTTCCCCCAATCCATGTATATATGCTGCCTCCCCCCAATCCATATATATATGCTGCCTCCCCCCAATCCATGTATATATGCTGCCCCCCCAATCCATGTATATATGCTGCCTCCCCCCAATCCATGTATATATGCTGCCTCCCCCCCAATCCATGTATATATGCTGCCTTCCCCCAATCCATGTATATATGCTGCCTCCCCCCAATCCATGTATATATGCTGCCTTCCCCCAATCCATGTATATATGCTGCCTTCCCCCAATCCATGTATATATGCTGCCCCCCCAATCCATGTATATATGCTGCCTCCCCCCCAATCCATGTATATATGCTGCCTTCCCCCAATCCATGTATATATGCTGCCCCCCCAATCCATGTATATATGCTGCCTCCCCCCCAATCCATGTATATATGCTGCCTCCCCCCCAATCCATGTATATATGCTGCCTTCCCCCAATCCATGTATATATGCTGCCTCCCCCCAATCCATGTATATATGCTGCCTCCCCCCCAATCCATGTATATATGCTGCCTCCCCCCAATCCATGTATATATGCTGCCTCCCCCCCAATCCATGTATATATGCTGCCTCCCCCCAATCCATGTATATATGCTGCCCTCCCCCCCAATCCATGTATATATGCTGCCCCCCCAATCCATGTATATATGCTGCCTTCCCCCAATCCATGTATATATGCTGCCTTCCCCCAATCCATGTATATATGCTGCCTCCCCCCAATCCATGTATATATGCTGCCTCCCCCCCAATCCATGTATATATGCTGCCTCCCTCCCCACCTATCCATGTATATATGCTGCCCCCCCCAATCCATGTATATATGCTGCCCCCCCCCACCAATCCATGTATATATGCTGCCTCCTCCCCAATCCATGTATATATGCTGCCTCCCCCCCAATCCATGTATATATGCTGCCTCCCCACCAATCCATGTATATATGCTGCCTTCCCCAATCCATGTATATATGCTGCTCCCCCCCAATCCATGTATATATGCTGCCTCCCCCCAATCCATGTATATATGCTGCTCCCCCCCAATCCATGTATATATGCTGCTCCCCCCCAATCCATGTATATATGCTGCCTCCCCCCAATCCATGTATATATGCTGCCCCCCCCAATCCATGTATATATGCTGCCTCCCCCCAATCCATGTATATATGCTGCCTCCCCCCCCAATCCATGTATATATGCTGCCTCCCCCCACCAATCCATGTATATATGCTGCTCCCCACCAATCCATGTATATATGCTGCCTCCCCCCAATCCATGTATATATGCTGCCTCCCCCCCAATCCATGTATATATGCTGCCTCCTCCCCAATCCATGTATATATGCTGCCTCCCCACCAATCCATGTATATATGCTGCCTCCCCCCCAATCCATGTATATATGCTGCCTCCTCCCCAATCCATGTATATATGCTGCCTCCCCACCAATCCATGTATATATGCTGCCTCCCCCCCAATCCATGTATATATGCTGCCTCCTCCCCAATCCATGTATATATGCTGCCTCCCCACCAATCCATGTATATATGCTGCCTCCCCCCCAATCCATGTATATATGCTGCCTCCCCCCAATCCATGTATATATGCTGCCCCCCCAATCCATGTATATATGCTGCCTCCCCCCAATCCATGTATATATGCTGCCTCCCCCCCAATCCATGTATATATGCTGCCCTCCCCCAATCCATGTATATATGCTGCCCCCCCCAATCCATGTATATATGCTGCCCTCCCCCAATCCATGTATATATGCTGCCTCCCCAATCCATGTATATACAGTGCCTACAAGTAGTATTCAACCGCCTGCAGATTTAGCTGGTTGACACATGCGGAATTAACTTGGCATTGTGACATTTGTACTGTAGATCAGCCTGGAAGTGGGAAATGCTCTGCAGCAAATTATTATTATTTTTTTTAAACGTTAAAAGTTAATTCAGAGTGTCATTTATTATTCAACCCCTTAAACCACAAGAATTCTGTTTGGTCCCCCTAAAGTATTAAGAAGTAGTTCAGGCACCAAGAATAATGAGCTTCACATGTGTGGATTAAAGATCTCTTTTGCCAGCCTTTTCTGACTATTTAAGACCCTCCCCAGCACTCAGACATGGTCAACATGGTAAAGACAAAAGAGCATTCCAAGGCCATCAGAGACAAGATCGTGGAGGGTCACAAGGCTGGCCAGGGGTACAAAACCCTTTCCAAGGAGTTGGGCCTACCTGTCTCCTCTGTTGGGAGCATCATCCGTAAGTGGAAGGCTTGTGGAACTACTGTTAGCCTTCCACGGCCTGGACAGCCTTTGAAAGTGTCCTCCTGTGCCGAGGCCAGGCTTGTCCGAAGAGTCAAGGCTAACCCAAGGACAACAAGGAAGGAGCTCCGGGAAGGTCTCATGGCAGTGGGGACATTGGTTTCAGTCAATACCATAAGTAACGTACTCCACCGCAATGGTCTCCGTTCCAGACGAGCCCGTAAGGTACCTTTACTTTCAAAGCGTCATGTCAAGGCTCGTCTACAGTTTGCTCATGATCACTTGGAGGACTCTGAGACAGACTGGTTCAAGGTTCTATGGTCTGATGAGACCAAGATCGAGATCTTTGGTGCCAACCACACACGTGACGTTTGGAGACTGGATGGCACTGCATACGACCCCAAGAATACCATCCCTACAGTCAAGCATGGTGGTGGCAGCATCATGCTGTGGGGCTGTTTCTCTGCCAAGGGGCCTGGCCATCTGGTCCGCATCCATGGGAAGATGGATAGCACGGCCTACCTGGAGATTTTGGCCAAGAACCTCCGCTCCTCCATCAAGGATCTTAAGATGGGTCGTAATTTCATCTTCCAACAAGACAACGACCCAAAGCACACAGCCAAGAAAACCAATGCCTGGTTCAAGAGGGAAAAAGTCAAGGTGTTGGAGTGGCCTGGTCAGTCTCCTGACCTTAACCCAATTGAAAACTTGTGGAAGGAGCTCAAGAATAAAGTCCACATGAGACACCCAAAGAACCTAGATAACTTGGAGAAGATCTGCATGGAGGAGTGGGCCAAGATAACTCCACAGACCTGTGCCGGCCTGATCAGGTCTTATAAAAGACGATTATTAGCTGTAATTGCAAACAAGGGTTATTCCACAAAATATTAAACATAGGGGTTGTATAATAATTGACCCACACTTTTATGTTTAAAATTTAATAATATTCAACTGAGCAACATAACTTTTTGGTTTGTAAGATTTATGCTTCTGTTCATAAAACCTTCTCTCGTTTGCAGTTTGAAGGCTCTAACTTATTTGCATCTTATCAAACCAGCTAAATCTGCAGGGGGTTGAATACTACTTGTAGGCACTGTATGCTGCCTCCCCCCAATCCATGTATATATGCTGCCTCCCCAATCCATGTATATATGCTGCCTCCTCCCCAATCCATGTATATATGCTGCCTCCCCCCCAATCCATGTATATATGCTGCCTCCTCCCCAATCCATGTATATATGCTGCCTCCTCCCCAATCCATGTATATATGCTGCCCCCCCAATCCATGTATATATGCTGCCTCCTCCCCAATCCATGTACATATGCTGCCTCCTCCCCAATCCATGTATTTATGCTCCCTCCCCCCCAATCCATGTATATATGCTGCCTCCTCCCCAATCCATGTATATATGCTGCCTCCCCCCCAATCCATGTATATATGCTGCCTCCTCCCCAATCCATGTATATATGCTGCCCCCCCAATCCATGTATATACAGTGCCTACAAGTAGTATTCAACCCCCTGCAGATTTAGCTGGTTTGATAAGATGCAAATAAGTTAGAGCCTTCAAACTGCAAACGAGAGAAGGTTTTATGAACAGAAGCATAAATCTTACAAACCAAAAAGTTATGTTGCTCAGTTGAATTTTATTAAATTTTAAACATAAAAGTGTGGGTCAATTATTATACAACCCCTATGTTTAATATTTTGTGGAATAACCCTTGTTTGCAATTACAGCTAATAATCGTCTTTTATAAGACCTGATCAGGCCGGCACAGGTCTGTGGAGTTATCTTGGCCCACTCCTCCATGCAGATCTTCTCCAAGTTATCTAGGTTCTTTGGGTGTCTCATGTGGACTTTATTCTTGAGCTTCTTCCACAAGTTTTCAATTGGGTTAAGGTCAGGAGACTGACTAGGCCACTCCAACACCTTGACTTTTTCCCTCTTGAACCAGGCCTTGGTTTTCTTGGCTGTGTGCTTTGGGTCGTTGTCTTGTTGGAAGATGAAATTACGACCCATCTTAAGATCCTTGATGGAGGAGCGGAGGTTCTTGGCCAAAATCTCCAGGTAGGCCGTGCTATCCATCTTCCCATGGATGCGGACCAGATGGCCAGGCCCCTTGGCAGAGAAACAGCCCCACAGCATAATGCTGCCACCACCATGCTTGACTGTAAGGATGGTATTCTTGGGGTCGTATGCAGTGCCATCCAGTCTCCAAACGTCACGTGTGTGGTTGGCACCAAAGATCTCGATCTTGGTCTCATCAGACCATAGAACCTTGAACCAGTCTGTCTCAGAGTCCTCCAAGTGATCATGAGCAAACTGTAGACGAGCCTTGACATGACGCTTTGAAAGTAAAGGTACCTTACGGGCTCGTCTGGAACGGAGACCATTGCGGTGGAGTATGTTACTTATGGTATTGACTGAAACCAATGTCCCCACTGCCATGAGATCTTCCCGGAGCTCCTTCCTTGTTGTCCTTGGGTTAGCCTTGACTCTTCGGACAAGCCTGGCCTCGGCACAGGAGGACACTTTCAAAGGCTGTCCTGGCCGTGGAAGGCTAACAGTAGTTCCATAAGCCTTCCACTTACGGATGATGCTCCCAACAGTGGAGACAGGTAGGCCCAACTCCTTGGAAAGGGTTTTGTACCCCTTGCCAGCCTTGTGACCCTCCATGATCTTGTCTCTGATGGCCTTGGAATGCTCCTTTGTCTTTCCCATATTGAGCATGTCTGAGTGCTGTTCACAAGTTTGGGGAGGGTCTTAAATAGTCAGAAAAGGCTGGCAAAAGAGATCTTTAATCCACACATGTGGAGCTCATTATTCTTGGTGCCTGAACTACTTCTTAATACTTTAGGGGGACCAAACAGAATTCTTGTGGTTTGAGGGGTTGAATAATAAATGACACTCTGAATTAACTTTTAACGTTTAAAAAAAAAAAATAATAATAATAATTTGCTGCAGAGCATTTCCCACTTCCAGGCTGATCTACAGTACAAATGTCACAATGCCAAGTTAATTCCGCATGTGTCAACCAGCTAAATCTGCAGGGGGTTGAATACTACTTGTAGGCACTGTATGCTGCCTCCCCCCCAATCCATGTACATATGCTGCCTCCCCCCCAATCCATGTATATATGCCTCCCCACCAATCCATGTATATATGCCTCCCCCCCAACCCATGTATTTATGCTGCCTCCCCAATCCATGTATATATGCTGCCTCCCCCCAATCCATGTATATATGCTGCCTCCCCAATCCATGTATATATGCTGCCTCCTCCCCAATCCATGTATATATGCTGCCTTCCCCCCAATCCATGTATATATGCTGCCTCCCCAATCCATGTATATATGCTGCCTCCTCCCCAATCCAGGTATATATGCTTCCTCCCCCCCAATCCATGTATATATGCTGCCCCCCCAATCCATGTATATATGCTGCCTCCTCCCCAATCCATGTATATATGCTGCCTCCTCCCCAATCCATGTATATATGCCTCCCCACCAATCCATGTATATATACTGCGTCCCCACCAATCCATGTATATATGCTGCCTCCCCCCCAATCCATGTATATATGCTGCCTCCTCCCCAATCCATGTATATATGCCTCCCCACCAATCCATGTATATATACTGCCCCCCCCTCCAATCCATGTATATATGCTGCCTCCCCACCAATCCATGTATATATGCTGCCTCCTCCCCAATCCATGTATATATGCTGCCTCCTCCCCAATCCATGTATATATGCCTCCCCACCAATCCATGTATATATGCTGCCTCCCCACCAATCCATGTATATATGCTGCCTCCCCCCCAATCCATGTATATATGCTGCCTCCTCCCCAATCCATGTATATATGCTGCCTCCCCCCAATCCATGTATATATGCCTCCCCACCAATCCATGTATATATGCTGCCTTCCCCCCAATCCATGTATATATGCTGCCTCCCCAATCCATGTATATATGCTGCCTCCTCCCCAATCCATGTATTTATGCTGCCTCCTCCCCAATCCATGTATATATGCTGCCTCCCCCCCAATCCATGTATATATGTTGCCTCCCCCCAATCCATGTATATATGCTGCCCCCCCAATCCATGTATATATGCTGCCTCCCCCCAATCCATGTATATATGATGCCTCCCCCCAATCCATGTATATATGATGCCTCCCCCCCAATCCATGTATATATGCTGCCTCCACCCCCAATCCATGTATATATACTGCCCCCCCCTCCAATCCATGTATATATGATGCCTCCACCCCCAATCCATGTATATATGCTGCCTCCCCCCAATCCATGTATATATGCTGCCTCCCCCCCAATCCATGTATATATGATGCCTCCCCCCCAATCCATGTATATATGCTGCCTCCTCCCCAATCCATGTATATATGCTGCCTCCCCCCCAATCCATGTATATATGCTGCCTTCCCCAATCCATGTATATATGCTGCCCTCCCCCAATCCATGTATATATGCTGCCTCCCCCCAATCCATGTATATATGCTGCCTCCCCCCAATCCATGTATATATGCTGCCTCCCCCCAATCCATGTATATATGCTGCCTCCCCCCAATCCATGTATATATGCTGCCTCCCCCCAATCCATGTATATATGCTGCCTCCTCTCCAATCCATGTATATATGCTGCCTCCCCCCCAATCCATGTATATATGCTGCCTCCCCCCAATCCATGTATATATACTGCCCCCCCCTCCAATCCATGTATATATGATGCCTCCACCCCCAATCCATGTATATATGCTGCCCCCCCAATCCATGTATATATGCTGCCTCCCCAATCCATGTATATATGCTGCCTCCCCAATCCATGTATATATGCTGCCCCCCCAATCCATGTATATATGCTGCCCCCCCCCCAATCCATGTATATATGCTGCCTCCTCCCCAATCCATGTATATATGCTGCCTCCCCCCCAATCCATGTATATATGCTGCCTCCTCCCCAATCCATGTATATATGCTGCCCCCCCAATCCATGTATATATGCTGCCTCCTCCCCAATCCATGTATATATGCTGCCTCCTCCCCAATCCATGTATATATGCTGCCTTCTCCCCAATCCATGTATATATGCTGCCTCCTCCCCAATCCATGTATATATGCTGCCTCCCCCAATCCATGTATATATGCTGCCTCCCCCCCAATCCATGTATATATGCTGCCTCCCCCCAATCCATGTATATATGCTGCCTCCCCCCCAATCCATGTATATATGCTGCCTCCCCAATCCATGTATATATGCTGCTCCCCCCAATCCATGTATATATGCTGCCTCCCCCCAATCCATGTATATATGCTGCCTCCCCAATCCATGTATATATGCTGCCTCCCCCCAATCCATGTATATATGCTGCCCCCCCAATCCATGTATATATGCTGCCTCCCCCCCAATCCATGTATATATGCTGCCTCCCCCCCAATCCATGTATATATGCTGCCTTCCCCAATCCATGTATATATGCTGCCTCCCCCCAATCCATGTATATATGCTGCCTCCCCAATCCATGTATATATGCTGCCTCCCCCCCAATCCATGTATATATGCTGCCTCCCCCCCAATCCATGTATATTTGCTGCCTCCCCCCAATCCATGTATATATGCTGCCTCCCCAATCCATGTATATATGCTGCCTCCCCCCAATCCATGTATATATGCTGCCTCCCCAATCCATGTATATATGCTGCCCCCCCAATCCATGTATATATGCTGCCCCCCCAATCCATGTATATATGCTGCCTCCCCCCCCCAATCCATGTATATATGCTGCTCCCCCCAATCCATGTATATATGCTGCCTCCCCCCACCAATCCATGTATATATGCTGCCTCCCCCCAATCCATGTATATATGCTGCCTCCTCCCCAATCCATGTATATATGCTGCCCCCCCAATCCATGTATATATGCTGCCTCCCCCCCAATCCATGTATATATGCTGCCTTCCCCAATCCATGTATATATGCTGCCTCCCCCCCCAATCCATGTATATATGCTGCCTTCCCCAATCCATGTATATATGCTGCCTCCCCCCCCAATCCATGTATATATGCTGCCTCCCCCCAATCCATGTATATATGCTGCCCCCCCAATCCATGTATATATGCTGCCTCCCCCCAATCCATGTATATATGCTGCCTCCCCCCAATCCATGTATATATGCTGCCTTCCCCAATCCATGTATATATGCTGCCTCCCCCCCCAATCCATGTATATATGCTGCCTTCCTCAATCCATGTATATATGCTGCCTCCCCCACCAATCCATGTATATATGCTGCCTCCCCCCAATCCATGTATATATGCTGCCTCCCCCCCAATCCATGTATATATGCTGCCTCCCCCCAATCCATGTATATATGCTGCCTCCCCCCAATCCATGTATATATGCTGCCTCCCCGTAATCCATGTATATATGCTGCCTCCCCCCAATCCATGTATATATGCTGCCTCCCCAATCCATGTATATATGCTGCCCCCCCAATCCATGTATATATGCTGCCCCCCCAATCCATGTATATATGCTGCCTCCCCCCACCAATCCATGTATATATGCTGCCTCCCCCCCAATCCATGTATATATGCTGCCTCCCCAATCCATGTATATATGCTGCTCCCCCCAATCCATGTATATATGCTGCCCCCCCAATCCATGTATATTTGCTGCCTCCCCCCCAATCCATGTATATATGCTGCCTCCCCCCCAATCCATGTATATATGCTGCCCCCCCAATCCATGTATATATGCTGCCTCCCCCCAATCCATGTATATATGCTGCCTCCCCCCCAATCCATGTATATATGCTGCCTCCCCAATCCATGTATATATGCTGCCTCCCCAATCCATGTATATATGCTGCTCCCCCCCAATCCATGTATATATGCTGCCCCCCCAATCCATGTATATATGCTGCCTCCCCCCCAATCCATGTATATATGCTGCCTCCCCCCAATCCATGTATATATGCTGCCTCCTCCCCAATCCATGTATATATGCTGCCCCCCCAATCCATGTATATATGCTGCCTCCCCCCCAATCCATGTATATATGCTGCACCCCCAATCCATGTATATATGCTGCTCCCCCCCAATCCATGTATATATGCTGCCCCCCCAATCCATGTATATATGCTGCCTCCCCCCCAATCCATGTATATATGCTGCCTCCCCCCAATCCATGTATATATGCTGCCTCCTCCCCAATCCATGTATATATGCTGCCCCCCCAATCCATGTATATATGCTGCCTCCCCCCCAATCCATGTATATATGCTGCCCCCCCCAATCCATGTATATATGCTGCCTCCTCCCCAATCCATGTATATATGCTGCCTCCCCAATCCATGTATATATGCTGCCTCCCCCCCAATCCATGTATATATGCTGCCCCCCCCAATCCATGTATATATGCTGCCTCCCCAATCCATGTATATATGCTGCCTCCCCAATCCATGTATATATGCTGCCTCCCCCCAATCCATGTATATATGCTGCCTCCCCAATCCATGTATATATGCTGCCTCCCCAATCCATGTATATATGCTGCCTCCCCCCAATCCATGTATATATGCTGCCTCCCCCCAATCCATGTATATATGCTGCCCCCCCCAATCCATGTATATATGCTGCCTCCCCAATCCATGTATATATGCTGCCTCCCCAATCCATGTATATATGCTGCCTCCCCCCAATCCATGTATATATGCTGCCTCCCCCCAATCCATGTATATATGCTGCCTCCCCAATCCATGTATATATGCTGCCTCCCCAATCCATGTATATATGCTGCCTCCCCCCAATCCATGTATATATGCTGCCTCCCCAATCCATGTATATATGCTGCCTCCCCCCAATCCATGTATATATGCTGACCTCCCCCAATCCATGTATATATGCTGCCTTCCCCAATCCATGTATATATGCTGCCTCCCCCACCAATCCATGTATATATGCTGCCTCCCCCCAATCCATGTATATATGCTGCCTCCCCCCAATCCATGTATATATGCTGCCTCCCCCCCAATCCATGTATATATGCTGCCTCCCCAATCCATGTATATATGCTGCCTCCCCCCAATCCATGTATATATGCTGCCTCCCCCCAATCCATGTATATATGCTGCCTCCCTCCCCACCAATCCATGTATATATGCTGCCCCCCCCCCAATCCATGTGACGCGCCCCCTGGACCAGTGCTGTAGTTCGGTGCGCGTGCGCGCGTGGATTACCCGGAGCCGGATCCGATGGGGGTAGTAGTCTTCGTGTGGCGGTGACCCGGTCCGTGCCCAGGGTGGTCAAACTAAGTGACAGTTATTGGTATGATGGTATTAGTGTCCGACTACGCCACCCGTTGAATGCGGCTATGAAGCCGCCGCTGCAGGGCAGTCCGCTGAGGCCAGTGGTACGGATGTGCAGCGTGGATGGTATAACCCCCAACGGGAGGGGTATGGCCTCAGGGCAGAGGATGAGGTTGATGTTGGGAGTGATGGTGTGGATGTCCCAGCACTAATGGTGCGACAAGGAAGCACGGAGACGCGAGGGTACAGTTCAGGGTCTTTACTGATGGTACAAGGCAAATTCCCCCGGGAGTACTGGCTAGTAGTTGGGGCCTGGTTAGTCTGCGAGTAAGCCGGAGTTCCCCTGGCCAGGTGGAGTTGTAGGCCTTCCCGTTAGTCTGTACCCTTCCTGGCTACCCTGCTTTCGGCGGTTACAAGTAGCCCACGTCCCTGGGTATACCGTGTGGTGCTCACCCGTATGGCTGGTGACCTGGGGCCTCCTGTTAGCCTCCGCTCCGGGATGGCGGTGCTGGTCCCTTCGTTGTGACTGAGCCTCCGGGCTTTTATGGCCAGAGGACCTGGAATCCCCTGCCGGATGGATTCTGCTGCTGGGTATATCTTAGTCCCCACAGCCTCGGACTCCTGTGTCCGGTTTTAGTACCTTCTCCCAGGGCGAGCTCTGCACAGCTCCAGCCCCTGGCGCTTCTCCTTGGCTCCTACAGAGCTCCTGAGGTCTTTCTGTCCCTGTTTCTGCGTGTCCAGACCAGACTCCGTCTCTGTCTGGAACTCCTCTCTCTAACCCTGCCTCAGCCCCAGTTTATATAGGGGAAGTTCTTCCCCTCCCAGGACTGGGCAGGAGGTGTGGCATGCTTAGGATTCCTGCCCAGGAGACCTCCCACCTGCTCACAGACGTAATACTGCTATTACTGTGGAAACCAGACCCCTGGGGTGCCACATTCCCCCCTAGTGAAATTTAGTACTCCCAGACTAAACATAACAGGGTATAAACAATAACAATTAAATACATGAGATGGTCACGGCGTGTCCGTAACCGGGAAGCAATAAAGGTGTCCATTTCACCAAGGAACAGGGAGCCGTAACCAGGTAGGGGTCTGTCCTGCCCCGAGTCTTTAACAGTCTTTAGTCCATTCCTGGGTTATGCTCCAAACATATTTACAACAGAGTTCCGGTTACTCACTGTCCATAACCTGTCAGTCCATATAAAGAAATCTGTAACTGAAAAACATAATTAGCAACGGCTACAACAAAACAGGTAAACATAAAATAGTTAAAGCAATTAGCCAACTTAGATTCTCCAACGTACGGCCATCTGGCCTCTGGTAACCCTAGTGGACCTACGGAGCTCACTAACTGGTCCTGCACTACAGGGTGTAGGAGGTGTTATGGTCAGGCTGGGCAGCTTTCTGCGCACTCTTTGGCTCACTAGGGGCACGGCAGGCTCACTACTAGCAGAGGGTTGATCCTCCTGTACTGCTGGTGTGGACTCTTCTGCCTCTTGGGCCGGCTGCTCTTCCAGCTCTACTGGTTCTTCTGTAGGCACTTGCGGGGCTGGCTGGAGAAAGGTGAGGACGGGTACCACGACAGCACCGTTTACTTGTGTCCAAGACCGGGGGAAGTCTCCGAGTACAGTCCTGATCATTTCTTCCCTTTCCTCTGCGGGTCGAGGGTTTTCTTGATCTTCTTCTTCAGGGCTTTGCAGCTGCTCGGGACACTTCTTCAGGTGGTCTCTGGAGACAACGGCTGTGGTTTCTCCTCCATCCTTACTGATCACGCAAATCTTTGGGCTCTCATGGCTTGATGGCAGTACGGTGTACGGGTCCTTCTCCCACTGGTCGTCCAACTTGTGGAGCCGTCTTTTCCTCTTCAAGACCTGCTCTCCAGGTACCAGGGGAACAGCGGGAGCATACTGATTATAAGCCCTCTCTTGCCTTTCTCTAGCTTGAGACAGACTTCGCTCCACGCTCTCCTGCACTTTCCGATACTGCTGCTGCCGCCCTGTATCCCAGTCTGCCTCTGGCGAGGTGTCCTCGGGCGTCAGGACTCCCATATCCAGGTCGATAGGCAGCTTACCAGGTCTCGCTCTCATTAGGTAAGCCGGGGTACAGTTGGTAGAACCTACAGGGATGTGGTTGTATAGGTCCACCAGATCAGGCAGCTTCTCAGGCCACATACTGCGTTCTTCCAGGGGCAATGTTTTCAAGAGGTCTATCACCACCTGGTTCATCTTCTCGCAGAGTCCATTAGTTTGTGGGTGATAGGGAGTTGTTCTTATCTTCGTGCAGCCATAGAGGTTGCAGAACTCCTGGAAGACTTCCGCTTCGGAGGCTGGCCCTTGGTCTGTCATCACTTGGTCCGGGTACCCGTGTGGACGGCAGAAGTGCTGCTGGAAGGCTCTAGCTGCTGTTTGAGCCGTTAAGTCCTTGACCGGGACCACCACCAGGAACCGGGAGTAATGATCTACGATTGTGAGGGCGTAGACATACCCAGATCTGCTTGGAGCCAGTTTCACATGGTCCAGGGCTACCAGTTCCAGTGGCTGTCGGGTGATGATGGGCTGCAAGGGAGTCTTCTGGCTGGCACGGTCCTTCCTTCTTAGGTGGCACGGTCCACAGTCTCTGCACCACCTCTCGATGGCTCCTCTCATGCCTACCCATTAGAACCGTTCACGCAATAAGAACTCCAGCTTCTTCCACCCGAAATGTCCTGCTCCGTTGTGGCACGCCTCCAGAATCATAGCCGCGTCTCGTCTGGGGACCACTACCTGCTAGGTCAACTCATGCGTTCGAGAGTTAACCATTCTCCGGCACAACTTCTCCCTGTAGAGGAACAGCCTACTTTTCTCCTTCCACAGTTGCTTAGTCTCCTCTGGGGCGTCTGGGTCCAGACTGGCATCGGCTTGGGTCAGCATTTCCTTCACCAGGCGGACTGCAGGATCACTGTCTTGCGTCTCCGCCCAGTTGTAGTGGGGCAAGGGATTGAACGTCGCGGAGCGCCTGTCCTTCACACGGTTGGAATACAGGGTAATCCCATGACGGTGGAACGCAGGGAGCTCAACTTCTTCCAGATCTTCTGGATCTTCCCCTACGTCCGGTAAGTTCGGCATTCTAGACAGGGCATCCGCGTTGGCATTTGAGCGTCCTGCCCGGTATTTGATGGTGAATTCAAAGTTGGACAGGCGGGCCATCCATCTCTGTTCCAGGGCACCGAGCCTTGCAGTGTCCAGGTGTGTCAACGGGTTGTTATCCGTGTACACGGTGAATTTGGAGGAGGCAAGGTAATGCTTGAAACGTTCGGTCACTGCCCACACTACTGCCAGGAACTCCAGCTTGAATGAGCTATAATTCTCAGGGTTCCTCTCCGTGGGCCGTAGCTTTCGGCTGGCGTAAGCGATTACCCGTTCTTTCCCTTGCTGGATCTGGGACAGTACGGCTCCTAGCCCGATGTTGCTTGCGTCCGTGTGGAGGATAAAGGGCTGGCTGTAGTCTGGATATGCCAGGATTTCATCCCCCGTGAGGGCCATCTTCAGCTGGCAGAAGGACTCCTCTTCCAGCTTTTCCCACCTGAAGGGCGGCTTCTGGTTTTTGGCTTTCCGAGATTGACCTATCAGGAGGTCCTGCATAGGGGCTGCCATTTTGGTGAAACCGGGAATGAATCTTTGGTAGTAGCCTACCAACCCGAGGAACTGCCGCACTTCCTTTATGCTGGAGGGTCTTGGCCAGTCCTTAATTACGGTGATCTTATCAGGGTCGGGAGCCACTCCGTCAGCACTCACCACGTGTCCCAGGTATTGCACCTTTGGTTTCAGGAGGTGACACTTGGAGGGTTTCACCTTTAGGCCATAGTTTGCCAGAGCTTCGAACACTTCTGCCAGGTGTTTCAGGTGGTCCTCGTAGGTCTTGGAATAGACGATGACATCGTCCAGGTATAACAGGACCGTCTCGAAGTTCCGGTGTCCCAGACAGCATTCCATCAACCGTTGGAAGGTTCCTGGTGCGTTGCAGAGCCCGAACGGCATACAGTTAAATTCGCTGAGACCCATCGGGGTGGTGAATGCGGTCTTCTCCCGGTCTGCCTCTGCTACAGGAACCTGCCAGTACCCGCTAGTGAGATCCAAAGTAGAGAAGAAGTTAGCAGATTTTAATGCAGCTAAGGACTCTTCTATCCTTGGTAATGGGTACGCATCTTTGTGTGTGATACGGTTGACCTTCCTGTAGTCTACACACATTCTCATAGTGTTGTCCTTCTTTTTCACTAAGACTAGTGAAGCTGCCCAGGGGCTACAGCTGTCCCTGATTACCCCAGCCTCCTTCATGTCTCTAAGCATCCCCTTGGCGTGTTGGTAGTGGGCAGGGGGTACGGGTCGATACCTCTCTTTTATAGGAGGATGGTCTCCCGTGGGGATGTGGTGCTCTACCCCCTTGACTCGCCCGAAGTCTAACGGGTGTTTACTGAACACTCTCTCGTACTCCTGAACCATCCGATAGACTCCTTGTTTCTGGTGTGAGGGAGTGGAGTCAGTACCCAGATGTAGTTGCTGACACCAGTCCTCCATTGGTTTCTTAGAGCCGTTACCTTCCTCTGGTTGAGATGGAGGCAAGGGTTCCACGGCCTGTACAGAATTCTGGTTTATGGTGAACAATTTAGCTAGCGTGGCATACCGGGGCAGGTGTACTTCTCTCTCACCGATATTTATGATGCGAACGGGCACCCTCCCATGGCGTACATCGACCACCCCCCGTGCTGTCAAAATGGTGGGCCTACTGTCTGAGTAGACTGGCTCTACCATGGCCTGGTAATCTCTACCTCTTAGACCAATAGCTGCCCGGCACCAAATCATCATCTCACTTTTTGGGGGCATGGCAATAGGGAACGGGTCACACATTCTCACGCTACCTATCTCACCACCAGATAGTTCCACCTGTTGCCGCTTCATCAGTGTCCGGATCTCTTTTTGGAGCACACGCTGCTGGCCGGAACTGGCGTTCTTGGCAACCTGCTGTAAAATGAGAATCACCTCTGCAAGACAATTTTCAATTACATTGATTCCCAGGGTGATTCTAGGGTGACTCTCATGACGGTCGATGTCCACTATAATCAGTCCTTGTGCCGCTAGTTCGACTTTACCGATTTTAATGGTCACCTCCTTGAATCCCACCTGCGGCACGGGCTGACCATTGCTGGCGATGATACTCAGGTCGTCGTCTGGGTAGCGGGTTATGTCCGAATCATTCCAGTACTGCTTAAAGAGCACGTACGGGATGGTGGTGACCTGTGACCCAGTGTCTAGTAGGGCACTCATAGGGATGCCATCCAGTACCACAGGCAAGATTGGACGTCCCCCTACGTATTTATCACGCCAGTTTGATGGGCCTGATGGTCTTATGCCTGGGGGTTGGCCCTCTACCCCAGGTTGTGCCCGTTTAAATGACAGTACCTTGCCACATGTCCGGGTTGATTGCAGCGGCGGCAAATAGGTCGTCCGTCCTCGTTGTATCGATCGCTGGGTCTTCCTCTGGCCGGTGGGGTCCTCCTTGGTCGGCGCCACGGGATGTCCTCCGGTCCGGAT
Organism: Phyllobates terribilis; assembly: GCF_046119375.1. NCBI lineage: Eukaryota > Metazoa > Chordata > Amphibia > Anura > Dendrobatidae > Phyllobates > Phyllobates terribilis. Next base: position 980,657,148 of record NW_027362762.1, on the reverse strand, counting down.
GCCAGCTGGATCTTCCCTGCAGTAGAAACCTGTAAAGACTGCACAGTTCGGGTTAGCGCGGCAACACTTTTAGTTAGCTCTTGGACCTGATGGTGCAGGTCTGTAGCTGGGTCATTGTTTAAAGCCTGCGCATCAGCTCCCACAGGCCCTGCAGACAAGGGCGCCGTCTCCTGGTGATAAGTGATAGCAGGGCGCCTGTGGGTCACAGCGCCACCTGGTGCCGGTTCTCGGAGCACCCGGATGGCTCTGTCCTTGAACTGTGCAAAGTCCAGGTCAGGGTCCTGTAAGGCCATTGCCCGCAACTGGGTTCGGTGGGCATTGCACAGTAGACCCTCAATGAATTGTTCAGTTAACAGCTTATCTTCATTTCCCACGCTGTCAGGGTCTGCCTGCTTAATGGCTCTCAGGGCCTCTTGTAGGTTTAGAGCATAGTCTCTTATACTCTCATGTGCCCTTTGTTGGCACCCATAAAATCTTAGTTTTATTTCGGCTGAGGTGCGGGTGTCAAATGTGTCTTTGAGCCGGGTTAGTATGTCTCTGACAGTCCTCTTCCTCCCAGGTGACCAGGACTTTACCTCCCTTTGGGCTGCCCCGATTAATTGGGCCACCAGGATGCTCACTTTTTGCGCCTCCGTGAGGGGATACACCTGGTAGAGGCTATCCAGCCTTTCTCTGAAGTCATTTAGGGTATGTGACTCCCCTGAGTACTGGGGTAGCCAGGCTGCCCCCGGGATATAGGGCATGGTGAAAGGCATGACCGCAACAGCGGTGGCGCTGGCGGCGGTTGTGGCGGTGAAGCTCTCCTCCGTATCCGACATCCTCCTCCCCCCTAGTGGACCGTGGCCTACCTTGCAATGATCCTCTTCCGTAGGCCGCGGCTCCGCAGTGGATCGTCAGGGTTGAGGACCTTCCGTCGCGCTCCTGTGACGTCGGCGTCTGCTGGGCTCCTTCCAGGACCTTACGCAACGTCCGGACGTGAGGCGGGGCTTCAGTTCTCGCTGGCTTTCGGAGTCCACGCCCCTCTTCTTCCCGTGCGGCGTCCCGAAGATGGCGTCCGAAGGCGGGAAGCAGCTGCGGATGGCGGGAAGAAGGCAGAAGACGGCGGGAAACGGTCCAAGATGGCGTCTGATGGCGGGAATCGGCTCCGGATGGCGGGAAGCGACTCCGGACGGCGGGAAACTTCACCACAGGTAAGTATAAAAGTCTCTTTTTCAGGCACGCAGTACCCGGTGGTTGCGGGCACGTAATCCTGCCGACTACGCCAAAGTTGACGCGCCCCCTGGGCCAGTGCTGTAGTGCGGCGCGCGTGCGCGCGGGGAATACCCGGAGCCGGATCCGATGGGGGTAGTAGTCTTCGTGTGGCGGTGACCCGGTCCGTGCCCAGGGTGGTCAAACTAAGTGGCAGTTATTGGTATGATGGTATTAGTGTCCGACTACGCCACCCGTTGAATGCGGCTATGAAGCCGCCGCTGCAGGGCAGTCCGCTGAGGCCGGTGGTACGGATGTGCAGCGTGGATGGTATAACCCCCAACGGGAGGGGTATGGCCTCAGGGCAGAGGATGAGGTTGATGTTGGGAGTGATGGTGTGGATGTCCCAGCACTAATGGTGCGACAAGGAAGCACGGAGACGCGAGGGTACAGTTCAGGGTCTTTACTGATGGTACAAGGCAAATTCCCCCGGGAGTACTGGCTAGTAGTTGGGGCCTGGTTAGTCTGCGAGTAAGCCGGAGTTCCCCTGGCCAGGTGGAGTTGTAGGCCTTCCCGTTAGTCTGTACCCTTCCTGGCTACCCTGCTTTCGGCGGTTACAAGTAGCCCACGTCCCTGGGTATACCGTGTGGTGCTCACCCGTATGGCTGGTGACCTGGGGCCTCCTGTTAGCCTCCGCTCCGGGATGGCGGTGCTGGTCCCTTCGTTGTGACTGAGCCTCCGGGCTTTTATGGCCAGAGGACCTGGAATCCCCTGCCGGATGGATTCTGCTGCTGGGTATATCTTAGTCCCCACAGCCTCGGACTCCTATGTCCGGTTTTAGTACCTTCTCCCAGGGCGAGCTCTGCACAGCTCCAGCCCCTGGCGCTTCTCCTTGGCTCCTACAGAGCTCCTGAGGTCTTTCTGTCCCTGTTTCTGCGTGTCCAGACCAGACTCCGTCTCTGTCTGGAACTCCTCTCTCTAACCCTGCCTCAGCCCCAGTTTATGTAGGGGAAGTTCTTCCCCTCCCAGGACTGGGCAGGAGGTGTGGCATGCTTAGGATTCCTGCCCAGGAGACCTCCCACCTGCTCACAGACGTAATACTGCTATTACTGTGGAAACCAGACCCCTGGGGTGCCACACATGTATATATGCTGCCCACCCAATCCATGTATATATGCTGCCCCCCCCAATCCATGTATATATGCTGCCCCCCCCCAATCCATGTACATATGCTGCTCCCCCCAATCCATGTATATGTGACACCCCAGGGGTCTGGTTGCCACAGTGATAGAGATATTACGTCTGAGAGCAGGTGGGAGGTCCTTTGGTCAGGGATCCTGTGCATGCCACACCTCCTGCCCAGTCTTGGGAGGGGAAGGACTTCCCCTATATAAACCCGGGGCTGAGGCAGAGTTAGGGAGAAAGAAGACAGAACAAGAGTAGAGAAGAGAAGCAGCATAGCAAGAAACATCAGGAGCTCTGTGGGGAGCAGTGTTACAACGAGTCAGGGGCTGGCAGCTGCAGAGCTCGCCCTGACTGAGAAGATTTCTAACCGGACCCGGAGTCCGAGGCTGTGGGGACTAACTCCTACCCAGCAGCAGAAACCGTCCGGCAGAGGATTTCAGGTCCTCTGGCCCAGAAGCCCGAAGGCACGGTCACACGCGTGGGACCAGCACCGCCATCGTGGAGCGGAAGCCATTAGAAGGCCCCGAGTCACCGGCCATACGGGTGAGCACCACACGGTACACTCAGGGACGTGGGCTACTTATTCCCGCCTCTAGCAAGGTAGCCAGAAGAGTACAGTTAGTTGGGAAGGCCTACAACTCCGCCTGGCCAGGGGAGATCCCATCTGCTCAAGGACTGACCAGGCCCCGTTCACTAGCAAGTACTCCGGGAGGGTCTTTCTTTGTCACCAGTAAAGACCCTGAACTACACCGCACCGTCTCTGAGTGGTTCCTGCTACCCCCATCATCCACGTCGGCTGCCCTGAGGCCATACCCCTCCCGTTGGGGGTCATACCATCCACGCTGCACCATCCTTCCACCGGCCTCAGCGGTCTGCCCTGCAGCGGCAGCTCCATAGCTGCATTCAACGGGTGGCGTAGTCACCAACCATCTACTGCTAGTACATCGCCGCTCAGTTTGACTCCCTGGGCACGGACCGGGTCGCCGCCACGAGACTACAACCCTCAAGAGATCCGGCTCCGGGTAAGCTCCCGCGTGCGCATCGCAGCGCGACACAGGCCCAGGGGCGCGTCAACTTTGGCGTAGTCGGCAGGATTTCGTGCCCGCAACCACCGGGTACTGCGTGCCTGAAAAGCAAAGACTGTTCAAACTTACCAGTGGTGAAGATTCCCGCTATCCGTGGAGGTTTCCCGCCATCCGGCGCCATCTTCTACCTTCTTCCCGCCATCCGCGAAGTTTTCCCGCCATCCGGCGCCATCTTCGACCTTCTTCCCGCCATCCGTGGAGTTTTCCCGCCATTGGACGCCATCTTGAGGACGCCGCGCGGGAAGAAGAGGGGCGTGGACTCCGAAAGCGCGCGAGAACTGAAGCCCCGCCTCACGTCCGGACGTTGCGTAAGGTCCTGGAAGGAGCCCAGCAGACGCCGACGTCACCGGAGCGCGACGGAAGGTCCTCAACCCTGACGATCCACTGCGGAGCCGCGGCCTACGGAACAGGATCATCGCAAGGTAGGCCACGGTCCACTAGGGGGGAGGAAGATGTCGGATACGGAGGAGAGCTTCACTGCCTCAACCCCCGCCAGCGCCACCGCTGCTGCAGTTATGCCCTTCACCATGCCCTATATCCCGGGAGCAGCTTGGCTACCCCAGTACTCAGGGGAGTCACATACCCTGCATGACTTTAGAGAAAAGCTGGATAGCCTCTTCCAGGTGTACCCCCTCACAGAAGAGCAAAAAGTGAGCATCCTGGTGGCCCAACTAACCGGAGCAGCCAAAAGGGAAGTAAAATCCTGGCCACCTGGGAGGAAGACTGTCGCAGGGATACTAACCCGGCTGAAGGACACCTTTGATACCCGCACCTCAGCCGAGATTAAGCTTAGATTCTACGGGTGCAAGCAGCGAGCGCATGAGAGTATAAGGGACTATGCACTAAACCTACAAGAGGCCCTGAGGGCCATAAAGCAGACCGACCCTGATGGGGTGGGAAACGAGGACAGGCTGTTGACTGAACAATTTATAGAGGGTTTATATTGCAATGCCCACCGAACCCAGTTGCGGGCAATGGCCTTACAGGATCCCCATCTGGACTTTGCACAGTTCAAGGACAGAGCCATCCGGGTGCTCCGAGAACCGGCACCGGGTGGCGTTGTGACCCACAGGCGCCCAGCTATCACTTACCACCAGGAGGCGGCGCCCTTGTCGGCAGGGCCTGTGGGAGCTGATGCGCAGGCTTTGGACAATGACCCGGCTCCAGACCTACGCCATCAGATCCAAGAGCTAGCTAAGAGCGTTGCTGCGCTAACCCGAACTGTGCAGTCTTTACAGGTTTCCACCCCAGGGAAGATCCAGCTGGCATCCGGACCGGAGGACATCCCGTGGCGTCGACCAAGGAGGACCCCACCGGCCAGAGGAAGACCCAGTGACCGATACAGCGAGGACGGACGACCCATCTGCCGCCGCTGCAATCAACCCGGACATATGGAAAGGTACTGTTCTTTAAACGGGCACAACCTGGGGTAGAGGGCCAACCCCCAGGAAAAAGATCACCAGGCCCATCGAACTGGCGCGACAGATATGTGGGAGGACGTCCAGTCTTGCCTGTGGTACTGGATGGCATTCCCATGAGTGCCCTACTGGACACCGGGTCACAGGTCACCACTATCCCGTACGTGCTCTTTAAGCAGTACTGGAATGACTCGGATATCACCCGCTACCCTGACGACGACTTGAGTATCATCGCCAGCAATGGCCAGCCCGTGCCACAGATCGGATTTAAAGAGGTGACCATCAAAATCGGTAGAGTCGAACTGGCAGCACAGGGACTGATCATTGTAGACATTGACAAACATGAGAGCCACCCAAAAATAACTCTAGGAACTAATGTAATTGAGAATTGTCTTGCAGAGGTGATTTTCCTTCTACAGCAGGTTGCCAAGAACGCCAGCTCCGGCGAGCAGCGAGTGCTCCAGAAAGAGATCCGGGCACTGATGCGACGGCAACAGGTGGAACTCTCCGGCGGTGAGATTGGTAGCGTAAGAATGTGTGACCCTTTCCCTATTGCCATGCCCCCAAAAAGCGAAATGATGATTTGGTGCCGGGCAGCTATTGGTCTGAGAGGTAGAGATTACCAGGCAATGGTAGAACCAGTTTACTCAGACAGTAGGCCCACCATTTTGACAGCACGGGGGGTGGTCAATGTACGCCATGGGAGGGTGCCCGTTCGCATAATCAATATCGGGGAGAGGGAAGTGTACCTGCCCCGGTATGCCACGCTAGCAAAATTATATACCATCAACCAAAACTCTATACAGTCTGTGGAACCCTTGCCTCCATCTCACCCGGAGGAAGGTAACGGCTCTAAGAAAGTAATGGAGGATTGGTGTCAGCAACTACACTTGGGAACTGACTCCACTCCCTCCCACCAGAAACAGGGAGTCTACCGGGTGGTTCAAGAGTATGAGAGAGTGTTTAGTAAACACCCGTTAGACTTCGGGCGAGTCAAGGGGGTAGAACACCGCATCCCCACGGGAGATCATCCTCCCATAAAAGAGAGGTATCGACCCGTACCCCCTGCACATTACCAACACGCCAAGGGGATGCTTAGAGACATGAAGGAGGCTGGGGTAATCCGGGATAGCTGTAGCCCCTGGGCAGCCCCGCTAGTTTTAGTCAAAAAGAAAGACAACACCATGAGGATGTGTGTAGATTACCGGAAAATCAACCGTATCACACACAAGGATGCGTACCCCTTACCAAGGATAGAGGAGTCATTGGCTGCTTTAAGATCTGCTAACTTCTTCTCTACCTTGGATCTCACTAGCGGGTACTGGCAGGTTCCTGTAGCAGAGGCGGACCGGGAGAAGACCGCATTCACCACCCCGATGGGACTTAGTGAGTTCACCTGCATGCCGTTCGGACTCTGCAACGCCCCAGGAACCTTCCAACGATTAATGGAGTGCTGTCTGGGCCACAGAAACTTCGAGACGGTCCTGTTGTACCTGGACGATGTCATCGTATACTCCAAAACTTATGAGGACCACCTGAAACACCTGGCGGAGGTGTTCGAAGCTCTGGCGAGTTACGGCCTAAAGGTGAAACCCTCCAAGTGTCACCTCCTGAAACCAAAGGTGCAGTACCTGGGACACGTGGTGAGCGCTGACGGAGTGGCTCCCGACCCCGATAAGATCACCGCAATTAAGGGATGGCCAAGCCCCTCCAGCGTAAAAGAAGTGCGGCAGTTCCTCGGGTTGGTAGGCTACTACCGAAGGTTTATTCCCGGTTTCACCAAAAAGGCAGCGCCTATGCAGGACCTCCTGATAGGCCAGTCCCGGAAGGCCAAGAACCAGAAGCCGCCCTTCAAATGGGAAGAGCTAGAAGAAGAGTCCTTCCGCCAGCTGAAGATGGCCCTCACGGGGGATGAAATCTTGGCGTACCCGGATTATAGCCAGCCCTTCATCCTCTACACCGACGCCAGTAACATCGGGCTAGGAGCCGTACTGTCCCAGATCCAGCAGGGGAAAGAACGAGTAATCGCCTACGCCAGCCGAAAACTGCGACCCACCGAAAGGAACCCCGAGAATTATAGCTCATTTAAGCTAGAGTTCCTGGCCGTGGTATGGGCAGTCACTGAGCGCTTTAAGCATTACCTTGCTTCTTCCCGGTTCACCGTGTACACGGATAACAACCCGTTGACACACCTGGACACGGCAAGACTCGGTGCCCTGGAGCAGAGGTGGATGGCCCGTCTGTCCAACTACGAGTTCATAATCAAATACCGGGCAGGGCGCTCCAATACTAACGCGGACGCCCTGTCCAGGATGCCCAACCTGCCGGACGAAGGAGAAGATCCGGAGGGACTGGAAGAAATTGAACTCCCTGCGTTCCACCGTCATGGGACTATCCAGTATTCCCACCGGGTAAGGAGTAAGCAGGCTGCTACGTTGAACCCCTTACCTCACTACAACTGGGCGGAAACGCAAGACAGCGACCCTGCCGTCCGACTGGTGAAGGAGATGCTGACTCGGCCGGAGGCTCGCCTTGAACCAGACGCTCCGGAGGAAGCCAAACAACTATGGGCAGAGAAGAGTCGACTGTTCCTTTACAAAGGGAAGTTGTGCCGCAGAATGGTTAACTCCCGGACGCATGAATTACTCTGGCAAGTAGTGGTGCCACGAAGAGACGCAGCCATGGTGATGGAGGCATACCACGACGGAGCTGGACACTTCGGGTGGAAGAAGCTGGAGTTCCTGCTGCGCGAGCGATTCCACTGGGTAGGCATGAGGGGAACCATTGAGAAGTGGTGCAGAGACTGTGGCCCGTGCAACCTGAGAAGGAAGGACCGCGCCAGCCAGAAGACTCCCCTGCAGTCCATCGTCACCCGGCAACCGTTGGAACTGGTAGCCTTGGATCATGTAAAACTGACCCCAAGCAGAAGTGGCTACGTCTACGCGTTAACCATCGTGGATCATTACTCCCGGTTTCTGGTTGTCGTCCCCGTCAAGGACTTAACGGCTCAAACAGCAGCTAGAGCCTTCCAGCAGCACTTTTGCCGTCCACACGGGTACCCGGACCAAGTGCTGACGGACCAGGGACCTGCCTTTGAAGCGGAGGTCTTCCAGGAATTCTGCAATCTGTATGGCTGCCGGAAGATAAGGACGACACCCTACCATCCGCAGACTAATGGACTTTGTGAAAAAATGAACCAGGTGGTGATGGATCTTCTAAAAACGTTGCCCCTGGAAGAACGCAGTCTGTGGCCTGAAAAGTTGCCCGATCTGGTGGACCTATACAACCACATCCCGGTAGGTTCCACCAACTGTACCCCGGCTTATCTAATGAGGGCAAGACCTGGTAAGTTACCTGTTGACCTGGAAATGGGAGTCCTGACACCCGAGGACACTTCACCAGAAACAGACTGGGACACAGAGAGGCAGCAGCAGTACCGGAGAGTACAGGAGAGCGTGGAGCGAAGTCTCTGTCAGGCTAGGGAAAGACAAGAGAAAACTTACAACCAGTATGCTCCCGCTGTTCCCCTGGTACCCGGAGAGCAGGTCTTGAAGAGGAAGAGACGGCTCCACAAGTTGGACGACCAGTGGGAGAAGGACCCGTACACCGTACTGCCCTCAAGCCACGAAAACCCGAAGGTCTGTACCATCAGTAAAGACGGAGGGGAAACCACAGCCATTGTATCCCGGGACCACCTGAAGAAGTGTCCCGAACAACTGAGGAACCCTGAAGAGGAACAAGAAGACCATCGACCCGTAGAGGAAAGGGAAGATATGGTTAGTACCGTGCTCGGGGACTTCCCTCGGTCTTGGACTCAAGTCAATGGTGCAGTTGTGGTACCCGTACTCACCTTCCTCCAACCATCATCCCAAGAACCTACGGAGCAACCGGTAGAGCTGGAAGAACAGCCGGTCCAGGAGGCAGAAGACTCTACACAAGCAGACCCGGAAAATCAACCCTCTGCTTATAGTGAGCCTGCCATACCCCTAGTGAGCCAGAGGGCCCATAGACAGCTGCCCAGTTTACCCTTGACAGCTCCTACACCCTGTAGTTCAGGGCCAGACAGTCAGCTCCGTAGGTCCACTAGGGCCACTAGAGGCCAGCTACCCGCACGTTGGAGGATCTAAATGTTTAAGCTATCTTATATGTTTACTTGTTTATAGTTGCTTGTGTATAATTTTGTGTTTCTAGTTCTTTTTAGGAGTCCTTGGTGGATTTACCGGGAATCCTTGTACATAGTTGGAGCGTAACCCAGGATGGACTAAAGACTGTTAAGGACTCGGGGCAGGACAGGCCCCTACCTGGTTACGTCTCCCTGTTTTGGTGAAATGGACACCTTGCTTTTCAAAACTGCACCCGGTTGCGGACACGCCGTAACCATCTTATGTGTTTTTCTTATTGTATTGTTATTGTTATACCTTGTTATGTTTTTCTAAAAAAAAATATGTTTAGTCCCGGAGTACTAAATTTCACTAGGGGGGAATGTGACACCCCAGGGGTCTGGTTGCCACAGTGATAGAGATATTACGTCTGAGAGCAGGTGGGAGGTCCTTTGGTCAGGGATCCTGTGCATGCCACACCTCCTGCCCAGTCTTGGGAGGGGAAGGACTTCCCCTATATAAACCCGGGGCTGAGGCAGAGTTAGGGAGAAAGAAGACAGAACAAGAGTAGAGAAGAGAAGCAGCATAGCAAGAAACATCAGGAGCTCTGTGGGGAGCAGTGTTACAACGAGTCAGGGGCTGGCAGCTGCAGAGCTCGCCCTGACTGAGAAGATTTCTAACCGGACCCGGAGTCCGAGGCTGTGGGGACTAACTCCTACCCAGCAGCAGAAACCGTCCGGCAGAGGATTTCAGGTCCTCTGGCCCAGAAGCCCGAAGGCACGGTCACACGCGTGGGACCAGCACCGCCATCGTGGAGCGGAAGCCATTAGAAGGCCCCGAGTCACCGGCCATACGGGTGAGCACCACACGGTACACTCAGGGACGTGGGCTACTTATTCCCGCCTCTAGCAAGGTAGCCAGAAGAGTACAGTTAGTTGGGAAGGCCTACAACTCCGCCTGGCCAGGGGAGATCCCATCTGCTCAAGGACTGACCAGGCCCCGTTCACTAGCAAGTACTCCGGGAGGGTCTTTCTTTGTCACCAGTAAAGACCCTGAACTACACCGCACCGTCTCTGAGTGGTTCCTGCTACCCCCATCATCCACGTCGGCTGCCCTGAGGCCATACCCCTCCCGTTGGGGGTCATACCATCCACGCTGCACCATCCTTCCACCGGCCTCAGCGGTCTGCCCTGCAGCGGCAGCTCCATAGCTGCATTCAACGGGTGGCGTAGTCACCAACCATCTACTGCTAGTACATCGCCGCTCAGTTTGACTCCCTGGGCACGGACCGGGTCGCCGCCACGAGACTACAACCCTCAAGAGATCCGGCTCCGGGTAAGCTCCCGCGTGCGCATCGCAGCGCGACACAGGCCCAGGGGCGCGTCATATATATGCTGCCTCCCCCCCCAATCCATGTATATATGCTGCCTCCCCCCAATCCATGTATATATGCTGCCTTTCCCCCAATCCATGTATATATGCTGCCTCCCCCCCAATCCATGTATATATGCTGCCTTCCCCAATCCATGTATATATGCTGCCTCCCCCCTAATCCATGTATATATGCTGCCTTTCCCCCAATCCATGTATATATGCTGCTCCCCCCCAATCCATGTATATATGCTGCCTCCCCCACAATCCATGTATATATGCTGCCTCCCCACCACCAATCCATGTATATATGCTGCCTCCCCACCACCAATCCATGTATATATGCTGCCTCCCCCCCAATCCATGTATATATGCTGCCTCCCCCCCAATCCATGTATATATGCTGCCTCCCCCCCCAATCCATGTATATATGCTGCCTCCCCCCCAATCCATGTATATATGCTGCCTCCCCCCCAATCCATGTATATATGCTGCCTCCCCCCCAATCCATGTATATATGCTGCCTCCCCCCCAATCCATGTATATATGCTGCCTCCCCCCCAATCCATGTATATATGCTGCCTCCCCCCAATCCATGTATATATGCTGCCTCCCCCCCCAATCCATGTATATATGCTGCCCCCCCAATCCATGTATATATGCTGCCTTCCCCAATTCATGTATATATGCTGCCCTCCTCCCCAATCCATGTATATATGCTGCCCCCCCAATCCATGTATATATGCTGCCTCCCCATTCCATGTATATATGCTGCCCCCCCCCCCCCAATCCATGTATATATGCTGCCTCCCCAATCCATGTATATGTGTCACCCTACCTGGATGCCACAAGTGTAATAAAGCTGTGTCTGAGAGCAAGGGGGAGGTTCTCTGGTTAGGGGAACATTAGCATGCAATGCCTCCTGTCTCAGGCCAGTAGGGGGAGCAGGCTGCCCCTATAAAAGCTGGTACTGAGGGCAGGGTTAGAGAGAACTGGACGACCTGCCTCAGCACTGAGAGGTGTCCCAGAGTGGAGCAGGGACAGAAAGTTGATTGCACCTAAGAAGAAGTGTGGCAGTAGGAGAGCCACAAGCCAGAGACAAGAGGCGAAGAGAGCCTGTCTTGGCAGAGAAAATACTTAATTTTACCAGACTTTGGTGTCTGAGGCTGGAAGGATTCCACATCCCCCAGCAGAGAACCAGTCCGCAAGGGACTGTACATTCCTTGGCCTAAGAAGCCTGGAGGCCCTGCCACAACCGAAGGGACCAGTAAAGCCGTACAAGGCTGGGAGCAGAAAGGAACCCACGTCGCAGGCCATACAGGCGAGAAGGCACGGAAAGCTCGGAAACGTGGGCTGTTACCCTATCAGGAGGAGATAGCCAGAAGGAGCACAGAAAGCACGGTAGGCCTACACCCTCACCCTGACCAGGGCCATTTTCCCCGTTGCTCTCAGACATCCAGGTACCCTCCTAGCTGGGACTGTTTGTGGGTCATTTTACCTGTTTAGTAAAGACCCTGGACTGCAACCGGTTGTCTGTGTGCTCCTTGCTCCTCCAGCACTATCAGTACCGAGACTCTCACTACCATCACTCCCACCATCCACTACACTGCCCTGGGGCCGCACTCTTCCCGTGGGGAGTCACACCATCCCAGCTGCACATATCATCAGCCCCAGCGGTCTGCATGCAGCGGCGGTTCCTAATAACCGCAATCCACGGGTGGCGTAGTCGGACATAATCAATATAACGGACTACCACTGGCCTGACCACCCTGAGCCACGGAACCGGGTTGCCACTACTACTCCCATCGTTCCCTATTGCCCGGATCCGAGTGCCCCACGGCCCAGGGGGCGAGTCAGCTTTGGCGTAGTCGGCAGGATTTCGTGCCCACAACCACCGGGTACTGCGTGCCTGAAAAAGACTTTTGTAACTTTCCTGTGGCGAAGTTTCCCGCCGTCCGGAGTCGTTTCCCGCCATCCGGAGCCGATTCCCGCCATCAGACGCCATATTGGACCGTTTCCCGCCGTCTTCTGCGGTTTTCCCGCCATCGGACGCCATTTTCAGGACGCCGCGCGGGAAGAAGAGGGGCGTGGACGTCAAAACCGCGCGAGATCCGAAGCTCCGCCCCACGCACCGACGCTGCGCAAGGTCCTGGAAGGGAGAGAGAGCGACGCTGACGTCATCGGAGTGCGACGCCAGGTCCTCGTCCAGAGCAGCAGCGGAGCCGCGGCCTACAGAAGAGGATCGTCGGAAGGTAGGCCACACTTCACTAGGGGGGGAGGAAGATGTCGGACACAGAGGCGCCCACTACCACCAACGCAGCTGCAGCAGTGGTGATGCCCTTTTCCCTGCCCTACATCCCTGGAGCGGCCTGGCTGCCCAAATACTCAGGGGAGCCCCATGCCCTAACTGACTTCAAGGAAAGGCTGTACAGTTTGTTCCAAGTTTACCCCCTGACAGAGGAACAGAGGGTCAGCATATTGACAGGGCAGTTAACTGGCGCAGCCCAAAGGGAGGTAAAATCATGGCCCACTGAGGAGAAAAGGACTGTGAAGGGTATTCTGGCCCGGCTGCGGGGTACCTTTGACACACGTACCTCCGCTGAAATTAAAATGAGGTTCTATGGATGTAAGCAGCGGGCACAGGACAGCATCAGAGACTATGCCCTAAATCTGCAGGAAGCCTTGAGGGCTATTCAACAAACTGACCCTAGCAGCGTGCAGGAAACGGACAAACTGCTAACAGAACAATTCATAGAAGGTCTGCTGTCCAGCGCCCACAGGGCCCAGCTGCGCCTCATGTTCTTCCAGAACCCCGACCTGACCTTTGCCCAATTTAAGGACAGGGCCATAAGGGTGCTCCGTGAATCTGCAACCAGTGGTGCTATAAACCCCCGGCGCCCTGCTATCACCTACCACCAGGAGGCGGCGCCCTCCTCTATGGACTCCGTGGAGGCTGATGCACAGGCCCTGAACCAAGCCCCGTCGAAAGGCCTGCACCACCAAGTCCAGGAGCTGACCAGGAGCGTCGCGGCGTTGACCAGGACCGTCCAGGCGTTGAAAGTGGACCCATCAAGACCCATCGAGCTGGCTTCAAGTCCGGAGGATGTCCCGTGGCGTCGACAGAGGAGGATCCCGTCGTTCCGAGGGAGGCCCACAGACCGCTACGCAGAGGATGGACAGCCCATTTGCCGTCGTTGCAACCAGCCCGGACACATTTCCAGGTACTGTAATTTAAACGGGTCCAACCTGGGGCAGAGGGCCAACCCCCAGGCGTAAGATCACCAGGCCCTTATAATTGGCGTGATAAGTACGTTGGGGGGCGCCCGGTTTTACCCGTGGTGCTGGACGGTATCCCCTTGAGCGCCTTGCTGGATACTGGGTCACAAGTAACCACTATCCCTTATGTACTTTTTAAGCAGTATTGGACTGATGCTGATATCACACGGTATCCAGACAGTAACTTGAGCATCATCGCCAGTAATGGCTTACCCGTGCCGCAGATGGGGTTCAAGGAGATGACCATTAAAATTGGTAAAGTTGAACTGCCGGCACAGGGAGTGATTATTGTGGACATTGACCGTCATGAAAGTCACCCTAAAATAACTGTGGGTACTAACATAATTGAAAATTGTCTTTCAGAGGTAATTGTAATTCTACAACAGGTGGCGGTGAATGCTAGTTCCAGCCAACAGAGAGTCCTCAACAAAGAGATAAAAGCCCTGATGAGACGGCAGCAGGTAGAACTGTCTGGTGGTGAGATCGGTAGCGTAAGACTCAGTGATCCATTCCCCATTTCCATGCCTCCCAAAAGTGAAATGATGATCTGGTGTCGGACTGCAATCGGGTTGAGAGGTAGAGACTACCAAGCCATGGTAGAACCCGTGTACTCAGACAGCAGGCCCACCATTTTGACAGCCCGGGGGGTGGTTGATGTCCGTCATGGGAGGGTGCCCGTCCGCATCCTCAACATTGGGGAGAGGGAAGTACACTTACCCAGGTACGCTACACTCGCCAAACTGTTTGTCGTCGAACACCAAGCTATCAGGGCCGTGGAACCCTTGCCTCCATCTCCTCAGGCGGAGGGTAATGGCTCCCAGAAACAAAAGGAGGACTGGTGCCAGAAACTCCATGTGAGTGCTGACTCCACTCCCCTGCACCAAAAACAAGGAGTCTACCGGGTGGTACAGGAGTACGAGAGAGTCTTTAGTAAGCACCCGCTAGACTTCGGCAGAGTAAAGGGGATAGAACACCACATCCCCACCGGGAGCCACCCACCAATAAAAGAGAGGCACAGACCTGTACCCCCTGCACATTATCAGAACGCAAAGGGCATGCTAAGGGAGATGGAAGAAGCTGGGGTCATTAGAGACAGCTGTAGCCCCTGGGCAGCCCCTTTGGTTCTGGTCAAAAAGAAAGACGGCACCATGAGAATGTGCGTGGACTATAGACAAATCAACCGTATCACCCACAAAGACGCATATCCGCTGCCTAGAATAGAGGAGTCTTTAGCCGCACTAAAATCTGCTAACTTCTTTTCTACTTTGGACCTTACTAGCGGGTACTGGCAGGTTCCTGTGGCAGAGGCTGACAAGGAGAAGACCGCCTTCACCACCCCGATGGGACTGAGTGAGTTCAACTGTATGCCTTTCGGGCTCTGCAACGCACCAGGGACCTTCCAGCGGCTGATGGAATGCTGTCTAGGGCACTGAAACTTCGAGACGGTCCTCCTTTACCTGGACGACGTGATCGTCTATTCGAAGACCTACGAGGACCATCTCAAGCACCTGGCTGAGGTGTTCGAAGCCCTGGCAGGCTATGGCCTGAAGGTGAAACCATCGAAGTGCCACCTGCTGAAACCAAAGGTCCAGTACCTAGGGCACGTGGTAAGCGCAGAAGGAGTAGCCCCCGACCCTGACAAGGTCACGGCAATCAAGAGCTGGCCAAGCCCCTCGAACATCAAAGAGGTGAGACAGTTTCTCGGGTTGGTAGGCTACTACCGAAGGTTCATCCCCGGGTTCACTAAGATGGCAGCTCCTATGCAGGACCTCCTGATCGGACAGTCCAAGTCCAGAAGTCAAAAGCCACCCTTCAAGTGGGATAAACAGGAAGAGGAGTCCTTCCGCCAGCTAAAGTTGGCCCTCACTGGGGATGAGATCCTGGCCTACCCTGATTATGGCCAGCCTTTCATTCTCCACACAGATGCCAGTAATGTGGGACTGGGAGCCGTACTGTCCCAAAACCAACAGGGCAGAGAACGGGTGATCGCATACGCCAGCCGGAAGCTGAGGCCCACCGAAACGAACCCGGAGAATTACAGCTCCTTCAAGCTAGAATTCTTGGCGGTGGTGTGGGCCGTGACGGAACGCTTCAAGAATTACCTGGCCTCCGCAAAGTTCACCGTGTACACGGACAACAACCCGTTGACACACCTGGACAATGCAAGACTGGGTGCCCTGGAACAGCGGTGGATGGCCCGTCTCTCCAACTATGACTTCGTGATCAAGTACCGGGCAGGCAAAACCAACACCAACGCGGACGCCCTATCAAGAATGCCTCACTTACCTAAAGGTGACGAAGACCCAGAAGAGCTGGAAGAGGTAGAACTCCCCGCGATTCACCGGTATGGAGCCGCTCAACACTCTCACCGCGTGAAGGAGGAGGATCTAACAACTGTGATGATGAATCCCCTACCTCACCACAGCTGGGCCGAAACCCAAGATAGTGACCCTGCTGTCCGCCTGGTGAAAGATCTGCTGACCCGGGAAGACGCCCGCCTAGATCCAGATGCCCCAGAGGAAGCCAAGCAGCTATGGAAGGAGAAGAGCAAGCTGTTCCTCTACGAAGGCAAGTTGTGCAGAAGGATTGTCAACCATCGGACGCACGAGCTGACCTGGCAAGTCGTGGTCCCAAGGCGAGATGCAGCTATGGTCCTGGGAGCTTACTATGACAGAGCGGGACACTTCGGTTGGAAGAAACTGGAGTTCCTACTAAGAGGAAGGTTCTTTTGGGTCGGCATGAGAGGAGCAGTAGAAAAGTGGTGCAGAGACTGTGGCCCTTGTCACCTGAGGAGGAAGGACCGCACCAGCCAGAAGACACCCTTGAGGCCCATCGTCACCACGCAGCCTCTTGAGCTGGTAGCTCTGGACCACGTCAAATTGGCTCCAAGCCGGTCCGGATACATCTACGCCCTGACAATCGTGGACCACTATTCCCGTTTTCTAGTGGTGGTCCCGGTAAAGGACTTGACAGCCCAAACAGCGGCCCGAGCCTTCCAGCAATACTTCTGCCGTCCACACGGGTATCCGGAACAGGTCCTGACAGACCAGGGTCCAGCGTTTGAAGCTGAAATCTTCCAGGAGTTCTGCAACCTCTATGGCTGTAAGAAGATTCGGACAACGCCTTACCACCCCCAAACCAACGGGATGTGTGAGAAGATGAACAATATAGTCATTGATCTCCTGAAGACGTTGCCCCTGGAGGAACGCAGCCTGTGGCCAGAAAAACTGCCGGACCTGGTAGACATGTACAACAATATCCCGGTGAACGCTACAAACTGCACCCCGGCTTACCTGATGCGAGCGAGACCAGGAAAGCTGCCCATAGACCTGGAGATGGGAGTCCTAATACCTGAGGACACCTCCCCGGATGCGGACTGGGATACGGAAAGGCAACTGCAGTACAAGAAGGTACAGGAGAGTGTGGAGAAGAGCCTGGCCCAGGTGAGAGAGAAGCAAGAAAGACTCTTCAATCAACACGCCCCTGCTAGTCCCCTAGAACCTGGTGAGCAAGTCCTAAAGCGAAAAAGAAGGCTACATAAGTTGGATGACCAGTGGGAAAGGGAACCCTACACCGTACTGCAGTCTGACCACGACAACCCAAAGGTGTGCGTAATCACCAAGGACGGAGGAGAAACCACTAGTGTCGTCTCCAGAGACCACCTCAAAAGGTGCCCCGAGCAACTCCGTAGTGCAGAAGAGGATCAGAGTGACCTTGAACCCGCAGAGGACAAGGAAGGAATGATCAGCACCATTCTCGGAGAGTTCCCTCAGTCCTGGACTCGCATAAATGATGCCATAGTGGTACCTGTCCTGCATTTCCTGCAACCGGCACAGCAACAACCAACACCAGAGCCGGAAGGTGAAGAGGAGCAAGCGGTTCCAGAGGCAGAAGAGCCTGTACCAGCAGCCCAGGAGAGTCAACCCTCTGCTGACAGTGAGCCTGCCATGCCTGCGGTAAGCCAAAGAACCCGCAGACAGCTGCCTGCCCTACCTGTACACCCAGCTGGTAGCTGTACCCCTAACGCTAGTGGGGAAAGTCAGGTTGGTCCACCACCATACAGTGAGCTACGTAGGTCAACCAGGAGCACAAAGGGACAGATACCCGCTCGCTGGAGAATATAGAGTGTACTAAATTGTAAATAACCTTGTTGCCAAATGTTGAATTGTTTGCCAAGTTACATGCATGTTCGGTAATTCTGTGTTTCAGTCTCTTGCAGCAACCCTAAGGACTCACAGGTTATGGACTTTTTATAACCGGGACCTTGTATGGACTGAGTTCGGAGCCTAACCCAGGAATGAACTAAGACTGTGAAGGACTTGGGGTAGGACAGACCCCCACCTGGTTAAGGCTCCCTGTTGTTTTGGTGATATGGACACCCGGTCACAGACCACACTGTGACCTAAAGAACTCAATTTGTGCGTCGTCTGTCTATTAATGTTTTATTGTTATGCATATTGTCTTTGTTTATTGTTTAGTCCCGGAGTACTAAATTTCACTAGGGGGGAATGTGTCACCCTGGCCTGGATGCCACAAGTGTAATTAAAGCTGTGTCTGAGAGCAAGGGGGAGGTTCTCTGGTCAGGGGAACATTAGCATGCAATGCCTCCTGTCTCAGGCCAGTAGGGGGAGCTGGCTGCCCCTATAAAAGCTGGTACTGGGGGCAGGGTTAGGGAGAACTGGATTGCCTGTCTCAGCTCTGAGACGTGTCCCAGAGTGGAGCAGGGACAGAAAGTTGATTGCACCTAAGAGGAAGTGTGTCAGGAGGAGAGCCACAAGCCAGAGACAAGAGGCGAAGAGAGCCTGTCTTGGCAGAGACAAGACTTAATTTTACCAGACTTTGGTGTCTGAGGCTGGAAGGATTCCACATCCCCCAGCAGAGAACCAGTCCGCAAGGGACTGTACATTCCTTGGCCTAAGAAGCCTGGAGGCCCTGCCACAACCGAAGGGACCAGTAAAGCCGTACAAGGCTGGGAGCAGAAAGGAACCCACGTCGCAGGCCATACAGGCGAGAAGGCACGGAAAGCTCGGAAACGTGGGCTGTTATCCTATCAGGAGGAGATAGCCAGAAGGAGCGCAGAAAGCACGGTAGGCCTACACCCTCACCCTGACCAGGGCCAATTTCCCCATTGCTCTCAGACATCCAGGTCCCCTCCTAGCTGGGACTGTTTGTGGGTCAGTTTACCTGTTTAGTAAAGACCCTGGACTGCAACCGGTTGTCTGTGTGCTCCTTGCTCCTCCAGCACTACCATCACTCCCACCATCCACTACACTGCCCTGGGGCCGCACTCTTCCCGTGGGGAGTCACACCATCCCAGCTGCACATATCATCAGCCCCAGCGGTCTGCATGCAGCGGCGGTTCCTAATAACCGCAATCCACGGGTGGTGTAGTCGGACATAATCAATATAACGGACTACCACTGGCCTGACCACCCTGAGCCACGGAACCGGGTTGCCACTACTACTCCCATCGTTCCCTATTGCCCGGATCCGAGTGCCCCACGGCCCAGGGGGCGAGTCATATATATGCTGCCTCCCCCCCAATCCATGTATATATGCTGCCTTTCCCCCAATCCATGTATATATGCTGCCTTCCCCAATCCATGTATGTATGCTGCCTCCCCCCAATCCATGTATATATGCTGCCTCCCCCCCAATCCATGTATATATGCTGCCTCCCCCCCAATCCATGTATATATGCTGCCTCCCCAATCCATGTATATATGCTGCCTTCCCCCCAATCCATGTATATATGCTGCCTTCCCCAATCCATGTATATATGCTGCCTCCCCCCAATCCATGTATATATGCTGCCTCCCCCCAATCCATGTATATATGCTGCCTCCCCCCCAATCCATGTATATATGCTGCCTCCCCCCAATCCATGTATATATGCTGCCTTCCCCAATCCATGTATATATGCTGCCTCCCCCCAATCCATGTATATATGCTGCCTCCCCCCCAATCCATGTATATATGCTGCCTCCCCAATCCATGTATATATTCTGCCTCCTCCCCAATCCATGTATATATGCTGCCTTCCCCAATCCATGTATATATGCTGCCTCCCCCCCAATCCATGTATATATGCTGCTCCCCCCCAATCCATGTATATATGCTGCCTCTCCCCCAATCCATGTATATATGCTGCCTCCTCCCCAATCCATGTATATATGCTGCTCCCCCCCAATCCATGTATATATGCTGCCTTCCCCCCAATCCATGTATATATGCTGCCTTCCCCAATCCATGTATATATGCTGCCTCCCCCCAATCCATGTATATATGCTGCCTCCCCCCCAATCCATGTATATATGCTGCCTTCCCCAATCCATGTATATATGCTGCCTCCCCCCAATCCATGTATATATGCTGCCTCCCCCCAATCCATGTATATATGTTGCCTTCCCCCCAATCCATGTATATATGCTGCCTCCCCCCCAATCCATGTATATATGCTGCCTTCCCCAATCCATGTATATATGCTGCTCCCCCCCCAATCCATGTATATATGCTGCCCCCCCAATCCATGTATATATGCTGCCTCCTCCCCAATCCATGTATATATGCTGCCTCCCCAATCCATGTATATATGCTGCCTCCCCCCCAATCCATGTATATATGCTGCTCCCCCCCCAATCCATGTATATATGCTGCCCCCCCAATCCATGTATATATGCTGCCTCCCCAATCCATGTATATATGCTGCCTCCCCCCCAATCCATGTATATATGCTGCTCCCCCCAATCCATGTATATATGCTGCCTCCCCCCCAATCCATGTATATATGCTGCCTTCCCCAATCCATGTATATATGCTGCCTCCCCCCAATCCATGTCTATATGCTGCCTCCCCCCCAATCCATGTCTATATGCTGCCTCCCCAATCCATGTATATATGCTGCCTCCCCCCCAATCCATGTATATATGCTGCCTCCTCCCCAATCCATGTATATATGCTGCCTCCTCCCCAATCCATGTATATATGCTGCCTCCCCCCAATCCATATATATATGCTGCCTCCCCCCCAATCCATGTATATATGCTGCCTCCTCCCCAATCCATGTATATATGCTGCCTCCTCCCCAATCCATGTATATATGCTGCCTCCCCCCAATCCATATATATATGCTGCCTCCCCCCCAATCCATGTATATATGCTGCCTCCTCCCCAATCCATGTATATATGCTGCCTCCCCCCCAATCCATGTATATATGCTGCGTTCCCCAATCCATGTATATATGCTGCTCCCCCCAATCCATGTATATATGCTGCCTCCCCCCCAATCCATGTATATATGCTGCCTTCCCCAATCCATGTATATATGCTGCCTCCCCCCAATCCATGTATATATGCTGCCTCCCCCCCAATCCATGTCTATATGCTGCCTCCCCAATCCATGTATATATGCTGCCTCCCCCCCAATCCATGTATATATGCTGCCTCCTCCCCAATCCATATATATATGCTGCCTCCCCCCCAATCCATGTATATATGCTGCCTCCTCCCCAATCCATGTATATATGCTGCCTCCCCCCCAATCCATGTATATATGCTGCCTTCCCCAATCCATGTATATATGCTGCCTCCCCCCCAATCCATGTATATATGCTGCCTCCTCCCCAATCCATGTATATATGCTGCCTCCCCAATCCATGTATATATGCTGCCTCCCCCCCAATCCATGTATATATGCTGCCCCCCCCAATCCATGTATATATGCTGCCTCCCCCCAATCCATATATATATGCTGCCTCCCCCCCAATCCATGTATTTATGCTGCCTCCCCCCCAATCCATGTATATATGCTGCCTCCCCCCAATCCATGTATATATGCTGCCTCCCCCCAATCCATGTATATATGCTGCCTCCCCCCAATCCATGTATATATGCTGCCTCCCCCCCAATCCATGTATATATGCTGCCTTCCCGAATCCATGTATATATGCTGCTCCCCCCCAATCCATGTATATATGCTGCCTCCCCAATCCATGTATATATGCTGCCTCTCCCCCAATCCATGTATATATGCTGCCTCCCCCCAATCCATGTATATATGCTGCCTTCCCCAATCCATGTATATATGCTGCCTCCCCCCAATCCATGTATATATGCTGCCCCCCCCAATCCATGTATATATGCTGCCCCCCCCCAATCCATGTATATATGCTGCCTCCCCCCCAATCCATGTATATATGCTGCCTTCCCCAATCCATGTATATATGCTGCCTCCGCCCAATCCATGTATATATGCTGCCCCCCCAATCCATGTATATATGCTGCCTCCCCCCCCAATCCATGTATATATGCTGCTCCCCCCAATCCATGTATATATGCTGCCTCCCCCCAATCCATGTATATATGCTGCCTCCCCCCAATCCATGTATATATGCTGCCTCCTCCCCAATCCATGTATATATGCTGCTCCCCCCCAATCCATGTATATATGCTGCCTCCCCCCCAATCCATGTATATATGCTGCCTCCCCCCAATCCATGTATATATGCTGCCCCCCCAATCCATGTATATATGCTGCCTCCCCCCCCAATCCATGTATATATGCTGCTCCCCCCAATCCATGTATATATGCTGCCTCCCCCCAATCCATGTATATATCCTGCCTCCCCCCAATCCATGTATATATGCTGCCTCCCCCCAATCCATGTATATATGCTGCCTCCCCAATCCATGTATATATGCTGCCTCCCCCCAATCCATGTATATATGCTGCTCCCCCCCAATCCATGTATATATCCTGCCTCCCCCCAATCCATGTATATATGCTGCCTCCCCCCAATCCATGTATATATCCTGCCTCCCCCCAATCCATGTATATATGCTGCCTCCCCCCAATCCATGTATATATGCTGCCCCCCCAATCCATGTATATATGCTGCCTCCCCCCCCAATCCATGTATATATGCTGCTCCCCCCAATCCATGTATATATGCTGCCTCCCCCCAATCCATGTATATATCCTGCCTCCCCCCAATCCATGTATATATGCTGCCTCCCCCCAATCCATGTATATATGCTGCCTCCCCAATCCATGTATATATGCTGCCTCCCCCCAATCCATGTATATATGCTGCTCCCCCCCCAATCCATGTATATATCCTGCCTCCCCCCAATCCATGTATATATGCTGCCTCCACCCCCAATCCATGTATATATGCTGCCTCCCCCCCTAATCCATGTATATATGCTGCCTTCCCCAATCCATGTATATATGCTGCCTTTCCCCCAATCCATGTATATATATGCTGCCTCCCCCCAATCCATGTATATATGCTGCTCCCCCCCCAATCCATGTATATATGCTGCCTCCCCCCCAATCCATGTATATATGCTGCCTCCCCCCAATCCATGTATATATGCTGCCTCCCCCCCAATCCATGTATATATGCTGCCTCCTCCCCAATCCATGTATATATGCTGCCTTTCCCCAATCCATGTATATATGCTGCCCCCCCAATCCATGTATATATGCTGCCCCCCCCCCCAATCCATGTATATATGCTGCCTCCCCCCCTAATCCATGTATATATGCTGCCTCCCCCCCAATCCATGTATATATGCTGCCCCCCAATCCATGTATATATGCTGCCTCCTCCCCAATCCATGTATATATGCTGCCTCCCCCCCTAATCCATGTATATATGCTGCCTCCCCCCCTAATCCATGTATATATGCTGCCTCCCCCCCAATCCATGTATATATGCTGCCCCCCAATCCATGTATATATGCTGCCTCCTCCCCAATCCATGTATATATGCTGCCTTTCCCCCAATCCATGTATATATGCTGCCTCCCCCCAATCCATGTATGTATGCTGCCTCCTCCCCAATCCATGTATATATGCTGCCTCCCCCCAATCCATGTATATATGCTGCCTCCCCCCCAATCCATGTATATATGCTGCCTCCCCCCCAATCCATGTATATATGCTGCCCCCCCAATCCATGTATATATGCTGCCTCCCCCCCAATCCATGTATATATGCTGCCTCCCCCCAATCCATGTATATATGCTGCCTCCTCCCCAATCCATGTATATATGCTGCCTCCCCAATCCATGTATATATGCTGCCTCCCCCCCAATCCATGTATATATGCTGCCTCCCCCCCAATCCATGTATATATGCTGCCTCCCCCCAATCCATGTATATATGCTGCCTCCCCCCCAATCCATGTATATATGCTGCCTCCTCCCCAATCCATGTATATATGCTGCCTCCCCAATCCATGTATATATGCTGCCTCCCCCCCAATCCATGTATATATGCTGCCTCCCCCCCAATCCATGTATATATGCTGCCTCCCCCCCAATCCATGTATATATGCTGCCTCCCCCCCAATCCATGTATATATGCTGCCTTTCCCCCAATCCAAGTATATATGCTGCCCCCCCCAATCCATGTATATATGCTGCCTCCCCCCCAATCCATGTATATATGCTGCCCCCCCAATCCATGTATATATGCTGCCTCCCCCCCAATCCATGTATATATGCTGCCTCCACAATCCATGTATATATGCTGCCTCCCCCCCACCAATCCATGTATATATGCTGCCTCCCCAATCCATGTATATATGCTGCCTCCCCCCCAATCCATGTACATATGCTGCCCCCCCACCAATCCATGTATATATGCTGCCTCCCCCCCAATCCATGTATATATGCTGCCCCCCCAATCCATGTATATATGCTGCCCCCCCAATCCATGTATATATGCTGCCTCCCCCCCAATCCATGTATATATGCTGCCCCCCCCAATCCATGTATATATGCTGCCTCCCCCCCAATCCATGTATATATGCTGCATCCCCCCCAATCCATGTATATATGCTGCCTTTCCCCCAATCCATGTATATATGCTGCCTCCCCCCAATCCATGTATATATGCTGCCCCCCCCAATCCATGTATATATGCTGCCTCCCCCCCAATCCATGTATATATGCTGCATCCCCCCCAATCCATGTATATATGCTGCATCCCCCCCAATCCATGTATATATGCTGCCTCCCCCCCAATCCATGTATATATGCTGCCTCCCCCCAATCCATGTATATATGCTGCCCCCCCAATCCATGTATATATGCTGCCCCCCCCAATCCATGTATATATGCTGCCCCCCCCAATCCATGTATATATGCTGCCTCCCCCCAATCCATGTATATATGCTGCCCCCCCAATCCATGTATATATGCTGCCTCCTCCCCAATCCATGTATATATGCTGCCTTCCCCCAATCCATGTATATATGCTGCCTCCCCCCAATCCATGTATATATGCTGCCTTCCCCAATCCATGTATATATGCTGCCTCCCCCCAATCCATGTATATATGCTGCCCCCCCAATCCATGTATATATGCTGCCTCCCCCCCAATCCATGTATATATGCTGCCTTCCCCAATCCATGTATATATGCTGCCTCCCCCCAATCCATGTATATATGCTGCCCCCCCAATCCATGTATATATGCTGCCTCCTCCCCAATCCATGTATATATGCTGCCTTCCCCCAATCCATGTATATATGCTGCCTCCCCCCAATCCATGTATATATGCTGCCTTCCCCAATCCATGTATATATGCTGCCCCCCCCAATCCATGTATATATGCTGCCCCCCCAATCCATGTATATATGCTGCCTCCTCCCCAATCCATGTATATATGCTGCCTTCCCCCAATCCATGTATATATGCTGCCCCCCCAATCCATGTATATATGCTGCCTCCCCCCAATCCATGTATATATGCTGCCTTCCCCCAATCCATGTATATATGCTGCCTTCCCCAATCCATGTATATATGCTGCCCCCCCAATCCATGTATATATGCTGCCCCCCCAATCCATGTATATATGCTGCCTCCTCCCCAATCCATGTATATATGCTGCCTTCCCCCAATCCATGTATATATGCTGCCCCCCCAATCCATGTATATATGCTGCCTCCCCCCAATCCATGTATATATGCTGCCTTCCCCCAATCCATGTATATATGCTGCCTTCCCCAATCCATGTATATATGCTGCCTTCCCCAATCCATGTATATATGCTGCCTTCCCCAATCCATGTATATATGCTGCCTCCCCCCAATCCATGTATATATGCTGCCTCCCCCAATCCATGTATATATGCTGCCCTCCCCAATCCATGTATATATGCTGCCTCCTCCCCAATCCATGTATATATGCTGCTCCCCCCCCAATCCATGTATATATGCTGCCTCCCCCCCAATCCATGTATATATGCTGCTCCCCCCCAATCCATGTATATATGCTTCCTCCCCCCAATCCATGTATATATGCTGCCCCCCCAATCCATGTATATATGCTGCCTCCTCCCCAATCCATGTATATATGCTGCTCCCCCCCAATCCATGTATATATGCTGCCTCCCCCCCAATCCATGTATTTATGCTGCCTCCCCCCAATCCATGTATATATGCTGCCTCCCCCCCAATCCATGTATATATGCTGCCTCCTCCCCAATCCATGTATATATGCTGCCTTTCCCCAATCCATGTATATATGCTGCCCCCCCAATCCATGTATATATGCTGCCCCCCCCCTAATCCATGTATATATGCTGCCTCCCCCCCTAATCCATGTATATATGCTGCCTCCCCCCCAATCCATGTATATATGCTGCCCCCCAATCCAGGTATATATGCTGCCTCCTCCCCA
Organism: Phyllobates terribilis; assembly: GCF_046119375.1. Taxonomy (NCBI): domain Eukaryota; kingdom Metazoa; phylum Chordata; class Amphibia; order Anura; family Dendrobatidae; genus Phyllobates; species Phyllobates terribilis. The sequence continues at coordinate 980,630,832 of NW_027362762.1, read as the reverse complement.
ATCCATGTATATATGCTGCCTCCCCCCCTAATCCATGTATATATGCTGCCTCCCCCCCTAATCCATGTATATATGCTGCCTCCCCCCCAATCCATGTATATATGCTGCCCCCCAATCCATGTATATATGCTGCCTCCTCCCCAATCCATGTATATATGCTGCCTTTCCCCCAATCCATGTATATATGCTGCCTCCCCCCAATCCATGTATGTATGCTGCCTCCTCCCCAATCCATGTATATATGCTGCCTCCCCCAATCCATGTATATATGCTGCCTCCCCCCAATCCATGTATATATGCTGCCTCCCCCCCAATCCATGTATATATGCTGCCTCCCCCCAATCCATGTATATATGCTGCCCCCCCAATCCATGTATATATGCTGCCTCCCCCCCAATCCATGTATATATGCTGCCTCCCCCCAATCCATGTATATATGCTGCCTCCTCCCCAATCCATGTATATATGCTGCCTCCCCAATCCATGTATATATGCTGCCTCCCCCCCAATCCATGTATATATGCTGCCTCCCCCCAATCCATGTATATATGCTGCCTCCCCCCAATCCATGTATATATGCTGCCTCCCCCCCAATCCATGTATATATGCTGCCTCCTCCCCAATCCATGTATATATGCTGCCTCCCCAATCCATGTATATATGCTGCCTCCCCCCCAATCCATGTATATATGCTGCCTCCCCCCCTAATCCATGTATATATGCTGCCTCCCCCCCAATCCATGTATATATGCTGCCTCCCCCCAATCCATGTATATATGCTGCCTTTCCCCCAATCCAAGTATATATGCTGCCCCCCCAATCCATGTATATATGCTGCCTCCCCCCCAATCCATGTATATATGCTGCCTTTCCCCCAATCCATGTATATATGCTGCCCCCCCCAATCCATGTATATATGCTGCCCCCCCCAATCCATGTATATATGCTGCCTCCCCCCCAATCCATGTATATATGCTGCCCCCCCCAATCCATGTATATATGCTGCCTCCCCCCCAATCCATGTATATATGCTGCATCCCCCCCAATCCATGTATATATGCTGCCTTTCCCCCAATCCATGTATATATGCTGCCTCCCCCCCAATCCATGTATATATGCTGCCCCCCCCAATCCATGTATATATGCTGCCTCCCCCCCAATCCATGTGTATATGCTGCATCCCCCCCAATCCATGTATATATGCTGCATCCCCCCCAATCCATGTATATATGCTGCCTCCCCCCCAATCCATGTATATATGCTGCCTCCCCCCAATCCATGTATATATGCTGCCCCCCCAATCCATGTATATATGCTGCCCCCCCAATCCATGTATATATGCTGCCCCCCCCAATCCATGTATATATGCTGCCTCCCCCCAATCCATGTATATATGCTGCCTTCCCCAAACCATGTATATATGCTGCCTCCCCCCAATCCATGTATATATGCTGCCCCCCCAATCCATGTATATATGCTGCCTCCTCCACAATCCATGTATATATGCTGCCTTCCCCCAATCCATGTATATATGCTGCCTCCCCCCAATCCATGTATATATGCTGCCTCCCCCCAAATCCATGTATATATGCTGCCTTCCCCAATCCATGTATATATGCTGCCTCCCCCCCAATCCATGTATATATGCTGCCTTCCCCAATCCATGTATATATGCTGCCTCCCCCCAATCCATGTATATATGCTGCCCCCCCAATCCATGTATATATGCTGCCTTCCCCCAATCCATGTATATATGCTGCCTTCCCCAATCCATGTATATATGCTTCCTCCCCCCAATCCATGTATATATGCTGCCCCCCCAATCCATGTATATATGCTGCCTCCTCCCCAATCCATGTATATATGCTGCTCCCCCCCAATCCATGTATATATCCTGCTCCCCCCCAATCCATGTATATATGCTGCCTCCCCCAATCCATGTATATATGCTGCCTCCCCCCAATCCATGTATATATGCTGCCCCCCCCAATCCATGTATATATGCTGCCTCCTCCCCAATCCATGTATATATGCTGCCTTCCCCCAATCCATGTATATATGCTGCCCCCCCAATCCATGTATATATGCTGCCTCCCCCCAATCCATGTATATATGCTGCCTTCCCCCAATCCATGTATATATGCTGCCTTCCCCAATCCATGTATATATGCTTCCTCCCCCAATCCATGTATATATGCTGCCCCCCCAATCCATGTATATATGCTGCCTCCTCCCCAATCCATGTATATATGCTGCTCCCCCCCAATCCATGTATATATCCTGCTCCCCCCCAATCCATGTATATATGATGCCTCCCCCCAATCCATGTATATATGCTGCCTTCCCCAATCCATGTATATATGCTGCCTCCCCCCAATCCATGTATATATGATGCCTCCCCCCAATCCATGTATATATGCTGCCTTCCCCAATCCATGTATATATGCTGCATCCCCCCCAATCCATGTATATATGCTGCCTTTCCCCCAATCCATGTATATATGCTGCCTTTCCCCCAATCCATGTATATATGCTGCCTCCCCCCAATCCATGTATATATGCTGCCTCCCCCCAATCCATGTATATATGCTGCCTCCCCCCCAATCCATGTATATATGCTGCTCCCCCCCAATCCATGTATATATGCTGCCTCCCCCCCAATCCATGTATATATGCTGCCTCCCCCCAATCCATGTATATATGATGCCTCCCCCCAATCCATGTATATATGCTGCCTTCCCCAATCCATGTATATATGCTGCATCCCCCCCAATCCATGTATATATGCTGCCTTTCCCCCAATCCATGTATATATGCTGCCTTTCCCCCAATCCATGTATATATGCTGCCTCCCCCCCAATCCATGTATATATGCTGCCTCCCCCCCATTCCATGTATATATGCTGCCCCCCCCCCAATCCATGTATATATGCTGCCTCCCCCCCAATCCATGTATATATGCTGCTCCCCCCCAATCCATGTATATATGCTGCCTCCCCCCCAATCCATGTATATATGCTGCCCCCCCCAATCCATGTATATATGCTGCCTTTCCCCCAATCCATGTATATATGCTGCCCCCCCCCAATCCATGTATATATGCTGCCTCCCCTCAATCCATGTATATATGCTGCCTTCCCCCCAATCCATGTATATATGCTGCCCCCCCAATCCATGTATATATGCTGCCTTCCCCCCAATCCATGTATATATGCTGCCTCCCCCCAATCCATGTATATATGCTGCCTTCCCCCCAATCCATGTATATATGCTGCCTTTCCCCCAATCCATGTATATATGCTGCCCCCCCAATCCATGTATATATGCTGCCTTCCCCCCAATCCATGTATATATGCTGCCTCCCCCCCCAATCCATGTATATATGCTGCCTCCCCCCCAATCCATGTATATATGCTGCCTTTCCCCCAATCCATGTATATATGCTGCCTCCCCCCAATCCATGTATATATGCTGCCTCCCCCCCAATCCATGTATATATGCTGCCTCCCCCCAATCCATGTATATATGCTGCCTCCCCAATCCATGTATATATGCTGCCCCCCCAATCCATGTATATATGCTGCCTCCCCAATCCATGTATATATGCTGCCCCCCCAATCCATGTATATATGCTGCCTCCCCAATCCATGTATATATGCTGCCTCCCCCCCAATCCATGTATATATGCTGCCTCCCCCCCAATCCATGTATATATGCTGCCTCCCCCCCAATCCATGTATATATGCTGCCTCCCCAATCCATGTATATATGCTGCCTTTCCCCCAATCCATGTATATATGCTGCCTCCCCCCCAATCCATGTATATATGCTGCCCCCCCAATCCATGTATATATGCTGCCTCCCCAATCCATGTATATATGCTGCCTTCCCCCAATCCATGTATATATGCTGCCTCCCCCCAATCCATGTATATATGCTGCCTCCCCCCCAATCCATGTATATATGCTGCCTCCCCAATCCATGTATATATGCTGCCTTCCCCCAATCCATGTATATATGCTGCCTCCCCCCAATCCATGTATATATGCTGCCTCCCCAATCCATGTATATATGCTGCCTCCCCCCAATCCATGTATATATGCTGCCTTCCCCCAATCCATGTATATATGCTGCCCCCCCAATCCATGTATATATGCTGCCTCCCCCCAATCCATGTATATATGCTGCCTTTCCCCCAATCCATGTATATATGCTGCCTCCCCCCCAATCCATTTATATATGCTGCTCCCCCCAATCCATGTATATATGCTGCCTCCCCCAATCCATGTATATATGCTGCCTCCCCCCAATCCATGTATATATGCTGCCTCCCCCCCAATCCATGTATATATGCTGCTCCCCCCAATCCATGTATATATGCTGCCTCCCCCCAATCCATGTATATATGCTGCCTCCCCCCCAATCCATGTATATATGCTGCTCCCCCCAATCCATGTATATATGCTGCCTTCCCCCAATCCATGTATATATGCTGCCTCCCCAATCCATGTATATATGCTGCCTCCCCCCAATCCATGTATATATGCTGCCTCCCCAATCCATGTATATATGCTGCCTCCCCCCCAATCCATGTATATATGCTGCCTCCCCAATCCATGTATATATGCTGCCTCCCCCCCAATCCATGTATATATGCTGCCTCCCCCCAATCCATGTATATATGCTGCCTCCCCCCCAATCCATGTATATATGCTGCCCCCCCAATCCATGTATATATGCTGCCTTCCCCCAATCCATGTATATATGCTGCCTCCCCAATCCATGTATATATGCTGCCTCCCCCTAATCCATGTATATATGCTGCCTTTCCCCCAATCCATGTATATATGCTGCCTCCCCCCCAATCCATGTATATATGCTGCCTTCCCCCAATCCATGTATATATGCTGCCTCCCCCCAATCCATGTATATATGCTGCCTCCCCCCAATCCATGTATATATGCTGCCTCCCCCCCAATCCATGTATATATGCTGCTCCCCCCAATCCAGGTATATATGCTGCCTCCCCCCCAATCCATGTATATATGCTGCCTCCCCCCAATCCATGTATATATGCTGCCCCCCCAATCCATGTATATATGCTGCCCTCCCCCCCAATCTATGTATATATGCTGCCTTTCCCCCAATCCATGTATATATTCTGCCTCCCCCACCAATCCATGTATATATGCTGCCTCCCCCCCAATCCATGTATATATGCTGCCCTCCCCCCCAATCCATGTATATATGCTGCCCTCCCCCCCAATCTATGTATATATGCTGCCTCCCCCCAATCCATGTATATATGCTGCCTCCCCCACCAATCCATGTATATATGCTGCCTCCCCCCCAATCCATGTATATATGCTGCCCTCCCCCCCAATCCATGTATATATGCTGCCCTCCCCCCAATCTATGTATATATGCTGCCTTTCCCCCAATCCATGTATATATGCTGCCTCCCCCCCAATCCATGTATATATGCTGCCCTCCCCCCCAATCTATGTATATATGCTGCCTCCCCCTAATCCATGTATATATGCTGCCTTTCCCCCAATCCATGTATATATGCTGCCTCCCCCCCAATCCATGTATATATGCTGCCTCCCCCCAATCCATGTATATATGCTGCCTCCCCCCAATCCATGTATATATGCTGCCTCCCCCCCAATCCATGTATATATGCTGCCTCCCCCCCAATCCATGTATATATGCTGCCTTCCCCCAATCCATGTATATATGCTGCCTCCCCCCAATCCATGTATATATGCTGCCTCCCCCCCAATCCATGTATATATGCTGCTCCCCCCAATCCATGTATATATGCTGCCTCCCCCCCAATCCATGTATATATGCTGCCTCCCCCCAATCCATGTATATATGCTGCCCCCCCAATCCATGTATATATGCTGCCCTCCCCCCCAATCTATGTATATATGCTGCCTTTCCCCCAATCCATGTATATATGCTGCCTCCCCCACCAATCCATGTATATATGCTGCCCTCCCCCCCAATCCATGTATATATGCTGCCCTCCCCCCCAATCCATGTATATATGCTGCCTCCCCCCCAATCCATGTATATATGCTGCCCTCCCCCCCAATCCATGTATATATGCTGCCCTCCCCCCCAATCTATGTATATATGCTGCCTCCCCCCAATCCATGTATATATGCTGCCTCCCCCACCAATCCATGTATATATGCTGCCTCCCCCCCAATCCATGTATATATGCTGCCCTCCCCCCCAATCCATGTATATATGCTGCCCTCCCCCCCAATCTATGTATATATGCTGCCTTTCCCCCAATCCATGTATATATGCTGCCTCCCCACCAATCCATGTATATATGCTGCCTCCCCCCCAATCCATGTATATATGCTGCCCTCCCCCCCAATCTATGTATATATGCTGCCTCCCCCCAATCCATGTATATATGCTGCCTCCCCCCAATCCATGTATATATGCTGCCTCCCCCCAATCCATGTATATATGCTGCCTCCCCCCCAATCCATGTATATATGCTGCCTCTCCCCCAATCCATGTATATATGCTGCCTCCTCCCCAATCCATGTATATATGCTGCTCCCCCCCAATCCATGTATATATGCTGCCTCCCCCCCAATCCATGTATATATGCTGCCTCCTCCCCAATCCATGTACATATGCTGCCTCCTCCCCAATCCATGTATATATGCTGCCTCCCCCCCAATCCATGTATATATGCTGCCTCCCCCCCAATCCATGTATATATGCTGCCTCCCCCCAATCCATGTATATATGCTGCCTCCCCACCAATCCATGTATATATGCTGCCCCCCCAATCCATGTATATATGCTGCCTCCCCCCAATCCATGTATATATGCTGCCTTCCCCAATCCATGTATATATGCTGCCTTTCCCCCAATCCATGTATATATGCTGCCCCCCCCAATCCATGTATATATGCTGCCTCCCCTCAATCCATGTATATATGCTGCCTTCCCCCCAATCCATGTATATATGCTGCCCCCCCAATCCATGTATATATGCTGCCTTCCCCCCAATCCATGTATATATGCTGCCTTTCCCCCAATCCATGTATATATGCTGCCTCCCCCCCAATCCATGTATATATGCTGCCTCCCCCCCAATCCATGTATATATGCTGCCTCCCCCCAATCCATGTATATATGCTGCCTCCCCAATCCATGTATATATGCTGCCCCCCCAATCCATGTATATATGCTGCCTCCCCAATCCATGTATATATGCTGCCTCCCCAATCCATGTATATATGCTACCTCCCCCCAATCCATGTATATATGCTGCCTCCCCAATCCATGTATATATGCTGCCTTTCCCCCAATCCATGTATATATGCTGCCTCCCCCCCAATCCATGTATATATGCTGCCTCCCCCCCAATCCATGTATATATGCTGCCTCCCCCCCAATCCATGTATATATGCTGCCCCCCCCAATCCATGTATATATGCTGCCTCCCCCCAATCCATGTATATATGCTGCCTCCCCAATCCATGTATATATGCTGCCCCCCCAATCCATGTATATATGCTGCCTCCCCAATCCATGTATATATGCTGCCTCCCCCCCAATCCATGTATATATGCTGCCTCCCCCCAATCCATGTATATATGCTGCCTCCCCAATCCATGTATATATGCTGCCTCCCCCCAATCCATGTATATATGCTGCCTCCCCCCCAATCCATGTATATATGCTGCCTTCCCCCAATCCATGTATATATGCTGCCTCCCCAATCCATGTATATATGCTGCCTCCCCCCAATCCATGTATATATGCTGCCTCCCCCCCAATCCATGTATATATGCTGCCTTCCCCCAATCCATGTATATATGCTGCCTCCCCCCAATCCATGTATATATGCTGCCTCCCCCCCAATCCATGTATATATGCTGCTCCCCCCAATCCATGTATATATGCTGCCTCCCCCCCAATCCATGTATATATGCTGCCTCCCCCCAATCCATGTATATATGCTGCCTCCCCAATCCATGTATATATGCTGCCTCCCCCCCAATCCATGTATATATGCTGCCTCCCCCCAATCCATGTATATATGCTGCCTCCCCCCCAATCCATGTATATATGCTGCCTCCCCCCAATCCATGTATATATGCTGCCTCCCCAATCCATGTATATATGCTGCCTCCCCCTAATCCATGTATATATGCTGCCTTTCCCCCAATCCATGTATATATGCTGCCTCCCCCCAATCCATGTATATATGCTGCCTCCCCCCCAATCCATGTATATATGCTGCTCCCCCCAATCCATGTATATATGCTGCCTCCCCCCCAATCCATGTATATATGCTGCCTCCCCCCAATCCATGTATATATGCTGCCCCCCCAATCCATGTATATATGCTGCCTCCCCAATCCATGTATATATGCTGCCTCCCCAATCCATGTATATATGCTGCCTCCCCCTAATCCATGTATATATGCTGCCTTCCCCCAATCCATGTATATATGCTGCCTCCCCCCAATCCATGTATATATGCTGCCTCCCCCCCAATCCATGTATATATGCTGCTCCCCCCAATCCATGTATATATGCTGCCTCCCCCCCAATCCATGTATATATGCTGCCTCCCCCCAATCCATGTATATATGCTGCCCCCCCAATCCATGTATATATGCTGCCCTCCCCCCCAATCTATGTATATATGCTGCCTTTCCCCCAATCCATGTATATATGCTGCCCTCCCCCCCAATCCATGTATATATGCTGCCTCCCCCACCAATCCATGTATATATGCTGCCTCCCCCCCAATCCATGTATATATGCTGCCCTCCCCCCCAATCCATGTATATATGCTGCCCTCCCCCCCAATCTATGTATATATGCTGCCTCCCCCCAATCCATGTATATATGCTGCCTCCCCCACCAATCCATGTATATATGCTGCCTCCCCCCCAATCCATGTATATATGCTGCCCTCCCCCCCAATCCATGTATATATGCTGCCCTCCCCCCCAATCTATGTATATATGCTGCCTTTCCCCCAATCCATGTATATATGCTGCCTCCCCACCAATCCATGTATATATGCTGCCTCCCCCCCAATCCATGTATATATGCTGCCCTCCCCCCCAATCTATGTATATATGCTGCCTCCCCCTAATCCATGTATATATGCTGCCTTTCCCCCAATCCATGTATATATGCTGCCTCCCCCCCAATCCATGTATATATGCTGCCTTCCCCCAATCCATGTATATATGCTGCCTCCCCCCCAATCCATGTATATATGCTGCTCCCCCCAATCCATGTATATATGCTGCCTCCCCCCCAATCCATGTATATATGCTGCCTCCCCCCAATCCATGTATATATGCTGCCCCCCCAATCCATGTATATATGCTGCCCTCCCCCCCAATCTATGTATATATGCTGCCTTTCCCCCAATCCATGTATATATGCTGCCTCCCCCACCAATCCATGTATATATGCTGCCTCCCCCCCAATCCATGTATATATGCTGCCCTCCCCCCCAATCCATGTATATATGCTGCCCTCCCCCCCAATCTATGTATATATGCTGCCTCCCCCCAATCCATGTATATATGCTGCCTCCCCCCCAATCCATGTATATATGCTGCCCTCCCCCCCAATCCATGTATATATGCTGCCCTCCCCCCCAATCCATGTATATATGCTTCCTCCCCACCAATCCATGTATATATGCTGCCTCCCCCCCAATCCATGTATATATGCTGCCCTCCCCCCCAATCTATGTATATATGCTGCCTCCCCCCAATCCATGTATATATGCTGCCTCCCCCCAATCCATGTATATATGCTGCCTTTCCCCCAATCCATGTATATATGCTGCCCCCCCAATCCATGTATATATGCTGCCCTCCCCCAATCCATGTATATATGCTGCCTCCCCCCCAATCCATGTATATATGCTGCCTTCCCCAATCCATGTATATATGCTGCCTCCCCCCAATCCATGTATATATGCTGCCTCCCCCCCAATCCATGTATATATGCTGCCTCCTCCCCAATCCATGTATATATGCTGCCTCCCCCCAATCCATGTATATATGCTGCCTCCTCCCCAATCCATGTATATATGCTGCTCCCCCCCAATCCATGTATATATGCTGCCTCCCCCCCAATCCATGTATATATGCTGCCTTCCCCAATCCATGTATATATGCTGCCTCCCCCCAATCCATGTATATATGCTGCCTCCCCCCCAATCCATGTATATATGCTGCCTCCCCCCCAATCCATGTATATATGCTGCCTCCCCAATCCATGTATATATGCTGCCTCCTCCCCAATCCATGTATATATGCTGCTCCCCCCCAATCCATGTATATATGCTGCCTCCCCCCCAATCCATGTATATATGCTGCCCCCCCAATCCATGTATATATGCTGCCCCCCCAATCCATGTATATATGCTGCCTCCTCCCCAATCCATGTATATATGCTGCCTCCCCCCAATCCATGTATATATGCTGCCTCCCCCCCAATCCATGTATATATGCTGCCCCCCCAATCCATGTATATATGCTGCCCCCCCAATCCATGTATATATGCTGCCTCCTCCCCAATCCATGTATATATGCTGCTCCCCCCCAATCCATGTATATATGCTGCCTCCCCCCCAATCCATGTATATATGCTGCCTTCCCCAATCCATGTATATATGCTGCCTCCCCCCAATCCATGTATATATGCTGCCTCCCCCCCAATCCATGTATATATGCTGCCTCCCCCCCAATCCATGTATATATGCTGCCTCCCCAATCCATGTATATATGCTGCCTCCTCCCCAATCCATGTATATATGCTGCTCCCCCCCAATCCATGTATATATGCTGCTCCCCCCCAATCCATGTATATATGCTGCCTCTCCCCCAATCCATGTATATATGCTGCCCCCCCAATCCATGTATATATGCTGCCCCCCCAATCCATGTATATATGCTGCCTCCTCCCCAATCCATGTATATATGCTGCCTCCCCCCAATCCATGTATATATTCTGCCTCTCCCCCAATCCATGTATATATGCTGCCTCCTCCCCAATCCATGTATATATGCTGCTCCCCCCCAATCCATGTATATATGCTGCCTCCCCCCCAATCCATGTATATATGCTGCCTTCCCCAATCCATGTATATATGCTGCCTCCCCCCAATCCATGTATATATGCTGCCTCCCCCCCAATCCATGTATATATGCTGCCTCCCCCCCAATCCATGTATATATGCTGCCTCCCCAATCCATGTATATATGCTGCCTCCTCCCCAATCCATGTATATATGCTGCTCCCCCCCAATCCATGTATATATGCTGCCTCCCCCCCAATCCATGTATATATGCTGCCCCCCCAATCCATGTATATATGCTGCCCCCCCCAATCCATGTATATATGCTGCCTCCCCACCAATCCATGTATATATGCTGCCTCCCCCCCCAATCCATGTATATATGCTGCCTCCCCCCCCAATCCATGTATATATGCTGCCTCCCCCCAATCCATGTATGTATGCTGCCTCCCCACCAACCCATGTATATATGCTGCCCCCCCCAATCCATGTATATATGCTGCCTCCCCCCAATCCATGTATATATGCTGCCTCCACCCAATCCATGTATATATGCTGCCTCCCCCCAATCCATGTATATATGCTGCCTCCCCCCCAATCCATGTATATATGCTGCTCCCCCCCCAATCCATGTATATATGCTGCCTCCCCCCCAATCCATGTATATATGCTGCTCCCCCCCCAATCCATGTATATATGCTGCCTCCCCCCAATCCATGTATATTTGCTGCCCCCCCAATCCATGTATATATGCTGCCTCCCCCCAATCCATGTATATATGCTGCCTCCCCAATCCATGTATATATGCTGCCTCCCCCAATCCATGTATATATGCTGCCTCCCCCAATCCATGTATATATGCTGCCTCCCCACCAACCCATGTATATATGCTGCCCCCCCCAATCCATGTATATATGCTGCCTCCCCCCCAATCCATGTATATATGCTGCCTTTCCCCCAATCCATGTATATATGCTGCCTCCCCCCAATCCATGTATATATGCTGCCTCCCCCCCAATCCATGTATATATGCTGCCTCCCCCTAATCCATGTATATATGCTGCCTCCCCCCAATCCATGTATATATGCTGCCTCCCCCCAATCCATGTATATATGCTGCCCTCCTCCCCAATCCATGTATATATGCTGCCTCCCCCCCTAATCCATGTATATATGCTGCCCTCCTCCCCAATCCATGTATATATGCTGCCTTTCCCCCAATCCATGTATATATGCTGCCTTTCCCCCAATCCATGTATATATGCTGCCTTTCCCCCAATCCATGTATATATGCTGCCTCCCCCCCAATCCATGTATATATGCTGCCCTCCTCCCCAATCCATGTATATATGCTGCCTCCCCCCCTAATCCATGTATATATGCTGCCTCCCCCTAATCCATGTATATATGCTGCCTTCCCCAATCCATGTATATATGCTGCCTCCCCCCCAATCCATGTATATATGCTGCCCTCCTCCCCAATCCATGTATATATGCTGCCTCCCCCCCTAATCCATGTATATATGCTGCCCTCCTCCCCAATCCATGTATATATGCTGCTCCCCCCAATCCATGTATATATGCTGCCTTTCCCCCAATCCATGTATATATGCTGCCTTTCCCCCAATCCATGTATATATGCTGCCCTCCTCCCCAATCCATGTATATATGCTGCCTCCCCCCAATCCATGTATATATGCTGCCCCCCCAATCCATGTATATATGCTGCCTCCCCCCCAATCCATGTATATATGCTGCCTCCCCCCAATCCATGTATATATGCTGCCTCCCCACCAATCCATGTATATATGCTGCTCCCCACCAATCCATGTATATATGCTGCCTCCTCCCCAATCCATGTATATATGCTGCCTCCCCCCAATCCATGTATATATGCTGCCTCCCCCCAATCCATGTATATATGCTGCCTCCCCACCAATCCATGTATATATGCTGCCTCCCCACCAATCCATGTATATATGCTGCCTCCCCCCAATCCATGTATATATGCTGCCTCCCCCCCAATCCATGTATATATGCTGCTCCCCACCAATCCATGTATATATGCTGCCTCCTCCCCAATCCATGTATATATGCTGCCTCCCCACCAATCCATGTATATATGCTGCTCCCCACCAATCCATGTATATATGCTGCCTCCCCACCAATCCATGTATATATGCTGCCTCCCCCCCAATCCGTGTATATATGCTGCCTCCCCCCAATCCGTGTATATATGCTGCCTCCCCCCCAATCCATGTATATATGCTGCCTCCCCCTCCAATCCGTGTATATATGCTGCCTCCCCACCAATCCATGTATATATGCTGCCTCCCCCTAATCCATGTATATATGCTGCCTCCCCCCCAATCCATGTATATATGCTGCCTCCCCCCCAATCCATGTATATATGCTGCTCCCCACCAATCCATGTATATATGCTGCCTCCTCCCCAATCCATGTATATATGCTGCCTCCCCACCAATCCATGTATATATGCTGCTCCCCACCAATCCATGTATATATGCTGCCTCCCCACCAATCCATGTATATATGCTGCCTCCCCCCCAATCCGTGTATATATGCTGCCTCCCCCCAATCCGTGTATATATGCTGCCTCCCCCCCAATCCATGTATATATGCTGCCTCCCCCTCCAATCCGTGTATATATGCTGCCTCCCCCCAATCCATGTATATATGTGTCACGGGTGTGTTGCCACGAAGATCGTCACGAGTACACAGCCTGACTTCTCGCAGCTGACTTGTTGGTGCTTTGTGTTTTCTCGGCAGTGTAGGAGTTAATTCTCTCTCTCTCTGGGCTAGCTGAGGTCCAGCCTCGCCCAGCTGCAATCAATGCTTCTTTAGTGAGACTCCTTTATATTCCTGCAGGTCTGTTTGGGAGGTGTCGGTGAAAGCTTTTCATTCAGACTTACAGAGCGGATCGTGGTGTTTGGAGTTGCTGAGATAAGTGTATTTGGAAGTGTGTTTTCCCTTTCCTCGCTTTATCATTTATCTCCTTTCCCGTTGGTGTTCCCTCTGTTGTAGTTGTTTAGAAGTTGTATGCAAGGTGGTTTTGGTTTTTCCCTTGTACTGTCTCGTTCGTCTAAATACTGTGTGTGGGCATATTATTTCTGGTTCCCTATTGTTGTGATCGGGGTCCTTCTCAGGACTAGATTACTTAGGTGCAGGGATCCTCAGAAGGTAGGGGTTACGCTGGCGGCCTGGACCTCTGTACCTTTAACAGTACCTCCAGGATGAGGGATTAGTCAGGGCCCCAGCTTAGGGTCAGCTTAGGCCCCCTACCTCCAGTATTCTGTGACAGTGTGACATTTTCACCGACCCACTTAGTTTTTCTCCAGCTACCATGGATCCAGTAGCCGGTCTAGCTCGGCAGTTGCAGAGTTTGTCCATGGGGCTGGCGGACGTTAGGTCCAAGGTTTTGCATCCTCTGGAGCAAGCCGGACCAGAACCTAAAGTAGCTCTCCCTGACAGGTTCACTGGGGGGCGGGACAAGTTTTTTGTTTTCCGGGAGGCATGCAAATTGTACTTTCGGCTGCGGCCTCGGTCATCGGGCAGTGAAGAACAAAGGGTGGGAATTGTCATCTCGCTCCTACAAGGGGACCCACAATCTTGGGCGTTCTCTCTTCCCCCAAGCTCCCCGGTTCTCCAGTCAGTGGATAGGTTTTTCGCTGCTCTGGGACTCGTATATGATGACCCAGATCGGATCTCCCTTGCTGAGTCTAAGTTACGTAGGATTCAGCAGGGAGATCGTCCGGCGGAGGAATTCTGTTCGGAGTTCCGTAGGTGGGCTACGGACACCCAGTGGAATGACCCGGCTCTTAGGAGCCAGTTTTGTCATGGTTTATCCGACAAATTACAGGATGTGTTGGCACAGTATGACTCTCCCGCGTCACTGGAAGCCGCTATGGCCCTTGCTATTCGCGTTGACAGACGGCTTCGGGAGAGGTGCGGGATAACTCTACCCCCTGTAATGTCTCCACCTCCTACAAGGTCCCCTCATATGGTGGTTCCCCTGGTCAGTCCGGAGGAGCCTATGCAATTAGGAGGGACATCATTTCGGGGAAGGGGACCGGTGGTGCGCCATAAGACAGGAAGGTGTTTTCTCTGCGGGAAAAAGGGACATTTTATTGGGGGGTGTCCATCCCGTCCCTTGCAGAGTAAAGAGTCGTCGAAAAAACTGTTGATCCCAGGTTGTGTGGTGGACGGCAATCTGGGAGTAGGTATTTCGTCCCTAGGTTCGTCTCAGTTTCTCGTACCGGCGGAGGTGGTGGTGGGTACGAGAACTGAGAGGATATCTGTTCTTCTGGATAGTGGGGCCGGGGCTAATCTGGTTGATGCTCGGTTTGCCCGGGTTCAAGGTATGCGATTGAGTGAGTTGGCTAAACCCATCCCCATATTCTCGATCGATGCCAGACCTCTCGGTCAGGGAAGTTTTTTGCAAGCTGTGCATGGCGTAAAACTTCAAGTGGGGGCAATACATAAAGAACTGTTGTCTTGCTACGTGTTGGAGGGTCTTCCCACTCCTATAGTGTTGGGCCTTCCTTGGTTAGCTAAGCATAACCCGGTTATTAATTGGCAAACCAGAGAGATAAGCCAATGGAGTAAATTCTGTAATAAAAACTGCATGAACACGGTCATCGGTGCGGTTACTCCTTGGGTCTTACCTCCATTTCTGGCGGACTTTGAGGATGTATTCTCGGAGAATGGGTGTCAGGAACTACCTCCTCATCGCGTGTATGACTGTTCTGTAAAACTGCTCCCTGAGGCCAAGTTACCTAAAGCTAGGTTGTATAACCTTTCTGGTCCTGAGAGGCAGGCCATGAAGGATTATATTTCTGAAAGTCTGGCTAAGGGGCATATTAGACCTTCATCTTCTCCGGTGGCCGCGGGGTTCTTCTTTGTTAAGAAGAAAGATGGAGGCCTACGCCCTTGCCTGGATTTCCGTGAACTTAATCGGATTACGGTCCGAGATCCGTATCCGCTCCCACTTATTCCCGATCTCTTTAATCAGATCGTGGGCGCCAAATGGTTCTCTAAGTTGGATCTCAGGGGGGCATACAATCTGATTAGGATGAAGGAGGGGGATGAGTGGAAGACGGCTTTTAACACTCCGGAGGGGCATTATGAGAACCTTGTCATGCCATTCGGTCTGACTAATGCCCCGGCGGTGTTTCAACACTTTGTTAATGATATTTTTCGCCACCTGGTGGGACAGTTTGTTGTCATATATCTGGATGATATCTTAATTTACTCGCCGGATCTGGTGTCTCATCAGGAGCACGTTAGACAGGTGTTACAGATCTTGCGGGATAATAAACTATATGCCAAGTGGGAAAAGTGTGTGTTCGCCGTACAGGAACTCCAGTTTTTAGGCTTCCTGGTTTCAGCGTCCGGTTTTCGTATGGACCCTGGGAAAGTGCGGGCAGTTCTTGAGTGGGATCGGCCGGAGAATCTTAAGGCACTACAACGTTTCCTGGGGTTTGCTAACTATTACCGGAAGTTCATTCGTAATTTCTCGTCCATGGTTAAGCCTCTCACAGACATGACTAAAAAGGGGACGGATTTTTCTAGGTGGTCTGACAAGGCTTGTCAAGCATTCTCCTCCTTGAAAAAATGTTTTGCCTCGGCACCCATACTCATTCAACCTGATGCGTCTCAGCCATTCTTTGTAGAGGTAGACGCTTCCGAGGTAGGGGTGGGAGCAGTATTGTCACAGGGTTCGTCCCCTGGTAAGTGGCATCCGTGCGCCTTTTTCTCTAAAAAATTGTCGTCCGCTGAGAGGAATTACGATGTCGGCAATAGGGAACTCTTGGCCATTAAGTTAGCTTTTGAGGAGTGGCGCCATTTTTTGGAGGGGGCAGTTCATCCGGTCACCGTCATCACCGATCACAAGAACCTGCTATATCTGGAGTCCGCTAAACGTCTGAATCCCAGACAAGCTAGGTGGTCATTGTTTTTTACCAGGTTTAATTTCGTCGTTACATATCGTCCTGGGTCTAAAAATGTAAAAGCGGATGCCTTATCTCGTAGTTTCCCTGGGGCCGGGAATACGGACGACCCGATTCCTATTCTTCAGGAGGGGGTGGTGGTTTCGGCAGTATGCTCTGAGCTGGAGGAGGAGATATTGGAGGCTCAGGGAGACGCCCCTGTTGGACCTCCGGGGAGACTGTTCGTTCCAGATCAGTTGCGACAAAAGGTGATCGAGGCACACCATAACTCAGTTTTTGCAGGACACCCGGGGAGTAAAGCAACTGTGGATCTCCTCTCGCGTCGGTTTTGGTGGCCTAACTTACATAAAGAGGTGGTAACTTTTGTCGCGTCCTGTGGGGTTTGTGCGCGCTCTAAGACCTCACATACCCGTCCGTCTGGGGCCCTCTTACCTTTGAAGATCCCGGAGCGTCCTTGGACTCATCTGTCTATGGACTTTATTACTGACCTCCCTCCGTCTTCGGGTAAAACGGTCATACTCGTTGTAGTGGACAGGTTCAGCAAGATGGCACATTTTATCGCTCTTCCGGCTCTCCCTAATGCTAAAACTCTTGCGCAGGTATTCATTGGGGAGATTGTGAGGCTTCACGGGGTACCCTCCGAGGTGGTGTCTGATCGGGGGTCTCAGTTTGTGTCCAAGTTCTGGAAGGCGTTTTGTGCACGGCGAGGGATGCATTTGTCATTCTCGTCGGCTTTTCATCCTCAGACCAATGGTCAGACGGAACGTATGAACCAGAGCTTGGAGACATATCTTCGGTGTTTTGTGTCAGAGAACCAGGAGGACTGGGCTTCTTTCCTACCAGAGTTTGCTCTCAATAATAGGCGGAGCGAGTCCACTGGTAAGTCCCCGTTTTTTGGGGCATATGGTTTTCACCCCCAGTTTTGTACTTTCAGTAGGGGGGGCTCTTCGGGGGTTCCGGAGGAGGAACGATTTTCCTCATCTCTCGCTTCAGTATGGAGAGGGGTGCTGAAGAATCTGAATACTATGGGGAACCGATACAAACGTATGGCTGATAGGAGGAGAGTGTCTGGTCCGGACCTAAGTGTGAACGATCAGGTATGGTTGTCTACCAGGAATATTAAACTTAAGGTTCCCTCCTGGAAACTGGGTCCCAGGTTCATCGGGCCGTACAGAATCAGTTCTATTATTAATCCGGTGGCATTCCGTCTTGACCTCCCCCCTACGTTTAAAATTCACAACGTGTTTCACAGATCATTGCTTAAGAGGTATGTGGCGCCGGTGGTACCGTCACCTTTACCTCCCCCTCCTGTGGTTGTCAATGGTAACTTGGAGTTCCAGGTATCGAGGGTCATTGATTCACGCTTTAATCGCCGGTCCCTTCAGTACTTGGTTCATTGGAAGGGGTATGGTCCTGAGGAGAGGATGTGGGTTCCTGCGTCGGATATTAACGCAGACCGATTGGTTCGGGCCTTCCACACGACTCACCCGGATAAACCTGGCCCTGAGGGTCCAGAGGCCCCTCGTAGAAGGGGGGGTACTGTCACGGGTGTGTTGCCACGAAGATCGTCACGAGTACACAGCCTGACTTCTCGCAGCTGACTTGTTGGTGCTTTGTGTTTTCTCGGCAGTGTAGGAGTTAATTCTCTCTCTCTCTGGGCTAGCTGAGGTCCAGCCTCGCCCAGCTGCAATCAATGCTTCTTTAGTGAGACTCCTTTATATTCCTGCAGGTCTGTTTGGGAGGTGTCGGTGAAAGCTTTTCATTCAGACTTACAGAGCGGATCGTGGTGTTTGGAGTTGCTGAGATAAGTGTATTTGGAAGTGTGTTTTCCCTTTCCTCGCTTTATCATTTATCTCCTTTCCCGTTGGTGTTCCCTCTGTTGTAGTTGTTTAGAAGTTGTATGCAAGGTGGTTTTGGTTTTTCCCTTGTACTGTCTCGTTCGTCTAAATACTGTGTGTGGGCATATTATTTCTGGTTCCCTATTGTTGTGATCGGGGTCCTTCTCAGGACTAGATTACTTAGGTGCAGGGATCCTCAGAAGGTAGGGGTTACGCTGGCGGCCTGGACCTCTGTACCTTTAACAGTACCTCCAGGATGAGGGATTAGTCAGGGCCCCAGCTTAGGGTCAGCTTAGGCCCCCTACCTCCAGTATTCTGTGACAGTGTGACAATATGCTGCCTCCCCCCCCAATCCGTGTATATATGCTGCCTCCCCCCAATCCGTGTATATATGCTGCCTCCCCCCCAATCCATGTATATATGCTGCCTCCCCCCCCCCAATCCATGTATATATGCTGCCTCCCCCCAATCCATGTATATATGCTGCCTCCCCCCAATCCATGTATATATGCTGCCTCCCCCCAATCCATGTATATATGCTGCCCTCCCCCAATCCATGTATATATGCTGCCTCCCCCCCAATCCATGTATATATGCTGCTCCCCACCAATCCATGTATATATGCTGCCTCCCCACCAATCCATGTATATATGCTGCCTCCCCCCAATCCATGTATATATGCTGCCTCCCCCCCAATCCATGTATATATGCTGCTCCCCACCAATCCATGTATATATGCTGCCTCCCCCCCAATCCATGTATATATGCTGCCTCCCCCTCCAATCCGTGTATATATGCTGCCTCCCCCCAATCCATGTATATATGCTGCCTCCCCCCAATCCATGTATATATGCTGCCTCCCCCCCAATCCATGTATATATGCTGCCCTCCCCCAATCCATGTATATATGCTGCCTCCCCCCAATCCATGTATATATGCTGCCTCCCCCCCAATCCATGTATATATGCTGCTCCCCACCAATCCATGTATATATGCTGCCTCCCCACCAATCCATGTATATATGCTGTTCCCCCCCAATCCATGTATATATGCTGCCTCCCCCCAATCCATGTATATATGCTGCCTCCTCCCCAATCCATGTATATATGCTGCCCTCCCCCAATCCATGTATATATGCTGCCTCCCCCCAATCCATGTATATATGCTGCCTCCCCCACAATCCATGTATATATGCTGCTCCCCCAATCCATGTATATATGCTGCCTCCCCACCAATCCATGTATATATGCTGCCCCCCCAATCCATGTATATATGCTGCCTCCCCCCCAATCCATGTATATATGCTGCCTCCCCCCAATCCATGTATATATGCTGCCTCCCCCCCAATCCATGTATATATGCTGCCTCCCCCAATCCATGTATATATGCTGCCTCCCCACCAATCCATGTATATATGCTGCTCCCCCCCAATCCATGTATATATGCTGCCCCCCCAATCCATGTATATATGCTGCCTCCCCCCCAATCCATGTATATATGCTGCCTCCCCCCAATCCATGTATATATGCTGCCTCCCCACCAATCTATGTATATATGCTGCCCTCCTCCCCAATCCATGTATATATGCTGCCCTCCCCCCCAATCCATGTATATATGCTGCCCTCCCCACCAATCCATGTATATATGCTGCCTCCCCACCAATCCATGTATATATGCTGCCTCCCCCCCAATCCATGTATATATGCTGCCTCCCCCCAATCCATGTATATATGCTGCCTCCCCCCCAATCCATGTATATATGCTGCTCCCCACCAATCCATGTATATATGCTGCTCCCCCCAATCCATGTATATATGCTGCCTCCCCCAATCCATGTATATATGCTGCCTCCCCACCAATCCATGTATATATGCTGCTCCCCCCCAATCCATGTATATATGCTGCCCCCCCAATCCATGTATATATGCTGCCTCCCCCCAATCCATGTATATATGCTGCCTCCCCCCCAATCCATGTATATATGCTGCCTCCCCCCCAATCCATGTATATATGCTGCCTCCCCCCAATCCATGTATATATGCTGCCTCCCCCCAATCCATGTATATATGCTGCCTCCCCCCAATCCATGTATATATGCTGCCTCCCCCCAATCCATGTATATATGCTGCCTCCCCACCAATCCATGTATATATGCTGCCTCCCCCCCAATCCATGTATATATGCTGCCTCCCCCCAATCCATGTATATATGCTGCCTCCCCCCCAATCCATGTATATATGCTGCTCCCCCCCAATCCATGTATATATGCTGCCCCCCCAATACATGTATATTTGCTGCCTCCCCACCAATCCATGTATATATGCTGCCTCCCCCCAATCCATGTATATATGCTGCCTCCCCCCAATCCATGTATATATGCTGCCCCCCCAATCCATGTATATATGCTGCCTCCCCCCAATCCATGTATATATGCTGCCTCCCCCCAATACATGTATATATGCTGCCTCCCCCCAATCCATCTATATATGCTGCCTCCCCCCAATACATGTATATTTGCTGCCTCCCCACCAATCCATGTATATATGCTGCCTCCCCCCAATCCATGTATATATGCTGCCTCCCCCAATCCATGTATATATGCTGCCTCCCCCCCAATCCATGTATATATGCTGCCTCCCCCCCAATCCATGTATATATGCTGCCTCCCCCCAATCCATGTATATATGCTGCTCCCCACCAATCCATGTATATATGCTGCTCCCCCCAATCCATGTATATATGCTGCCTCCCCCAATCCATGTATATATGCTGCTCCCCCCCAATCCATGTATATATGCTGCCTCCCCACCAATCCATGTATATATGCTGCTCCCCCCAATCCATGTATATATGCTGCTCCCCCCCAATCCATGTATATATGCTGCCTCCCCCCCAATCCATGTATATATGCTGCCTCCCCCCCAATCCATGTATATATGCTGCCTCCCCCCCAATCCATGTATATATGCTGCCTCCCCCCCAATCCATGTATATATGCTGCCTCCCCCCCAATCCATGTATATATGCTGCCCCCCCAATCCATGTATATATGCTGCCTTCCCCAATCCATGTATATATGCTGCCTCCCCCCCAATCCATCTATATATGCTGCCTCCCCCCAATCCATGTATATATGCTGCCTCCCCCCAATCCATGTATATATGCTGCCTCCCCCAATCCATGTATATATGCTGCCTCCCCCCCAATCCATGTATATATGCTGCCTCCCCCCCAATCCATGTATATATGCTGCCTCCCCCCCCAATCCATGTATATATGCTGCCTCCCCAATCCATGTATATATGCTGCCTCCCCACCAATCCATGTATATATGCTGCTCCCCCCAATCCATGTATATATGCTGCCTCCCCCCAATCCATGTATATATGCTGCCTCCCCAATCCATGTATATATGCTGCCTCCCCCCAATCCATGTATATATGCTGCCTCCCCCCCAATCCATGTATATATGCTGCCTCCCCCCAATCCATGTATATATGCTGCCTCCCCCCAATCCATGTATATATGCTGCCTCCCCCCAATCCATGTATATATGCTGCCTCCCCAATCCATGTATATATGCTGCCTCCCCCCAATCCATGTATATATGCTGCCTCCCCAATCCATGTATATATGCTGCCTCGCCCCCAATCCATGTATATATGCTGCCTCACCCCCCAATCCATGTATATATGCTGCCTCCCCCCAATCCATGTATATATGCTGCCTCCCCCCAATCCATCTATATATGCTGCCTCCCCCCAATACATGTATATTTGCTGCCTCCCCACCAATCCATGTATATATGCTGCCTCCCCCCAATCCATGTATATATGCTGCCTCCCCCAATCCATGTATATATGCTGCCTCCCCCCAATCCATGTATATATGCTGCCTCCCCCCAATCCATGTATATATGCTGCCTCCCCCCAATACATGTATATATGCTGCCTCCCCCCAATCCATCTATATATGCTGCCTCCCCCCAATACATGTATATTTGCTGCCTCCCCCCAATCCATGTATATATGCTGCCCCCCCAATCCATGTATATATGCTGCCTCCCCCCCAATCCATGTATATATGCTGCCTCCCACCAATCCATGTATATATGCTGCCTCCCCCCAATCCATGTATATATGCTGCCTCCCCCCAATCCATGTATATATGCTGCCCCCCCAATCCATGTATATATGCTGCCTCCCCCCCAATCCATGTATATATGCTGCCTCCCCCCAATACATGTATATTTGCTGCCTCCCCACCAATCCATGTATATATGCTGCCTCCCCCCAATCCATGTATATATGCTGCCTCCCCCCAATCCATGTATATATGCTGCCCCCCCAATCCATGTATATATGCTGCCTCCCCCCAATCCATGTATATATGCTGCCTCCCCCCAATACATGTATATATGCTGCCTCCCCCCAATCCATCTATATATGCTGCCTCCCCCCAATACATGTATATTTGCTGCCTCCCCACCAATCCATGTATATATGCTGCCTCCCCCCAATCCATGTATATATGCTGCCTCCCCCAATCCATGTATATATGCTGCCTCCCCCCCAATCCATGTATATATGCTGCCTCCTCCCCAATCCATGTATATATGCTGCCTCCCCCAATCCATGTATATATGCTGCCTCCCCCCAATCCATGTATATATGCTGCCCCCCCAATCCATGTATATATGCTGCCTCCCCCCAATCCATGTATATATGCTGCCTCCCCCCAATCCATGTATATATGCTGCCCCCCCAATCCATGTATATATGCTGCCTCCCCCCCAATCCA
Source organism: Phyllobates terribilis (assembly GCF_046119375.1). Lineage (NCBI taxonomy): Eukaryota > Metazoa > Chordata > Amphibia > Anura > Dendrobatidae > Phyllobates > Phyllobates terribilis. Next base: position 980,607,124 of record NW_027362762.1, on the reverse strand, counting down.
TGTATATATGCTGCCTCCCCCCAATACATGTATATTTGCTGCCTCCCCACCAATCCATGTATATATGCTGCCTCCCCCCAATCCATGTATATATGCTGCCTCCCCCCAATCCATGTATATATGCTGCCCCCCCAATCCATGTATATATGCTGCCTCCCCCCAATCCATGTATATATGCTGCCTCCCCCCAATACATGTATATATGCTGCCTCCCCCCAATCCATGTATATATGCTGCCTCCCCCCAATACATGTATATATGCTGCCTCCCCCCAATCCATCTATATATGCTGCCTCCCCCCAATACATGTATATTTGCTGCCTCCCCACCAATCCATGTATATATGCTGCCTCCCCCCAATCCATGTATATATGCTGCCTCCCCCAATCCATGTATATATGCTGCCTCCCCCCCAATCCATGTATATATGCTGCCTCCCCCCCAATCCATGTATATATGCTGCCTCCCCCCAATCCATGTATATATGCTGCCTCCCCCAATCCATGTATATATGCTGCCTCCCCCCCAATCCATGTATATATGCTGCCTCCCCCCCAATCCATGTATATATGCTGCCTCCCCCCCAATCCATGTATATATGCTGCCTCCCCCCCAATCCATGTATATATGCTGCCTCCCCCCCAATCCATGTATATATGCTGCCTCCCCCCAATCCATGTATATATGCTGCCTCCCCCAATCCATGTATATATGCTGCCTCCCACCCAATCCATGTATATATGCTGCCTCCCCCCCAATCCATGTATATATGCTGCCTCCCCCCAATCCATGTATATATGCTGCCTCCCCCCAATCCATGTATATATGCTGCCTCCCCCCCAATCCATGTATATATGCTGCCTCCCCCCCCAATCCATGTATATATGCTGCCTCCCCCCAATCCATGTATATATGCTGCCTCCCCCCAATCCATGTATATATGCTGCCTCCCCCCCAATCCATGTATATATGCTGCCCCCCCAATCCATGTATATATGCTGCCTCCCCACCAATCCATGTATATATGCTGCTCCCCCCAATCCATGTATATATGCTGCCTCCCCCCAATCCATGTATATATGCTGCCTCCCCCCCAATCCATGTATATATGCTGCCTCCCCCCAATCCATGTATATATGCTGCCTCCCCACCAATCCATGTATATATGCTGCCTCCCCACCAATCCATGTATATATGCTGCCTCCCCACCAATCCATGTATATATGCTGCCTCCCCCCCAATCCATGTATATATGCTGCCTCCCCCCCAATCCATGTATATATGCTGCCACCCCACCAATCCATGTATATATGCTGCCTCCCCCCAATCCATGTATATATGCTGCCTCCCCCCCAATCCATGTATATATGCTGCCTTCCCCAATCCATGTATATATGCTGTCTCCCCCCAATCCATGTATATATGCTGCCCCCCTCCAATCCATGTGTATATATGCTGCCTCCCCCCCAATCCATGTATATATGCTGCCTCCCCCCAATCCATGTATATATGCTGCCTCCCCCACAATCCATGTATATATGCTGCCTCCCCCCCAATCCATGTATATATGCTGCCTCCCCCCCAATCCATGTATATATGCTGCCTCCCCCCCAATCCATGTATATATGCTGCCTCCCCCCCAATCCATGTATATATGCTGCCTCCCCCCCAATCCATGTATATATGCTGCCCCCCCCAATCCATGTATATATGCTGTCTCCCCCCAATCCATGTATATATGCTGCCCCCCTCCAATCCATGTATATATGCTGCCTCCCCCCCAATCCATGTATATATGCTGCCTCCCCCCAATCCATGTATATATGCTGCCTCCCCCACAATCCATGTATATATGCTGCCTCCCCCCCAATCCATGTATATATGCTGCCTCCCCCCCAATCCATGTATATATGCTGCCTCCCCCCCAATCCATGTATATATGCTGCCTCCCCCCCAATCCATGTATATATGCTGCCCCCCCCAATCCATGTATATATGCTGCCCCCCCCAATCCATGTATATATGCTGCCTCCCCCCAATCCATGTATATATGCTGCCTTTCCCCCAATCCATGTATATATGCTGCCTTTCCCCCAATCCATGTATATATGCTGCCTCCCCCCAATCCATGTATATATGCTGCCTCCCCCCAATCCATGTATATATGCTGCCTCCCCCCCAATCCATGTATATATGCTGCCTCCCCCCCAATCCATGTATATATGCTGCCTCCCCCCAATCCATGTATATATGCTGCCTCCCCCCAATCCATGTATATATGCTGCCTCCCCCCCAATCCATGTATATATGCTGCCTTTCCCCCAATCCATGTATATATGCTGCCCCCCCCAATCCATGTATATATGCTGCCCCCCCCAATCCATGTATATATGCTGCCTCCCCCCCAATCCATGTATATATGCTGCCTTTCCCCCAATCCATGTATATATGCTGCCCCCCCCAATCCATGTATATATGCTGCCTCCACCCAATCCATGTATATATGCTGCCTCCCCCCAATCCATGTATATATGCTGCCTTTCCCCCAATCCATGTATATATGCTGCATCCCCCCCAATCCATGTATATATGCTGCCTCCCCCCCAATCCATGTATATATGCTGCCTCCCCCCCAATCCATGTATATATGCTGCCTCCCCCAATCCATGTATATATGCTGCCCCCCCCAATCCATGTATATATGCTGCCTGCCCCCCAATCCATGTATATATGCTGCCTTTCCCCCAATCCATGTATATATGCTGCCTCCCCCCCAATCCATGTATATATGCTGCCTCCCCCCCAATCCATGTATATATGCTGCCCCCCCCCAATCCATGTATATATGCTGCCTCCCCCCCAATCCATGTATATATGCTGCCTTCCCCAATCCATGTATATATGCTGCCTCCCCCCCAATCCATGTATATATGCTGCCTTTCCCCCAATCCATGTATATATGCTGTCTCCCCCCAATCCATGTATATATGCTGCCCCCCCCAATCCATGTATATATGCTGCCTCCCCCCCAATCCATGTATATATGCTGCCTCCCCCCCAATCCATGTATATATGCTGCCTTTCCCCCAATCCATGTATATATGCTGCCTCCCCCCCAATCCATGTATATATGCTGCCTTCCCCAATCCATGTATATATCCTGCCTCCCCCCCAATCCATGTATATATGCTGCCTCCCCCCCAATCCATGTATATATGCTGCCTCCCCCCCAATCCATGTATATATGCTGCCTTCCCCAATCCATGTATATATCCTGCCTCCCCCCCAATCCATGTATATATGCTGCCTCCCCCCAATCCATGTATATATGCTGCCTCCTCCCCAATCCATGTATATATGCTGCCTTTCCCCCAATCCATGTATATATGCTGCCTTTCCCCCAATCCATGTATATATGCTGCCCCCCCAATCCATGTATATATGCTGCCTCCCCCAATCCATGTATATATGCTGCCTCCCCCCAATCCATGTATATATGCTGCCTCCCCCCAATCCATGTATATATGCTGCCTCCCCCCAATACATGTATATATGCTGCCTCCCCCCAATCCATCTATATATGCTGCCTCCCCCCAATACATGTATATTTGCTGCCTCCCCCCAATCCATGTATATATGCTGCCCCCCCAATCCATGTATATATGCTGCCTCCCCCCCAATCCATGTATATATGCTGCCTCCCACCAATCCATGTATATATGCTGCCTCCCCCCAATCCATGTATATATGCTGCCTCCCCCCAATCCATGTATATATGCTGCCCCCCCAATCCATGTATATATGCTGCCTCCCCCCCAATCCATGTATATATGCTGCCTCCCCCCAATACATGTATATTTGCTGCCTCCCCACCAATCCATGTATATATGCTGCCTCCCCCCAATCCATGTATATATGCTGCCTCCCCCCAATCCATGTATATATGCTGCCTCCCCCCCAATCCATGTATATATGCTGCCTCCCCCCCAATCCATGTATATATGCTGCCTCCCCCCCAATCCATGTATATATGCTGCCTCCCCCCCAATCCATGTATATATGCTGCCTCCCCCCCAATCCATGTATATATGCTGCCTCCCCCCAATACATGTATATTTGCTGCCTCCCCACCAATCCATGTATATATGCTGCCTCCCCCCAATACATGTATATATGCTGCCTCCCCCCAATCCATGTATATATGCTGCCTCCCCCCAATACATGTATATATGCTGCCTCCCCCCAATCCATCTATATATGCTGCCTCCCCCCAATACATGTATATTTGCTGCCTCCCCACCAATCCATGTATATATGCTGCCTCCCCCCAATCCATGTATATATGCTGCCTCCCCCAATCCATGTATATATGCTGCCTCCCCCCAATCCATGTATATATGCTGCCTCCCCCAATCCATGTATATATGCTGCCTCCCACCCAATCCATGTATATATGCTGCCTCCCCCCCAATCCATGTATATATGCTGCCTCCCCCCAATCCATGTATATATGCTGCCTCCCCCCAATCCATGTATATATGCTGCCTCCCCCCCAATCCATGTATATATGCTGCCTCCCCCCCCAATCCATGTATATATGCTGCCTCCCCCCAATCCATGTATATATGCTGCCTCCCCCCAATCCATGTATATATGCTGCCTCCCCCCCAATCCATGTATATATGCTGCCCCCCCAATCCATGTATATATGCTGCCTCCCCACCAATCCATGTATATATGCTGCTCCCCCCAATCCATGTATATATGCTGCCTCCCCCCAATCCATGTATATATGCTGCCTCCCCCCCAATCCATGTATATATGCTGCCTCCCCCCAATCCATGTATATATGCTGCCTCCCCACCAATCCATGTATATATGCTGCCTCCCCACCAATCCATGTATATATGCTGCCTCCCCACCAATCCATGTATATATGCTGCCTCCCCCCCAATCCATGTATATATGCTGCCTCCCCCCCAATCCATGTATATATGCTGCCACCCCACCAATCCATGTATATATGCTGCCTCCCCCCAATCCATGTATATATGCTGCCTCCCCCCCAATCCATGTATATATGCTGCCTTCCCCAATCCATGTATATATGCTGTCTCCCCCCAATCCATGTATATATGCTGCCCCCCTCCAATCCATGTATATATGCTGCCTCCCCCCCAATCCATGTATATATGCTGCCTCCCCCCAATCCATGTATATATGCTGCCTCCCCCACAATCCATGTATATATGCTGCCTCCCCCCCAATCCATGTATATATGCTGCCTCCCCCCCAATCCATGTATATATGCTGCCTCCCCCCCAATCCATGTATATATGCTGCCTCCCCCCCAATCCATGTATATATGCTGCCTCCCCCCCAATCCATGTATATATGCTGCCCCCCCAATCCATGTATATATGCTGTCTCCCCCCAATCCATGTATATATGCTGCCCCCCTCCAATCCATGTATATATGCTGCCTCCCCCCCAATCCATGTATATATGCTGCCTCCCCCCAATCCATGTATATATGCTGCCTCCCCCACAATCCATGTATATATGCTGCCTCCCCCCCAATCCATGTATATATGCTGCCTCCCCCCCAATCCATGTATATATGCTGCCTCCCCCCCAATCCATGTATATATGCTGCCTCCCCCCCAATCCATGTATATATGCTGCCCCCCCCAATCCATGTATATATGCTGCCCCCCCCAATCCATGTATATATGCTGCCTCCCCCCAATCCATGTATATATGCTGCCTTTCCCCCAATCCATGTATATATGCTGCCTTTCCCCCAATCCATGTATATATGCTGCCTCCCCCCAATCCATGTATATATGCTGCCTCCCCCCAATCCATGTATATATGCTGCCTCCCCCCCAATCCATGTATATATGCTGCCTCCCCCCCAATCCATGTATATATGCTGCCTCCCCCCAATCCATGTATATATGCTGCCTCCCCCCAATCCATGTATATATGCTGCCTCCCCCCCAATCCATGTATATATGCTGCCTTTCCCCCAATCCATGTATATATGCTGCCCCCCCCAATCCATGTATATATGCTGCCCCCCCCAATCCATGTATATATGCTGCCTCCCCCCCAATCCATGTATATATGCTGCCTTTCCCCCAATCCATGTATATATGCTGCCCCCCCCAATCCATGTATATATGCTGCCTCCACCCAATCCATGTATATATGCTGCCTCCCCCCAATCCATGTATATATGCTGCCTTTCCCCCAATCCATGTATATATGCTGCATCCCCCCCAATCCATGTATATATGCTGCCTCCCCCCCAATCCATGTATATATGCTGCCTCCCCCCCAATCCATGTATATATGCTGCCTCCCCCAATCCATGTATATATGCTGCCCCCCCCAATCCATGTATATATGCTGCCTGCCCCCCAATCCATGTATATATGCTGCCTTTCCCCCAATCCATGTATATATGCTGCCTCCCCCCCAATCCATGTATATATGCTGCCTCCCCCCCAATCCATGTATATATGCTGCCCCCCCCCAATCCATGTATATATGCTGCCTCCCCCCCAATCCATGTATATATGCTGCCTTCCCCAATCCATGTATATATGCTGCCTCCCCCCCAATCCATGTATATATGCTGCCTTTCCCCCAATCCATGTATATATGCTGTCTCCCCCCAATCCATGTATATATGCTGCCCCCCCCAATCCATGTATATATGCTGCCTCCCCCCCAATCCATGTATATATGCTGCCTCCCCCCCAATCCATGTATATATGCTGCCTTTCCCCCAATCCATGTATATATGCTGCCTCCCCCCCAATCCATGTATATATCCTGCCTCCCCCCCAATCCATGTATATATGCTGCCTCCCCCCCAATCCATGTATATATGCTGCCTCCCCCCCAATCCATGTATATATGCTGCCTTCCCCAATCCATGTATATATCCTGCCTCCCCCCCAATCCATGTATATATGCTGCCTCCCCCCAATCCATGTATATATGCTGCCTTCCCCCAATCCATGTATATATGCTGCCTTCCCCCAATCCATGTATATATGCTGCCTTCCCCCAATCCATGTATATATGCTGCCCCCCCAATCCATGTATATATGCTGCCTCCCCCCCAATCCATGTATATATGCTGCCTTCCCCAATCCATGTATATATGCTGCCTCCCCCCCAATCCATGTATATATGCTGCCTTTCCCCCAATCCATGTATATATGCTGCCTTTCCCCCAATCCATGTATATATGCTGCCCCCCCAATCCATGTATATATGCTGCCCCCCCAATCCATGTATATATGCTGCCTCCCCCCCAATCCATGTATATATGCTGCCCCCCCAATCCATGTATATATGCTGCCCCCCCCAATCCATGTATATATGCTGCCCCCCCAATCCATGTATATATGCTGCCTCCCCCCAATCCATGTATATATGCTGCCTCCCCCCCAATCCATGTATATATGCTGCCTCCCCCCCAATCCATGTATATATGCTGCCTCCCCAATCCATGTATATATGCTGCCCCCCCCAATCCATGTATATATGCTGCCCCCCCAATCCATGTATATATGCTGCCTCCCCCCCAATCCATGTATATATTCCGCCTCCCCTCAATCCATGTATTTATGCTGCCTTTCCCCCCCAATCCATGTATATATGCTGCCTCCCCACCAATCCATGTATAAATGCTGCTCCCCCCACCAATCCATGTATATATGCTGCTCCCCCCCAATCCATGTATATATCCTGCCTCCCCCCAATCCATGTATATATGCTGCTCCCCCCCCAATCCATGTATATATGCTGCCCTCCCCCAATCCATGTATATATGCTGCCTCCCCCCCAATCCATGTATATATGCTGCCTCCCCCCCAATCCATGTATATATGCTGCCTCCCCCCAATCCATGTATATATGCTGCTCCCCCCCAATCCATGTATATATGCTGCCTCCCCCCAATCCATGTATATATGCTGCCTCCCCCCAATCCATGTATATATGCTGCCTCCCCCCCAATCCATGTATATATGCTTCTCCCCCCCAATCCATGTATATATGCTGCCTCCCCCCCAATCCATGTATATATGCTGCCTCCCCCCAATCCATGTATATATGCTGCTCCCCCCCAATCCATGTATATATGCTGCCTTCCCCAATCCATGTATATATGCTGCCTTCCCCAATCCATGTATATATGCTGCCCTCCCCCAATCCATGTATATATGCTGCCTCCACCCCAATCCATGTATATATGCTGCCCTCCCCCAATCCATGTATATATGCTGCCCTCCCCCAATCCATGTATATATGCTGCCCTCCCCCAATCCATGTATATATGCTGCCCTCCCCCAATCCATGTATATATACTGCTCCCCCCCAATCCATGTATATATGCTGCCCTCCCCCAATCCATGTATATATGCTGCCTTCCCCAATCCATGTATATATACTGCTCCCCCCCAATCCATGTATATATGCTGCCCCCCCAATCCATGTATATATATGCTGCCTCCTCCCCAATCCATGTACAGCACAGACCAAAAGTTTGGACACACCTTCTCATTTAAAGATTTTTCTGTATTTTCATGACTATGTAAATTGTACATTCACACTGAAGGCATCAAAACTATGAATTATCACATGTGGAATTATATACTTAACAAAAATGTGTGAAACAACTGGAAATATGTCTTATATTCTAGGGTCTTCACAGTAGCCACCTTTTGCTTTGATGACGGCTTTGCACACTCTTGGCATTCTCTTGATGAGCTTCAAGAGGTAGTCACCGGAAATGGTCTTCACTTCACAGGTGTGCCCTGTCAGGTTTAATAAGTGGGATTTCTTGCCTTATAAATGGGGTTGGGACCATCAGTTGTGTTGTGCAGAAGTCTGGTGGATACACAGCTGATAGTCCTCCTGAATAGACTGTTAGAATTTGTATTATGGCAAGAAAAAAGCAGCTAAGTAAAGAAAGTGACCATCATTACTTTAAGAAATGATGGTCAGTCAGTCCGAAAAATTGGGCAAACTTTGAAAGTGTCCCCAAGTGCAGTTGCAAAAACCATCAAGTGCTACAAAGAAACTGGCTCACATGAGGACCACCCCAGGAAAGGAAGACCAAGAGTCACCTCTGCTTCTGAGGATAAGTTTATCCGAGTCACCAGCCTCAGAAATCGCAGGTTAACAGCAGCTCAGATTAGAGACCAGGTCAATGCCACACAGAGTTCTAGCAGCAGACACATCTCTACAACAACTGTTAAGAGGAGACTTTGTGCAGCAGGCCTTCATGGTAAAATAGCTGCTAGGAAACCACGGCTAAGGACAGGCAACAAGCAGAAGAGACTTGTTTGGGCTAAAGAACACAAGGAATGGACATTAGACCAGTGGAAATCTGTGCTTTGGTCTGATGAGTCCAAATTTGAGATCTTTGGTTCCAACCACCGTGTCTTTGTACGACCCAGAAAAGTGAACGGATGGACTCTACATGCCTGGTTCCCACCGTGAAGCATGGAGGAGGAGGTGTGATGGTGTGGGGGTGTTTGCTGGTGACACTGGTGGGGATTTATTCAAAATTGAAGGCATACTGAACCAGCATGGCTACCACAGCATCTCGCAGCGGCATGCTATTCCATCCGGTTTGCGTTTAGTTGGACCATCATTTATTTTTCAACAGGACAATGACCTCAAACACACCTCCAGGCTGTGTAAGGGCTATTTGACCAAGAAGGAGAGTGATGGGGGGCTACGCCAGATGACCTGGCCTCCACAGTCACCAGACCTGAACCCAATCGAGATGGTTTGGGGTGAGCTGGACCGCAGAGTGAAGGCAAAAGGGCCAACAAGTGCTAAGCATCTCTGGGAACTCCTTCAAGATTGTTGGAAGACCATTTCCGGTGACTACCTCTTGAAGCTCAACAAGAGAATGCCAAGAGTGTGCAAAGCAGTCATCAAAGCAAAAGGTGGCTACTGTGAAGACCCTAGAATATAAGACATATTTTCAGTTGTTTCACACTTTTTTGTTAAGTATATAATTCCACATGTGGTAATTCATAGTTTTGATGCCTTCAGTGTGAATGGACAATTATCATAGTCATGAAAATACAGAAAAATCTTTAAATGAGAAGGTGTGTCCAAACTTTTGGTCTGTACTGTATATATGCTGCCCCCCGTCAATCCATTTATATATGCTGCCTCCTCCCTCCCCCCCAATCCTTGTACAGTGGTGGCCAAAAGTATTGGCACCCCTGCAATTCTGTCAGATAATACTCAGTTTCTTCCTGATTGCAATCACAAATTCTTTGGTCTTATTATCTTCATTTAATTTGTCTTCAATGAAAAAACACAAAAAGAATTGTCCTAAAGCCAAATTGGATATAATTCCACACCAAACCTAAAAAAGGGGGTGGACAAAAGTATTGGCACTGTTTGAAAAATCCTGTGCTGCTTCTGTAATTGGTGTAATTAACAGCACCTGTAACTTACCTGTGGCACCTAACAGGTGTTGGCAATAACTAAATCGCACTTGCAGCCAGTTACCATGGATTAAAGTTGACTCAACTTCTGTCCTGTGTCCTTGTGTGACCACATTGAGCATGGAGAAAAGAAAGAAGACCAAAGAACTGTCTGAGAACTTGAGAAACCAAATTGTGAGGAAGCATGAGCAATCTCAAGGCTACAAGTCCATCTCCAAAGACCTGAATGTTCCTGTGTCTTCCGTGCGCAGTGTCATCAAGAAGTGTAAAGCCTATGGCACTGTGGCTAACCTCCCTAGATGTGGACGGAAAAGAAAAATTGACGAGAGATTTCAACACAAGATTGTGCAGATGGTGGATAAAGAACCTCGACTAACATCCAAACAAGTTCAAGCTGCCCTGCAGTCCGAGGGTACAACAGTGTCACCCCGTACTATCCGTCGGCGTCTGAATGAAAAGGGACTGTATGGTAGGATACCCAGGAAGACCCCGCTTCTTACCCCGAGACAGAAAAAAGCCAGGCTGGAGTTTGCCAAAACTTACCTGAGACAGCCTAAAACGTTTTGGAAGAATGTTCTCTGGTCAGATGAGACAAAAGTAGATGGGAAAAAGCATCAACATAGAGTGTACAGGAAAAAAAAAGAGGCATTCAAAGAAAAGAACACGGTCCCTACAGTCAAACATGGCGGAGGTTCCCTGATGTTTTGGGGTTGCTTTGCTGCCTCTGGCACTGGACTGCTTGACCGTGTGCATGGCATTATGAAGTCTGAAGACTACCAACAAATTTTGAAGCATAATGTAGGGCCCAGTGTGAGAAAGCTGGGTCTCCCTCAGAGGTCTTGGGTCTTCCAGCAGGACAATGACCCAAAACACACTTCCAAAAGCACTATAAAATGGTTTGAGAGAAAGCACTGGAGACTTCTAAGGTGGCCAGCAATGAGTCCAGACCTGAATCCCATAGAACACCTGTGGAGAGATCTCAAAATGGCAGTTTGGAGAAGGCACCCTTCAAATATCAGGGACCTGGAGCAGTTTACCAAAGAAGAATGGTCTACAATTCCAGCAGAGCAATGTAAGAAACTCATTGATGGTTACCGGAAGCGGTTGTTCGCAGTTATTTTGGCTAAAGGTTGTGCAACCTAGTATTAGGCTGAGGGTGCCAATACTTTTGTCTGGCCCATTTTTGGAGTTTTGTGTGAAATGATCAATGATTTGATTTTTGCTTCATTCTCTTTTGTGTTTTTTTCCTTGCAAGCAAATTAAATGAAGAGAATAAGACCAAAGAATTTGTGACTGCAATCATTTTCAGGAAGAAACTGAGTATTATCTGACAGAATTGCAGGGGTGCCAATACTTTTGGCCACCACTGTATATATGCTGCCTCCCCCCCAATCCATGTATATATGCTGCCTTTCCCCCCAATCCATGTATATATGCTGCCTCCCCCCCAATCCATGTATATATGCTGCCTCCCCCCAATCCATGTATATATGCTGCCCCCCCAATTCATGTATACTGTATGCTAGCTCCCCCCCAATCCTTGTATATACAGTGCCTACAAGTAGTATTCAACCCCCTGCAGATTTAGCTGGTTTGATAAGATGCAAATAAGTTAAAGCCTTCAAACTGCAAACGAGAGAAGGTTTTATGAACAGAAGCATAAATCTTACAAACCAAAAAGTTATGTTGCTCAGTTGAATTTTATTAAATTTTAAACATAAAAGTGTGGGTCAATTATTATTCAACCCCTATGTTTAATATTTTGTGGAATAACCCTTGCTTGCAATTACAGCTAATAATCGTCTTTTCTAAGACCTGATCAGGCCGGCACAGGTCTGTGGAGTTATCTTGGCCCACTCCTCCATGCAGATCTTCTCCAAGTTATCTAGGTTCTTTGGGTGTCTCATGTGGACTTTATTCTTGAGCTCCTTCCACAAGTTTTCAATTGGGTTAAGGTCAGGAGACTGACTAGGCCGCTCCAACACCTTGACTTTTTCCCTCTTGAACCAGGCCTTGGTTTTCTTGGCTGTGTGCTTTGGGTCGTTGTCTTGTTGGAAGATAAAATTACGACCCATCTTAAGATCCTTGATGGAGGAGCGGAGGTTCTTGGCCAAAATCTCCAGGTAGGCCGTGCTATCCATCTTCCCATGGATGTGGACCAGATGGCCAGGCCCCTTGGCTGAGAAACAGCCCCACAGCATGATGCTGCCACCACCATGCTTGACTGTAGGGATGGTATTCTTGGGGTCGTATGCAGTGCCATCCAGTCTCCAAACGTCACGTGTGTGGTTGGCACCAAAGATCTCGATCTTGGTCTCATCAGACCATAGAACCTTGAACCAGTCTGTCTCAGAGTCCTCCAAGTGATCATGAGCAAACTGTAGACGAGCCTTGACATGACGCTTTGAAAGTAAAGGTACCATACAGGCTCGTCTGGAACGGAGACCATTGCGGTGGAGTACATTACTTATGGTATTGACTGAAACCAATGTCCCCACTGCCATGAGATCTTCCCGGAGCTCCTTCCTTGTTGTCCTTGGGCTAGCCTTGACCGTTCGGACAAGCCTGGCCTCGGCACGGGAGGACACTTTCAAAGGCTGTCCTGGCCGTGGAAGGCTAACAGTAGTTCCATAAGCCTTCCACTTACGGATGATGCTCCCAACAGTGGAGACAGGTAGGCCCAACTCCTTGGAAAGGGTTTTGTGCCCCTTGCCAGCCTTGTGACCCTCCACGATCTTGTCTCTGATGGCCTTGGAATGCTCCTTTGTCTTTCCCATGTTGACCATGTCTGAGTGCTGTTCACAAGTTTGGGGAGGGTCTTAAATAGTCAGAAAAGGCTGGCAAAAGAGATCTTTAATCCACACATGTGAAGCTCATTATTCTTGGTGCCTGAACTACTTCTTAATACTTTAGGGGGACCAAACAGAATTCTTGTGGTTTGAGGGGTTGAATAATAAATGACACTCTGAATTAACTTTTAACGTTTAAAAAAAAAAAATAATAATAATAATTTGCTGCAGTGCATTTCCCACTTCCAGGCTGATCTACAGTACAAATGTCACAATGCCAAGTTAATTCCGCATGTGTCAACCAGCTAAATCTGCAGGGGGTTGAATACCACTTGTAGGCACTGTATGCTGCCCAATCCATGTATAGATGCTGCTTTCCCCCCCAATCCATGTATATATGCTTCCCTCCCCAATCCATGTATATATGCTGCCTCCCCCCCAATCCATGTATATATGCTGCCCCCCCAATCCATGTATATATGCTGCCCCCCCAATCCATGTATATATGCTGCCCTCCCCAATCCATGTATATATGCTGCCTCCCCCCCAATCCATGTATATATGCTGCCCCCCCAATCCATGTATATATGCTGCCCTCCCCAATCCATGTATATATGCTGCCTTCCCCCCAATCCATGTATATATGCTGCCCCCCAATCCATGTATATATGCTGCCCTCCCCAATCCATGTATATATGCTGCCTTCCCCCCAATCCATGTATATATGCTGCCTCCCCCCCAATCCATGTATATATGCTGCCTCCCCCCCAATCCATGTATATATGCTGCCTTTTCCCCCCAATCCATGTATATATGCTGCCTCCCCCCAATCCATGTATACAGTGCCTACAAGTAGTATTCAACCCCCTGCAGATTTAGCTGGTTTGATAAGATGCAAATAAGTTAGAGCCTTCAAACTGCAAACGAGAGTAGGTTTTATGAACAGAAGCATAAATCTTACAAACCAAAAAGTTATGTTGCTCAGTTGAATTTTATTAAATTTTAAACATAAAAGTGTGGGTCAATTATTATACAACCCCTATGTTTAATATTTTGTGGAATAACCCTTGTTTGCAATTACAGCTAATAATCGTCTTTTATAAGACCTGATCAGGCCGGCACAGGTCTGTGGAGTTATCTTGGCCCACTCCTCCATGCAGATCTTCTCCAAGTTATCTAGGTTCTTTGGGTGTCTCATGTGGACTTTATTCTTGAGCTTCTTCCACAAGTTTTCAATTGGGTTAAGGTCAGGAGACTGACTAGGCCACTCCAACACCTTGACTTTTTCCCTATTGAACCAGGCCTTGGTTTTCTTGGCTGTGTGCTATGGGTCGTTGTCTTGTTGGAAGATGAAATTACGACCCATCTTAAGATCCTTGATGGAGGAGCGGAGGTTCTTGGCCAAAATCTCCAGGTAGGCCGTGCTATCCATCTTCCCATGGATGCGGACCAGATGGCCAGGCCCCTTGGCAGAGAAACAGCCCCACAGCATGATGCTGCCACCACCATGCTTGACTGTAGGGATGGTATTCTTGGGGTCGTATGCAGTGCCATCCAGTCTCCAAACGTCACGTGTGTGGTTGGCGCCAAAGATCTCGATCTTGGTCTCATCAGACCATAGAACCTTGAACCAGTCTGTCTCAGAGTCCTCCAAGTGATCATGAGCAAACTGTAGACAAGCCTTGACATGACGCTTTGAAAGTAAAGGTACCTTACGGGCTCGTCTGGAACGGAGACCATTGCGGTGGAGTATGTTACTTATGGTATTGACTGAAACCAATGTCCCCACTGCCATGAGATCTTCCCGGAGCTCCTTCCTTGTTGTCCTTGGGTTAGCCTGGACTCTTCGGACAAGCCTGGCCTCGGCACGGGAGGACACTTTCAAAGGCTGTCCTGGCCGTGGAAGGCTAACAGTAGTTCCATAAGCCTTCCACTTACGGATGATGCTCCCAACAGTGGAGACAGGTAGGCCCAACTCCTTGGAAAGGGTCTTGTACCCCTTGCCAGCCTTGTGACCCTCCACGATCTTGTCTCTGATGGCCTTGGAATGCTCCTTTGTCTTTCCCATGTTGACCATGTCTGAGTGCTGTTCACAAGTTTGGGGAGGGTCTTAAATAGTCATAAAAGGCTGGCAAAAGAGATCTTTAATCCACACATGTGAAGCTCATTATTCTTGGTGCCTGAACTACTTCTTAATACTTTAGGGGGACCAAACAGAATTCTTGTGGTTTGAGGGGTTGAATAATAAATGACACTCTGAATTAACTTTTAACGTTTAAAAAAAAAAAAAAAATAATAATAATTTGCTGCAGTGCATTTCCCACTTCCAGGCTGATCTACAGTACAAATGTCACAATGCCAAGTTAATTCCGCATGTGTCAACCAGCTAAATCTGCAGGGGGTTGAATACTACTTGTAGGCACTGTATATGCTGCCTCCCCCCCAATCCATGTATATATGCTGCCCCCCCCAATCCATGTATATATGCTGCCCTCCCCAATCCATGTATATATGCTGCCTCCCCCCCAATCCATGTATATATGCTGCTCCCCCCCAATCCATGTATATATGCTGCCTCCCCCCCAATCCATGTATATATGCTGCTCCCCCCAATCCATGTATTTATGCCGCCTCCCCCCAATCCATGTATATATGCTGCCTTTTCTCCCCAATCCATGTATATATGCTGCCTCCCCCCCAATCCATGTATATATTCCGCCTCCCCCCCAATCCATGTATATATGCTGGCTTCCCCCCCAATCCATGTATATATGCTGCCTCCCCCCCAATCCATGTATATATGCTGCCTCCCCCCCAATCCATGTATATATGCTGCCTCCCCCCCAATCCATGTATATATGCTGCCTCCCCCTCAATCCATGTATATATGCTGGCTCCCCCCCCAATCCATGTATATATGCTGCCTCCCCCCAATCCATGTATATATGCTGCCCCCCCCAATCCATGTATATATGCTGCCTCCCCCCCAATCCATGTATATATGCTGACCCCCCCAATCCATGTATATATGCTGCCTTCTCCAATCCATGTATATATGCTGCCTCCCCCCAATCCATGTATATATGCTGCCTTCCTCAATCCATGTATATATGCTGCCTCCCCCCCAATCCATGTATATATGCTGCCTCCCCACCAATCCATGTATATATGCTGCCTCCCCCCCCAATCCATGTATATATGCTGCCTCCCCACCAATCCATGTATATATGCTGCCTCCCCCCAATCCATGTATATATGCTGCTCCCCCCAATCCATGTATATATGCTGCCTCCCCCCCAATCCATGTATATGACGCGCCCCTGGGCCTGTGTCGCGCTGCGTTGCGCACGCGGGAGCTTACCCGGAGCCGGATCTCTTGAGGGTTGTAGTCTCGTGGCGGTGACCCGGTCCGTGCCCAGGGAGTCCAACTGAGCGGCGATGTAACAGCGGTAGATGCAGGACGACTACGCCACCCGTTGAATGCAGCTATGGAGCTGCCGCTGCAGGACAGTCCGCTGAGGCCGGTGGATGGATGGTGCAGCGTAGATGGTATAACCCCCAACGGGAGGGGTATGGCCTCAGGGCAGCAGATGTGGATGATGGGGGTAGCAGGAACCACTCAGAGACGGTGCGGTGTAATTCAGGGTCTTTACTGGTAACAACGATAGACCCTCCCGGAGTACTTGCTAGTGAACGGGGCCTGGTCAGTCCTTGAGCAGATGGGATCTCCCCTGGCCAGGCGGAGTTGTAGGCCTCCCAAACTGACTGTACTCTTCTGGCTACCTTGCTAGAAGCGGATATAAGTAGCCCACGTCCCTGAGTGTACCGTGTGGTGCTCACCCGTATGGCCGGTGACTCGGGGCCTTCTAATGGCTTCCGCTCCACGATGGCGGTGCTGGTCCCACGCGTGTGACCGTGCCTTCGGGTTTCTGGGCCTGAGGACCTGAAATCCCCTGCCGGTCGGCTTCTGCTGCTGGGTAAGAGTTAGTCCCCACAGCCTCGGACGCCGGGTCCGGTAAGAAAGCTTCTCAGTCAGGGCGAGCTCTGCAGCTGCCAGCCCCTGACTCGTAGTAATATTGCTCCCAATGAGCTTCTGCTGTTTCTTCCTATGCTGCTTCTCTGTCTCTACTCTCCTTGACTGACTAACCCTGCCTCAGCCCAGGGTTTATACAGGGGAAGTTCTTCCCCTCCCAAGACTGGGCAGGAGGTGTGGCATGCACAGGATCCCTGACCAAAGGACCTCCCACCTGCTCTCAGACATAACATTACATTACTGTGGAAAACCAGACCCCTGGGGTGCCACATTCCCCCCTAGTGAAATTTAGTACTCCGGGACTAAACATATTTTAGAAAAACATAACAAGATATAACAACAATAACAGTACAATAAGAAGAAACACATAAAGGTGGTCATGGCATGTCCGTAACCGGGTGCAGTCTTTGAAGAAAAGCAAGGTGTCCATTTCACCAAAACAGGGAGACGTAACCAGGTAGGGGTCTGTCCTACCCCGAGTCCTTAACAGTCTCTAGTCCATCCTGGGTTACGCTCCAACTATGTACAAGGATTCCCGGTAAATCCACCAAGGATTCCTAAAAATAACTGGAAACACAAAATTATACACAAGCAACAATACACAGATAAACATAAATAAAACAATTTATACACTTCAAATCCTCCAGCGTGCGGGTAACTGGCCTCTAGTGGCCCTAGTGGACCTACGGAGCTGACTGTCTAGCCCTGAACTACAGGGTGTAGGAGCTGTCAAGGGTAAACTGGGCAGCTGTCTACCGGCTCTTTGTCTCACTAGGGGTACGGCAGGCTCACTATAAGCAGAGGGTTGATCCTCCTGTTCTGCTTGTGTGGAGTCTTCTGCCTCCTGGACCGGCTGTTCTTCCAGCTCTACCTGTTGCTCCGTAGGTGCTTGGGATGCTGGTTGGAGGAAGGTGAGTACGGGTACCACAACTGCACCATTGACTTGAGTCCAAGACCGAGGGAAGTCCCCGAGCACAGTACTAACCATATCTTCCCTTTCCTCTACGGGTCGATGGTCTTCTTGTTCCTCTTCAGGGTTCCTCAGTTGTTCGGGACACTTCTTCAGGTGGTCCCGGGATACAATGGCTGTGGTTTCCCCTCCGTCTTTACTGATGGTACAAACCTTCGGGTTCTCGTGGCTTGAGGGCAGTACGGTGTACGGGTCCTTCTCCCACTGGTCATCCAACTTGTGGAGCCGTCTCTTCCTCTTCAAGACCTGCTCTCCGGGTACCAGGGGAACAGCGGGAGCATACTGGTTGTAAGTTTTCTCTTGTCTTTCCCTAGCCTGACAGAGACTTCGCTCCACGCTCTCCTGTACTCTCCGGTACTGCTGCTGCCTCTCTGTGTCCCAGTCTGTTTCTGGTGAAGTGTCCTCGGGTGTCAGGACTCCCATTTCCAGGTCAACAGGTAACTTACCAGGTCTTGCCCTCATTAGGTAAGCCGGGGTACAGTTGGTGGAACCTACCGGGATGTGGTTGTATAGGTCCACCAGATCGGGCAACTTCTCAGGCCACAGACTGCGTTCTTCCAGGGGCAACGTTTTTAGAAGATCCATTACCACCTGGTTCATTTTCTCACAAAGTCCATTAGTTTGCGGATGGTAGGGTGTCGTCCTTATCTTCCGGCAGCCATACAGATTGCAGAATTCCTGGAAGACCTCCGCTTCAAAGGCAGGTCCCTGGTCCGTCAGCACTTGGTCCGGGTACCCGTGTGGACGGCAAAAGTGCTGCTGGAAGGCTCTAGCTGCTGTTTGAGCCGTTAAGTCCTTGACGGGGACGACAACCAGAAACCGGGAGTAATGATCCACGATGGTTAACGCGTAGACGTAGCCACTTCTGCTTGGGGTCAGTTTTACATGATCCAAGGCTACCAGTTCCAACGGTTGCCGGGTGACGATGGACTGCAGGGGAGTCTTCTGGCTGGCACGGTCCTTCCTTCTCAGGTTGCACGGGCCACAGTCTCTGCACCACTTCTCGATGGTTCCCCTCATGCCTACCCAGTGGAACCGCTCGCGCAGCAGGAACTCCAGCTTCTTCCACCCGAAGTGTCCAGCTCCGTCGTGGTATGCCTCCATCACCATGGCTGCGTCTCTTCGTGGCACCACTACTTGCCAGAGTAATTCATGCGTCCGGGAGTTAACCATTCTGCGGCACAACTTCCCTTTGTAAAGGAACAGTCGACTCTTCTCTGCCCATAGTTGTTTGGCTTCCTCCGGAGCGTCTGGTTCAAGGCGAGCCTCCGGCCGAGTCAGCATCTCCTTCACCAGTCGGACGGCAGGGTCGCTGTCTTGCGTTTCCGCCCAGTTGTAGTGGGGTAAGGGGTTCAACGTAGCAGTCTGCTTACTCCTTACCCGGTGGGAATACTGGATAGTCCCATGACGGTGGAATGCAGGGAGTTCAACTTCTTCCAGTCCCTCCGGATCTTCTCCTCCGTCCGGCAGGTTGGGCATCCTGGACAGGGCGTCCGCGTTGGTATTGGAGCGTCCTGCCCGGTATTTGATTGTGAACTCGTAGTTGGACAGACGGGCCATCCACCTCTGCTCCAGGGCACCGAGTCTTGCCGTGTCCAGGTGTGTCAACGGGTTGTTATCCGTGTACACGGTGAACCGAGAAGAAGCGAGGTAATGCTTAAAGCGCTCGGTGACTGCCCATACTACGGCCAGGAACTCTAACTTAAATGAGCTGTAATTCTCGGGGTTCCTTTCGGTGGGTCGCAGTTTTCGGCTGGCATAGGCGATTACTCGTTCCTTCCCCTGCTGGATCTGGGACAGTACGGCTCCTAGCCCGATGTTACTGGCGTCGGTGTAGAGGATAAAGGGCTGGCTATAATCCGGGTACGCCAGGATTTCGTCCCCCGTGAGGGCCATCTTCAGCTGGCGGAAGGACTCTTCTTCCAGCTCCTCCCATTTGAAGGGCGGCTTCTGGTTCTTGGCCTTCCGGGACTGGCCTATCAGGAGGTCCTGCATAGGTGCTGCCTTTTTGGTGAAACCGGGAATAAACCTTCGGTAGTAGCCTACCAACCCGAGGAACTGCCGCACTTCTTTTACGCTGGAGGGGCTTGGCCATTCCTTAATTGCGGTGATCTTATCAGGGTCGGGAGCCACTCCGTCAGCGCTCACCACGTGTCCCAGGTACTGCACCTTTGGTTTCAGGAGGTGACACTTGGAGGGTTTCACCTTTAGGCCGTAACTTGCCAGAGCTTCGAACACTTCCGCCAGGTGTTTCAGGTGGTCCTCATACGTCTTGGAATATACGATGACATCGTCCAGGTACAACAGGACCGTGTCGAAGTTTCTGTGGCCCAGACAACACTCCATTAGTCGTTGGAAGGTTCCCGGTGCGTTGCAGAGTCCGAACGGCATGCAGGTGAACTCGCTAAGTCCCATCGGGGTGGTGAATGCGGTCTTCTCCCGGTCCGCCTCTGCTACAGGAACCTGCCAGTACCCGCTAGTGAGATCCAAGGTAGAGAAGAAGTTAGCAGATCTTAAAGCAGCCAATGACTCCTCTATCCTTGGTAAGGGGTACGCATCCTTGTGTGTGATACGATTGATTTTCCGGTAATCTACACACATCCTCATGGTGTTGTCTTTCTTTCGGACTAAGACTAGTGGAGCTGCCCAGGGGCTACAGCTATCCCTGATCACCCCAGCCTCCTTCATGTCTCTAAGCATCCCCTTGGCGTGTTGGTAGTGGGCAGGGGGTACGGGTCGATACCTCTCTTTTATAGGAGGATGGTCTCCCGTGGGGATGTGGTGTTCTACCCCCTTGACTCGCCCGAAGTCTAACGGGTGTTTACTGAACACTCTCTCGTACTCCTGAACCACCCGATAGACTCCTTGTTTCTGGTGTGCGGGAGTGGAGTCAGTACCCAGATGGAGGACTGGTGTCAGCAACTACATGTTTTTCTTAGAGCCGTTACCTTCCGCCGGGTGAGATGGAGGCAAGGGTTCCACAGATTGTATAGAATTTTGGTTAATGGTATATAATTTGGCTAGCGTGGCATACCGGGGCAGGTACACTTCCCTCTCCCCGATATTTATTATGCGAACGGGCACCCTCCCATGGCGTACATCAACCACCCCCCGTGCTGTCAAAATGGTGGGCCTACTGTCCGAGTAAACTGGTTCTACCATTGCCTGGTAATCTCTACCTCTCAGACCAATAGCTGCCCGGCACCAAATCATCATTTCACTTTTTGGGGGCATGGCAATAGGAAAAGGGTCACACATTCTTACGCTACCAATCTCACCGCCGGAGAGTTCCACCTGTTGCCGTCGCATCAGTGCCCGGATCTCTTTCTGGAGCACCCGCTGCTCGCCGGAGCTGGCGTTCTTGGCAACCTGCTGTAAAAGGAAAATCACCTCTGCAAGACAATTTTCAATTACATTAGTTCCTAGAGTTATTTTTGGGTGACTCTCATGTTTGTCAATATCTACAATGATCAGTCCCTGTGCTGCCAGTTCGACTCTACCGATTTTGATGGTCACCTCTTTAAATCCGATCTGTGGCACGGGCTGGCCATTGCTGGCGATGATACTCAAGTCGTCGTCAGGGTAGCGGGTAATATCCGAGTCATTCCAGTACTGCTTAAAGAGCACGTACGGGATGGTGGTGACCTGTGACCCGGTGTCCAGTAGGGCACTCATGGGAATGCCATCCAGTACCACAGGCAAGACTGGACGTCCTCCCACATATCTGTCGCGCCAGTTCGATGGGCCTGGTGATCTTTTTCCTGGGGGTTGGCCCTCTACCCCAGGTTGTGCCCGTTTAAAGAACAGTACCTTGCCATATGTCCAGGTTGATTGCAGCGGCGGCAGATGGGTCGTCCGTCCTCGCTGTATCGGTCACTGGGTCTTCCTCTGGCCGGTGGGGTCCTCCTTGGTCGACGCCACGGGATGTCCTCCGGTCCGGATGCCAGCTGGATCTTCCCTGGGGTGGAAACCTGTAAAGACTGCACAGTTCGGGTTAGCGCAGCAACGCTCTTAGCTAGCTCTTGGACCTGATGGTGTAGGTCTGGAGCCGGGTCATTGTCCAAAGCCTGCGCATCAGCTCCCACAGGCCCTGCCGACAAGGGCGCCGCCTCCTGGTGGTAAGTGCTAGCTGGGCGCCTGTGGGTCACAACGCCACCCGGTGCCGGTTCTCGGAGCACCCGGATGGCTCTGTCCTTGAACTGTGCAAAGCCCAGATGGGGATCCTGTAAGGCCATTGCCCGCAACTGGGTTCGGTGGGTATTACAATACAGTCCCTCTATAAACTGTTCGGTCAACAGCCTGTCCTCGTTTCCCACTCCATCAGGGTCGGTCTGCTTAATGGCCCTCAGGGCCTCTTGTAGGTTTAGTGCATAGTCCCTTATACTCTCATGCGCTCGCTGCTTGCACCCGTAGAATCTAAGCTTAATCTCGGCTGAGGTGCGGGTATCAAAGGTGTCCTTCAGCCGGGTTAGTATCCCTGCGACAGTCTTCCTCCCAGGTGGCCAGGATTTTACTTCCCTTTTGGCTGCCCCGGTTAGTTGGGCCACCAGGATGCTCACTTTTTGCTCTTCTGTGAGGGGGTACACCTGGAAGAGGCTATCCAGCTTTTCTCTAAAGTCATGCAGGGTATGTGACTCCCCTGAGTACTGGGGTAGCCAAGCTGCTCCCGGGATATAGGGCATGGTGAAGGGCATAACTGCAGCAGCGGTAGCACTGGCGGGGGTTGAGGCAGTGAAGCTCTCCTCCGTATCCAACATCTTCCTCCCCCCTAGTGGACCGTGGCCTACCTTGCGATGATCCTGTTCCGTAGGCCGCGGCTCCGCAGTGGATCGTCAGGGTTGAGGACCTTCCGTCGCGCTCCTGTGACGTCGGCGTCTGCTGGGCTCCTTCCAGGACCTTACGCAACGTCCGGACGTGGGGCGGGGCTTCAGTTCTCGCGCGCTTTCGGAGTCCACGCCCCTCTTCTTCCCGCGCGGCGTCCTCAAGATGGCGTCCAATGGCGGGAAAACTCCACGGATGGCGGGAAGAAGGCAGAAGATGGCGCCGGATGGCGGGAAACTTCACCGATGGCGGGAAGAAGGCTGAAGATGGCGCCGGATGGCGGGAATCTTCACCACAGGTAAGTTTGAAAAGTCTCTTTTTCAGGCACGCAGTACCCGGTGGTTGCGGGCACGAAATCCTGCCGACTACGCCAAAGTTGACGCGCCCCTGGGCCTGTGTCGCGCTGCGTTGCGCACGCGGGAGCTTACCCGGAGCCGGATCTCTTGAGGGTTGTAGTCTCGTGGTGGTGACCCGGTCCGTGCCCAGGGAGTCCAACTGAGCGGCGATGTAACAGCGGTAGATGCAGGACGACTACGCCACCCGTTGAATGCAGCTATGGAGCTGCCGCTGCAGGACAGTCCGCTGAGGCCGGTGGATGGATGGTGCAGCGTAGATGGTATAACCCCCAACGGGAGGGGTATGGCCTCAGGGCAGCAGATGTGGATGATGGGGGTAGCAGGAACCACTCAGAGACGGTGCGATGTAATTCAGGGTCTTTACTGGTAACAACGATAGACCCTCCCGGAGTACTTGCTAGTGAACGGGGCCTGGTCAGTCCTTGAGCAGATGGGATCTCCCCTGGCCAGGCGGAGTTGTAGGCCTCCCAAACTGACTGTACTCTTCTGGCTACCTTGCTAGAAGCGGATATAAGTAGCCCACGTCCCTGAGTGTACCGTGTGGTGCTCACCCGTATGGCCGGTGACTCGGGGCCTTCTAATGGCTTCCGCTCCACGATGGCGGTGCTGGTCCCACGCGTGTGACCGTGCCTTCGGGTTTCTGGGCCTGAGGACCTGAAATCCCCTGCCGGTCGGCTTCTGCTGCTGGGTAAGAGTTAGTCCCCACAGCCTCGGACGCCGGGTCCGGTAAGAAAGCTTCTCAGTCAGGGCGAGCTCTGCAGCTGCCAGCCCCTGACTCGTAGTAATATTGCTCCCAATGAGCTTCTGCTGTTTCTTCCTATGCTGCTTCTCTGTCTCTACTCTCCTTGACTGACTAACCCTGCCTCAGCCCAGGGTTTATACAGGGGAAGTTCTTCCCCTCCCAAGACTGGGCAGGAGGTGTGGCATGCACAGGATCCCTGACCAAAGGACCTCCCACCTGCTCTCAGACATAACATTACATTACTGTGGAAAACCAGACCCCTGGGGTGCCACATATATATGCTACCTCCCCCCCAATCCATGTATGTATGCTGCCTTCCCCAATCCATGTATATATGTTGCCCCCCCAATCCATGTATATATGCTGCCCCCCCAATCCATGTATATATGCTGCCCCCCCAATCCATGTATATATGCTGCCTCCCCCCCAATCCATGTATATATGCTGCCTCCCCCCCAATCCATGTATATATGCTGCCTCCCCCCCAATCCATGTATATATGCTGCCTCCCCAATCCATGTATATATGCTGCCTCCCCCCAATCCATGTATATATGCTGCCTCCCCCCAATCCATGTATATATGCTGCCTCCCCCCCAATCCATGTATATATGCTGCTCCCCCCAATCCATGTATATATGCTGCCTCCCCCCCAATCCATGTATATATGCTGCTCCCCCCAATCCATGTATATATGCTGCCTCCCCACCAATCCATGTATATATGCTGCCTCCCCCCAATCCATGTATATATGCTGCTCCCCCCAATCCATGTATATATGCTGCCCCCCCCAATCCATGTATATATGCTGCCTCCCCACCAATCCATGTATATATGCTGCTCCCCCCCCAATCCATGTATATATGCTGCTCCCCCCCCAATCCATGTATATATGCTGCCCTCCTCCCCAATCCATGTATATTTGCTGCCTCCCCCCACCAATCCATGTATATATGCTGCCTCCCCCCAATCCATGTATATATGCTGCTCCCCCCAATCCATGTATATATGCTGCCTCCCCCCCAATCCATGTATATATGCTGCCTCCCCCCCAATCCATGTATATATGCTGCCTTCCCCAATCCATGTATATATGCTGCCTCCCCCCAATCCATGTATATATGCTGCCCCCCCAATCCATGTATATATGCTGCCTCCCCCCCAATCCATGTATATATGCTGCCTCCCCCCAATCCATGTATATATGCTGCCTCCCCCCAATCCATGTATATATGCTTCCTCCCCCCCAATCCATGTATATATGCTGCTCCCCCCCAATCCATGTATATATGCTGCCTCCCCCCAATCCATGTATATATGCTTCCTCCCCCCCCAATCCATGTATATATGCTGGCTCCCCCAATCCATGTATATATGCTGCTCCCCCCCAATCCATGTATATATGCTGCTCCCCCCCAATCCATGTATATATGCTGCCTCCCCCCCAATCCATGTATATATGCTGCCTCCCCCCCAATCCATGTATATATGCTGCCTCCCCAATCCATGTATATATGCTGCCTCCCCCCAATCCATGTATATATGCTGCCTCCCCCAATCCATGTATATATGCTGCCTCCTCCCAATCCATGTATATATGCTGCCTCCTCCCCAATCCATGTATATATGCTGCCTCCACCCAATCCATGTATATATGCTGCCTCCCCCCCAATCCATGTATATATGCTGCCTCCCCCCAATCCATGTATATATGCTGGCTCCCCCAATCCATGTATATATACTGCTCCCCCCCAATCCATGTATATATGCTGCCTCCCCCCCCAATCCATGTATATATGCTGCCTCCCCCCCAATCCATGTATATATGCTGCCTCCCCAATCCATGTATATATGCTGCCCCCCCAATCCATGTATATATGCTGCCTCCCCCCCCAATCCATGTATATATGCTGCCTCCCCCCAATCCATGTATATATGCTGCCTCCTCCCAATCCATGTATATATGCTGCCTCCCCCCCCAATCCATGTATATATGCTGCCTCCCCCCAATCCATGTATATATGCTGCCTCCTCCCAATCCATGTATATATGCTTCCTCCCCCCCAATCCATGTATATATGCTGCCTCCCCCCAATCCATGTATATATGCTGGCTCCCCCAATCCATGTATATATACTGCTCCCCCCCAATCCATGTATATATGCTGCCTCCCCCCCCAATCCATGTATATATGCTGCCTCCCCCCCAATCCATGTATATATGCTGCCTCCCCAATCCATGTATATATGCTGCCCCCCCAATCCATGTATATATGCTGCCTCCCCCCCAATCCATGTATATATGCTGCCTCCCCCCAATCCATGTATATATGCTGCCTCCCCAATCCATGTATATATGCTGCCTCCCCCCAATCCATGTATATATGCTGCCTCCCCCAATCCATGTATATATGCTGCCTCCCCCCAATCCATGTATATATGCTGCCTCCCCCCAATCCATGTATATATGCTGCCTCCCCCCAATCCATGTACATATGCTTCCTCCCCCCCAATCCATGTATATATGCTGCCTCCCCCAATCCATGTATATATGCTGCCTCCCCCCAATCCATGTATATATGCTTCCTCCCCCCCAATCCATGTATATATGCTGCCTCCCCCCAATCCATGTATATATGCTGCCTCCCCCCCAATCCATGTATATATGCTGCCTCCCCCCAATCCATGTATATATGCTGCCTCCCCCCAATCCATATATATATGCTGCCTCCCCCCCAATCCATGTATATATGCTTCCTCCCCCCCAATCCATGTATATATGCTGCCCCCCCCAATCCATGTATATATGCTGCCTTCCCCAATCCATGTATATATGCTGCCTTCCCCAATCCATATATATATGCTTCCTCCCCCCCAATCCATGTATATATGCTTCCTCCCCCCCAATCCATGTATATATGCTGCCCCCCCCAATCCATGTATATATGCTGCCTTCCCCAATCCATGTATATATGCTGCCTTCCCCAATCCATATATATATGCTGCCTCCCCCCAATCCATGTATATATGCTGCCTCCCCCCCAATCCATGTATATATGCTGCCTCCCCCCAATCCATGTGTATATGCTGCCTCCCCCCAATCCATATATATATGCTGCCTCCCCCCCAATCCATGTATATATGCTTCCTCCCCCCCAATCCATGTATATATGCTGCCCCCCCCAATCCATGTATATATGCTGCCTTCCCCAATCCATGTATATATGCTGCCTTCCCCAATCCATGTATATATGCTGCCTTCCCCAATCCATATATATATGCTTCCTCCCCCCCAATCCATGTATATATGCTGCCTTCCCCAATCCATGTATATATGCTGCCTTCCCCAATCCATGTATATATGCTGCCTCCCCCCAATCCATGTATATATGCTGCCTCCCCCCAATCCATATATATATATGCTTCCTCCCCCCCAATCCATGTATATATGCTGCCTTCCCCAATCCATGTATATATGCTGCCTCCCCCCAATCCATATATATATGCTTCCTCCCCCCCAATCCATGTATATATGCTGCCTTCCCCAATCCATGTATATATGCTGCCTTCCCCAATCCATGTATATATGCTGCCTCCCCCCAATCCATGTATATATGCTGCCTCCCCCCAATCCATGTATATATGCTGCCTCCTCCCAATCCATGTATATATGCTTCCTCCCCCCCAATCCATGTATATATGCTGGCTCCCCCAATCCATGTATATATACTGCTCCCCCCCAATCCATGTATATATGCTGCCTCCCCCCCCCAATCCATGTATATATGCTGCCTCCCCCCCAATCCATGTATATATGCTGCCTCCCCAATCCATGTATATATGCTGCCCCCCCAATCCATGTATATATGCTGCCTCCCCCCCCCAATCCATGTATATATGCTGCCTCCCCCCCAATCCATGTATATATGCTGCCTCCCCCCAATCCATGTATATATGCTGGCTCCCCCAATCCATGTATATATACTGCTCCCCCCCAATCCATGTATATATGCTGCCTCCCCCCCCCAATCCATGTATATATGCTGCCTCCCCCCCAATCCATGTATATATGCTGCCTCCCCAATCCATGTATATATGCTGCCCCCCCCAATCCATGTATATATGCTGCCTCCCCCCCCAATCCATGTATATATGCTGCCTCCCCCCCAATCCATGTATATATGCTGCCTCCCCAATCCATGTATATATGCTGCCTCCCCCCAATCCATGTATATATGCTGCCTCCCCCAATCCATGTATATATGCTGCCTCCCCCCAATCCATGTATATATGCTGCCTCCCCCCAATCCATGTATATATGCTGCCTCCCCCCAATCCATGTATATATGCTTCCTCCCCCCCAATCCATGTATATATGCTGCCTCCCCCCAATCCATGTATATATGCTGCCTCCCCCCAATCCATGTATATATGCTTCCCCCCCCCAATCCATGTATATATGCTGCCTCCCCCCAATCCATGTATATATGCTGCCTCCCCCCCAATCCATGTATATATGCTGCCTCCCCCCAATCCATGTATATATGCTTCCTCCCCCCCAATCCATGTATATATGCTGCCTTCCCCAATCCATGTATATATGCTGCCTCCCCCCAATCCATGTATATATGCTGCCTCCCCCCAATCCATGTATATATGCTTCCTCCCCCCCAATCCATGTATATATGCTGCCTTCCCCAATCCATGTATATATGCTGCCTCCCCCCAATCCATGTATATATGCTGCCTCCCCCCAATCCATGTATATATGCTTCCTCCCCCCCAATCCATGTATATATGCTGCCTCCCCCCCAATCCATGTATATATGCTGCCTCCCCCCCAATCCATGTATATATGCTGCCTCTCCAATCCATGTATATATGCTGCCTCCCCCCCAATCCATGTATATATGCTGCCCTCCCAATCCATGTATATATGCTGCCTCCCCAATCCATGTATATATGCTGCCTCCCCCCCAATCCATGTATATATGCTGCCCCCCCAATCCATGTATATATGCTGCCTCCCCCCAATCCATGTATATATGCTGCCTCCCCCAATCCATGTATATATGCTGCCTCCCCCCAATCCATGTATATATGCTGCCTCCCCCCAATCCATGTATATGTGGCACCCCAGGGGTCTGGTTTCCACAGTAACGGCAATGTTATGTCTGAGAGCAGGTGGGAGGTCTCTTGGTCAGGAATCCTATGCATGCCACACCTCCTGCCCAGTCCTGGGAGGGGAAGAACTTCCCCTATATAAACCTGGGGCTGAGGCAGGGTTAGAGAGTTCAGAGGGAGAGTGCAGCCAGGAGGGCTGACAGGGAGCTGTGGCTCCGGCTGGGCCCAGCTCCTGGGCCATGCCAGAAGTAGAGACAGAGAAGAGAAGCAGCTATGGGAAGAAACAACAGGAGCTCTGTGGGAGCAGTGTTACAAGGAGTCAGGGGCTGGCAGCTGCAGAGCTCGCCCTGACTGAGAAGATTTCTTACCGGACCCGGAGTCCGAGGCTGTGGGGACTAACTCCTACCCAGCAGCAGAATCCGTCAGGCAGGGGATTTCAGGTCCTCTGGCCAAGAAACCCGAAGGCACGGTCACACGCATGGGACCAGCACCGCCGTCGTGGAGCGGAAGCTACTAGAAGGCCCCGAGTCACCGGCCATACGGGTGAGCACCACACGGTACACTCAGGGACGTGGGCTACTTATACTCGCTTCTAGCAAGGTAGCCAGAAGAGTATCGTTAGTTTGGGAGGCCTACAACTCCGCCTGGCCAGGGGATATCCCATCTGCTCAAGGACTGACCAGGCCCCAACCGCTAGCCAGTACTCCGGGAGGGTCTATCTTTGTCACCAGTAAAGACCCTGAACTACACCGCATCGTCTCTGAGTGGTTCCTGCTACCCCCATCATCCACGTCGGCTGCCCTGAGGCCATACCCCTCCCGTTGGGGGTTATACTATCACGCTGCACAATCCTACCACCGGCCTCAGCGGTCTGCCCTGCAGCGGCAGCTCCAAAGCTACATTCAACGGGTGGCGTAGTCATCCAACATCCACTGCTATTTTACCGCCACTTAGTCTGACACCCTGGGCACGGACCGGGTCACCGCCACAAGGACTACTACCCCTATCCAGATCCGGCTCCGGGTATCCCTTGAACATGGCCCAGGGGGCGCGTCATATATATGCTGCCTCCCCCCAATCCATGTATATATGCTGCCTTCCCCAATCCATGTATATATGCTGCCCCCCCCAATCCATGTATATATGCTGCCTCCCCCCAATCCATGTATATATGCTTCCTCCCCCCCAATCCATGTATATATGCTGGCTCCCCCAATCCATGTATATATGCTGCTCCCCCCCAATCCATGTATATATGCTGCCTCCCCAATCCATGTATATATGCTGCCTCCCCCCAATCCATGTATATATGCTGCCTCCCCCCAATCCATGTATATATGCTGCCTCCCCCCACCAATCCATGTATATATGCTGCCTCCCCTCAATCCATGTATATATGCTGCCTCCCCTCAATCCATGTATATATGCTGCTTCCCCCCCACCAATCCATGTATATATATCCATTTATACACGTGGTCAAAATTGTTGGTCCCCCTCGTTTAATGAAAGAAAAACCCACAATGGTCACAGAAATAACTTGAATCTGACAAAAGAAATAATAAATTAAAAATCTATGAAAATGAACAAATGAAAGTCAGACATTGCTTCTCTGCTTCCACAGAATTAAAAAAAAATTATCCTCATGAAATCGGCCTGGACAGAGATGATGGTTCTTCTTCTTCTTCTTAACTTAATATTTTGTTGACCCTTTTGAGGCGATCACTGCAATCAGACGATTCCTGTACCTGTCAATGAGACTTCTGCGCCTCTCGACAGCTATTTTGGCGACTCCTCATGAGCAAACTGCTCCAGTTGTCTTTTGGTTGAAGGTTGCCTTTTCCAGATGGCATGTTTCAGCTCTTTCCAAAGATGCTCAATAGGATTTAGGTCAGGGCTCATAGAAGGCCACTTCAGAATAGTCCAATGGTTTCCTCTTAGCTGTGTGTTTTGGGTCATTATCCTGTTGCAAGACCCATGACCTGCGACTGAGACCAAGCTTTCTGACACTGGGCAGCACATTTCTCTCTAGAATCCCTTGATAGTCTTGAAATTTCATTGTACCCTGCACAGATTCAAGACACCCTGTGCCAGATGCAGCAAAGCAGCCCCAGAACATAACAGAGCCTCCACCATGTTTCACAGGCGGGACAGTGTTCTTTTCGTGATATGCTTCCTTTTTCCGTCTGTGAACATAGAGCTGATGTGCCTTGCCAAAAACTTCCATTTTTGTCTCATCTCTCCATAGGACATTCTCCCAGAAGCTTTGTGATTTGTCAACATGTAGTTTGGCAAATTCCAGTCTGGCTTTTTTATGATTTTGTTTCAACAATGGTGTTCTCCTTGGTCGTCTCCTATGAAGTTCACTTTGAATCAAACGACGGATGGTGCGATCTGACACTGATGTTTCTTGAGCTTGAAGTTCACCTTTAATCTCTTTAGAAGTTATCCTGGGCTCTTTTGTTACCATTCGTATTATCCGTCTCTTTGATTTGTCATCTATTTTCCTCCTGCGGCCACGTCCAGGGAGGTTGGCTACAGTCCAATGGATCTTACGTTTCAGAATAATATGTGCAACTGTAGTCACAGGAACATCAAGCTGCTTGGAGATGCTCTTATAACCTTTACCTTTAACATGCTTGTCTATAATTTTCTTTCTAATCTCCTGAGACAACTCTTTCCTTTGCTTCCTCTGGTCCATGTTGAGTGTGGTACACACCATGTCACCAAACAGCACAGAGAGTATCTGTAGCTCTATATACAGCACAGTGAGTATCTGTAGCTCTATATACAGCACAGTGAGTATCTATAGCTCTATATACAGCACAGTGAGTATCTGTAGCCCTATATACAGCACAGTGAGTATCTGTAGCTCTATATACAGGCCCACCGACTGATTACAAGATTGTAGACCCCTGTGATGATAATTAGTGGACACAACTTGATTTATCATGTCCCTTTTGTCACATTATTTTCCGGGGTCCCATCATTTCTGTCCAGGCCGATTTCATGAGTTTAATTTTTTAAACAATTCTGTGGAAGCAGAGGAGCAATGTCTGACCTTCATTTGTTCATTTTCATAGATTTTTAATTTATTATTACTTTTGTCAGATTCAAGTTATTTCTGTGACCATTGTGGGTTTTTCTTTCATTAAACGAGGGGTACTAACCATTTTGACCAGGTGTGTATGCCCCCCCTCCATCCTGCTGGCGCCGCTGTTCATCGCATACAAAAAAACATAATAAACCCTCCTACTAACCTTCCTGCCTCTCCCGCGCCACGTTCTCTCCTGTAGCCGGCAGCTGACTTCAGCGTCCTAGCAACGGGGCGCATGACGTCACTGCCATGCGCCCAGTTGCGTGTACGCTGACACCGGCTGCTGGCAGCGTGTATTGCGGCACACGGGCCTGGCAATTTCGTGTGCTGAAATACACTTCAGCTAGATGTGTGTCAGAGAACGCACATCTAGCTGAAGTAGGGGCTGGCGTCGGCGGGCTCAGAGTCCTCACTTGCCGGGCCAGGTTCAGGAACGCTAGTGCTGCAGTGATGGTGCGCGTGCCCTTAGGGAGGGCTCTGTGTGCCCCCTCTGCCACGCGTGCCATAGGTTCACCAGCACTGGTCTAGAGTGTAATTAGCTTACAAATGGTCTGATCTGCAAGCTGAATGTGTCCATGCCTCTTGATTAAGCCCTGCTGACATTTCCTGACTGTCCATACATGACCCCTCTGATCCTCAAATGATGCAAATCACTCCTTGTAGTGCCTTCATCTCTGAGGAACCTTTCTCAAGTCAGGGGTCTTGAAAACCATCCAACCTGTCTGCCTACCCCTGGCTATAACTAGGGGGCCTGAGCAGGACAAACAGACCAGTAAGATAGATACTTTATGGGACGCTAATGTGAAGGCCAGTGAGACTTGAAGAAACCCGGAAGGCCCTGGAAATACTGCTGGAGGACTCTATATGGAGAAGGATCTGGACTATTTCATTCTCTGTCTGCTGGATTGTTTGACTCATCTCCTGGGGCATTTATCCTGTTACTGGATTGTATCCATGTTCCTGGACTATTTTACTCTGTGTGCTGGATCGTTTATGAATAGTAATGGACGAGCACTAAAATGCTTGGGTGCTCGTTGCTCGGGTCGAGCACATTGGAATGCTCGAGTGCTCGACCCGAGCAACATGCCCAATGTAAGTCTATGGGAAACTCGAGCATTTTTCAGGCGGCTCCCCCCGGCGGTCTGCAGAGGGCCTAAAAATTGCCCAAATCGATGGGAACAGTGCTCAAATGACATGGGGACAGCATGGGGAAGACCCCTGGAAGCATTTCTGACTCCCAGGTCACTGCTGTCAACAACGGTGTCAGAGTATTACGCCACTTTTACAGACTCATAATAAAACATACAAAAACGAAACCAAAATGGATTTTCCTGTGAAATATGTTAAGGAACATCCTTTCCAGGGTAATGACTTGTATATAAGGCAAAATAAATAACCAAAAACAAAAAATACTCCTCCACACCTTGGGCTATGTTCACACGTAGCGTTTATGCACTTTTGTATTGCTTTCAACCAAGACAAATGCATTCACTGGGAAATGTCATTTTAACATTTTACAATTTTATCTGGCCATGTGGTGTGTGAGACATCATCAGACACATCCTGTTTCATTTATGAAGGAGGGACTCTGAAAGTCACAAAGTCTATTTTTATAGGGCCATTAGGCGGCCTTTACTATTCTTAAAGGGCCAGCAGTCGGCCCTCGTTGTTGTTCCTATCACTAAAGAGTGGGTCTCCTATACTGTTCTTGCATATGCAGTGAGTGGCAGGTCTGGCCAAAATTTGGATGCACCCCAATACCCCTTTGAAGAGACTTAGAGGAGGGCCTCCTGAAAACAATGTTCCTATTATTAGGAAGTGGGTCTCCCATACTGTTTGCCTATGCAGTGAGTGTCAGGGCTGCCAAAAATTTGGACTTACTCCAATGCCCCTTTGAAGAGACGTAGAGGAGTGCCTCCTGAATTTTTTTTCCCCATTATTAGGAAGTGGGTCTCCCATTGTGTTTGCCTATGCAGTGAATGCAAGGGCTGAAAAAAAATTGGGAGGTACTCCAATACACCTTGGAAAAGACGTGGAGGAGGGCCTCATAAAAAAATGTTCCCATTAGAAAGGAGCCGGTCTCTTATACTTGGAATGCCCATGCACTAAGTGTATGGGCTGACAAACATTTACCCTTGGGGGGTATACATGAACATACTGTATAAAATTTTTTTTACACCCGTTAAAAATATTATGTGGCTCTTGCATCACGGACCACGGTCACCTTGGTGATATGGTGGTGGAGGATGAGGATGAGGAGAAGGAGGAGGACAAGAGCAAATAGCCCAAATCAGGAAGCGTATACCCATGTGTGGGTGTGAAAAGGTGCATGGGAATACACCTCCCAAAAAAAGACACTGTATTTGAGTTTATGTTGCGCTGCTATCAGTCGGTGGTGTTGAGAAGTCTGGCTCAATCCAGCAATTGTTCATTTTTATAAGAGTCAGCCTGTCAGCATTTTCAGTTGACAGGTGGATGCGCTTATCAGTTATAATTCCACCAGCGGCACTAAAAACCCACTCTGATAAAACGCCAGCAGCAGGGCAGGCCAGGACCTCCATGGCGTAGCGAGCCAGTTCATTCTACGTGTCCAGCTTGGATACCTAATAATTATAAGGAATCACGGAGGATGTTGGTACGGTCGGCAAGGTACTGTCTCAGCATCTTCCTAAACTTTGCACTCCTTGTGAGAGTACCCCACGCCTCAGGGCCTGTGCGATGTGAGGGGCTGAGAAAACTCTCCCAGAACTTTGACAGTGTTCCCCTGCCTCTGCTGGATTGGAGTTGTGTCTCTATTGCCTCTACTACTTGGTTGTCCAACGAACTGTGACCTCTGCCGCCAGCGTTTTCAGATTTTTTTAATAGTTCCGCAACAAGAGCCTTCTGGTACTGCCCCATTTTTGCAGACTGGTCCGCCTCAGGAATAAGAAATATAAAGTTCTCCTTGTAGAGTGGGTCTAGAAGTGTCACCAACCAGTAATGACTGTCACTCAAAATTTTGAGAACGCGAGGATCACGGAAAAGGCAGCGTAACATAAACTCAGCCATGTGTGCCAGACTGCTAACAGGCAAGACTTCCGTGTTCTCACCAAGAGGATGACTGACCATGCTCTCCTCCTCCTCCTCCTCCTCCCTGTCCTCAGTGTTACGAAACTGCAACTCCACACTAGGGCAGAAGAGGGAAAAGCTGTCCCTACACTAGGTCTAGAGTGAAGCCGTACAATGGAGTGGGCAGCCTATTCCTAGCGAATAGACCCACCGACGTTTCCTAGACTAAACTCAAAAGAAGACCTTAAGGAAGAGGGGAAGGAGACCCTGAAAGAACTAAGGACTGGGAAAACACAAACAGGTGACCTCCTAGCAGGATACTAGAAGAAGCTGCGGAAACGAAAAAGGGAATAAAGGAATCTCAGCAGGCAGAACTAGAGGATCCAAGAACTGCACAAAACTAAACACAGAAAGGACTACTACCAAACCTCCTAGCCAGAACTTTCGCGGATTAACACTGTTGTCCAGCAAGGACTAGGAGGCAGGTGCTGGGTAATAAAGGGTGATACAATCACCTGACTTAGTCAAAACCAACACCAGGGGAAAAAGACCTACAGCCAGAAAACCACAAGAAAATGGCGGATGGTCCCAAAGAAGCAGATTCTAACAGCACTTCCCCTTTTATGAGGATCCTCCGGATCCTCTCGGCCGAGCCTTATTCGGGAATCTCCTGTGAAAAGCTTTAATTAGCCGTGAGACCGAGACGTCCTCAGCTTTCACCCAAGAATTATCCTCGGGACCGAATCCTTTCCAGGACACGAAATACTGTAACCCTCCTCTGACCCACCTAGAATCTAAAATGGGTGAAATTACAAATTCGCCATCCTCCTTAACTGGAGGGGAAGTCGGCATCGCTTCCATATCTGACGTGTCCGCTTTCTTCAGTAACGATACATGAAAAACTGAATTAATTCTCCAGGATGAGGGAATGTCTAATCTCACCGCTGCAGAGTTGACCACCTGAACCACTTTGAAGGGTCCTACAAACTTAGGCCCAGTTTTTTTAGAAGGGATCTTCAAACGCAGGTTCTTAGAGGACAACCAGACCATGTCCCAACGGCAAACAATGTCTCCCTTCTTTTCTTGTCAAAATATTTTTTGGACCTCCTATTCGCCTTTTTAAGATTATGGTGTACCCTGGTCCAAACCCTTTCCAAATTTTCCGAGAAACTCTTCTCCTCAGGCACCGCCGCCCTAATTTTAGAAAATGGACCGAAAGATGGATGCCTCCCTGTACAGCAAGAAAAAGGAGAACACCCAGCCGAGGAAGACGTATGGTTATTAAGAGCAAACTCAGCTAGTGGTAGATATTCAGACCACTTCTCCTGATTATCTGCTACAAAACATCTTAAAAACTGCTCGACTTCTTGGTTCTTCCTTTCGGTCTGTCCATTGGACTCCGGATGATACCGAGACGAGAATGACAAATGAACCTTTAATCTGTTACAGAAAGCACGCCAAAAGCGAGCCACAAACAGAGGTCCTCTATCGGAAACAATGTCCGTGGGAACACCATGGAGCCTAACCATCTCTTTCACAAACGCCTTAGCTAGAGTCTTGGCGCAGGGTAGTTTATTGAACGGGACCAGATGGCACATCTTACTAAACCGATCCACAACAATCCAGACGACAGAAAACCCCTCAGAGAATGGCGGATCGGTAATAAAATCCATAGCAAGATGCGTCCATGGCGAATTAGGGACCTCCAAAGGGCACAGCAACCCCGCAGCCGTGGCATGTGAGGCCTTCGACCTAGCGCACACAGTGCACTGTTGCACCTACTTAATGATTTCTCTTTGCCACCCTGGCCACCAGAAACTTCGACCAATCAGCCTTCTAGTTTCCGAAATCCTTGGGTGACCCGCCAATCAAGACTCATGACATTCAGCAAACAAAGTTCTCCTCAAGGCTCGAGGCACAAATAATTTACCATACGGAGTGTTTGTTGGTGCAGCATTCTGGGCCCCCAGGATGCTATTCTCCAACTCAGAACCCAATGCTGCTACCACCACCCCCCTCTGCAAAATATATTCCTCCTTCTCCGTATTAACTGCTGGAGTGAAACTACGAGACAGGGCATCCACTTTAACATTCTTTGTCCCAGGAATATATGTTACGGAGAAATGGAACCGGGCAAAAAACGGTGCCCACCTAGCTTGACGGGCATTCAAACGTTTAGCAGCATCCAGATATATCAGATTTTTATGATCAGTAAAAACCTGTATCAGATGTCTAGCCCCCTCCAAAAAATGTCGCCAATGCTCGAACGTGAGTTTAATTGCCAGCAGTTCTCGGTTCCCTACATCATAGTTGAGCTCCGTTTCCGAGAATTGTTTAGAAAAGAAAGCACAGGGATGAACCCCATCCTTTCCCTCCTGGGACAGAACTGCCCCCATCCCTACTGATGAGGCATCAACCTCTACCAGCAATGGTTTGGTCTCATCTGGCTGGATCAAAACAAGGGCAGAGCTAAACCTCTCTTTGAGATGCTCAAAAGCCTTAACTGCCTCAGTGGACCATTGGACCGTATTAGCACCCTTCTTGGTGAGATCAGTTATAGGTTTAGCGATAGCAGAAAAATTCTTTATGAACTTTCTGTAATAATTAGCAAACCCTAAAAATCTCTGAACGGACTTTAAACATTCAGGCCTAGGCCACTCCAGTACTGCCTGAACCTTCACCGGGCCCATCTCAAACCCATCACCGGAGACAAAGTACCCCAAAAAACTAAATTTCTGTACCGCAAACTCGCACTTCTCTAGCTTAGCAAAGAGAGTGTTTTCACTCAAAATCTGTAGAACTTTGCGGACTCTCTCTGCCAATGCGACACCAGATCGGGTGAATAGATCAAAATATCATCCAAATAAACAATAACGCTCCTACCGATCAACGGCCTCAGAATGTCATTAATGAAATTTTGAAAAAACGCAGGCGCATTAGTAAGGCCAAAAGGCATCACCAGACACTCAAAATGACCCTCCGGGGTATTAAAAGCTGTCTTCCATTCATCGCCCTCCTTCACCTGCAACAAATTATATGCCCCTCGAAGGTCAATCTTAGAAAACCACTTCGCTCCGGTTAGATGATTAAACAAATCCGGAATCAGCGGCAACGGGTAAGGATTGCGCACAGTGATCTTATTAATCTCCCGAAAATCCAAACACGTCCTAAGAAAAAAAAAAAAAGAATCCTACTGCCACAGGGGACTTAGAGGGTCTTATATGACCTGAAGCTAAACTAGTCTGTAGATACTCCTTTAAAGCCTCCCTCTCGGAAATCGTCAGATTAAATAAACGACTCTTAGGGAGTGTAGCACATGGGACAAACTCAATAGCACAATCGCACTCTCTATGGGGCGGTAGAGCTTGCGATTCAACATCCGAAAATACCCTCCAGAAAATCCTGAATGGCATCAGGTAGCTCCCTCTTCAAAACTGCAGCAATGTGAACATTACAGCATTTACCATAACACCCCTGACCCCAGGACCTTATAGTACTAGACGACCAGTCCAACAATGGATTGTGCAGCCTTAACCAGAGTAAACCCAGGACCACTGGAGCCGGCAAATTAGCAAGTACAAATAAGTCTATACACTCCTTATGTTCCATATTCATAATTAGTGGGAACCCGGTGACCTTCCGAGAAATGCGCCCATGCTCCAGGGGAGTGTTATCAATCGCCACCACAGGGAAAGGAGACGACAAAGGTTCAGAAACAAACTTATACTTGACTAGAAATCATTGATCAATCAAATTAAGAGCAGCGCCACCATCAACCATTACCTGAAAATCAATGGAATGACCATGATAGGTGGTATTACCAGATAAAAACACTCCTGCGGAACGTAAAAATGCTATACGAACAGGAGAGTTGCTCCTGCTGACCCTTTTTTTTCCCCTTCCTTATGCGAGCCTCGCATTGCTTAATAAAATGGTCAGCCTCACCACAATACAAACATAGCCTCCCAGAGAACCTTCTCTCCCTTTCCTGGAAACGAGAGGACATCGCCCCAACTTGCATCGGTTCCCCGCTGACGGTGTGACGAGCCTGAGAGATGGGGTCCAACATTAAAAGAGCCTTCTCTTCACTCTGCCTGGCTCTCAATCTTCTATCCACACGAATAGCTAGCTGCATAGCGGTTTCCAAAGTGGCAGGTGCAGGATATGCAATGAGCAAATCTTTAACCCTTTCATTCAAACCTGCCAGAAACTGACTCTTGAGTGCTGGGTCATTCCATCTGACCTCTGCGGACCATCGTCTGAACAGGGTGCAATACTTCTCAGCCTCACCAGAACCCTGTTTAAGCCGTCTGAGCTCTGCCTCAGCTGATGTGACCCGATCAGGATCATCATATAACAACCCCAATGCAGTAAAAAATGCTTCTACTGACGTCAAACAAGGATCATTAGGATGTAAAGAAAGTGCTCAGATTTGGGGTTCGCCTCGCAATAAAGACATAATAATCCCCACACTCTGTAATTCACTCCCTGGGGACCCAGGTCTAAGCCGAAAATATAGTAAATATGCATTTATAAACGTAAAAAATTCCTGCCGCTTACCAGAAAAAACCTCAGGTAATCCTACCTTCGGTTCATCAGGGCGTGTTCCAGGGAAATTACTCATGTGCTGTTGCAGACTGGCTACTTCCAGAGTTAACCCTTGCAGGCGCTGAGCAAGCTCCTGGACGCTGTTTATACTGAAGGAATACGGATGAGGATTATTTTTTTATATATATATATTTGGGCCAGACAAATTGTTACTAAACTGCAACTCCACACTAGGGCAGAAGAGGGAAAAGCTGTCCCTGCACTAGGTCTAGACTGAAGCTCTGCAGTGGAGTGGGCAACCTATTCGTAGCGAATAGACCCACCGACGTTTCCTAGGCTAAACTCAAAAGAAGACCTAAAGGAAGAGGGGAAGGAGACCCTGAAAGAACTAAGGACTGGGAAAACACAAACAGGTGACCTCCTAGCAGGAAACTAAAGGAAGCTGCAGAAATGAAAAAGAGAATTAAAGGAATCTCAGCAGGCAGAACTAGAGGATCCAAGAACTGCACAAAACTAAACACAGAAAGGACTACTACCAAACCTCCT
The DNA here is from genome assembly GCF_046119375.1 of Phyllobates terribilis. NCBI lineage: Eukaryota > Metazoa > Chordata > Amphibia > Anura > Dendrobatidae > Phyllobates > Phyllobates terribilis. The sequence goes on along the minus strand of NW_027362762.1, from coordinate 980,566,562 downwards.
AGCCAGAACTCTCGTGGATTAACACTGTTGTCCGGCAAGGACTAGGAGGCAGGTGCTGGGTAATAAAGGGTGATACAATCACCTGACCTTAGTCAAAACCAACACCAGGGGAAAAAAAACAACAGCCAGAAAGTCACAACAAAATGGTGGATGGTCCCAAAGAAACAGATTCTAACACTCAGGCCATCCACGCTGTAAACACGGTATGACAGTTGTGCAGGTAGTGTCGTCTATAGCGCATGAAACTAGCTCCTGTTCTTCCTCCTCCTCCTCCTCTTCCTCATTGTCACCCAATCCACGTTGGGATGAGATGAGGCTGGGCTGTGTGTAATCACCCTGTATGGTTCCTTGCTCCATCTCATCGTGCTCCGCCTGCAATGCATCCTCTTTGATTGTGAACAGAGAGCGTTTCAGAAGACAGAAGCGGGATGGTGATGCTAACTATGGCGTCATCGCCGCTCACCAACTTGGTGGAGTCCTCAAAGCTTTGGAGGATGGTACAGATGTCTGACATCCATGTCCACTCCTGAGGTCTTATGTGTGGAGTCTGAACTGAATACCAACAGCTTTGTTGATGCTGATAGTCAACAACTGCCCTCTTCTGCTCACAAATCCTTCCCAACATCTGCAGTGTAGAGTTCCAACGCGTGGGGACATCACACACCTGTCGGTGAGCTGGAAGCTGAAAACGCTGCTGAAACACGGCATGGGTAGCAGAAGCTGTAGCTGACCTTCTAAAATGGGCATACAGGCGGCGTACTTTGACAAGCATATCCGGCAGCTCCGGGTAGGTTTTGAGAAACCGCTGAACCACGAGGTTAAGCACATGGGCCAGGCATGGTACATATGTGCGCTCGCCTCACCTCAGAGCAGCCACCAGGTTCCGGCCATTGTCACACACGACCATGCCTGGCTGAAGGTTCAGTGGTGTGAGCCACAGATCTGCCTGCTTTTTCAGAGCTGTCCACAACTCTTCAGCATTGTGCGGTTTGTCACCTAAGCATATTAGCTTCAACACAGCCTGTTGCCGCTTGGCTGAGGCAGTGCTGCAGTGCTTCCAGCTTGTGACTGATGTGGTCATTTCGGAGATGGAGGCTGAAAAGGAGGAGGAGTATGAGGTGCAGGAGCTGTAGACTGTGGGGGCAATCCTGATTGACCTAGGGCCCGCAATCCTCGGTGTCGGGAGGAGGTGTTCCGTCCCAAGGTCCGACTGAGTCCCGGCTTCCACTATGTTAACCCAGTGTGCCATCAGCGACATGTACCGTCCCTGCCCACAAGCACTTGTCCACGTGTCCGTGGTTAGGTGGACTTTCCCAGTAACTGCTTTGTTGAGGGCACGGCTAATGATGTGGAACACGTGCTTGTGTAATGCGGGGACGGCACACTGGGACAAATGGTGGCAGCTGGGGACTGAGTACCAAGGGAGGGCCGCCGCCATCACGTTGCGGAAAGCTTCCATCTCCATGAGCCTAAAAGGCAACATCTTGAGCGCAAGCAGTCGTGAAATGTGGGAATTTAGTAGTGTGGCCTGTGAGGCGTTGGGTGCTTATTTGCGCTTGCGTTCCAAGGAATGGGGTATGGACAACTGAACGCTGCTCTAGGACAAGAACATGCTTGCTGATGGTGCTAGTTGAGAGTGTGCAATGACAGGTGCGGGGCAGGAGGCATCTTCGCATACACTATGGACAGGTGATTGGCTTGCATGCACAACAGCGGAAGAAGCAGTGGTGTCACCCGCAGACACTGTTCCTGGGGTTCGGCCCACAAAGTCGGGTGCTTTGCTGCCATGTGCCTGATCATGCTGATGGTGGTCAGGCTGGTAGTTTTGCTACCCTGCTGATGCTGGCCTGCCAGGTGGTGCAAATGCCCTTTTTGGGGTTACCGGCAGAGTCTTTAAAAACAACCAAACTCGGGAAGACCTAACAGTTGTACTGGCAACTTCCGTCGTGTTGGTGTTACGGGGAACGGTTGCCCGCCTTCTGTCTGCGGCCCCCATACTGCTTCTTCCTGCCTGTTGGGGTGCTCTGCCTCCCTCCCCCTGTGTGCTGCTGTTCTCGCTCTGCATGTCCTTCTGCCAGGTTGGGTCAGGTACTATATCATCCACCACCTCATCTTCCACTTCCGCACCCTGGTCCTCCTCCTGACTTTCTGACAATTGTGTCTCATCATCGTCCACCTCTTGTGACATTTTCCCACCGTCGCCTTCGTATGACCGTGGCTGCTGAAATATTTGGGCATCGCTACAGGCAGTCTCCTCTTGCCCCGCTTCAAGTGGGCGGGGCGAGAGGCCCGAATCTATAAATGGGAAAGTGAACAGCTCTTCAGAGTGTCCAAGTGTGGGATCAGTTGTCTTTGGGCACTCGACATGGTGGGAGGAAGGAGGATCAGGGTGAGGAATATGCAGTCCAGACTCACGGTTACTGAAACTTGACCATGTGGAAGACAAGGTGGTGGTGGTGGTAGCTAAGTGACTGGAGCATTATCTGCTAACCAACCAACAACCTTTTCACACTGCTCTGTGTTCAATAGTGGTGTTCTGCGGTCCCCTATTAATTGGGACATGAAGGTTGAGCGAGAAGATGTGGGTGTTGTGGCACAATTTCAGCTTGCCCACGGCCTTAGCCTCTGCATGCACCATCATCACCATCACGTCCAGTTCCCCGTCCCTTGCCATGTGCCTTGCCCATTTTAAATGGAGGACAATATCTTCCACGCTCACTACAAATGGCTGAATTTTGAGCGAACTTATATGTGATCCGTGTGACGGACAAACCATAGTTTTAAATAGCTGGATTTTTACGCTGTAATATGGAAAGGACCTGGCTGTATTCTGCATTGCCAACAAGCAATTGTGCAGATAAATGGTGATCTCTGGATTGCTTTTTAAGCAAATAATCAGGATTGAGATTAAAAAATATATATTCCTGGCCCCTGAGACCTGGGCTTATGTCTACAAATATCTGTAAAAGCACCAGCAGACATAACTGGAATGGACCCTCTTGCTATGTGCACTGCAGTCTGCTATATACCCTGCCTGCCTGCCTATATACACTGCCTACCTGATATTTCTGCAGCTGGATTAGTCCTCAGAAGGACTGTTAGTTGAGATAGATATATGGAGAATCTAGTAGAATACCTACACTAACTAATAAACAAGCAAATCTCTCCCTGACGCAGCAGCACCTCTCCCTACACTGTCTGATCCGGAGTGACTGTGACGAGCATGGCGGAGCCAGGTCTGATATAGACCCGATGACGCTGTGCGGCCAGCCAATCACTGTAATGCCACAACCAACATGGCTACGGCATTACAGTGTGTGGCAAACAATCCCTGCATGTTGATTGGCTCTCTAAAGAGTGCCAAACATGCAGGGAGGGGACCCGAGCTCCCACCCGAGCAATCCCGGAAATACTGAGCGAGCTCCGAGCATCTTGGGCAGTGAGATGCTCAGGCGAGCACCGAGCAGTAGCGAGCATGCTCGCTCATCACTAGAGATGAGCGTTGTTCTACTCGAACTGTTCGCCAATCTCAAATTCGAGCTGTTTTGGGCGGTGTTCGAGCCGTTCGGCGAACACGAACAATTTGAGAAAAATTCGGCTGTTCGAGGTTATGTTCGATAACTGTTCGTGCACCAAAATCATAACTGGATTTTTTCTCAGTAATGATGAAAATTAATGTTAATACGCAGTTTGAGTGTACAGCGGGGCGGGGGAGGGGCAGGGGATGGATCTCTGCAGGAATAATGAAGATCTCCATTTTTTTTTCTCTTTCCCGCATTTACAGTGGGGAGGTGCAATCTGTCAGCCTATCAGCAGCGCACACACGGAGCGAAGTGCTTTTTTTCACACAAGCAAGGGCATGTGTGATTGGCAGTGTATGTCACATGTCCTTGCCCTATAAGACCCAGCCATTTTCCCCGTCGCCACCATTTTCTCACTGCTGCAGCTGCGTGTTAGACGGCACCGCTGTTGCTGTGTGCGCTATACCTTGTTAATTTCAAGCCAATTTTCGCACAAATCTACAGATAGCTTGGGAGTAGGGAATAGTTGTGATTGCAGTCCTTTTAAGGACTAGGTTACAGCATTTCCTACGACTTTTATCAGGGAGGTCTGTGCTCTTAAATAGATAGGTTGTGTGAGTAAAGACTAATTGTAATTGCAGTCCTTTTCAGGGCTAGGTTACATCAGTTCCTATCAGTTTTTGCCAGGCAGGTCTGTGCCAGTGCTGTGCAAGTTTTTTTCACAGCATTTGGCTGAATCTAGCAAAGCTAATCCTTTTTGGCCTATTGCAGAGTGTGTTAGTCAGTGGAGTAGCCTATCTGTGTTGCAAGATATACCACCTGTGTATAGAATACCAATTTTTTTACTGCACCTAGTGAAGTAAAATCTTTTGGGCATAGCATCATTCTATTAGTCCATCTATACTGACCTCCATCAGGTTGCAAATTAAAACTAATTTTTATCTGCATCTACAGTACCTCTGAAAAAATATTTGGGCTTCTACCTGTGTGTGGGACTTGTTGTATTAGTCCATCTATACTGACCTCCATCAGGTTGCAAACTGAATATAATTTTTTTCTGCATCTACCTCTGAAAAAATATTGGGCTTCTAGCTGTGTGTGGGACTTTCTCTATTAGTCCATCTATACTGACCTCCATCAGGTTGCAAATTGAATATAATTTTTTTCTGCATCTAACCCAGCCAATAGTTTTGGCCTAATACCACAGTTTGGCCACTCAGCTCTGCTCGGTTACCATCCATTGTTTTTTGTGCAAACAACTCCAGAGTTGTGAATTAGTTAACCACCAAAATGAGTGGAAAAAGGCCTGCTGCTGGTGGAAAGGGGAATAGGCGTGTTGGGAAGGGCAAAAAAGGTTGTGTCCGTGGGGTAGGTGTTAAAGCAACAGTAACATCTGCAGAAGAAAGACCATCTTCCAGCCAAACTAAAATGTCTACTTCTTTTAGCGGACAATGTGATAAGATCCCTTTCTTACGGCCACGCCAATCGCTACAAATTCCAGATGAGGCACAAAAACAGCAGGTGCTTCAACGGATATCAAGTGCTCCTTTAAGTGGGCTCTCCTCCACATCAACTTCAACATCACAAATACTCCAGTCCTCAAAGGTGTCACCCAAATCGCACTTGCTTCCTCACAGCTCCCAAATCTCCAGCTGCCCGTCTGAGTATGAGGTAGAACAGATGGTTGAGTCTGCAGAGCTGTTTACTCATACTATAGCCTGGGAATCAGAGGTCGACTCCAGCGCTTCTGTGAATCCAGACGAGGAAATGATCTGCACTGATGCCCAGAATCTTTATGAGTCGGATCCAGGACCAGACGCAGAAGGTTCTGACCATAATGTAGACCCTCATTCCCAAACTGTAACTCCTGTTGGTGGAGACAATGAGGAAGACGATGATAAGACTCAAATACCTGATTGGAGCGACAACTTTACTTTTTTGTCAGGGCAGGAACAGGTTGGCTCTGAGGACGACGGGTGTGATAACGCACAGGGTGATGATGATGAGGTCGGAGATCCCACTTACTGTCAACCCACAGTCAGCCAAGAGATGAGGTCAGCAGAGGAGGTGGAGGAAGATGCTAGTGACGACGAGGTCAGGTTGCGCCTTCCTGGACAGAGACGTAGTACTGGAAGCACGTCAACAACTGCATCCTCAAACACAACTCTGCCTCTCACCACAAGTCGTGGTGGCTCTTCAGGTCGCATGGGTGCTAAGCCTTGCATAGCCTGGGCATTTTTTCAGATCGATAAAGATGACCCAACTCGTGTTATCTGTAACATTTGTCAGCAAAAGCTAAGTAGAGGCCAAAAAATACATAGTTTGAGTACTTCATGCATGAACCGGCACATGGACATGAAGCATAAGTTGCAGTGGGAAGCTCAGAGTGCTACAATGCGGCCTAGCCGGCCGGGCCAATCACCGTCTGCCATATCTTGTGCATCCGCGGCCTCTTCATCCTCTGTGACTGGGGGGACAGCAGTCACACTTGTTTTGGGGCGCAGACCTGCCACCTCTTTACCCGCAACAGCCAGCGTGATTGGCAGGTCATCATTTTCTTTGGAGGTGGTAACACCAGCTGGTGTTGAGCGCTGTCCGACATCGATAGCACCACCTTTGGATCAAGGCAACCTAACATGTCCGCCTGCATCTTCCTCACAGACCGGCAGTTTGCCGGGGACACCCTTATCAACCCCGTCTAAGCACAATAGCCAGCCCTCGGTCCCTCAGATGTGGACAAGTAAAAGACCATTTCCTCCTAGCCATGAGAAAGCTAAGAGGTTGAATTTCACCATCTGCAAGCTCTTGGCTACAGAAATGCTGCCTTTCCGCCTGGTGGACACAGAGGATTTTCGAGACCTTATGTCCATCGCAGTGCCCCAGTACCAGATGCCCAGTCGGCACTACTTCTCAAAGAAAGGTGTGCCTGCGCTCCACCAGCATGTCGCACATAACATCACCGCTTCTTTGAGAAACTCTGTGTGTGACAGGGTGCATTTCACCACAGACACTTGGACGAGTAGGCATGGACAGGGGCGTTACATGTCGCTGACTGGGCACTGGGTAACTATGGTGACAGCAGGACAAGGGGCTGCTGTCCAAGCCTTGCCGTCCCCACGAGTTGTGCGTCAATCCTCTTTATGTCAAAGTTCCTCCACTGCTTCTGCCTCCTCAACCTCCTCTCGGTCTTCCACCTGCACCCAAAGCCTGTCTGGTCATGCCACAAGCTTTCTAACTGCGCAGAAGGGATCCTGCACACCTCCTTACTATGCTGGCAGTAGGGCTCAACGTCATCAGGCGGTTTTTACATTGAAATGTCTGGGAAATGTGAGTCACACAGCTGAGGAGTTGTGGTCAGCTCTGGAGAACCAATTTCATGAATGGTTGTCTCCACTGGACCTGAAACCAGGGAAGGCCGTGTGCGACAATGCTGCAAACCTGGGTGCGGCCCTTCGCCGGGGCAATGTCACACACGTGCCTTGTATGGCTCACGTGTTGAACCTGGTTGTCCAGCAATTTTTAGCCCACTATCCCAGACTAGATGGCCTTCTGCAGAGGGCACGGTCGCTGTGTGCTCACTTCCGCCGTTCGCATCCTGCAGCTCAGCGACTTACATCTCTACAGAAGTCGTTGGGCCTGCCACTTCACCGGCTAAAATGCGATGTGCCTACCCGGTGGAATTCAACTCTGCACATGTTGCAGCGACTGTGGCAGCACCGACAAGCCCTGGTGCAATACGTTCTGACGTATAGCCTGGGCCAACGAGATTCAGAGGTGGGGCAAATCACGCTGGAGGAGTGGTCTCAGATCAGGGACCTATGCACCCTTCTGCACAGTTTTGAAATGGCGACGAAGATGTTTAGTGCTGACGATGCCATTATCAGCATGACTATTCCGGTGATTTACATGCTGGAGCACATGTTAAACAGAATTCGGAGTCAGGTGGTGGCACAAGAGGAGGTGGAGGAAGTAGAGGAGGAGGAGTTGTATGCGGAAGGGCTAACATCTGCAAGGTCCAGACGGTCGGCAGCACCAAGGCGGCAGGCATGTGAGGGTGGGGGAGATGGTTTTACCAGGGCGCATGGTAGCAGCCAAACTAGTGAGGAAGGTGCAGGAGCCCAGGAAGAAGTGGAGGACGAACTGATGGAAGACTCATCAGATGAGGGAGACCTTGATCACATTTCTGTTGTGCGAGGTTGGGGGGAGAGGACAGAGGAAGGAAGCATGATTGTTACCTCGCCACCAACACAACAGGGACTTGGTGCTCCTGGATGCGCAACACACATGAGTGCCTTCTTGCTGCACTACCTGCAACATGACCCTCGAATTGTGAGAATTAGAAATAATCCTGACTACTGGGTTGCCACACTGTTAGATCCCCGGTACAAAAGTAAATTTGCAGAAATTATTCCTGCCATAGAAAGGGATGCACGTGTAGCACCCTGAGGATTCGGCTGCTACAGGGGTATTGCACCTCAACCCAGAGGTGTGATATTCCACTCCCGGGTAAGGATGGAGTGTGGAACTGAGCTCGGTAGGCTGCATGCACTACATACATCCCATTTCCGAGGAGCAGACCGACGGTACTCCCACTTAGAAATGTGCAGGTACGACCGAGTCTGTTCCTGGCTGGAGTGGGAGGGGGGTGGTACATCCCAAGTAGTGTAGGGGCAGATAGGGGGAGCAGCCTGGGTAAAGATAGGAGCTCATTGGGTGCTGGTCACCTGAGCTCACACATAGAGGGATATATAAGGTGGGCACCAACTAAGAACAGGGTCAGTTGCAGAGAGAAAGTCAGCGAGCAGAGAAGAAGAGAGACCCAGAGTGAGAGAGGAGAAGAAAGAGAGACCCAGAGGGGGAAACAGAAGAGAGGACTCTAAGAACCCAAATTAAATCCCCGGGTGAAGAGTCGGCATCAGGGTACCGGAACCCAAGCTGGTGGGGGCAAAAACACACCCCAGCCAGAGACCGGAGGCCGTGGGCAGCGTCTGCCACGGCCACCAACCACATCCACCACGAAGGCATACCACGTGGAGGGTCAAGGAACCCAAGGCCAAGGGTCTCCCAACAGAAGGCCCGAGGGAGCTGGACCTGGGTGGATCACTAGTGGGGACGGCCAGAGAAAGGACAGAAGGAGAGCTCAGGGTCACGCTCCGGACTTATTTGGGGGTTGGCTGGATCCAGAACCTGGTGGACGCAGCACGGCTCGGGAGGTCACTCGAAGCTGGAGTGACCGGAACATCAGCAGTGAGTAAACATCCTAAACTGCATAACCCGACTCTGTCTCTGATTGCCGTCTACACTGCATCACCACAACCCCCATCCTCTGCACCTGATCCCCCTGAGGCTATACCCCACCCGTTGGGGGTTATATCACCAAAGCTGCACCTACACCATCAGCCTCAGCGGACCCTGCTGCAGCGGCGGCCGTAGTGACCGCAATACAACGGGTGGCGTAGTCGACATTAAGAACTTATTAACATCTGTAGGACTGCCACATACAACTGAGTTTGACACCCTGGGCACGGACCGGGTCACAGCCACTCGGAAGACTACAACCCCCATCTGATCCGGCTCCGGATATTCCCCCTAAAGAATATGGCCCAGGGGGCGCGTCAACTTTGGCGTAGTCGGCAGGATTACGTGCCCGCAACACCCGGGTACTGCGTGTCTGAAGAAAAGTGCAAGTTTACCTCAAAAAGAAGTCTCCTGCCGGTTCCGGAGGGTCCCCGCCATCGGACCCCATCACCAGTCGATTCCCGCCGGTTGTCCGCCATTAACCGCGTTTTCCCGCCATCTGCAGAGTTTCCCGCCACTGGGAAGCGATTCCCGCCATTTCCAAAGGTTTCCCGCCTTGGAAGAGCGGACGCCATTATGGGCGTGCCAGAGGATGGCAAGAGGCCACCTCCCATCGTGGGCCAGGACCGAAAATGGCGCCAAAAGTGGAAACCGCCCCCACCAACAGAGACTGTGATGCTAGAGGTGTCTGTCAGCGTGAAAGAACAGCCCCTGGAGCTGACAGTCACCAAGTGGCCCCGGGACCGCCCTCGAGGGGGGAGGAGACGAAAGGAGAGAGCAAAGATGGGTGCCGCCTGGAGCAGTCTAGAGCGAGCGCACCCGGAGGCAAGAAGCCTGGAGAAGAGTAGCGGAGGAGCTTACCCGGAGATGGCGAGAAAGCAGAGCAGCACCGGCCCGCTGGCCAGGAGCCTGCTAGAGACAGAGGAAGGAGAGCAGAGCAGCACCGGCCCGCTGGCCAGGAGCCTGCTGGAAGAAGAGCAGAGCAGCACCGACCCGTTGGTCAGGAGCCTGCTGGAAACCACGACCCCACTAGGCCTAGTGGAGGTCCTCGCACAGCTCCCCCGAGACCGGGAGTGTGCACAGACTGCCCTGGAGGGCCTCGCACGGAGGATGGCCCGGGTACAGCGAGAGACATTGGCGGAGTGGAGCCGAGAGTTGGCCCAGCAAACCAAGACCCGGAGCACGCCAGCCAAGATGAGGAGACAGACCGCCTCTGAGGATGGCGCGGGAGGACCCAAGGCCGGAGACGGCGCCGAGAAGGGAGCCGAACGCATGGAGGCAGGTAAAGGGGACGTCTATACCCCAAACCGGGAAACCGCTTACCTGCCCCAGCTCCCCGTCGCAGAGCCCGAAAGTCCCCCTGCTGTGCCCGAAAACGCCATGTCACCGACGCAGACTAGGCCCCAACCGGAAGCCGCCGCCGCGACCCCTGTGACGCCATGCGCAACGACCCCGAGCGTGGCAAAACAGGAAGCAACACCAGCCTGGTCGCAGGGCCTAGAATTCCCGGGCGTCGCAATATCAACAGCGCCCCCTACCTCCGCGGAGCCCCCGGCCTGGTCGCAGGGCCAAGTAGCCCAGGGCGCCGCCGTCCTTACGGTGCCCTTTACCTTCCAGATACCCCAGGCCTGGCCGCAAGGCCCGGGCAACCCGGGCGCCACCACCACCGCGCCCATAAGACCAAGAGTGCCGCATCTGGGAGAGGACCTGTACGCCCAGCATACGTGCCCGGATGGGCAGCCATTTATATGGCCACCGGAGTTTCACCATCCCCGACTCCGGAGAGATAGACCCCTGGATGAACCCCTGATCCCGGCTCCAAAGCCCGTAAAGAGGATCTCGCCCCCGCAAGCGGAAGCACAGTTTGAGTGGGACCCCACCGGAGAAGATCTTATGGGGTTCACTCAAGAGACTCGGGCAGCTGCAGCGGAGCGTGCTGAGTGCTGCCGCCAACAGCTCGAGGACTTCGAGAGGGAGCGGAGAGAGAGGCGGGTCCGGGAACAGCTAGCTCAAGTAAAGAGCGCGGAGCAGAAGAGCCGGGCCAGGAGAGACCCCCGTGCAGCGCATAGTCCCCGCACCACCGGGACTGTGATAAAGTTTAACCTGCAGCATGGGTGGGGCTTCATCCGAGACCACCACACCCTAGGCGACGTCTTCGTAACCAGGAGAGACGTTGAGTCCCACCTACCGGAGGGACACAGAGGTCGTGACCTTTACATCGGGGACGAGGTCACCTTCACCCGGCACAAGTGTGCCAAAGGTCCCTACGCCCTCCATGTGCATCGCCTGACGGAGGAAGAGCTGCGGTGTGAGGAGGAAGAACAAGAGGAGCCGGACGGGTCTGAAACTAGAGCCAAAGGTAACCATAAAGCAAGAGCAGGAGGACGCCGTCGCTAAGGACAGCGAAGCAGAAGCTGTATATAGTTGCCCGTCGGGGCACAGTAAACTGAAACTGAAACTGAAACTGTTGCTGTTGCTAATATAGTCCCCGTTGGGACCAGCATGTGTGAACTGTTACCCGTATTTCCCTAAATCCCACTGACCGAGGACTGAGAGCGGTCATTCCTCCCCAATACCTGGCCGAGGACTGAGAGCGGCCACACTGTCCCTTGTACATAGTTGCGCTTCCTAAAGCGCCCCCTACTGGTTTTACTGTAAAACCACCTTAAGGAAAGGAACTGTCGCACTTTGCCCGGTCAACAGTTGCCCAGTGACCGGAGGAGGAGCAAGAGACGACGAGAATGTTTATTATAAAAAGTTTTATTGATGCTGCTAATTTATATGATGTTTTATATGTTTTATATGTTTATGAAAAAAAAAAAAAAATTTGTATGTTCGGATGTTTTTGTCTTACAGCCCGAGGACGTGCTGTGATTTACCAGGGGGGAATGTAGCACCCTGAGGATTCGGCTGCTACAGGGGTATTGCACCTCAACCCAGAGGTGTGATATTCCACTCCCGGGTAAGGATGGAGTGTGGAACTGAGCTCGGTAGGCTGCATGCACTACATACATCCCATTTCCGAGGAGCAGACCGACGGTACTCCCACTTAGAAATGTGCAGGTACGACCGAGTCTGTTCCTGGCTGGAGTGGGAGGGGGGTGGTACATCCCAAGTAGTGTAGGGGCAGATAGGGGGAGCAGCCTGGGTAAAGATAGGAGCTCATTGGGTGCTGGTCACCTGAGCTCACACATAGAGGGATATATAAGGTGGGCACCAACTAAGAACAGGGTCAGTTGCAGAGAGAAAGTCAGCGAGCAGAGAAGAAGAGAGACCCAGAGTGAGAGAGGAGAAGAAAGAGAGACCCAGAGGGGGAAACAGAAGAGAGGACTCTAAGAACCCAAATTAAATCCCCGGGTGAAGAGTCGGCATCAGGGTACCGGAACCCAAGCTGGTGGGGGCAAAAACACACCCCAGCCAGAGACCGGAGGCCGTGGGCAGCGTCTGCCCCGGCCACCCACCACATCCACCACGAAGGCATACCACGTGGAGGGTCAGGGAACCCAAGGCCAAGGGTCTCCCAACAGAAGGCCCGAGGGAGCTGGACCTGGGTGGATCACTAGTGGGGACGGCCAGAGAAAGGACAGAAGGAGAGCTCAGGGTCACGCTCCGGACTTATTTGGGGGTTGGCTGGATCCAGAACCTGGTGGACGCAGCACGGCTCGGGAGGTCACTCGAAGCTGGAGTGACCGGAACATCAGCAGTGAGTAAACATCCTAAACTGCACAACCCGACTCTGTCTCTGATTGCCGTCTACACTGCATCACCACAACCCCCATCCTCTGCACCTGATCCCCCTGAGGCTATACCCCACCCGTTGGGGGTTATATCACCAAAGCTGCACCTACACCATCAGCCTCAGCGGACCCTGCTGCAGCGGCGGCCGTAGTGACCGCAATACAACGGGTGGCGTAGTCGACATTAAGAACTTATTAACATCTGTAGGACTGCCACATACAACTGAGTTTGACACCCTGGGCACGGACCGGGTCACAGCCACTCGGAAGACTACAACCCCCATCTGATCCGGCTCCGGATATTCCCCCTAAAGAATATGGCCCAGGGGGCGCGTCACACGCATGCAGGAGTATCAGCAGAGACTGTTGCAGAATCTTACATGTGCTTTTCCACAAAATACCAGTGGTGCACGTAGTGAATCTCACAGTTCCAACTTGCCAACCGTGGGACCGTCAAGTGTTCAGCACTCAAACCGTAACAGAACCACAGTATCTGCTGGTAACATCAATTTTGCGGAATCATTTCACCACTTTTTTAGCCCATCCTTTGCAAGGCCACAGGAGACAAGAAGTCTGACACATAGTCAACGCCTAGAGACGATGGTACAGGAGTATCTCCAAGTAAACATTGAAGCCACGACTGTGTCACTGGACCCTTGCTCTTTTTGGGCTTCCAATCTGGATAAATGGCCGGAGCTAGCCACTTACGCCTTGGAGATCTTGTCATGGCCCGCAGCCAGCGTTCTGTCTGAACGTGTGTTCAGCGCTGCTGGTGGTGTGCTGACAGATAAGCGCACGCGGCTCTCCACTGATAATGTAGACAGACTCACGTTCATAAAGATGAACAAATCATGGATCCGAAACGACTTTTCTACCCCTGTGTCATCCTGGGGAGAGTAAAAGCTTGATGATTGGTTAAAATCACCCTACCAACCGTTTTAAGCTTTCAAATTACTAATCATGTTTATCTGTATCTTGACTGGAAAATAATTTGGGCTTTGTAGCAGTGTGCAGTACTGATCCTATTAGGCCATCTATACTAAAGCTTCACCAGATTTAAAATTAAAAATAATTTTTAGCTGCATCTAGCCCGGAAAATAATTTTGGGGCTCCGAGATGCGCAAGGCACATAAGTGCCTTCTTGCTGCACTACCTGCAGCATGACCCTCATATTGTCAGAATTCGAAGTAATTATGACTACTGGGTTGCCACACTCTTAGATCCCCCAAACTTTTCGATCAACCTTTTCATTTTAATAAAGACCAAAAAAATGGTCATTTTTCAAATTATAAGCATTAGCAGGTTGTTAGAAACTGAAATCAAACAGTTTTCAACTCAAAACTTTATTCTAGGTGATGTTACGTTTTCACATAGGACCCCTTGTTCGAAAGGAGCTTCTGAACTCTCTCGTCCATTGAATTTGTCAGGTTTTGGATGGTTTCTGCTTCAATTGTTTTGCATGAGGACAGAATACCCTCCCAGAGCTGTTGCTTAGATGTGAACTGCCTCCCGCCATCATAGACACTCCTTTTAATGATGCTCCAAAGGTTCTGAATGGGGTAGAGGTCAGGGGAGCATGGGGGTCACACCATAAGTTTGTCCCCTTTTATGCCCATATCAGCCAGAGATGCAGATGTTTTATGTGCAGCATGAGATGGTGCATTATCATGCAGAAAAATGATCTTGCTGTGAAATACACGGTTCTTCTTCTTGAACCATGGAAGGAAGTGCTGTTTGAGAAAATCCACATACATTATGGAGTTCATCTTTAGCGCCTTCAGGGATCCTAAAGGGGCCGACAATCTCTCTCCCCATGATTCCAGCCCAAAACATTACTCCACCTCCTCCTTGTTGGCGCTGTAGCCGTGTTTGCGTGGGGTGTCCATCAACCAGCCATCCTCCACTCCATCCATCTGGACCATCGAGCGCTGCACGGCACTCATCCGTGAACAAAACAGTTTTGAAATCAGTCTTCATGTAATGTTTGGCCCACTGGAGCCGTTTCTGCTTGTGTGAAGTGGATAGAGGAGGTCGACAGGATGGCGTATGCACAGCTGCAAACCTCTGAAGGACCCTGCATCTTGTTGTTCGGGGGACGTTGGAGGCACAAGCAGCTTCAAAAACTTGTCTGCTGCTATGACCAGGCTTTTTTGCCGCTGCTCTTTCAACCTGACGTAATTGCCTGTAGGAAAGAGTCCTCAATTTGCCCTTATCAGCACGCACACGTGTGTACTGTGAATCAGCTACATACTTCTTGATTGCCAAGACACTTCATCCTGATCATCGCACAATGTTGATTGTAGTCATGCCTTGACCTAAACACTCCACAATTTGTTGCTTCTCAGCAGCCGACACATCCTTTTTCTTTCCCATTTTGGCAGAAAATGTAGGCTGCTTAATAATGTGAGAGAGCCTTCTTAAGTAGTCTTGCCTTTCATTGGACACACCTGCCAAACTAATTAGCACAGGTGTCTGTAGTTGCTTACAGCGATATAAAGAGCCCTGACACACATCACCATCAATGAGTTTAACTGACAAACAAACAAATTCTTCCCTTATCACTCCTAAACACTTTTTGCATAATAATTTGGAACGCGGTGTACATGTGCTTTTCCACAAAACACCAGTGGTTCACGTAGTGAATCTTACAGTTCTAACTTGCCAACCGTGGTCTGTATGGAGTTGTTCAATAAAGGGCCCAAAATTAAGATAACATAGATGGGAGAGGTCTCTATGAATAGGAATTCCTAAGTATTTGATACCCTGTGAGGGCCAGGCAAAGGGAAAGTTGGACTGGATGGAATCCTGTATGGATTTGGGGAGGGAGACATCGAGGGCCTCAGACTTCGCTGCATTGATTTTAAAATTTTACCATGTAACAAAGTGATCTATTTCAGCCATAACAGCATGGATGGATATATGTGATTGAGTGATATATACTAGGACATCATCAGCAAATAGAGAGCACTTGTACTCGGTGCCTCCCACCTCAATCCACCTAATATTGGGGTTATGGCGAATTGATGAGAGCAGGTGCTCCGTCACTAGGATGTATAAGAGAGGGGACAGAGGACATCCCTGCCTTGTCCCATTGGTGATTATGAAAGGTGATGAAAATGTTCTGACGCACCCCCTGGGCCTTGGGACACCCGGAGCCGGACCCTTTTTGGTGGATGCTGGTGGTTGTAGTCTTCGTGGCGGCGATCCGGTTCCGTGGCTCAGGGCGGTCAAACCAGTGGCGGAACTATTTATGTGGTTTTGATGTTTAAATGTCCGACTACGCCACCCGTGGATTGCGGTCAGAGTGAACCGCCGCTACAGGGCAGACCGCTGAGGCTGGTGTTGTGGGTGCAGCAGAGCGTAGCATAACTCCCCACGGGAGGAGTATAGCCTCAGGGCAGTGTATGCGGAGGATGGGGGTGATGGTGCAGGGCAGCAGCAGTAACGACACGGAGTCAGTGATGCAGTCCAGGGCCTTTACTCACAGTTCTTATTATCCAGACCACGTCTGCAGGTAACGGCTGCCCACGTCGTACTGTGCTCACCAGGTGAGGGGCTCAGACAACTCCCAGATAACTTTGGAGCACTTCACAGGACCCCCTTTGTGTGTCCTTTGTCTGGCCTTTCTTACCAACACTTCTGTCCGGCTGCCTCGGGCCTCCTCTTGGTAAACTTGGCGCCAGTTTCCCTGACCCTATGTGGTGCCTTCCTAGCGGGTGGAGCAAGGGGCTGCGCCACATAAAATGTCAGAGCCTCCGGTTTCTAGCTGAGGGTCGTTTCCTGCCTCCACTAGTTCGGGGACCGGTCTCCCCCTTTGGCCTGACCCCTCCACGCAGGTGGATTCGGGCGTGCGGTGGCGACTCGCCCGTCCGCACCCCTGGGATCCCTTCATTCCTCGTTCCTGGAGCCTTCTCCGCTCCTCTTCCTTCCTTCTCCCTCTTGCAGGCCTGGGCCTCTGTTACTAGGCCCGCCTCCGGAGCAGAGCTCATGCAGAGCCCCTGCTCCCTGCCACTTCTGCTCAGACTTCTCTGCACTGAACTAAGATGGTGCCCACCTTTTATACTCCCTTCTCAATGCACCCAGGAACTGCTTCCTCCCTGCTCCTGCACTGCAGGGTTCCCCTTCCTCAGTGTTCCCTCCCCCCACTCCAGCCAGGGACAGGGACTGTCGTGCCCATCTCAGGGGCATATTGGTCGCCCTGCCCCACGGCAATGTGGTGTAATGCATGCAGGTGTCGGGTCCTGATCCACACTCCATCCTTATCTGAGAGTGAGATATCACACCTCTGGGTGAGGTGCAATACGTCTGTAGCAACCGAGCCCTCGGTGCTACAGTTCCATTTATCTTCAGCCTAGGTGACGTATTGTGATACAGGGCCGTGATTTTGGCTATAAAAGGGTCCCCTAGACCCCTACCCCAAGCTTTTTAAGAGAATCATATATGGCGTGCCAGGAGACTCTATGGAATGCTTTCTCAGCATCCAACGAGAGTATCTAATTACAAATTTTTAACTGCATCTAGCCCAGGAAATACTTTGTGCCTAGTAGCAGTGTCTGCTAGTCAGCGGATTATCCCGGCTGTTAAGCAAGCTGCACCACCTGTAGTTTAGACACTTAATTTTTTCAAAGGAAATGCTTCGGGACCATGGGATACTTAGTGAAGAGCATCAGGAGGCACCCCAAGGCATAGGGGCTGGGACTGGCAGTAGGATGCCTTGCGGTGGACAGCCGAGCTCGATCCTTATAAAAGCTTTTTAACTGCAGCAGCTTTAGTGGACGCTACTGGAGCTGGAATTACCGCGGCTGCTGGCATGAGACTTGCCCTCCAATAGATCCTTGTAAATGGATTTAAAGTGTATTCATTCAAATTAGAGAGACAATTTAAATTAAAAAGCTTAGAGCTGCCTCCACCACAGGGGGGCTCGCTCGACCCACCAGCGGACAGGCACCAGTATTGGGAGAGGGGGGCTGGCCGTCAGGGTTCACCGCGGCTCTGGCACAAACCCGGCGACACGGAGGTGGCACGGGCAGGAGCGGACTGGCCGTGTCGGCTTCTCACTTTTTGGATTTTAGAAGGGCATGACATGCCTATATCTGTGTCTCCCCCTCCTTTTACTCCTCCACCTCTTTTATTTTCGCATGACTATATGTACTTGTCACTTTTCCATGTGTTAGTTATGTCTTCTGAGCAGTTTGTCAGCTTTTGGACACCTTTGAAGGTGTTTTCTATGTGTTTCTATGTGTTTTTGTTTGCCTGCCATTGGTTTTAACGGTGTTCGAAGGTGTTCGACGAACCGAACCGAACTCGAACACTACGGGGGTGGCTCAACACTACTCATCACTCTTTATGAGCCCTTTGGTTTGCCTGTAATAAAGGTTCTTGGGACTGTTCACTCATCTCTCACTCTGTTGATTGTGTGATACTGGAGAAGGACCCCACGACAAATGGCTTCACCAGAAGAAGATGGAACTTCTGGAACGGCCGAGCCCTGATGTTAACCTAAGTGACAATTGGTGACCTGAAGAGGGCGCTGTACACAGGAGATGCCCCTGCAATCTGACAGATATGGAGCTACTACAAGGAGAAGCCAGCAAAGATCGCCAATTTTAGATGTGCCTTGCTGATAGACTTCGACTCAAAAAGACTGAATGCTGACAGAAATTCACAGGGGGCTGCAAAAAGATATTAATGTAGGGGTGTGCAGATTTATGCAAACACATTATTTTACTTAAGTAGATAAACCAATAAGGGGAAACCCCTATTGTCATGAACTCCACAAGGACGACACCGGGGAGATCACGAAATATCTCACCGTGCCGTCACTCTGTCAGTGTTTCGTCCGTAATTGCGAGCACATGATCCAGACTACTCACTCCTTAGGTATCGGTAAGCGACCAGTGAACGTATGGCGTCACACCTCCGGGTTCCAAAGTATGGAATACATGTTTACGCCCTCCGTACGGTCACTTTCAGCTTCACGATAGCCCAATTATTATTATTCTCTGCCACCACCGGCCGAGTGCAGGCCGGGCCGGAGGCCGGATGCCTACGTTTTGGTAGCGTATGTGGCTTTGAGGGAAAGAACGATTACAGGACAAAAGAAACAGAATTATTAACTTTTATATTTAATCCAAAAGGCAGGCAGTGTTTAGGAAAAATATATACAAGGATGTTGCAAAGGAGACATTAAAATACATAAGCAGTTATACAAATAAAACAGGATAAAAGGAGAAACTTACACTATAAAGATCGCTGTGACGATTCAATATAGGTGGAGGGGAGACGCTCCACTTACTGTTATCGAACAGGGTCCTCCGCTATGATAGACATATCCTGACATTCCTGACGAAGCCACTTCCAGCGAAACGCGCATCGAGGCTGATATATATCCCCAGCTTTCTCTCCCACGCCGCTATACCTTTTCAGTATGACTCAAGGTAATGGATATTTTTCATACTTTTAGCACACTTTATTGAATTGATGGTGTGGTGCGCAAGTTCATTAATTTTTTGTATCCACAAGCCTAAGGTTAAATTGAGTAACCTGTCTATTTGGACAACAGACAGCTGTGGTACATTTGCATTTTTTTTTATTTTGCAATAGACATCCATACTATTTGCCTACGCACGTTATGGGAAGTATTTCTCTATGATTGTATTAGTGGATTCAAATAGGAACTTATGATACATACGCTCAAGCACATGTCTTCTCTATTTATATACATTTCCTTGAATATTATCATATCAACTGGCTGGTAGGGTATGCTGACACTTATCACTCTACAAGTGTCATTTAGGGGATGTAGGTCTCTTATTGGTTTATCTACTTTTTTCCTCCATCACTTTCTGATTTCGTAGCGATTACGGACCATATATTGTATGGTCGGGCTATAGGTTTATACATTATTTTACGTATCTGTTTATATTTCTCCAACCAAAAAGATTTCAGTTTGTTTCTCAGTGGATTTGTACAGTTTGTGGGCGACATTAAAGTCTTGGTAGGATTCTTCTTGGTCGGATTTTTTTTTACGTGATAAAAACCTGGTATTTCCCAGGGGCGTATGGAATTTTTATATCCACTGTAAACTCTCTGATAACCATGAAATTGTCCTCTCCGATCGCCCGATATGGCTAGATGTCAAGGAGCGACTCCAGGTTATAAGCGGCATGGTGGACGTGGCATTCATCGGGTAAGTGGTTATTATCACGTGGCCTCTTGTGGATATTTACAATATATGAGATGTAAGAAAATCAGAGCAAACTCTTCATAAATTAATAATTAATGTCCCAACTACCGTAACATGTAAATACTGACCCCCCCGCGCTTCACACCTCTCTATAAGCGTGAGCTGGGGAGAACATCTCTGTAATGTTTCCTGGTCCGGAGGGGGGGGGGAGGAACCAGTTAAACAATTGGATTGCTGACTGTTTACAGTAAAGACTGGAGAACAAGGGCACTGTAGTGTCAACAAGCTGGAACAGGAGGGAGGGGAGAACACGTCCATGCTGATCCCAGAGGGGCTATGTTCTCACCCAGAAGAGAATTGATAGTGGAACTACACGCAGGTGGAGTAGACTGCAGTGCACACAGGTCTGAGGCTGGAGATGAAGGCCATCACAGATGAAGAGCTGCACAATTTTATCATGAACACGGTACAATCTATGTATGTGCGTATGAGTGTGTGTACAAGCCTGGACCTGGTGGCTTCAGTGGTCACACAAAGTACAGGATATCTGTCCTCCCTTCATTCCCTATTCACAGCCTTCCATTAACGTACAACCCCTGTCTTCTGTAATGGAAAGGTTATTCCACTCATGACATCTTCTCCTTCCCTGATCACGGAGATCACAAATACATGGACATCTCTATATTGTCCTACCAAAACTCAGCTGGGCACTAAGGAGGGGTGCACTAATTATCCATACAAACATGAGATGAATCTGAAAGCCATCATTGATGGAGCTACACAATACAAAGAAGTTAAAATTCTTTTTTTTTCATGGGTGGCGGCATTAGTTCACCCCATCTGGCTGTCCCCTGACCTTCACTCTCCATATCTACCACCAATCCATCTGCTCGCCCTTTATCTTTACCCATTACTGACCCATCTGCTGCCCCATCCTTCATCGCTGATCTATCTGCAGCCCCATGTCCTTTTCCCTTGTGCCATCACTGATCTATCCACTGCTCCCCATCATTTACCCTCTCGCCAATCACTGATTCATCTGCTGTCCCATTCTTTACCTTATAAATTCCTGATTTGTCTGCTGTCCCCTGTCCTTTATCTCTCTCCTCATCACAGATCTATCAGTTGTCCTCCATTCTTTACTCTCTCAACTAATCACTGATCTATGTTCTGTCCCCGGTCCTTTTACCCTCTCCACCTATTACTGATGCATCTACTGTCCCCATCCTTTACCATCTCCACCTATTACCGATCTATTGTATCTTGTTATCTTGTCCTCCGATTCTTTTCCCTCTCTGCCCATCACGTATCTATGTATTGTCGCCGCTCCTTTACCCTCTCCACCCATCAGTAATGACTTCATTCTCCTCTGATGCCCTTTAGTCTCCTCTGTCCTCATTTATATTTCTCTATCCTCCTTTTAAACTTCTCTGCACTCCTTCAGATTTCTCTGTTCCACAAAGACTTCTTTGTCCCCTACAGGAGATTTTTTTTCCTCTGTTCTCCTACAGACTCCACTATTCTCCTCCAAACATCTCTATCATCCGTCAGACTCCTCCATTCTCCTTCAGACTTCTCTGCCTTCCTCTAGACCCTTTTTACCTACCCCAGTCCCTTCTGGCTTCTTCCAAACCCTTCTGCCTTTCTCTAGACCTTTCTGTCCTCCTCCAGAATCCACTGCTGTTAACCAAAGACTTCCTAGTTTCCTCCCGACATCTTTGTCTCCAATGGATCTTTTTCTCTTGTATCCTTCCTGGACTCCATTATTTTTCTTCAGACTCCTCTGTCACCCTTTACACTCCTCTGTCCTCCTTTAGATACCACTGCCCAACTCTAGACTGTTATTAAACAGCATGTATGTAAGTACTTGTATAAGAATTAAGTAATTAACCACAGCCAGCATGGGATTCTAGCAAACAAGTCATGCCAGACTAATCCAATTTCCTTCTATGATGGAACCACTGACTGGGTAGATCAGGGAAATGCAGTAGATATTGTATATCTAGACTTCTGCAAAGCATTTGATAAAGTATCTCATACCATCCTCATTGAAAAAATTACCAAGTATGGGATTGACAAGGCTATGGTTAGGTGGATTCATAACTGGCTCATTGATCATAGTCAAATAGTGGTAATAAATGGTTACACATCCAATTGGAAGTGTTTCAAGTGGGGTACCACAACGCTCTGTCCTGGCCCCATTGTTCTTCAACATTTTTATAAATGATCTAGATAAGGGAACTGAAGGTAAACTAATCGAATTTGCAGAATATGCAAAACTTGGAGGGATAACACACTAGAGGAGACAGAGAATGCAAGATTGTTCATCTGGGCAAGAAAAACGAAAATGACACCTAGAGAATGGGAGGAATAGAACTAAGCAAAGTACGTGTGAAAAATACTTTTGTATACTAATAGATCACAGACTGCACATGAGTCATCAGTGTAATGCAGCAGCAAAAAAGGCAAACACAGTTCTGGGATGTATTAACAGAAGCATAGAGTCTAGATCACGTGAAGTCATTATCCCCCTCTACTCGACATTTGAAATATTGTGTCCAGTTCTGGGCAATACATTTTGAAAACGACATTGAAAAACTGGAGCAAATGCAGAGAAGAGCTACATGATGGTGAGCAGACTGCAAATATGTCCTACAAGGAACAGTTAAAGAATCTGGTAATATTTAGCATAAGCTTGCAAAACAGGCTAAGAGGAGACTTAATAGCTGTCTACAAATATCTGAAGGAATGTCACAATGTAGATGGATCATCTTTATTTGCACATGGAAACACGAGAAGACATGGAATGGAACTGAAAGGGAGAAGATGCAGATTAGATATTAGAAGAAAACTTTTTGACAGTGAGGTGATCAATGAGTGGAACAGGCGGCCACGAGAGGTGGTGAGTTCCCCTTCAATGGACGTCTTCAAACAGAGGCTGGACAGACATCTGTCCGAGACGGTTTAGTGAATCCTGCATTGAGCAGGAAGTTGGACACGAGGACCCTGGAGGTCCCCTCCAACGAGAACATTCTGTGATTCTATGACTGCTCTGTCCTCCTCTAGTCTCCTTTGTCCTCTAAACTCCTCCTTTGTCCCATTTTGTTTTTCTCTAGACTCTCCTGTTCACCTCTAGATTTCCCTGTCCTCCTCTAGACTCCCCAGCCCTCTACTACTAGACTGCCCTGTCCTTTTCTATATTGCTATGCCCTTTTCTAGACTCCTCTGTCCTCCTCTAAGCTCCTCATTTATTCCCATTTGTTTTCCTCCAGACTCCTCTAGTCTTCTCTAGAAACCCTTCTCCTCCTCTAGACTGCTATGTCCTCCTCTAGACTCATTTGTCCTCCTCTAGACTGCTCTTCCATCCTCTATACTGCTCTATACTCCTCTAGACTTCTCTGTTCTCCTCTAAGTTCCTCTGCTGTGGTCTAGACTGATCTGTTCTCCTCTAGACTCCTTTGTAAACCTATAAACCCCTCTTTTGTTCCCCTTTGTTTTCCTCCAGACTCCATTGTCCTCCTCCATACTCCTCACTCTTCTGTCTTCCTTGAGATTTACCTGCCCCACTTTTGACTTCTCCTTTCTTTTTCCTCCATACTTCACTGTCCTCCTATAAACTCCCACTTTGTTCCCCTTTGTTTTCCTCCAGATTCCTTTATCCTCCAGACTCCTCTGTGCTCCTCTATACTCATCCAGATTTTCCTGTCCTCATCTAGACTCCTCCTGTGTTCCTTTGCTATCCTCTAGACTCATCTGTCCTGCTCTAAGTTTGTATTTTGTTCCCATTTACTTTCCTTAGACTCATTTATCTTCCTCCCGTAGACTCCTTTGTCCTCCTTTAAACTCTTCCTTTGTTTTTCTCAAGGCTCCCCTGTCTTCCTCTAGACTAATCTGTCCTTCCCTAAACTCCTTCTCTGTTCTGCTTCGTTTCCTCCAAGCTCCTTTATCCTCTTCCTCTAGACTCTCATGTCATGCTCTAGACTCCTCTATCCTCCTTTGGATTTCTGCATCCTCCTCTAGATTGATTTGGACTCCTCTAGACTCCCCTGTCATCCTCTAGACCAGGGCTCCCCAACTCCAGTCCCGAGGCCCACCAGCGGGTCATAATTCCATCACCTGGGCAATACCAAGGAAATCCTGAACATAATCTGTTGGTGGGTCCTGGTCCTTCTCATTTTGTCCTCCTCTGGCTGTGGCTTAATTCTCAGAAAAAAAAAGGATCAGACAGTTTTAGAATGTAAAGTTAATTTTGGGGCCACAAAAAATTCTGTTTTCCACTTTTTCATCCTATATGTAAGAGGCTATGAGGTATAAGCGGTCCTCTTATTACTACCATCACCAAACCTTGTCATGCCGTCAGCAGCCATCACTAGGCCCCTGCTTCCCTCTGACCTTCACCACTCAGCAATCACCTTGCGATCACGCATCCATAATTGACCCTAACAGCATCCTTCATCTAGACCCATATGAGCAAACTGTAGCCCTGGGCGATTGCTAATGACAGCTATCTGCTTCCCCCTACTGCCCGTATCCATCCATAGCAGAGCTGTATACCACAGACCCGAGCAGCGTACATTGTAATTGACCACTGTGCTCTCTATAAGCCACAGGATCAACCATCTCACTTCTGCCAAGCACCAAAATATCTGCCCACCACTAACCCTCACCAAGTTGTCTACTATCCCCCGACCATCAGGGTTGGGAACCCTCCAAAAATTCAAAGACCGTCCATGAAAATTGATCACTTTTTTTGCCTTGTCCATAAAATTTTTTAAGGTGCCTGTAATTTTTTTTGAAGATAAGAAACTTCTTCAGATGATTGTGACGGTGACTCTCTTCAGTGACGGCGGCCGATCACTGATATCAGAAGGATTTGTTATGGCTTTACAATGTCTGTCCGTGACTAAACTGTCTCCAAAAAAATAAAAAGTCCATTTGTCAGCCCTGCCGACTATCACCCATCTTCATTGCTGACTGCTAACATCTCCATCATCCACCATCGGTGTCTGGAAACGTTATTCACACACCGTACATGACCTGTGTATTTACAGACTGGTGGCCTATTTGGTCACTGACATTATATCTGGACAAAGTTATGAGAAAGAGTTGTGAGGGGGATGTGTGCCGGTGTGAGGGGGATGTGTGCCGGTGTGAGGGGGATGTGTGAGGGGGATGTGTGCCGGTGTGAGGGGGATGTGTGCCGGTGTGAGGGGGATGTGTGCCGGTGTGAGGGGAATGTGTGCCGGTGTGAGGGGAATGTGTGCCGGTGTGAGGGGGATGTGTGCCGGTGTGAGGGGAATGTGTGCCGGTGTGAGGGGGATGTGTGCCGGTGTGAGGGGAATGTGTGCCGGTGTGAGGGGGATGTGTGCCGGTGTGAGGGGAATGTGTGCCAGTGTGAGGGGAATGTGTGCCGGTATGAGGGGGATGTGTGCCGGTGTGAGGGGGATGTGTGCCGGTATGAGGGGGATGTGTGCCGGTGTGAGGGGAATGTGTGCCGGTATGAGGGGGATGTGTGCCAGTGTGAGGGGAATGTGTGCCAGTGTGAGGGGAATGTGTGCCGGTATGAGGGGAATGTGTGCCGGTGTGAGGGGGATGTGTGCCGGTGTGAGGGGAATGTGTGCCGGTGTGAGGGGGATGTGTGCCGGTGTGAGGGGAATGTGTGCCAGTGTGAGGGGAATGTGTGCCGGTATGAGGGGGATGTGTGCCGGTGTGAGGGGGATGTGTGCCGGTGTGAGGGGGATGTGTGCCGGTGTGAGGGGAATGTGTGCCAGTGTGAGGGGAATGTGTGCCGGTATGAGGGGGATGTGTGCCGGTGTGAGGGGGATGTGTGCCGGTGTGAGGGGGATGTGTGCCGGTATGAGGGGGATGTGTGCCGGTGTGAGGGGAATGTGTGCCGGTGTGAGGGGAATGTGTGCCGGTGTGAGGGGAATGTGTGCCGGTGTGAGGGGGATGTGTGCCGGTGTGAGGGGAATGTGTGCCGGTGTGAGGGGGATGTGTGCCGGTGTGAGGGGAATGTGTGCCAGTGTGAGGGGAATGTGTGCCGGTATGAGGGGGATGTGTGCCGGTGTGAGGGGGATGTGTGCCGGTATGAGGGGGATGTGTGCCGGTGTGAGGGGAATGTGTGCCGGTATGAGGGGGATGTGTGCCAGTGTGAGGGGAATGTGTGCCAGTGTGAGGGGAATGTGTGCCGGTATGAGGGGAATGTGTGCCGGTGTGAGGGGGATGTGTGCCGGTGTGAGGGGAATGTGTGCCGGTGTGAGGGGGATGTGTGCCGGTGTGAGGGGAATGTGTGCCAGTGTGAGGGGAATGTGTGCCGGTATGAGGGGGATGTGTGCCGGTGTGAGGGGGATGTGTGCCGGTGTGAGGGGGATGTGTGCCGGTGTGAGGGGAATGTGTGCCAGTGTGAGGGGAATGTGTGCCGGTATGAGGGGGATGTGTGCCGGTGTGAGGGGGATGTGTGCCGGTATGAGGGGGATGTGTGCCGGTGTGAGGGGAATGTGTGCCGGTATGAGGGGGATGTGTGCCAGTGTGAGGGGAATGTGTGCCGGTGTGAGGGGAATGTGTGCCGGTGTGAGGGGAATGTGTGCCGGTGTGAGGGGGATGTGTGCCGGTGTGAGGGGGATGTGTGAGGGGGATGTGTGCCGGTGTGAGGGGAATGTGTGCCGGTGTGAGGGGAATGTGTGAGGGGCACGTGTGCCGGTGTGAGGAGAATGTGTGAGGGGGATGTGTGCCGGTGTGAGGGGGATGTGTGCCGGTGTGAGGAGAATGTGTGAGGGGGATGTGTGCCGGTGTGAGGGGAATGTGTGCCAGTGTGAGGGGGATGTGTGCCGGTGTGAGGGGGATGTGTGCCGGTGTGAGGGGATTGTGTGCCGGTGTGAGGGGGATGTGTGCCGGTGTGAGGGGAATGTGTGAGAGGGATGTGTGCCAGTGTGAGGGGAATGTGTGCCGGTGTGAGGAGAATGTGTGCCGGTGTGAGGGGGATGTGTGCCGGTGTGAGGGGGATGTGTGAGGGGGATGTGTGCCGGTGTGAGGGGAATGTGTGCCGGTGTGAGGGGAATGTGTGAGGGGCACGTGTGCCGGTGTGAGGAGAATGTGTGAGGGGGATGTGTGCCGGTGTGAGGGGGATGTGTGCCGGTGTGAGGAGAATGTGTGAGGGGGATGTGTGCCGGTGTGAGGGGAATGTGTGCCAGTGTGAGGGGGATGTGTGCCGGTGTGAGGGGGATGTGTGCCGGTGTGAGGGGATTGTGTGCCGGTGTGAGGGGGATGTGTGCCGGTGTGAGGGGAATGTGTGAGGGGGATGTGTGCCGGTGTGAGGGGAATGTGTGCCGGTGTGAGGGGAATGTGTGAGGGGCACGTGTGCCGGTGTGAGGAGAATGTGTGAGGGGGATGTGTGCCGGTGTGAGGAGAATGTGTGAGGGGGATGTGTGCCGGTGTGAGGAGAATGTGTGAGTGGGACGTGTGCCGGTGTGAAGGGGATGTGTGAGGGGGATGTGTGCCGGTGTGAAGGGGATGTGTGCCGGTGTGAGGGGGACGTGTGAGGGGGATGTGTGCCGGTGTGAGGGGGATGTGTGAGGGGGATGTGTGCCGGTGTGAGGGGGATGTGTGCCGGTGTGAGGGGGATGTGTGCCGGTGTGAGGGGAATGTGTGCCGGTGTGAGGAGAATGTGTGAGGGGGATGTGTGCCGGTGTGAGGAGAATGTGTGAGGGGGACGTGTGCCTGTGTGAGGGGGACGTGTGCCGGTGTGAGGGGAATGTGTGAGGGGGACGTGTGCCGGTGTGAAGGGGATGTGTGAGGGGGATGTGTGCCGGTGTGAAGGGGATGTGTGAGGGGGATGTGTGCCGGTGTGAGGGGGATGTGTGAGGGGGATGTGTGCCGGTGTGAAGGGGATGTGTGAGGGGGATGTGTGCCGGTGTGAGGGGGATGTGTGCCGGTGTGAGGAGAATGTGTGAGGGGGATGTGTGCTGGTGTGAGGGGAATGTGTGAGGGGGACGTGTGCCGGTGTGAGGGGAATGTGTGAGGTGGACGTGTGCCGGTGTGAGGAGAATGTGTGAGGGGATGTGTGCTGGTGTGAGGAGAATGTGTGAGGGGGATGTGTGCTGGTGTGAGGGGAATGTGTGAGGGGGACGTGTGCCGGTGTGAGGAGAATGTGTGAGGGGATGTGTGCCGGTGTGAGGAGAATGTGTGAGGAGAATGTGTGAGGGGATGTGTGCCGGTGTGAGGGGGATGGGTGAGGGAGACATGTGCTGGTTTGAGGAGAATGTGTGAGGGGAATGTGTGAGGGGGACGTATGTCGGTGAGTGAACGGATAAGGAGGTCATCTGAGGGTACATGATTGTAGAACGGGACACGAGAGGGAACCACAGGAGCGGTTGGGAGAGGAACGCAGTGCATTCGTCTTCATATTTTACATGTCGTGCTGTTTTCTCAGAATAATTGGTATTAAAGATGGAAAATTTGCTGTGGATTTTCTGCTGCATATTTCCCTGTGATTTCCTACAGAAATACTGAGAACATTTTCCACAGCAATAGTGTGAACATAAATACCCATGATTGCTCGCCCTCTGCCCGCCATTACTGATAGAGAGGGCCTGACAGCTCACCCTCTGCCCTCTATTAATGATAGTGAGGCCCTGATTGCTCGCCCTCTGCTGGCCATTACTGATAGTGAGGCCCTGATTGCTCGCCCTCTGCCCGCCATTACTGATAGAGAGGCCCTGACAGCTCACCCTCTGCCCTCTATTAATGATAGTGAGGCCCTGATTGCTCGCCCTCTGCTGGCCATTACTGATAGTGAGGCCCTGATTGCTCACCTTTGCCAGGCATTACTGATAGTGAGGCCCTGATTGCTCGCCCTCTGCTGGCCATTAATGATAGTGAGGCCCTGATTGCTCGCCCTCTGCCGGTCATTACTGATAGTGTTGTCCTGATTGCTCGCCCTCTGCTGGTCATTACTGATAGTGTTGTCCTGATTGCTCGCCCTCTGCCGGTCATTACTGATAGTGTTGTCCTGATTGCTCGCCCTCTGTCGATCATTCCTGATAGTGTTGTCCTGATTGCTCGTCCTCTGCCGGTCATTACTGATAGTGTTGTCCTGATTGCTCGCCCTCTGCCGGTCATTATTGATAGTGTTGTCCTGATTGCTCGCCCTCTGCTGGTCATTACTGGTAGTGTTGTTCTGATTGCTCACCCTCTCCCGGTCATTACTGGTAGTGTTGTCCTGATTGCTCGCCCTCTGCTGGTCATTACTGATAGTGTTGTCCTGATTGCTCACCCTCTCCTGGTCATTACTGGTAGTGTTGTCCTGATTGCTCACACTCTGCCGGTCATTACTGGTAGTGTTGTCCTGATTGCTCGCCCTCTGCTGGTCATTACTGATAGTGTTGTCCTGATTGCTTGCCCTCTGCCGATCATTACTGATAGTGTTGTCCTGATTGCTCGCCCTCTGCCAGTCATTATTGATAGTGTTGTCCTGATTGCTTGCCCTCTGCCGATCATTACTGATAGTGTTGTCCTGATTGCTCGCCCTCTGCTGGTCATTACTGATAGTGTTGTCCTGATTGCTCGCCCTCTGCCGTTCATTACTGATAGTGAGGCCCTGATTGCTCGCCCTCTGCTGGCCATTAATGATAGTGAGGCCCTGACGGCTCACCCTCTGCCCTCTATTACTGATAGTGTTGTCCTGATTGCTCGCCATCTGCCGGTCATTATTGATAGTGTTGTCCTGATTGCTTGCCCTCTGCCGATCATTACTGATAGTGTTGTCCTGATTGCTCGCCCTCTGCCAGTCATTATTGATAGTGTTGTCCTGATTGCTTGCCCTCTGCCGATCATTACTGATAGTGTTGTCCTGATTGCTCACCTTTGCCAGCCATTAATGATAGTGAGGCCCTGATTGCTCACCTTTGCCAGCCATTACTGATAGAGAGGCCCTGACGGCTCACCCTCTGCCCTCTATTACTGATAGTGTTGTCCTGATTGCTCGCCATCTGCCGGTCATTATTGATAGTGTTGTCCTGATTGCTCGCCCTCTGTCGGTCATTCCTGATAGTGTTGTCCTGATTGCTCGCCCTCTGCCGGTCATTACTGATAGTGTTGTCCTGATTGCTCGCCCTCTGCCGGTCATTCCTGATAGTGTTGTTCTGATTGCTCGCCCTCTGCCGGTCATTACTGATAGTGTTGTCCTGATTGCTCACCCTCTGCTGGTCATTACTGATAGTGTTGTCCTGATTGCTCACCCTCTGCCGGTCATTACTGGTAGTGTTATCCTGATTGCTCACCCTCTCCCGGTCATTACTGGTAGTGTTGTCCTGATTGCTCACCCTCTGCTGGTCATTACTGGTAGTGTTATCCTGATTGCTCACCCTCTCCCGGTCATTACTGATAGTGTTGTCCTCATTGCTCGCCCTCTGCCGGTCATTACTGATAGTGTTGTCCTGATTGCTCGCCATCTGCCGGTCATTACTGATAGTGTTGTCCTGATTGCTCGCCCTCTGTCGATCATTCCTGATAGTGTTGTCCTGATTGCTCGTCCTCTGCCGGTCATTATTGATAGTGTTGTCCTGATTGCTCGCCCTCTGCTGGTCATTACTGGTAGTGTTGTTCTGATTGCTCACCCTCTCCCGGTCATTACTGCTAGTGTTGTCCTGATTGCTCGCCCTCTGCCGGTCATTACTGATAGTGTTGTCCTGATTGCTCGCCCTCTGCTGGTCATTACTGGTAGTGTTGTCCTGATTGCTCGCCCTCTGCCGGTCATTATTGATAGTGTTGTCCTGATTGCTTGCCCTCTGCAGGTCATTATTGATAGTGTTGTCCTGATTGCTTGCCCTCTGCAGGTCATTACTGATAGTGTTGTCCTGATTGCTCGCCATCTGCCGGTCATTACTGATAGTGTTGTCCTGATTGCTCGCCCTCTGTCGATCATTCCTGATAGTGTTGTCCTGATTGCTCGTCCTCTGCCGGTCATTATTGATAGTGTTGTCCTGATTGCTCGCCCTCTGCTGGTCATTACTGGTAGTGTTGTTCTGATTGCTCACCCTCTCCCGGTCATTACTGGTAGTGTTGTCCTGATTGCTCGCCCTCTGCCGGTCATTACTGATAGTGTTGTCCTGATTGCTCGCCCTCTGCTGGTCATTACTGGTAGTGTTGTCCTGATTGCTCGCCCTCTGCCGGTCATTATTGATAGTGTTGTCCTGATTGCTTGCCCTCTGCAGGTCATTACTGGTAGTGTTGTCCTGATTGCTCGCCCTCTGCTGGTCATTACTGATAGTGTTGTCCTGATTGCTCACCCTCTCCTGGTCATTACTGGTAGTGTTGTCCTGATTGCTTGCCCTCTGCCGATCATTACTGATAGTGTTGTCCTGATTGCTCGCCCTCTGCCAGTCATTATTGATAGTGTTGTCCTGATTGCTTGCCCTCTGCCGATCATTACTGATAGTGTTGTCCTGATTGCTCGCCCTCTGCTGGTCATTACTGATAGTGTTGTCCTGATTGCTCGCCCTCTCCCGGTCATTACTGATAGTGTTGTCCTGATTGCTCGCCCTCTGCCGGTCATTACTGATAGTGTTGTCCTGATTGCTCACCCTCTGCTGGTCATTACTGATAGTGTTGTCCTGATTGCTCGCCCTCTGATGGTCATTACTGATAGTGTTGTCCTTATTGCTCGCCCTCTGCCGGTCATTACTGATAGTGTTGTCCTGATTTCTCGCCCTCTGCCAGTCATTACTGATAGTGTTGTCCTGATTGCTCACCCTCTGCCGGTCATTACTGATAGTGTTGTCTTGATTGCTCGCCCTCTGTCGATCATTCCTGATAGTGTTGTCCTGATTGCTCGCCCTCTGATGGTCATTACTGATAGTGTTGTCCTGATTGCTCGCCATCTGCCGGTCATTATTGATAGTGTTGTCCTGATTGCTCGCCCTCTGTCGGTCATTCCTGATAGTGTTGTCCTGATTGCTCGCCCTCTGCTGGTCATTATTGATAGTGTTGTCCTGATTGCTCGCCCTCTGCCGGTCATTACTGATAGTGTTGTCCTGATTGCTCGCCCTCTGCCGGTCATTACTGATAGTGTTGTCCTGATTGCTCACCCTCTGCTGGTCATTACTGATAGTGTTGTCCTGATTGCTCACCCTCTCCCGGTCATTACTGGTAGTGCTGTCCTGATTGCTCGTCCTCTGCCGGTCATTATTGATAGTGTTGTCCTGATTGCTCGCCCTCTGCTGGTCATTACTGGTAGTGTTGTTCTGATTGCTCACCCTCTGCTGGTCATTACTGGTAGTATTGTCCTGATTGCTCACACTCTCCGGGTCATTACTGGTAGTGTTGTCCTGATTGCTCGCCCTCTGATGGTCATTACTGATAGTGTTGTCCTTATTGCTCGCCCTCTGCCGGTCATTACTGATAGTGTTGTCCTTATTGCTCGCCCTCTGTCGATCATTCCTGATAGTGTTGTCCTGATTGCTCGCACTCTGATGGTCATTACTGATAGTGTTGTCCTGATTGCTTGCCCTCTGCCGATCATTACTGATAGTGTTGTCCTGATTGCTCGCCCTCTGCCAATCATTATTGATAGTGTTGTCCTGATTGCTTGCCCTCTGCCGATCATTACTGATAGTGTTGTCCTGATTGCTCGCCCTCTGCTGGTCATTACTGATAGTGTTGTCCTGATTGCTCGCCCTCTCCCGGTCATTACTGATAGTGTTGTCCTGATTGCTCGCCCTCTGCCGGTCATTACTGATAGTGTTGTCCTGATTGCTCACCCTCTGCTGGTCATTACTGATAGTGTTGTCCTGATTGCTCGCCCTCTGATGGTCATTACTGATAGTGTTGTCCTTATTGCTCGCCCTCTGCCGGTCATTACTGATAGTGTTGTCCTGATTGCTCGCCCTCTGCCGGTCATTACTGATAGTGTTGTCCTGATTGCTCACCCTCTGCCGGTCATTACTGATAGTGTTGTCCTGATTGCTCGCCCTCTGCCGGTCATTACTGATAGTGTTGTCCTGATTGCTCGCCCTCTGTCAATCATTCCTGATAGTGTTGTCCTGACTGCTTGCCCTCTGATGGTCATTACTGATAGTGTTGTCCTGATTGCTCGCCATCTGCCGGTCATTATTGATAGTGTTGTCCTGATTGCTCGCCCTCTGTCGGTCATTCCTGATAGTGTTGTCCTGATTGCTCGCCCTCTGCTGGTCATTATTGATAGTGTTGTCCTGATTGCTCGCCCTCTGCCGGTCATTACTGATAGTGTTGTCCTGATTGCTCGCCCTCTGCTGGTCATTACTGATAGTGTTGTCCTGATTGCTCACCCTCTGCTGGTCATTACTGATAGTGTTGTCCTGATTGCTCACCCTCTCCCGGTCATTACTGGTAGTGCTGTCCTGATTGCTCGTCCTCTGCCGGTCATTATTGATAGTGTTGTCCTGATTGCTCGCCCTCTGCTGGTCATTACTGGTAGTGTTGTTCTGATTGCTCACACTCTGCTGGTCATTACTGGTAGTATTGTCCTGATTGCTCACACTCTCCGGGTCATTACTGGTAGTGTTGTCCTGATTGCTCGCCCTCTGATGGTCATTACTGATAGTGTTGTCCTTATTGCTCGCTCTCTGCCGGTCATTACTGATAGTGTTGTCCTGATTGCTCGCCCTCTGCCGGTCATTACTGGTAGTGTTGTCCTGATTGCTCGCCCTCTGCTGGTCATTACTGGTAGTGTTGTTCTGATTGCTCACCCTCTCCCGGTCATTACTGGTAGTGTTGTCCTGATTGCTCGCCCTCTGCCAGTCATTACTGATAGTGTTGTCCTGATTGTTCGCCCTCTGCTGGTCATTACTGGTAGTGTTGTCCTGATTGCTCACCCTCTCCTGGTCATTACTGGTAGTGTTGTCCTGATTGCTCGCCCTCTGCCGGTCATTATTGATAGTGTTGTCCTGATTGCTTGCCCTCTGCAGGTCATTACTGGTAGTGTTGTCCTGATTGCTCGCCCTCTGCTGGTCATTACTGATAGTGTTGTCCTGATTGCTCACCCTCTCCTGGTCATTACTGGTAGTGTTGTCCTGATTGCTTGCCATCTGCCGATCATTACTAATAGTGTTGTCCTGATTGCTCGCCCTCTGCCAGTCATTATTGATAGTGTTGTCCTGATTGCTTGCCCTCTGCCGATCATTACTGATAGTGTTGTCCTGATTGCTCGCCCTCTGCTGGTCATTACTGATAGTGTTGTCCTGATTGCTCGCCCTCTCCCGGTCATTACTGATAGTGTTGTCCTGATTGCTCGCCCTCTGCCGGTCATTACTGATAGTGTTGTCCTGATTGCTCACCCTCTGCTGGTCATTACTGATAGTGTTGTCCTGATTGCTCGCCCTCTGATGGTCATTACTGATAGTGTTGTCCTTATTGCTCGCCCTCTGCCGGTCATTACTGATAGTGTTGTCCTTATTGCTCGCCCTCTGCCGGTCATTACTGATAGTGTTGTCCTGATTGCTCGCCCTCTGCCGGTCATTACTGATAGTGTTGTCCTGATTGCTCACCCTCTGCCGGTCATTACTGATAGTGTTGTCTTGATTGCTCGCCCTCTGTCGATCATTCCTGATAGTGTTGTCCTGACTGCTTGCCCTCTGATGGTCATTACTGATAGTGTTGTCCTGATTGCTCGCCATCTGCCGGTCATTATTGATAGTGTTGTCCTGATTGCTCGCCCTCTGTCGGTCATTCCTGATAGTGTTGTCCTGATTGCTCGCCCTCTGCTGGTCATTATTGATAGTGTTGTCCTGATTGCTCGCCCTCTGCCGGTCATTACTGATAGTGTTGTCCTGATTGCTCGCCCTCTGCCGGTCATTACTGATAGTGTTGTCCTGATTGCTCACCCTCTGCTGGTCATTACTGATAGTGTTGTCCTGATTGCTCACCCTCTCCCGGTCATTACTGGTAGTGCTGTCCTGATTGCTCGTCCTCTGCCGGTCATTATTGATAGTGTTGTCCTGATTGCTCGCCCTCTGCTGGTCATTACTGGTAGTGTTGTTCTGATTGCTCACCCTCTACTGGTCATTACTGGTAGTATTGTCCTGATTGCTCACACTCTCCGGGTCATTACTGGTAGTGTTGTCCTGATTGCTCGCCCTCTGATGGTCATTACTGATAGTGTTGTCCTTATTGCTCGCTCTCTGCCGGTCATTACTGATAGTGTTGTCCTGATTGCTCGCCCTCTGCCGGTCATTACTGGTAGTGTTGTCCTGATTGCTCGCCCTCTGCTGGTCATTACTGGTAGTGTTGTTCTGATTGCTCACCCTCTCCTGGTCATTACTGGTAGTGTTGTCCTGATTGCTCGCCCTCTGCCAGTCATTACTGATAGTGTTGTCCTGATTGCTCGCCCTCTGCCAGTCATTACTGATAGTGTTGTCCTGATTGCTCGCCCTCTGCTGGTCATTACTGGTAGTGTTGTCCTGATTGCTCACCCTCTCCTGGTCATTACTGGTAGTGTTGTCCTGATTGCTCGCCCTCTGCCGGTCAGTATTGATAGTGTTGTCCTGATTGCTTGCCCTCTGCAGGTCATTACTGGTAGTGTTGTCCTGATTGCTCGCCCTCTGCTGGTCATTACTGATAGTGTTGTCCTGATTGCTCACCCTCTCCTGGTCATTACTGGTAGTGTTGTCCTGATTGCTTGCCATCTGCCGATCATTACTGATAGTGTTGTCCTGATTGCTCGCCCTCTGCCAGTCATTATTGATAGTGTTGTCCTGATTGCTTGCCCTCTGCCGATCATTACTGATAGTGTTGTCCTGATTGCTCGCCCTCTGCTGGTCATTACTGATAGTGTTGTCCTGATTGCTCGCCCTCTCCCGGTCATTACTGATAGTGTTGTCCTGATTGCTCGCCCTCTGCCGGTCATTACTGATAGTGTTGTCCTGATTGCTCACCCTCTGCTGGTCATTACTGATAGTGTTGTCCTGATTGCTCGCCCTCTGATGGTCATTACTGATAGTGTTGTCCTTATTGCTCGCCCTCTGCCGGTCATTACTGATAGTGTTGTCCTGATTGCTCGCCCTCTGCCGGTCATTACTGATAGTGTTGTCCTGATTGCTCACCCTCTGCCGGTCATTACTGATAGTGTTGTCTTGATTGCTCGCCATCTGCCGGTCATTACTGATAGTGTTGTCCTGATTGCTCGCCCTCTGCCGGTCATTACTGATAGTGTTGTCCTGATTTCTCGCCCTCTGTCGATCATTCCTGATAGTGTTGTCCTGATTGCTCGCCCTCTGCCGGTCATTACTGATAGTGTTGTCCTGATTGCTCGCCCTCTGCAGGTCATTACTGATAGTGTTGTCCTGATTGCTCGCCCTCTGCCGGTCATTACTGATAGTGTTGTCCTGATTGCTCGCCCTCTGCCGGTCATTACTGATAGTGTTGTCCTGATTGCTCGCCCTCTGCCGGTCATTACTGATAGTGTTGTCCTGATTGCTCGCCCTCTGCCGGTCATTACTGATAGTGTTGTCCTGATTGCTCACCCTCTGCTGGTCATTACTGGTAGTATTGTCCTGATTGCTCACACTCTCCGGGTCATTACTGGTAGTGTTGTCCTGATTGCTCGCCCTTTGATGGTCATTACTGATAGTGTTGTCCTTATTGCTCGCCCTCTGCCGGTCATTACTGATAGTGTTGTCCTGATTGCTCGCCCTCTGCCGGTCATTACTGATAGTGTTGTCCTGATTGCTCGCCCTCTGCCGGTCATTACTGATAGTGTGGTCCTGATTGCTCGCCCTCTGCCGGTCATTACTGGTAGTGTGGTCCTGATTGCTCGCCCTCTGCCGGTCATTACTGATAGTGTTGTCCTGATTGCTCACCCTCTGTCTGTCATTACTGATATTGTTGTCTGGATTGCTCGCCCTCTGCCGGTCATTACTGATAGTGTGGTCCTGATTGCTCGCCCTCTGCCGGTCATTACTGGTAGTGTTGTCCTGATTGCTCGCCCTCTGTCGGTCATTCCTGATAGTGTTGTCCTGATTGCTCGCCCTCTGTCGGTCATCACTGATAGTGTTGTCCTGATTGCTCACCCTCTGCCGGTCATTACTGATAGTGTTGTCCTGATTGCTCGCCCTCTGCTGGTCATTACTGATAGTGTTGTCCTGATTGCTCGCCCTCTCCCGGTCATTACTGATAGTGTTGTCCTGATTGCTCGCCCTCTGCCGGTCATTACTGATAGTGTTGTCCTGATTGCTCACCCTCTGCTGGTCATTACTGGTAGTATTGTCCTGATTGCTCACACTCTCCGGGTCATTACTGGTAGTGTTGTCCTGATTGCTCGCCCTCTGCTGGTCATTACTGATAGTGTTGTCCTTATTGCTCGCCCTCTGCCGGTCATTACTGATAGTGTTGTCCTGATTGCTCGCCATCTGCCGGTCATTACTGATAGTGTTGTCCTGATTGCTCGCCATCTGCCGGTCATTACTGATAGTGTTGTCCTGATTGCTCGCCCTCTGCCGGTCATTACTGATAGTGTTGTCCTGTTTGCTCGCCCTCTGTCGATCATTCCTGATAGTGTTGTCCTGATTGCTCGCCCTCTGTCGGTCATTCCTGATAGTGTTGTCCTGATTGCTCGCCCTCTGTCGGTCATTACTGATAGTGTTGTCCTGATTGCTCGCCCTCTGTCGGTCATTACTGATAGTGTTGTCCTGATAGCTCGCCCTCTGCCGGTCATTACTGATAGTGTTGTCCTGATTGCTCGCTCTCTGCCGGTCATTACTGGTAGTGTTGTCCTGATTGCTCGCCCTCTGCCGGTCATTACTGATAGTGTTGTCCTGATTGCTCGCCCTCTGCCGGTCATTACTGATAGTGTTGTCCTGATTGCTCGCCCTCTGCCGGTCATTACTGATAGTGTTGTCCTGATTGCTCGCTCTCTGCCGGTCATTACTGATAGTGTTGTCCTGATTGCTCGCTCTCTGCCGGTCATTACTGATAGTGTTGTCCTGATAGCTAGCCCTCTGCCGGTCATTACTGATAGTGTTGTCCTGATTGCTCGCTCTCTGCCGGTCATTACTGGTAGTGTTGTCCTGATTGCTCACCCTCTGCCGGTCATTACTGATAGTGTTGTCCTGATTGCTCGCCCTCTGCCGGTCATTACTGATAGTGTTGTCCTGATTGCTCGCCCTCTGCCGGTCATTACTGATAGTGTTGTCCTGATTGCTCGCCCTCTGCCGGTCATTACTGATAGTGTTGTCCTGATAGCTCGCCCTCTGCCGGTCATTACTGATAGTGTTGTCCTGATTGCTCGCTCTCTGCCGGTCATTACTGGTAGTGTTGTCCTGATTGCTCACCCTCTGCCGGTCATTACTGATAGTGTTGTCCTGATTGCTCGCCCTCTGCCGGTCATTACTGATAGTGTTGTCCTGATTGCTCGCCCTCTGCTGGTCATTACTGATAGTGTTGTCCTGATTGCTCGCCCTCTCCCGGTCATTACTGATAGTGTTGTCCTGATTGCTCGCCCTCTGCCGGTCATTACTGATAGTGTTGTCCTGATTGCTCACCCTCTGCTGGTCATTACTGATAGTGTTGTCCTGATTGCTCGCCCTCTGATGGTCATTACTGATAGTGTTGTCCTTATTGCTCGCCCTCTGCCGGTCATTACTGATAGTGTTGTCCTGATTGCTCGCCCTCTGCCGGTCATTACTGATAGTGTTGTCCTGATTGCTCACCCTCTGCCGGTCATTACTGATAGTGTGGTCTTGATTGCTCGCCATCTGCCGGTCATTACTGATAGTGTTGTCCTGATTGCTCGACCTCTGCCGGTCATTACTGATAGTGTTGTCCTGATTTCTCGCCCTCTGTCGATCATTCCTGATAGTGTTGTCCTGATTGCTCGCCCTCTGCCGGTCATTACTGATAGTGTTGTCCTGATTGCTCGCCCTCTGCTGGTCATTACTGGTAGTGTTGTCCTGATTGCTCGCCCTCTGCCGGTCATTACTGATAGTGTTGTCCTGATTGCTCGCCCTCTGCCGGTCATTACTGATAGTGTTGTCCTGATTGCTCGCCATCTGCCGGTCATTACTGATAGTGTTGTCCTGATTGCTCGCCCTCTGTCGATCATTCCTGATAGTGTTGTCCTGATTACTCGCCCTCTGTCGGTCATTCCTGATAGTGTTGTCCTGATTGCTCGCCCTCTGCCGGTCATTACTGATAGTGTTGTCCTGATTGCTCGCCCTCTGCCGGTCATTACTGATAGTGTTGTCCTGATTGCTCGCCCTCTGCCGGTCATTACTGATAGTGTTGTCCTGATTGCTCGCCCTCTGCCGGTCATTACTGATAGTGTTGTCCTGATTGCTCACCCTCTGCTGGTCATTACTGGTAGTATTGTCCTGATTGCTCACACTCTCCGGGTCATTACTGGTAGTGTTGTCCTGATTGCTCGCCCTTTGATGGTCATTACTGATAGTGTTGTCCTTATTGCTCGCCCTCTGCCGGTCATTACTGATAGTGTTGTCCTGATTGCTCGCCCTCTGCCGGTCATTACTGATAGTGTTGTCCTGATTGCTCGCCCTCTGCCGGTCATTACTGGTAGTGTTGTCCTGATTGCTCGCCCTATGCCGGTCATTACTGATAGTGTTGTCCTGATTGCTCGCCCTCTGCCGGTCATTACTGATAGTGTGGTCCTGATTGCTCGCCCTCTGCCGGTCATTACTGGTAGTGTGGTCCTGATTGCTCGCCCTCTGCCGGTCATTACTGGTAGTGTTGTCCTGATTGCTCACCCTCTGCCGGTCATTACTGATAGTGTTGTCCTGATTGCTCACCCTCTGCCGGTCATTACTGATAGTGTGGTCCTGATTGCTCGCCCTCTGCCGGTCATTACTGGTAGTGTTGTCCTGATTGCTCGCCCTCTGTCGGTCATTCCTGATAGTGTTGTCCTGATTGCTCGCTCTCTGCCGGTCATTACTGGTAGTGTTGTCCTGATTGCTCACCCTCTGCCGGTCATTACTGATAGTGTTGTCCTGATTGCTCGCCCTCTGCCGGTCATTACTGATAGTGTTGTCCTGATTGCTCGCCCTCTGCCGGTCATTACTGATAGTGTTGTCCTGATTGCTCGCCCTCTGCCGGTCATTACTGATAGTGTTGTCCTGATAGCTCGCCCTCTGCCGGTCATTACTGATAGTGTTGTCCTGATTGCTCGCTCTCTGCCGGTCATTAATGGTAGTGTTGTCCTGATTGCTCACCCTCTGCCGGTCATTACTGGTAGTGTTGTCCTGATTGCTCGCCCTCTGCTGGTCATTACTGATAGTGTTGTCCTTATTGCTCGCCCTCTGCCGGTCATTACTGATAGTGTTGTCCTTATTGCTCGCCCTCTGCCGGTCATTACTGATAGTGTTGTCCTGATTGCTCGCCATCTGCCGGTCATTACTGATAGTGTTGTCCTGATTGCTCGCCATCTGCCGGTCATTACTGATAGTGTTGTCCTGATTGCTCGCCCTCTGCCGGTCATTACTGATAGTGTTGTCCTGTTTGCTCGCCCTCTGTCGATCATTCCTGATAGTGTTGTCCTGATTGCTCGCCCTCTGTCGGTCATTCCTGATAGTGTTGTCCTGATTGCTCGCCCTCTGTCGGTCATTACTGATAGTGTTGTCCTGATTGCTCGCCCTCTGTCGGTCATTACTGATAGTGTTGTCCTGATAGCTCGCCCTCTGCCGGTCATTACTGATAGTGTTGTCCTGATTGCTCGCTCTCTGCCGGTCATTACTGGTAGTGTTGTCCTGATTGCTCGCCCTCTGCCGGTCATTACTGATAGTGTTGTCCTGATTGCTCGCCCTCTGCCGGTCATTACTGATAGTGTTGTCCTGATTGCTCGCCCTCTGCCGGTCATTACTGATAGTGTTGTCCTGATTGCTCGCTCTCTGCCGGTCATTACTGATAGTGTTGTCCTGATTGCTCGCTCTCTGCCGGTCATTACTGATAGTGTTGTCCTGATAGCTAGCCCTCTGCCGGTCATTACTGATAGTGTTGTCCTGATTGCTCGCTCTCTGCCGGTCATTACTGGTAGTGTTGTCCTGATTGCTCACCCTCTGCCGGTCATTACTGATAGTGTTGTCCTGATTGCTCGCCCTCTGCCGGTCATTACTGATAGTGTTGTCCTGATTGCTCGCCCTCTGCCGGTCATTACTGATAGTGTTGTCCTGATTGCTCGCCCTCTGCCGGTCATTACTGATAGTGTTGTCCTGATAGCTCGCCCTCTGCCGGTCATTACTGATAGTGTTGTCCTGATTGCTCGCTCTCTGCCGGTCATTACTGGTAGTGTTGTCCTGATTGCTCACCCTCTGCCGGTCATTACTGATAGTGTTGTCCTGATTGCTCGCCCTCTGCCGGTCATTACTGATAGTGTTGTCCTGATTGCTCGCCCTCTGCTGGTCATTACTGATAGTGTTGTCCTGATTGCTCGCCCTCTCCCGGTCATTACTGATAGTGTTGTCCTGATTGCTCGCCCTCTGCCGGTCATTACTGATAGTGTTGTCCTGATTGCTCACCCTCTGCTGGTCATTACTGATAGTGTTGTCCTGATTGCTCGCCCTCTGATGGTCATTACTGATAGTGTTGTCCTTATTGCTCGCCCTCTGCCGGTCATTACTGATAGTGTTGTCCTGATTGCTCGCCCTCTGCCGGTCATTACTGATAGTGTTGTCCTGATTGCTCACCCTCTGCCGGTCATTACTGATAGTGTGGTCTTGATTGCTCGCCATCTGCCGGTCATTACTGATAGTGTTGTCCTGATTGCTCGACCTCTGCCGGTCATTACTGATAGTGTTGTCCTGATTTCTCGCCCTCTGTCGATCATTCCTGATAGTGTTGTCCTGATTGCTCGCCCTCTGCCGGTCATTACTGATAGTGTTGTCCTGATTGCTCGCCCTCTGCTGGTCATTACTGGTAGTGTTGTCCTGATTGCTCGCCCTCTGCCGGTCATTACTGATAGTGTTGTCCTGATTGCTCGCCCTCTGCCGGTCATTACTGATAGTGTTGTCCTGATTGCTCGCCATCTGCCGGTCATTACTGATAGTGTTGTCCTGATTGCTCGCCCTCTGTCGATCATTCCTGATAGTGTTGTCCTGATTACTCGCCCTCTGTCGGTCATTCCTGATAGTGTTGTCCTGATTGCTCGCCCTCTGCCGGTCATTACTGATAGTGTTGTCCTGATTGCTCGCCCTCTGCCGGTCATTACTGATAGTGTTGTCCTGATTGCTCGCCCTCTGCCGGTCATTACTGATAGTGTTGTCCTGATTGCTCGCCCTCTGCCGGTCATTACTGATAGTGTTGTCCTGATTGCTCACCCTCTGCTGGTCATTACTGGTAGTATTGTCCTGATTGCTCACACTCTCCGGGTCATTACTGGTAGTGTTGTCCTGATTGCTCGCCCTTTGATGGTCATTACTGATAGTGTTGTCCTTATTGCTCGCCCTCTGCCGGTCATTACTGATAGTGTTGTCCTGATTGCTCGCCCTCTGCCGGTCATTACTGATAGTGTTGTCCTGATTGCTCGCCCTCTGCCGGTCATTACTGGTAGTGTTGTCCTGATTGCTCGCCCTATGCCGGTCATTACTGATAGTGTTGTCCTGATTGCTCGCCCTCTGCCGGTCATTACTGATAGTGTGGTCCTGATTGCTCGCCCTCTGCCGGTCATTACTGGTAGTGTGGTCCTGATTGCTCGCCCTCTGCCGGTCATTACTGGTAGTGTTGTCCTGATTGCTCACCCTCTGCCGGTCATTACTGATAGTGTTGTCCTGATTGCTCACCCTCTGCCGGTCATTACTGATAGTGTGGTCCTGATTGCTCGCCCTCTGCCGGTCATTACTGGTAGTGTTGTCCTGATTGCTCGCCCTCTGTCGGTCATTCCTGATAGTGTTGTCCTGATTGCTCGCTCTCTGCCGGTCATTACTGGTAGTGTTGTCCTGATTGCTCACCCTCTGCCGGTCATTACTGATAGTGTTGTCCTGATTGCTCGCCCTCTGCCGGTCATTACTGATAGTGTTGTCCTGATTGCTCGCCCTCTGCCGGTCATTACTGATAGTGTTGTCCTGATTGCTCGCCCTCTGCCGGTCATTACTGATAGTGTTGTCCTGATAGCTCGCCCTCTGCCGGTCATTACTGATAGTGTTGTCCTGATTGCTCGCTCTCTGCCGGTCATTAATGGTAGTGTTGTCCTGATTGCTCACCCTCTGCCGGTCATTACTGATAGTGTTGTCCTGATTGCTCGCCCTCTGCCGGTCATTACTGATAGTGTTGTCCTGATTGCTCGCCCTCTGCCGGTCATTACTGATAGTGTTGTCCTGATAGCTCGCCCTCTGCCGGTCATTACTGATAGTGTTGTCCTGATTGCTCGCCCTCTGCCAGTCATTACTGATAGTGTTGTCCTGATAGCTTGCCCTCTGCCGGTCATTACTGATAGTGTGGTCCTGATTGCTCGCTCTCTGCCGGTCATTACTGGTAGTGTTGTCCTGATTGCTCGCTCTCTGCCGGTCATTACTGGTAGTGTTGTCCTGATTGCTCACCCTCTGCCGGTCATTACTGATAGTGTTGTCCTGATTGCTCGCCCTCTGCCGGTCATTACTGATAGTTTTGTCCTGATTGCTCGCCCTCTGCCAGTCATTACTGATAGTGTTGTCCTGATAGCTTGCCCTCTGCCGGTCATTACTGATAGTGTTGTCCTGATTGCTCGCTCTCTGCCGGTCATTACTGGTAGTGTTGTCCTGATTGCTCACCCTCTGCCGGTCATTACTGATAGTGTTGTCCTGATTGCTCGCCCTCTGCCGGTCATTACTGATAGTGTTGTCCTGATTGCTCGCCCTCTGCCGGTCATTACTGATAGTGTTGTCCTGATTGCTCGCCCTCTGACGGTCATTACTGATAGTGTTGTCCTGATAGCTCGCCCTCTGCCGGTCATTGCTGATAGTGTTGTCCTGATTGCTCGCCCTCTGCCAGTCATTACTGATAGTGTTGTCCTGA
This sequence comes from Phyllobates terribilis, assembly GCF_046119375.1. NCBI lineage: Eukaryota > Metazoa > Chordata > Amphibia > Anura > Dendrobatidae > Phyllobates > Phyllobates terribilis. Next base: position 980,522,859 of record NW_027362762.1, on the reverse strand, counting down.
TAGCTTGCCCTCTGCCGGTCATTACTGATAGTGTGGTCCTGATTGCTCGCTCTCTGCCGGTCATTACTGGTAGTGTTGTCCTGATTGCTCGCCCTCTGCCGGTCATTACTGATAGTTTTGTCCTGATTGCTCGCCCTCTGCCAGTCATTACTGATAGTGTTGTCCTGATAGCTTGCCCTCTGCCGGTCATTACTGATAGTGTTGTCCTGATTGCTCGCTCTCTGCCGGTCATTACTGATAGTGTTGTCCTGATTGCTCGCCCTCTGCCGGTCATTACTGATAGTGTTGTCCTGATTGCTCGCCCTCTGCCGGTCATTACTGATAGTGTTGTCCTGATTGCTCGCCCTCTGCCGGTCATTACTGATAGTGTTGTCCTGATTGCTCGCCCTCTGCCGGTCATTACTGATAGTGTTGTCCTGATTGCTCGCCCTCTGCCGGTCATTACTGATAGTGTTGTCCTGATAGCTTGCCCTCTGCCGGTCATTACTGATAGTGTTGTCCTGATTGCTCGCTCTCTGCCGGTCATTACTGGTAGTGTTGTCCTGATTGCTCACCCTCTGCCGGTCATTACTGATAGTGTTGTCCTGATTGCTCGCCCTCTGCCAGTCATTACTGATAGTGTTGTCCTGATAGCTCGCTCTCTGCCGGTCATTACTGGTAGTGTTGTCCTGATTGCTCGCTCTCTGCCGGTCATTACTGGTAGTGTTGTCCTGATTGCTCGCCCTCTGCCGGTCATTACTGATAGTGTTGTCCTGATTGCTCGCCCTCTGCCGGTTATTACTGATAGTGTTGTCCTGATTGCTCGCCCTCTGCCAGTCATTACTGATAGTGTTGTCCTGATAGCTCGCCCTCTGCCGGTCATTACTGATAGTGTTGTCCTGATTGCTCACCCTCTGCCGGTCATTACTGATAGTGTTGTCCTGATTGCTCGCCCTCTGCCGGTCATTACTGATAGTGTTGTCCTGATTGCTCGCCCTCTGCCGGTCATTACTGATAGTGTTGTTCTGATTGCTCGCCCTCTGCCGGTCATTACTGATAGTGTTGTCCTGATTGCTCGCCCTCTGCCGGTCATTACTGATAGTGTTGTCCTGATTGCTCGCCCTCTGCCGGTCATTACTGATAGTGTTGTCCTGATTGCTTGCCCTCTGCCGACCTTTACCCTGTGCACACACATTAGGTACCTAGTGTGCAGAATGGGGATACAGCAGTAAGTGTAAGTGTAAGATTACGTGAGTCGCTATGAGGGGGTGCGAGGTGACAGTGGATCGATGGTGTGAGGCGTGGATAGTGGTGCGTGGAGGCATCGGCAGATGACATATTGCAGGTATACAAATCATAAATGTTCAGTTGCAGATAATTATATGCCTCCCTGAGGATCTAGAGTCCGTGCCGCCGCCATGTTCTGTCTGCTCATATGTGACATGGACTCTCACTCTGACCTGCTTGTTTACAGGGGGATGCCCGCCATGGCCGCGTCTCCCGTATGGTTGAGGAGGTGCAAGGCATCATGCTGCAGCTGACGACGCAAATAAGTTCCTGGGACTCCAGGTTTCATAGCATCTCCAACTCCGAGATCCACAGCGACAACCTGAAGGTGAGAGATCTGACCCCGGGCTCAGATTATCAGTCATGGGGACTGGTCACATAGGAAAGGTAATAGCTATGACCCATCCCAGGTCGTTCACGTTACAGTACCTATCGCTTGTCCTATAATACTGTTGTGTAATGTTGGGCCTTTATTGGCTGTAGCAGCAGACTGGCGCTGAGCTTACATCTGCCGTACTTTACGTTATATCTGTCTCGTGACCTCTGGATTCTCTTTCCCTTTCTGCGGCTGCCATTGGATCAGGAGCAGCCAGATTTACTGGCTCATTGGACGATTCTGCTCAGGGGGCGACGTTCTCTGCACCCCTGTATACAGGTAATGAGGGCTGATTATATAGTGATTGTATATACTGTACCTCCCATGAATCCTGGACCCAGTGCTGCCCCCTGTCCTAGACCCGGTACAGAACGGAGATGCGCAGGAGTAGCCCTGATATCAATTACACTTGGGAAGCCTGGGTGCAAATATCTATATAAACAGTACTCAGAATAAATGAGTGCACCCCAACAGATTTGGCAGAAAACCTTTAGTTTACTCTTAGAAGAAACATTTTCTATGGGACACCATACTACAAAATACTCCCATGAATGTTGGTCATTGATTGCAAACAAAATTTGTTATTTTTCACTCAAAAAATGTCTTTTTCCTAACAAATAAATTCAAGACTATGTTGCAAATATGAGTACACCCCACTGAAGTTCTTAGGAGCAAAGCAAAAGTTTAGGCTACAAAATTCTAATGAACAAGAATTCACCCACAGGTCAGTCTAATTCGTCATTACACGTGTGTGCAGCGGACGGGTGACTATAAGGGCTCAGTTACACATCTGTGATTTTTCATTAATGCCAAAACTAGGCGTGTAACAAACAAAACAAAACTATAGTTGAAAGATTGACACCTGTTCTGTGTTTTGGAGACACTCCTGGATTTGGAATACAAACACTGATGAAAAATCACTGATGTCTGAATCAGCCCTTAGAGGGCGATACTTAACACACCATTTCATACTGTCGGCAATGGCACCACATGGGAGAGAAATGTCACAAGACCTGCGAGAGAAAATCATTTCTTTACACAAGAAAGGTGTCTGCTACAAGAAGGTCAACAAAGCGTTACTTAATAGTCAGATACTGGAGGAAAGTGATAGAAAAATGTAACTAGAAAAGAACTGCAGCATCTCCGAGATGTCCAGGTGACCATGGAAGTCATCACCTAAAGAAGAGCGTCTTCTGATGAGAAGGGGGAAGAAAATCAACATGTAAGTTTATGTGCATCAGTGATGTTCAAAGCTATGTCGTTGGCAGTGAACTTTGCCATCAGGGACACCCCAGGTGGGCAGGTTTCAACTGAGGTGCCAGGCTAAGCATACTGCACAGTACCAGCGTCGGCAGCAGGACGTTGCGTGATTAAGTGGATTGTATTGACCACATACAACAGTGATTCAGTGTGGCTCCTTCACAGGTGCCACATTACTGCGCAGAAGAAAGGCCTGGTCATCTACTTCCGTATTATGTCAAGACAACTTGATATAGAGAACAACTAAAGGAATTCAATATAGTGCTGAAAGGTGCACCCCTAGGTCAGAAGGCACTCAACAAGCTAGGAGCCGATGGTCGACCTAAGTATGATCAATGTTCATGACGCGTCAGGATCAAAGCCGCAAAGACGTCTTGGTGCTGATGTTGCTTTGTCGAAAGGGAAGATCAAAACCTGCAGAGATATCATAAAGTACGGAACCAAGGCAAAGTCAAAGCCGAAATGAACAGAACAGGACTCTACTTACTCCTAATTAACAAATTAAGATGGATTCAATCAGGACATTTCCAGTCAAACGAACATTGGATCTACTATGGCAATGATAACTGAAGATGAAACAGTATCGCTTTTATTCTCAACCGAAGATTGGCCGGCGCTGTCCTGAAGTACAATGCAGCCAGTGATGGTCATCTCAATGCGCCTACAAGGAGCGGCAATCCATGTCACAGTTATACATGTCTACTCCCCAACAATAGATGCCGAGGAGGACGTTGAACTATTCTACGATCAAATTAAAGAGGAAATCGACAAGACGCCAAAACAAGACTTACTCATTATCATGGAAGACTTGAATGCCAAAGTGGGCCACCACAAATATTGAACCATTGAAACTTTTTACTTGGTGAACAAAATGAGGCTAGAGAATGATTCATTGACTTTTCTATGACAAATCAGCTTTCCATCATAAACACTTTATTCCAAAATCACAAATGGAGACTCTACACATGGACATCACCGAATGGGGCCTATAAGAATCAGATTGACATACTGTATATGTTCGACAAAGACTGAGGTTCTCGATCATTACAGTGAAAACAAGGCTAGGAGCTGGTTGTGCAACTGATTATGAACTTTTAACATCAAAGATTCGAGTCGAGCTGTGCAAACGGACTATGCAACAGGCTGTTCTCAACTTCGATTTGACCAACACGCCTGAAGTTTTTTGGAACAGTCTGCACAACCCATTTATATAGCTGGACATGTTTTGTTGCCACAGGAATACACTACTAGAGAGATAAATGACGCGCCCCCTGGGCCGTGGGGTACTCGGTGCCGGGCCGGTCGTTGCTGGGGGAGATGTCACAGTGGCAGTGACCCAGGACGGTCAGTAAAAAGGGAATTTTATAGTTTTTATGTTCAAAGTTCGTGACACCACCTGTGGTATGCGGCTAAGGGAGCCGCCGCTGCGGAGCAGGTCCTCTGGAGCTGATGTTACTGCAGCAAAGCTGGTGTGCCTCTCCACAGGTAGAGTTTAGCTCCAGGGCAGTGTATATGTTATGGGTGATGCTGGGCGTTGTAGTGCAGGGGTTGATGGCGCAGCAATAATCAGTCCACAACTTAATGGCGGTTTCCTCTTATCTTTACTGGCGGTGATTAGGCAAACCAGGACTAGGGTACTGGCTAGAAGTGGAAGTCTGGGCAGCCTGGAAGCAAGTAAGGAATCCACCTCACCAGGTGAAGTTGGAGGCCTTCCCTTTCCACTAAACTCTTTGGCCCTGCTGCTTGTAGCTGAGCAGTGGCCCTCGTCCCTGAGTGCAACGTCTTTGTGCTCACCTGTATGGCAGGCAGTTCGGGCCTTGCTGGCGCGTCGCTCCCACGTGGCGGTGCTGGGCCCTATGTGCTGCTGAGCCTCCGGGCGTCTGATGGGGCCAGGATACCTGCAGTCTCCTGCCCTCCAGTTTCTGCTGCTGGGCCTTCAGTGCCCCACAGCCTTGGACTCCGGTGTCCAGTTCTTCTGTGTTTGTTCCTTCTGGGGTGAACTGGCGCGCAGCTCCAGTCCCCAGCTCCTCTCTCGTCGACGTCCTCTCTTCAACTCCTCACACTAAGTCTCACTAACCCCGCCCCCAGATCCCAGTTGCTAAGGGGAGGGGCTCCCCTTGTTGGTCTGGAGCCAGGAAAGTGTTGCATGTTTAGTATCCCTGACTAGGGGACCCCTGCTTGCTTCCAGGCATGGCATTACCTCTGGTGAGGGAGGCAATGCCACTGTGGCAACCGGACCCCTGGGGTGCCACATAAACCAGTGAGGACCTTTCGCTATGATCTTTCTCTCTCTCTCCTTGCCTGACTGACCATATAATCTGGTTGTCCACCAGGTGGGAGACTTAATGAGGGTTTTTGGAAAAGTATATTGAAAGAGAAGAAAGAATGTTGAGATGATGCCGGCTTGTTAGACCAGGCTGAGATCATTTTTTTTATTTGGGGTTTTTCTTTTCTTCTTCCTTTGGTCTCTGCTAATTAACAACTCATGCAAAAATGTTCATGATTGGTTGTTAAATCCCTGTTTGTGATTGGTCCTACAATTTTCTATTTAAACCTTTGTAGATGCCATTTTCATTATACTATGACTAACGGCGGTTTTCCGCCAGACATGCGGAAGTTTTTAAATGTTTCTTGCTCTATTTCTTGTCTTTGGATTTTAATGGAACACTAATAAAGTAGTAATATTTTTTATCGTCGGATGGGATGTGCTAAATTTCTTCTACTTACCTGTTTGTGCTGTTTCTGCCAGCTGTATATGGCACCCTCCGTTTGATGAACATTCCACGGGTTGTATCTTATCTTCCCTTTTTTTACCCATCTTCTGGGGAATAAACGATTATAGAGATAAACTAGAGGGGACTCTAACCTTTCACTATGGTCCCTTTCTCGCTCTCTCCTTGCCTTACTGACTATATAATCAGATGAAAACCATCGGCCCCTACGTCTAGGGGTCGAAACCACATGGGTACAATCCAATAATTGTTACTCATTGCTCACCCAATCCATCTGTGCTACCAGCCCCAAGAACTTGTGACCAGTAAAATGCCAAATCCCCACTTCTCACACAACATACAACACCGAAATTAAACACAGTACATAAGGTCTCCTCAGGGTTCTTTGTCTAACAATAATGGAGATTGACTAGATTGAGTGATCTTCAGACACACTTACCCTACTAAAGGCCAAGACAAAAGGACAAATTCAGGTAGTGTAGGAATAAAGCTTCTTACCTTTTGCTGCAGCTGTCCCCAGTTGTCCACCTGTCCAGGCACAGCCAACTGGTTGGGTCAGCAGTCTTTTGCATTAACAGGTCTTTATTCGGGCGCCAGGTTTGTCGTCGCCACATAATGTGAGACATTCTGAGACGTTGTGCCTGTTCCAAATTGAATTGAAAAATCCAAATACGTGCACGGAAGAGCCATGACTGATACACTCTTAGGTATCACAGCTGATCTCTGTTTATTACATCATCGGTCACTGTTTATATAGGCATTTACTAAACATACATTGAAGCAATATAATTGGCTCAGCTTTCTTTACATATGTGCTGGCATCAGCATACATACTTCTCATTGGCTAAAGTTAATACTGTCTACACCCACCCTTAGGGTCTATATGTGCCTCTCACTTCTTTACCTTCACTTTCTTATGTGTTATTGCTAAGTCCCGTTAGACAAAGAAATTCCAGTGACTCTTTATCTCAAAACACAGTCAAACTCCATTTTGCAAAGCAAGGAGAAGCATATGGGATAACCAAAATGGAGTCAAGATAGATAAATAAATCCTGCTCTCATACACAGATGAAAGAAAGCCTGCGGAATTATGGACACATATAAAGACTATAATTACTAAAGAAGCCAGTAAGACCATAAACAAGAGGCAGAAGAGACCCCAGCAGCCATGGTTAACATAAGCGATCCTAAAGATCATCAAAGAAAGACAAATGGCAAAAGCAAAAGTTAACAGGCAGGAAGCAGAAAACATCAGTAAGGCTACGTTTACACACTGCGTATTTGCTTCTTTTTTTTACGCCCGCGTATTCTCCTGCAGTTTTTACCTGCTTTTTTTTACGCAGGTAAAAAAAAACCTCCATTCACACACTGCTTTTTTTGCTGCGTTTTTTTACGCATGCGTTTTTTTCTACAGTGTACACTACAAAGACAGAGAAACAAAGTTTGTTGAAAAAAAAAAAAAAAGTGTCATTGATGTCATTACCTGTCTTCTCTACTGAGACGAGATTATACACTGGAGTATACAGCATGGCTAATCTGGCAGCTGCAATGGCCTTAAGTGAATATGTTGAATTTCATGAAATAATTTAAAAAAAATTGACGTGGGGCTTCGCACTATATTTGTGTCCAGCCAGGTACAGCAGGCAGGAACGGGCTGCCCCCAACCACCAGCTGCCTATTTGTACCTAGCCGGACACAACAATATAGGGAAGCCCTTTTTTTTTTATTATTATTTCATGAATTTCATGAAATAATTAAAAAAAAAAAATACGTGGGGCTTCGCCCTATTTTTGTGTCCAGCCAGGTACAACTAGGCAGCTGGGGGCTGGAATCCGCAGCGCAGGGAGGCCCAAGCTTTCTGCCCCCCACTGCAAATTGCAGTCCGCAGCCGCCCCGGAAAATGGCGCGTTCATAGAAGCGCCATCTTCTGGCGCTGTACCCAACTCATCCAGGGCCCTGGTGCGGTGGCTCACTGGGTAATAAAGGGGTTAGGGCCAGCTTGGCATTATCAGCTGGCCCTAAGCCCGAAATTCAAGGGGTCACGCCAATATTAGACATGACCGCCATGAATTTCTAGTAAAGTATTTAAAAAAACACAACACATGGAAAAAAGTCCTTTAATTGAAATAAAGACACAATTCTTTATTGTTCTAAATTAAACCATACTTACCGTCATGCCCATTCCAGCTGAAGCCAACGATCTCCTGCAATAAAAGAAAAATAATAAAGCAACATCATCCTTACCTTTCCATGGTTCCCACGACAGCTTCAGCTCTGCTACATCGAGATAACAGGCTGGACCGCAGCAGAACGCTGCCATCCAGCCTGTCATCCCGCGGACACTGAGAAGCGCAGGCATGCTTGCGCTCCTCAGTGTCTCTCTGTGAGGGCATCCAGATGAGCCGAGTTAATGTCCAATGAACTCGGCTCACCTCATGCACGTCACTGACAGCGTGGGAAAATTCTCCTGCGCATGCGGTGCCGGCAAATGACGTCACCGCTTGAGCAGGAGAATTCTCCCATGCTGGGACGGCATTGAGATGGCAGGCTGGATCGCAGCTGAGCGCTGCCATCCAGCTTTTCATCCTTCAACCGGACCGGACGCCTCTCCCATCCATCGGATAGGTGAGTATCCATAGTTTTTTTCTTTTAACTTAAGCAGTGTATGTACTGCAGCCAGAAGCTGTCTCTACATACACTGCTAGGGGGACACTCACACTCACACACACGACACATAGACACAGACAGTACACACACGGCACACAGACACATACATTACACATACATATACTTACCGCCTCGATGAGGACACCGACATTGATGGACATTCTGTTGAAGGTGTCCATGCTCGTCACACGTGAGCAGCGGCGGGGAACCAGGAACAAAGAATTCCAAAATAGTGGGATTTCCGGTTCCTGTTTTCCCTAGGGCTGCCCCCGTGTGACGTCACATCCTTTATTTCTCCTGCACCTCCGTAAAAAAGCGCTGTAATTACGCAGTGTGCGAACACCGCTGCGTAATTCCATCGCTTATAATGGGCACAACATGGGAGAAAGCGCAGGCCGCGGTGCGTAAAGAACTGACATGTCAATTCTTTACGCAGCTGCGCTTTCGCGCTTTGTAAAATTAGACAGTGTCTGAATGGCAAAGTGAATTTCCCATTCACTTTGCCGGCAGACACAAGGCACATTGCGTATTTTGAAAAAGCGCGCGCGCAAAAAAACGCGCAAAAATACGCATTGTGTGAACGTAGCCTAAAAGACTAAAGAGACCCAATTAAGCAGACAAAATACTTTATTACCAAAAGATATGTACTGAGATAGCCTAAAGGGCAAGACCACAAGACTAGAAAAGTATACCTACAGATCAAAGAGCACAACAAAAGTTTCAACCAAGAGTGGGCATGTTGAAAGACTCCAACGGGAACAAACTGAGCCAGAACTGATCAAGGAAAGATGGAGACTACACCAAGCACCACTACAAGAATGACTCGGTGATATGGGAAGAAACTGAGACTGGAAATGATAGACAGCCGAACATCCTGAAAGATTAAGTTGTTGCTGCAATAAAGCTTCTGACAAACAACAAAGCGCCTGGATGTGATAGTATTCCAATAGAGCTAATAAATTCTTCTGAAGCAGCAGTTGATGTCATCACATGCCTGTGTCAGCAGATATGGACAACTGGTAAATGTCCCAAGGACTGGACAAGATCCCGGTTTATTCCTATTCCGAAGAAGGGAGATGCTACCGATAGTTTCCACAATCTGACTATTGCGCTCATACGCCATACCAGCAAAATATTACTGAAGATCCTACAAAGATGGTTACAGCCTTACTGATAAATAGCTGTCAGAGGAAGAAGCAGGATTCAGAAAAGGCAGAGGAACAAGAGATGTGATTGCTAACATTAGATGGATAATGGAAAAGGCCAAAGAATACAACAAGGAGATTGATTTCTGCTTCGACTACAGCAAAGCCTTCAATTGTGTTGATCACCAGGAACTTTGGAAAACCATGAAGGATATGGGTGTGCTGAACCATCTGATCAGCCTCATTAGGGACCTTTTACATCGACCAAGAAGCAACTGTCCGAATGGAACATTGCGACACGGAGTGATTCAAGTAGAGCGAGGTGTCCGACAAGGCGGCATCCTGCCATCATTTCACATCAGTTTATTTGCAGAAGCTATTTTCAGGAAGGCTGGACTTGACAAAAAAGAAGATGATTCATCCAGAAATTTTGACACCAACAATCTTAAATCTGCAGATGATACAACATTGGTAGTAACAAGAGTAGATCAAATGAATGAGTTATTATGGAGTGTCGAGATGGAAAACTTTAACATGGGACTGCTTCTCAACACAGAGAAAATAAAGATATTGCCTACTGCCAGAGTAGACTGCCGAGGAATAGTATACATGGGGGTCGTCCACAGAAGGAAGCTGCTCCCAAAGCCCAGGCACAAAAAAGCCACCTTCAACGTGCCAGGGCTTAGGCTGAAAAATATGAATACTACAGGGACTCTGTACTGTGGTGGGATTCAAAAAGGTTTGATGTCGCAAAGGTGAGAAGTGCAAAGAAAACTGCCTGGTGCCTCCAGTGAGACCTGGTAGTGGTTGTGACGGGGTGTGAGACGGAGCAGGCAGAGACAGCCGGCCGATGAACAGTCGAACAACCTTTATTGAGACTGGGAGAATATAACACCAAATGTAGATGTAGTTCCTTAGAGTCAGTAACACAGAAAGGGACGAATCCAGGGGCGCCACCCGGTAATCCAACGCCAAGTACAATGCAACAACAGTCTCAGACTAAGTCCTCAAATCCAGCAGAGTGGCGAGACATCACAATCTTACGTGGCAACTGATCTCCAATGTCCAATAGTCCAATGGATCTCCAATAGTCCATACAAGGCACCAGGATCTGGCCTCAGCACAGGTCCTAGCCCTTCACACAGCACAGCATCAACTAACTAAAAAACACGTGGCTTATTGTTCTCCTTCTCTTGGGATCAGCCCCCAGGTTGGGCAGAGATACAAACAACCCACCCCCCTTAAACATGTACTACAGGTAACTTGAAGAATTAGGAATCTCCTAGAACTCTAGTAGGTCTGCAGAGTTGTGTATTTAAGGGATGCCCCATGCAGAGAGGAACATGGGGCATCCCTTAAACATGGGGCATCCCCCCCCCCCTCCCCGCTAGATGCAGGACAGAAAATGCTAATATAGGCCTGAGTAAAGTATGGTCCATGAAGACAGGCTGGGGGGGAGGGGGCACTCTGTCACAGTGTTCATGTGTCCTTTTGTGGAGGCCCACAGAAGCCTCTCCTCAGTGCAAGACATATGAAAGCCCGCATAGAGTTTGCTCAAAAACACATGAAGGACTGCCAGACTATGAGAAATAAGATTCTCTGGTCTGATGAGACGAAGATAGAACTTTTTGGTAATAATTCTAAGCGGTATGTGTGGAGAAAACCAGGCACTGCTCATCACCTGCCCAATACAATCCCAACAGTGAAACATGGTGGTGGCAGCATCATGCTATGGGGGTGTTTTTCAGCTGCAGGGACAGGACGGCTGGTTGCAATTGAAGGAAACATGAATGCGGCCAAGTACAGAGATATCCTGGATGAAAACCTCTTCCAGAGTGCTCTGGACCTCAGACTTGGCCGAAGGTTCACCTTCCAACAAGACAATGACCCTAAGTACACAGCTAAAATAACAAAGGAGTGGCTTCAGAACAACTCTGTGACCATTCTTGACTGGCCCAGCCAGAGCCCTGACCTAAACCCAATTGAGCATCTCTGGAGAGACCTGAAAATGGCGGTCCACCAACGTTCACCATCCAACCTGACGGAACTGGAAAGGATCTGCAAGGAAGAATGGCAGAGGATCCCCAAATCCAGGTGTGAAAAACTTGTTGCATCATTCCCAAGAAGACTCATGGCTGTACTAGATCAAAAGGGGGCTTCTACTCAATACTGAGCAAAGGGGCTGAATACTTAAGACCATGTGATATTTCAGTTTTTCTTTTTTAATAAATTTGCAAAAATTTCTACATTTCTGTTTTTTTTCAGTGAAGATGGGGTGCAGAGTGGACTTTAATGAGAAAAAAAATTAACTTTTTAGAATTTACCAAATGGCTGCAATGAACAAAGAGTGAAAAATTTAAAGGGGTCTGAATACTTTCCATACCCACTGTATATGGACAATAGGGTGGTAAGGGAGATATTAGATCTGCCTAGGGGTCTCCAATCCCCCTTTCTGTAGTTGTTGGGCTCCCTTCCCCCTCTTACCATCGTTGTACAATTGTTCCTTTCCTCACCTTGCATGACACACGCGCAGGAGGTCATAACACACACGCAGGAGGTCATAGCACCGAACACAGGAAATCAGAGCAGGAAGCGCAAGGTCACAATGGCAAGCACAGGAGGTCAGAGCAGCGAGCACAGGAGGTCAAAGCAACGAGCACAGGTCAGAGCGACGAGCACATTTAGAAAGAACAACGCATGCAGGAGGTCAGAGCGCCGAGCACAGGAGGTCAGAGCACCGAGCACAGGAGGTCAGAGCGCTGAGCACAGGAGGTCAGAGCATCGAGCACAGGAGGTCAGAGCGTTGAGCACAGGAGGTCAGAGCGCCAAACACAGGAGATGAGAGGAAAGGTTAGACCAGCGAGCAAAAGAGATCAGAGTGGTGAGCACAGGAAGTCAGAGCGATGCATGCATGAGGTCAGAGCAGCGAACACAGGAGAACAGAGCAGCCAGCACAAGAAATAGGTGCACAATATCCCAGAATGCAGTTCTGAAGGTGACTGCAGCATAAGACTGTGTAGAGCAGGGGGTTTGCACCATTGTTAGCTCTGAATCCTCAAGGTTTCTGGTGACTTTCCTCCATATATTGCAGGTTTTGGCCCCATCACAACTGCTGGTGATGGTTCCTCTACGGGGCCTGAGTGGGTATCGCCAGAAGAGTTTGAGGCGATGGCGTTACTACACCCCTAGAGGTGTGCGGCTTATGAGCCCCGTTATGGAGCCGGAGAAGCTTCACCAGTGGCTAGAGTTGGAGCAGTTCCAGAAGAGCAGCTCACAATGGCATGACGCCGACGTCTCCATCCAGGGAGATCTAGTGCCCGGACGTTTACTGACCATCCTCCAAGGACTTCTCCAGCGAGCCATTCCTGCCTGTAACCTCACCAGTAAGAGAGCACAGCGACCCATCCTTGCCTTTAACCTGACCAGTAAGAGAGCACAGCGACACATCTTTGCTTGTAACCTCACCAGTAAGAGAGCACAGCGACCCATCCTTGCCTTTAACCTGACCAGTAAGAGAGCACAGCGACCCATCCTTTCCTTTAACCTGACCAGTTAGAGAGCACAGCGACCCATCCTTGCCTTTAACCTGACCAGTAAGAGAGCACAGCGACTCATCCTTGCCTTTAACCTGACCAGTAAGAGAGCACAGCGACCCATCCTTGCCTTTAACCTGACCAGTAAGAGAGCACAGCGACCCATCCTTGCCTTTAACCTGACCAGTAAGAGAGCACAGCGACCCATCCTTGCCTTTAACCTGACCAGTAAGAGAGCACAGCGACCCATCCTTGCCTGTAACCTGACATATAAGAGAGCACAGCGACCCATCCCTGCCTGTAACCTGACATATAAAAGAGCCCAGCAACCCATCCCTGCCTGTAACCTGACATATAAGAGAGCGCAGCGACCCATCCCTGCCTGTAACCTGACATATAAGAGAGCGCAGCGACCCATCCCTGCCCGTAACCTGAACAGTAAGAGAGCGCAGCGACTCATTCCTGCCCGTAACCTGACCAATAAGAAAGCATAGCGCCCCCTTCAATGCTTTGTAACCTGACCAGTAAGAGCGCACTGCGACCCATCCCTGTCTATAACTTGACCAGTAACAGAGCACAGCGCCCCATCCCTGCCTGTAATCTGACAAGAGAGCACAGCGACCCAGAGCAGTAAGAAATCACAACACCACATCCTTGCCTGTAGTGTGACCAGAAAGAGAGCAGCGTCCTTATCTCTTAGTGATTAAGTTACAGGCAGAGAACACGGCCCCCATCCCTGCCTGTAACCTGACAAGAAAGAGCAGAGCCACCATCAGTGCCTGTAACCTGACAAGAAAGATCAGAGCCCCCATCAGTGCCTGTAACCTGACAAGAAAGAGCAGAGCCCCCATCCATGCCTGTAACCTGACAAGAAAGAGCAGAGCCCCCATCCGTGCCTGTAACCTGACAAGAGCAGAGCCCCCATCCGTGCCTGTAACCTGACAAGAAAGAGCAGAGCCCCCATCAGTGCCTGTAACCTGAGAAGAAAGAGCAGAGCCCCCATCAGTGCCTGTAACCTGAGAAGAAAGAGCAGAGTCCCCATCCATGCCTGTAACCTGAGAAGAAAGAGCAGAGCCCCCATTAGTGCCTGTAACCTGACAAAGAGCAGAGCCCCCATCAGTGCCTGTAACCTGAGAAGAAAGAGCAGAGCCCCCATCCATGCCTGTAACCTGAGAAGAAAGAGCAGAGCCCCCATCCATGCCTGTAACCTGAGAAAAAAGAGCAGAGCCCCCATCCATGCCTGTAACCTGAGAAGAAAGAGCAGAGCCCCCATCCATGCCTGTAACCTGAGAAGAAAGAGCAGAGCCCTCATCCATGCCTGTAACCTGAGAAGAAAGAGCAGAGCCCCCATCCATGCCTGTAACCTGAGAAGAAAGAGCAGCGGCTCCATCTCTGCCTGTAACCTGACCAGTGTCATGGAGATATTAATGTCAGGGAGATATTAAGAAAATATTAACCATTTCCCCCCCCCCCCGAAGACCCCCTCACCACTTGTCAGTACAAGAACTGTCTCCATAAAAATCTCAGCACAAAGCCCCAATTAGCACACTCATGGGTAAGACCTTGTACACAAATGCTGACCAGATAGGTGTCACCAGCCTACTTAAAATGCGAGTAGATTTCCCCTGGAGAAGGCAGGGGGCAATTAGATAAATCTACAGATGCCAGTGGAAATTGCGTTCTCGGGATTTCAAAGAGAGTTGTTAAAAATCTCCAGACACTTCGGAGCTGAAAATGAAATATGGAATAGCTAAAGTTCCATGCATCCGATAATGATGGGACCTATATTTTTAGTGGCATTCAGCCAAGGAGTGTTATGCTCATTTTTTGTAGCCAAAAACCCCTCCGTGCAGCTGTAGTGCAAAAGCACCAGAATGACGGGTCGCTAATACGTCATGCGTGGTCTCTAAATGAAGGTAAAATCATAATAGAAAATTTGGTATCACTTTTGGGCTTCTGGGATCAATGCGCGATAAGTTATCCCAGAAGTTGGAATTTTTTAATAAAGACATGAAGGGTGTAGCCGAGCCCCTGTGATGTCAGCACAGGGGTGTGTGTGCAGATCTCTCCCTTCAGCATAAAACAGTTTGCTGAAGTTGGAGATTCACTCATTGGAGGGAGCATATGTATCATAAGCAAGGGGTCACGTTCCCCCGAACTGTCATAAGGATAGCTCCTGTCCAGCTATATTGAATCGATCTTTATAGAGTAAGTTTCTCCTTTAATCATTATTTTGTGTAACTGTTATGTATTGTAATGTCTCCTATGTAAAATCCTTGTTTATATTTTCCTTAAATTTTATATTTAATCCAAAACGGAGGCAATGTTTAATAGTCCTGCTTCTTTTGTTCTGTAATCGTTCCTCCCCCGAAGCCATATAAGCTACCAAAAAGCAGGTGTCTGGCCAGGCCTGAATTATAGTTCAAATTCGGCCGGTGGTGGCAGAGAATAATATTAATTGGGCTATCGTGCAGCTGGCAGCAACTGTACAGGGCGTACACACATATTCCTGGAGCTGGAATTCGGAGGTGTGACGCCATACGCTTTCTGCGTGCTTGCCAATGCCTAAGGAGTGAGTAGTCTGGATCGTGTGCTCGCGATTCCGGACGAAATCAGTGACACAGTGACGGCACTGTGAGATATTGTGTGATCTCTCCGGTGTCATCGCTGTGGAATCCCTGAAAACCAGAAAGGGAGCAATGCCCCTATCACTGCCTGTAAGCTGACCAGTAAGAGAGCAAAGCCCCTATCTCTGCCTGTAAGCTGACAAGAAAGAGCAGCAGCCCTATCACTGCCTGTAACCTTACCTACAGTAGTGTTCAAAATAATAGCAGTGTGTTGAAAAACATGAATTAGGGTATGTGCGCACGATCAGGATTTGAAGCAGAAATTTCCTAAGCATTTCTGCATCTCCTTGGCAGGAAAAACGCTGGGCATGCATCTTTTGAAGCATTTTTTAAAGTGTTTTGTACATCAATGAAAGCTAAATAAAGTTATTTGGTGGGACATTGCTTAAACCTTGGATTAAAATCAGAACTGGGGTGAGTATATTGGTTAATTTGAATGATTAAAGAATGTGTCTGTTGTAATTCAAATAAAGTGTTTATTCTGTGTCTGTGTGGTCATGAAAAGGTCTGATTGACACCTTGACATCAACAAACAAAAGAGCTAGATGTCAGCTATTCCCATTCACCCAATCTTCATTAGCATTTCTATTCATGTAATTTATGCGGCTGCTGTGAGCTGCTATTTTTAGCCTGGGAAAGTGCCATTTGCAAACATGGTCCCTGGCCATAATTAACAGCTCACAGCTTTTTCATTAGCCCCTATGTCCCCATGAACAGCAACAAGTAGCGCTTTGGACGCACCGTATTTTTGCTGTGTCCAAAACATGGTGTTCTAATGCCGCACTTTTGTTGTCGGTACATGTGAATCCACCGCATATAATGACACTTCAATCGGTCAAAATCTGCAGTGGAGACTAGCGTATCTGCTACAGAAATTTACACGCTGCGGGTGAGTTTGGGTGCGTGGCCGTGATCAGGAGCTGCTGCAGGTTTGACTCTGTGTGTGAATGCAATAAATTTACATGGTTCGGTGATGTGGATTTACCTATGTTCAATAGAATGCAACGTTTTGGACGCAGCAAAAAATATGAATCCAGAGCGCTGCTACATCCAGATTGTGGGCACAGAGCCTAAAAAGTAAAAAAAAAATAAAAAAAATTATGTGGGCTCCCGCGTCATTTTTATAACCAGCAGAGGGAAAGCCGACCGCTGGGGGCTGATAGTAGCCGGAGAAGGGGCCATTAGCCAACAATGTTCCCTGGTTATTAATATCAGCCCACAGCTGTTTGTCTAGCCTTTACTGGCTAGATTACTGGGGGACCCCAGAAAGAAAATTATGTGGGGTCCCCCTATAAAATCTAACCAGTAAAGGCTAAACTAGACAGCTGTGGTCTGATATTAATAGCCAGGGAAGGGGCCATGGATACTAGCCCCCTCCGGGGCTAATAATTTCACCCCTCAGCAGTCCCAGAAATGACGCATCCATAAAATGGCCAAATCTGGCGCTTAGCCTCCATTCTTCCCACTGCACTGTAGCGGTGGCAGTGGGGTGATGGGGTTGGGGTTCACGTCAGCCTTGTATTGGTGGCTGTCCTGAAGCCCAGGTTAGTAATGGAGGACGTCTATAAGATGCTCCCATTACTAACCGCATAGTAAAATGGTCGCTGCTTTTTCAATAAAAGACACGGCCAGAATAAAGTATTTTAATGAAATACACAGTTATACAATTTTTTTTAGCATCCCAAAGCCCTCGATCTCCTGAAAAAAAAACGTAAAATATCAAACAACCATATTCCTCACCTGTCCGCTGTCAATGACGTAGTCCATGTACCGCCAACGATTGTCCCACAACGATCCGTGTCACTTCTACAGCAGTGACATCAGCCATCACTGATGTCACTGCTGTAGAAGACAGCACTGTATACTGACAGGAATGTAAAATCACTCCTATCAGTATACATGCTGCAGGACAGGGGCGGAACTACCGCCCGTGCAGCCGGTTCATTGAACGGGGGCCCCGAGGGAGAGGGGGCCCCTCCAGCAGGGCCGCCATCAGGGCATGACTGCCCTGACTCCAGTATGGGGCCCAGCCGGTAGGGGGCCCCCCTCTTGTGCGTCTCTCTCCTCATGGGGCCCCCGGCCCCATGCTAAGAGCCGGGTCTGGGACATCTCAGCGCTGCGCTGCTGCGGCAGCGCCTTCATGATTCCCCTGACTTCCGGTCATGTGACGGCGCCGTCACATGGCCGGAAGTCAGGAGAACCTGGTGTCAGCGATTTGGACGAGCGCCAGGATTCTGCAGGGATCGCATGGGGGTAAGTATAACAAGTTTTTTTTTTTTTAAATACAATTTACTAGGAGTGGGGGGAATGGGAGATGCACATGGGGGGGGGAGATAAGAGATGCACATGTGGGGGGAAGATAAGAGATGCACATGTGGTGGAGGGGGGATGAGAGAGGTGCACATGTGGGGAAGGGGGATGAGAGATGCACATGGGGGGGATGAGAGAGGGGCACATGGGGGGGATGAGAGAGGGGCACATGGGGGGAATGGGAGATGCACATGTGGTGGAGGGGGATGAGAGAGGGGCACATGTGGTGGAGGGGGATGAGAGAGGTGCACATGTGGTGGAGGGGGATGAGAGAGGTGCACATGGGGGGGATGAGAGAGGTGCACATGTGGTGGAGGGGGATGAGAGAGGTGCACATGGGGGGGATGAGAGAGGTGCACATGTGGTGGAGGGGGATGAGAGAGGTGCACATGGGGGGGATGAGAGAGGTGCACATGTGGTGGAGGGGGATGAGAGAGGTGCACATGTGGTGGAGGGGGATGAGAGAGGTGCACATGGGGGGGATGAGAGAGGTGCACATGTGGTGGAGGGGGATGAGAGAGGTGCACATGGGGGGGATGAGAGAGGTGCACATGTGGTGGAGAGGGATGAGAGAGGTGCACATGGGGGGGATGAGAGAGGTGCACATGTGGTGGAGGGGGATGAGAGAGGTGCACATGTGGTGGAGGGGGATGAGAGAGGTGCACATGTGGGGAAGGGGGATGAGAGATGCACATGGGGGGGATGAGAGAGGGGCACATGGGGGGGATGAGAGAGGGGCACATGGGGGGAATGGCAGATGCACATGTGGTGGAGGGGGATGAGAGAGGGGCACATGTGGTGGAGGGGGATGAGAGAGGTGCACATGGGGGGGATGAGAGAGGTGCACATGTGGTGGAGGGGGATGAGAGAGGTGCACATGTGGTGAAGGGGGATGAGAGAGGTGCACATGTGGGGGAGGGGAATGAGAGAGGTGCACATGTGGGGGAGGGGAATGAGAGAGGTGCACATGTGGGGGAGGGGAATGAGAGAGGGGCACATGTGGTGGAGGGGGATGAGAGAGGTGCACATGTGGTGGAGGGGGATGAGAGAGGTGCACATGTGGTGGAGGGGGATGAGAGAGGTGCACATGTGGTGGAGGGAAATGAGAGAGGTGCACATGTGGGGGAGGGGAATGAGAGAGGTGCACATGTGGGGGAGGGGAATGAGAGAGGTGCACATGTGGGGGAGGGGAATGAGAGAGGTGCACATGTGGTGGAGGGGGATGAGAGAGGTGCACATGTGGTGGAGGGGGATGAGAGAGGTGCACATGTGGTGGAGGGGGATGAGAGAGGTGCACATGTGGTGGAGGGGAATGAGAGAGGTGCACATGTGGGGGAGGGGAATGAGAGAGGTGCACATGTGGGGGAGGGGAATGAGAGAGGTGCACATGTGGGGGAGGGGGATGAGAGAGGTGCACATGTGGGGGAGGGGAATGAGAGAGGTGCACATGTGGGGGAGGGGAATGAGAGAGTTGCACATGTGGGGGAGGGGGATGAGAGAGTTGCACATGTGGGGGAGGGGGATGAGAGAGGTGCACATGTGGGGGAGGGGAATGAGAGAGGTGCACATGTGGGGGAGGGGGATGAGAGAGGTGCACATGTGGGGGAGGGGGATGAGAGAGATGCACATGTGGGGGAGGGGGATGAGAGAGGTGCACATGTGGGGGAGGGGGATGAGAGAGGTGCACATGTGGGGGAGGGGGATGAGAGATGTGCACATGTGGGGGAGGGGGATGAGAGATGTGCACATGTGGGGGAGGGGGATGAGAGATGTGCACATGTGGGGGAGGGGGATGAGAGATGTGCACATGGGGGGGATGAGAGAGGGGCACATGTGGGGGAGGGGGATGAGAGATGTGCACATGGGGGGGATGAGAGAGGGGCACATGTGGGGGAGGGGGATGAGAGATGTGCACATGGAGGGGTGAGTGCTGCACATGGGGGGATGAGAGCTGCACATGGGGGAATTGGGAGAAAATGAGCTGCACATGGGGGAATTGGGAGTAGGGGGATAACGAGCTGCACATAATGAATGTGGGGTGGGGGACTGTAAATGATAAATGATGATGGGGTGGGGAGAGCATGGACATGATATAATGAATGCGGGGAGCAGGAAGTATAGAGTAGGGGGCGTTGCAGACGCAGGAGTGTAACTGGTAACAAATTGGCGGAAAGAGTAGAGGTTCTAACTAAATTATATATTAAGTGCCTATTTACAGTTAATGGGGGCACCGTGGTGGATTACAATTTATATTTGGAATGGTAGGTTGCATAATAACTAACCATATATTGATGGTGGATGCACGTCTGTATTCAGCTGCGTAATGTAGAAGTTGGGGAATGTGCTCTAGATAACTGTTATTTTATGCAGAGACGAGTCCTGGCTGGAAGACGTGATGGCGGTCTGTGCTGGATGAAGGAGAAAAGCGTAGCTGAAGGCCTTCACCTAGAGACGTCACCAGTGAGTCAGTGTATTACATGTACACTTACACTATATACTATGTACCGGGCTCCTGTGTATAATGTCACTGGTGATCACTGTATTACCTGTACACTATATACAGAGCTCCTGTGTATAATGTCACTGGTGATCACTGTATTACCTGTACACTGACACTATATACAGAGCTCCTGTGTATAATGTCACTGGTGATCACTAGATTACCTGGACACTTACATTATACATACCATGTATAGAGCTCCCGTGTATAATGACACTTATGGTAATATTAGTAATGTGGTGGTAATATTAGTAATGTGGTGGTAATATTAGTAATGTGGTGGTAATATTAGTAATGTGGTGGTAATATGTGGTCAGGTCATGGTGTGGCAGTTTTTCTCCCTTCTGTGTGGTATTATTCGGTCACTATGTTGTGGTAATATGTGGTCTGGTCATGGTGTGGTGGTATTCCCTGTATGTGGTATTATTGGTCATTTAAAAAAAAAAATGTATATGACACATTCCCTTAAAGAAAACTAAATAAAAATATATCTAAAAAGAGTATTGGATATTTTAAGAAAATTTTAATAGGTTAGAGTAGGGCCCGGCCAGAAGAGTCTACCTTATCGTGGTGGCGGCTTTAAAAATCTTTTGGCCAAAACAAAAGCTGATGGCTATGTATGTGGCGCCATCACATGGCCGAACGTCAGGAGAACCTGGTGGCAGCGACGTGGACGAGCGCCAGGATTCTGCAGGGATCGCATGGGGGTAAGTATAACAAGTTTTATTTGTTTTAAATACAATTAATTAACTAGGAGTGGGGGGGATGAGAGATGCACGGGGGGATGAGAGATGAACATGGGGGGGTGAGAGATGCACATGGGGGGGATGAGAGATGCACATGGGGGGGGTGAGAGATGAACATGGGGGGGTGAGAGATGCACATGGGGGGATGAGAGATGCACATGGGGGGGATGAGAGATGCACGGGGGGCTGAGAGATGCACATGGGGGGGATGAGAGATGCACATGGGGGGATGAGAGATGCACATGGGGGGGATGAGAGATGCACATGGGGGGGATGAGAGATGCACGGGGGGGATGGGAGATGCACGGGGGGGATGGGAGATGCACGTGGGGGTGAGCTGCACATGGGGGGCGAGAGATGCACGGGGGGGTGAGAGATGCACATGGGGGGGATGAGAGATGCACATGGGGGGATGAGAGATGCACATGGGGGGTATGAGAGATGCACATGGGGGGATGAGAGATGCACATGGGGGGTATGAGAGATGCACGGGGGGTGAGAGATGCACATGGGGGGAATCAGAGATGCACGGGGGGGATGAGAGATGCACATGGGGGGGATGAGAGATGCACATGGGGGGGATGAGAGATGCACGGGGGGCTGAGAGATGCACATGGGGGGGATGAGAGATGCACATGGGGGGATGAGAGATGCACATGGGGGGGATGAGAGATGCACATGGGGGGGATGAGAGATGCACATGGGGGGGATGAGAGATGCACGGGGGGGATGGGAGATGCACGGGGGGGATGGGAGATGCACGTGGGGGTGAGCTGCACATGGGGGGCGAGAGATGCACGGGGGGGTGAGAGATGCACATGGGGGCGATGAGAGATGCACATGGGGGGATGAGAGATGCACATGGGGGGTATGAGAGATGCACGGGGGGGTGAGAGATGCACATGGGGGGGATGAGAGATGCACATGGGGGGATGAGAGATGCACATGGGGGGGATGAGAGATGCACATGGGGGGATGAGAGATGCACGGGGGGGATGAGAGATGCACGGGGGGGATGGGAGATGCACGGGGGGGATGGGAGATGCACGGGGGGGTGAGCTGCACATGGGGGGCGAGAGATGCACATGGGGGGGTTATGTTTACATAACTTTGTTGTCTTATGATGCTCAGGGGGGGGCCCCCAAAAATTTCTTGCACAGGGGCCCACTACAGTCTGTGTCCGCCCCTGCTGCAGGAGGTCATCGGGGTTGATCATCTGAAGATCAGCTGATCAGTCCCGGTGAGCTTACCACCCTGGGAACATTGGCAAGAATGTTCCCAGGGTCAGGTTAGCATCAGCTGATGGTCACGTGGCCATCAGCTGATCGGTGACGTCCGCGCAGGTCCTGGAAGCACAGTATACTATGGAGAGCGAGATCGCTCTCCGCAGTATACCGCCGGCCGCCGGGAGGAGAGGATCGCCTCCGGGGACCAGGAGGACACCGGGGGCCACTGGACAGGTGAGTGAAGAGGTTTTTTTTTTTACTTTTTTTATTATTTTTTTACCGCGAGTTGGGCAGAGCAGATAACAGCGAGAGCGGCGTGGATGGGAGGAGCAGTAATCAGCGAGAGCGGCGGTCGGATGAGAGGAGTAGTAGCCTTCTCTCCCGACCCGGGTACCACCCACAGCGCGTTTATGGCGCAAATTCGCACCCATTGACCTTCATTGTAACGCAGCAAATCCGCAGGTATAGATATTATACCTGCGGGTTTGCTGCGATTCAATGCAAGTCAATGGGTGCGAATTTGCAGCGGAAAAGCCCGAATAATGGTCTTGCTGCGGTTTTTGACGCAATGTGAATCCGGAGCAGAAATTTCTGCATCATGTTCACAGCACATCCGAATTACCATTGCAATACCTGGCAGACCAATTAACAAGCGTTTTCACAGTGGGAAAACCGCAGCGAAAACGCATTAAAAACGCATCGTGTGAGCTTAACCTTAAGCACAAAATCTTTCTACTAATTTTTATTTCCAGCATTGGGGACGTCGCTTGCTGTTTTCTAATTCACAACATGAAGAGAAATGTAGATGATTTTAACTATTTACAGAAAATAACAAAAAATGAACATTTGGCTGTTCTAAAAAATAGCAGTGTCTGCATTTGTCTTTACAAACTTGTAACAGGCCGCAGGGTGGTAGTCATGGGCAAGTGTTGCTTGTTTGACACCCCGTCCTGCTACCGGAAATAGAGTACTGTGGGGTTGCATGTGCAGCGATGCTTCGAGATCTGAGATCTCCACAGTCCCCGTTAATGCGCTGGGTGCAGAACTGTCCCGTTTAACCTTCTCAGTCAAGAAGCCAAACCAGCTGTTATAAACAGTGTTTTTCTTATGCACAGTCAAACAGGTGAACATAGAGTTAACAGGTTATGCATTCTTCATCACTTTCCACACAGTTCACAGGCTTCATTCTCAGAGTTACAGTCTGCACTTTGTTTCTGGCAACAGATACGGCACAGTACTGAGGCGAGATCTTAAATGTCTGCATTTTTCATAGAGGTAGAGTCATACGGGTCCACATGTGTCGCTTTGCCCTGATACCCTGTGTCCTTGCTTATGTAGCACCCTGAGGATTCGGCTGCTACATGGGTATTGCACCTCAACCCAGAGGTGTGATATTCCACTCCCGGGTAAGGATGGAGAGTGGAACTGAGCTCGGTAGGCTGCATGCACTACACACATCCCATTTCCGAGGAGCAGACCGACGGTACTCCCACTTAGAAATGTGCAGGTACGACCGAGTCTGTTCCTGGCTGGAGTGGGAGGGGGGTGGCACATCCCAAGTAGTGTAGGGGCAGATAGGGGGAGCAGCCTGGGTAAAGATAGGAGCTCATTGGGTGCTGGTCACCTGAGCTCACACATAGAGGGTGTATATAAGGTGGGCACCAACTAAGAACAGGGTCAGATGCAGAGAACAAGTCAGCAAGCAGAGGAGAAGAGAGACCCAGAGTGAGAGAGGAGAAGAGAGACCCAGAGGGGGAAACAGAAAAGAGGACTCCAAGAACCCAACTTAAATCCCCGGGTGAAGAGTCGGCACAGGGTACCGGATCCCAAACTGGCGGGGGCAGAAAACACACCCTAGCCAGAGACCGGAGGCCGTGGGCAGCATCTGCCACGGCCACCCATCATATCCACCCCGAAGGCACACCACATGAAGGGTCAGGGAACCCAAGGCCAAGGGTGTCCCAACAGAAGGCCCGAGGGAGCTGGACCTAGGTGGATCACTGGTGGGGACGGCCAGAGAACGGGACAGAAGGAGAGCTCAGGGCCACGCTCCGGACTTGTTTGGGGGTTGGCTGGATCCAGGACCTGGTGGACGCAGCACGGCTCGGGTGGTCACTCGAAGCTGGAGTGACCAGTACAACATCTGCAGTAAGTAAACACCCTTAACTGCACAACCCGACTCTGTCTTCATTGCCGTCTGCACTGCACCACCACAACCCCCATCCTCTGCACCTGTCCCCCCTGAGGCTATACCCCTCCCGTTGGGGGTTATCCCACCAAGCTGCGCACCCACCATCAGCCTCAGCGGACCCTGCTGCAGCGGCGGCCACAGTGACCGCATCACAACGGGTGGCGTAGTCGACACAAAAGAACTCTTAATAACATCTGTAGGACTGCCACATAACACTGAGCTTGACGCCCTGGGCACGGGCCGGGTCACAGCCACTCGGAGACTACAACCCCCCCCATCTGATCCGGTGCCGGGTATTCTCCTCAAAAAAGAATATGTCCCAGGGGGCACGTCAACTTTGGCGTAGTCGGCAGGATTACGTGCCCGCAACAACCGGGTACTGCGTGCCTGAAGAAAAGAACATCGTTACCTCAAAAAGAAGTCTCCTGCCGGTTCCGGAGGGTCCCCGCCATCGGACCCCATCACCAGTCGATTCCCGCCGGTTGTCCGCCATTAACAGCTTTTTCCCGCCATCTGCAGAGTTTCCCGCCACTGGGCGACGCTTCCCGCCAAATCCGCAGATTTCCCGCCTTGGAAGAGCAGCGGACGCCATTATGGGCGTGCCAAAGGAGGGCAAGAGGCCGCCTCCCATCGTGGGCCAGGACAGAAAATGGCGCCAAAAGTGGAAACCGCCCCCACCAACAGAGACTGTGATGCTGGAGGTGTCTGTCAGCGTGAAAGAACTACCCCTGGAGCTGACAGTCACCGAGTTGCCCCGGGACCGCCCTCGAAGTGGGAGGAGACGAAAGAAAAGAACGAAGATGGGTGCCGCCTGGAGCAGTCTGGAGCGAGCGCACCCGGAGACAAGAAGTCTAACGAGGAGTCTGGAGCGAGCGCACCCGGAGGCAAGAAGCCTGGAGAGGAGTGGCGGAGGAGCTTGCCCGGAGATGGAGAGAAAGCAGAACAGCACCGGCCCGCTGGCCAGGAGTCTGCTAGAGACCGAGGAAGGAGAGCAGAGCAGCACCGGCCCGCTGGCCAGGAGCCTGCTGGAAGAAGAGAAGAGCAGCACCGACCCGTTGGTCAGGAGCCTGCTGGAAACCACGACCCCACTAGGCCTAGTGGAGGTCCTTGCACAGCTCCCCCGAGACCGGGAGTGTGCACAGACTGCCCTGGAGGGCCTCGCACGGAGGATGGCCCGGGTACAGCGAGAGACATTGGCGGAGTGGAGCCGAGAGATGGCCCAGCAAACCAAGACCCGGAGCACACCAGCCAAGATGAGGAGACAGACCGCCTCTGAGGATGGCGCGGGAGGACCCAAGGCCGGAGACGGCGCCGAGAAGGGAGCCGAACGCATGGAGGCAGGTAAAGGGGACGCCTATACCCCAAGCCGGGAAACCGCCCACCTGCCCCAGCTCCCCGTCGCAGAGCCCGAAAGTCCCCCTGCTGTGCCCGTAGCCGCCATGTCACCGCTATGGACTAAGCCCCGACCGGAAGCCGCCGCAGCGACCCCTGTGACGTCACGCGCCTCGACCCGGAGCGTGACAAAGCAGGAAATACCACCAGCCTGGTCGCAAGGCCTAGTACCCCCGGGCGCCGCATCACCAACAGCGCCCCCTACCTCCGCGGAGCCTCCGGCCTGGCCGCAAGGCCAGGTAGCCCAGGGCGCCGCTGTCCTAACGGTGCCCTTCACCTTCCAGGTGCCCCAGGCCTGGCCGCAAGGCCTGGGCAACCCGGGCGCCACCACCACCGCGCCCGCGCCCGTAAAACCAAGGGTGCCACACCTGGGGGAGGACTTGTTCAGCCAGCTCACATGGCCGGACGGGCGGCCCTTCATCTGGCCCGAAGAATTCCATGAGCTGGAACGGCGGCAGAGACTAGGGCCCTTGTGTGAGCCCCTGATTCCGGCTCCGAAGCCCGTGGCACGGATCTCGCCCCCGCTTGAAGAGGCCCAATTTGAGTGGGACCCCACCGGAGAAGACCTAATGGGGTTCACTCAGGAAACCAGGGCAGCTGCAGCGGAGCGTGCTGAGTGTTGCCGACAGCAGCTCGAAGAGTTTGCGAGGGAGCGGAGAGAGAGGCGGGTCCGGGAACAGCAGGCCCAAGTACGGAGTGCCGAGCACAAGAGCCGGACCAGGAGGGACCCCCGTGCAGCGCATTGTCCCCGCACCATCGGGACAGTGATCAGGTTCAACCAGCAGCATGGGTGGGGCTTCATCCGAGACAACAACACCCCCGGCGACGTCTTTGTCACGCGCAGAGACGTGGAGTCCCATCTGCCGGAGGGGCACAGAGGTCGTGACCTCTACATCGGAGACGAGGTCACTTTCACCCGGCACAAGTGTGCCAAAGGACCTTACGCCCTCCACGTACACCGCCTGACGGAGGAGGAGTTGCGGTGCGAGGAGGAGGAGCAAGAGGACCCGGACGGGTCTGAAGTTACAACCAGCTACAAGCAAAGAGCAGGAGGAAGACGCCGTTGAGTGCGGCAGAGCAGTAGATGTAAATAGTTACCCGACCGGGTACCAAAGAAACTGTTGCTACATATATATAGTCCCCGTTGGGACCAGCATGAGTGAACTGTTTACCCGTTATTCCGTATCCATACCAGGCTGAGGACTGTGAGCAGCCATTCCCTTCCCTTTACCTGGCCGAGGACTGAGAGCGGCCAACTTCCCCTGTATATAGTTGCGCTTCCTAAAGCGCCCCCTACTGGTTTTATAGGAAAACCAGTTTTCCAGAGAGACTGTCGCACTTTACCCGGTCACACGTTGCACAGTGACCGGAGGAGGAGCCAGAGGCGACGAGAATGTTTTATTTGCTAATATATGTTGTTTTATATGTTTATGAAAAAAAAAAAAATGTATGTTTGGTGTTTATGTCTTACAGCCCGAGGACGTGCTGTGATTTACCAGGGGGGAATGTAGCACCCTGAGGATTCGGCTGCTACAGGGGTATTGCACCTCAACCCAGAGGTGTGATATTCCACTCCCGGGCAAGGATGGAGAGTGGAACTGAGCTCGGTAGGCTGCATGCACTACACACATCCCATTTCCGAGGAGCAGACCGACGGTACTCCCACTTAGAAATGTGCAGGTACGACCGAGTCTGTTCCTGGCTGGAGTGGGAGGGGGGTGGCACATCCCAAGTAGTGTAGGGGCAGATAGGGGGAGCAGCCTGGGTAAAGATAGGAGCTCATTGGGTGCTGGTCACCTGAGCTCACACATAGAGGGTGTATATAAGGTGGGCACCAACTAAGAACAGGGTCAGATGCAGAGAACAAGTCAGCAAGCAGAGGAGAAGAGAGACCCAGAGTGAGAGAGGAGAAGAGAGACCCAGAGGGGGAAACAGAAAAGAGGACTCCAAGAACCCAACTTAAATCCCCGGGTGAAGAGTCGGCACAGGGTACCGGATCCCAAACTGGCGGGGGCAGAAAACACACCCTAGCCAGAGACCGGAGGCCGTGGGCAGCATCTGCCACGGCCACCCATCATATCCACCCCGAAGGCACACCACATGAAGGGTCAGGGAACCCAAGGCCAAGGGTGTCCCAACAGAAGGCCCGAGGGAGCTGGACCTAGGTGGATCACTGGTGGGGACGGCCAGAGAACGGGACAGAAGGAGAGCTCAGGGCCACGCTCCGGACTTGTTTGGGGGTTGGCTGGATCCAGGACCTGGTGGACGCAGCACGGCTCGGGTGGTCACTCGAAGCTGGAGTGACCAGTACAACATCTGCAGTAAGTAAACACCCTTAACTGCACAACCCGACTCTGTCTTCATTGCCGTCTGCACTGCACCACCACAACCCCCATCCTCTGCACCTGTCCCCCCTGAGGCTATACCCCTCCCGTTGGGGGTTATCCCACCAAGCTGCGCACCCACCATCAGCCTCAGCGGACCCTGCTGCAGCGGCGGCCACAGTGACCGCATCACAACGGGTGGCGTAGTCGACACAAAAGAACTCTTAATAACATCTGTAGGACTGCCACATAACACTGACCTTGACGCCCTGGGCACGGGCCGGGTCACAGCCGCTCGGAGACTACAACCCCCCCCATCTGATCCGGTGCCGGGTATTCTCCTCAAAAAAGAATATGTCCCAGGGGGCGCGTCACTTATATCAGTCCCAGGGACATGATCTCCGTTTCAGTACCCATAGCACTTGCCTGTATCATCTTGCTGCCTCTGTAACTAGATCCTTTCCCTCATGAGCCTTGTAGTTCCACAATAGGAACAACCTGTCTTGCATCTTCATCTTCCTCTTCAGTGTAAGGCAACATGACCTCTTCAAGTATTTTAATATATGCAAACTGGTCCATGATCCCTGGTATGTGGTAAATAGGTCCAGCACCATAGTAAGAGAAACATGCCCATATCATGATGCTTCCACCATGCTTCACTGTCTGCAGGGTGTACTGTGGCTTGACTGCAGAGTTTGGGGGTCGTCTGATGAACTTTGTGCGGCCCTTGGACCCAAAAAGAACCATTTTACATTCATCAGTCCGCAAAATGTTTCTCCATTTCTCTTTAGGCGCGTTCATGTGTTCTTTGGCAAATTGTATCCACTTCAGTACATGGCTTTCTTTTTTTTTTTTTTTAATAGTGGGACTTTGCGGGGACTTCTTGGTAAGAGATTATCTTAACACAGGCATCTCCTAACTGTCACAGTGCTCACAGGTAACTGGAGACTGTCTGTGGTCATCCTGGAGCTGATCATTGGCTGAGCCTTTGCCATTCTGGATATTCTTCCATCTATTCGAGTGGTAGTCTTCTCTTTTCTTCCACGTCGCTCTGGTTTTGCTTTCCATTTTAAAGCTTTTGAGATCATTTTAGCCGATCATTGTCTGCACTTCTTTATAAGTTTTACCCTCGAACGAGCCATATTTCTCAGGCTTTCAAGGAGAAATGCATGTACAACATGTGCTGCTTCACCCTTAAATAAGGGTCTCCTGATTCACACCTGTTTCTTCACAGAATGATTGACCGCACTGATTGACCTCCTGACATCTGGTGATAGAATTTATATAAAAACAGCGATTAATCTGGTCAGTCATATTGGACTGCTGGTATTTTGAATACTACTGTATTAGAAAGCGCAACAACCCATCCTTGCCTGTAACCTGACAATAAAGAGAGCAGCGCCCCATCAATGCCGGTAATCTGACCAGTAAGAAAGCAGCACCCCTATCGCAGGCTGTCACCTGACCAGTAAGAGCATAATGCTTCCATGAATGTATTAACATGACCTGCAAGAGGGCAGCGCCCCCATCCCTGCCTGTAACGTGACTAGGAAGAAAGTGCAGTGCCCCCATCATTGCCTGTAACCTGACCTGTAAGATGGGGGCGCTGCACTATCACTGCCTGTAACCTGACCAATAATAGAGTGCCGAGCCCCCATCCCTGCCTGTAACCTGACCTGTAAGATAGTGCAGCGCCCCCATCCCTGCCTGTAACCTGATCTGTAAGATAGTGCAGCGCCCACATGCCTGCCTGTAACCTGACCTGTAAGATAGTGCAGCGCCTCCATCACTGCCTGTAACCTGACCTGTAAGATAGTGCAGCGCCCCCATCACTGCCTGTAACCTGACCAATAATAGAGTGCAGCGCCTCCATCCCTGCCTGTAACCTGACCTGTAAGATAGTGCAGCACCCCCATGCCTGTCTGTAACGTGACCAATAATAAAGTGCAGCGCCTCCATCCCTGCCTGTAACCTGACCTGTAAGATAGTGCAGCGCCTCCATCCCTGCCTGTAACCTGACCTGTAAGATAGTGCAGCGCCTCCAGCCCTGCCTGTAACCTGACCTGTAAGATAGTGCAGCGCCCCCATGCCTGCCTGTAACCTGACCTGTAAGATAGTGCAGCGCCCCAATGCCTGCCTGTAACGTGACCAATAATAGAGTGCAGCGCCTCCATCCCTGCCTGTAACCTGACCTGTAAGATAGTGCAGCGCCTCCATCCCTGCCTGTAACCTGACTTGTAAGATAGTGCAGCGCCCCCATGCCTGCCTGTAACGTGACCAATAATAGAGTGCAGCGCCTCCATCCCTGCCTGTAACGTGACCAATAATAGAGTGCAGCGCCTCCATCCCTGCCTGTAACCTGACCTGTAAGATAGTGCAGCACCTCCATCCCTGCCTGTAACCTGACCTGTAGGATAGTGCAGCGCCCCCATGCCTGCCTGTAACGTGACCAATAATAGAGTGCAGCGCCCCCATCCCTGCCTGTAACCTGACCTGTAGGATAGTGCAGCGCCCCCATGCCTGCCTGTAACCTGACCAGTAAGAGAATGCAGCACCTCCATCCCTGCCTGTAACCTGACCAGGAAGAAAGCGCAGCGCCTCCATTCCTGCCTGTAACCTGACCAGTAAGAGAGTGCAGCGCCCCCATGCCTGCCTGTAACCTGACCTGTAAGATAGTGCAGCGCCCCCATCCCTGCCTGTAACCTGACCTGTAAGATAGTGCAGCGACCCCATCCCTGCCTGTAACCTGACCTGTAAGATAGTGCAGCGCCCCCATGTCTGCCTGTAACCTGACCAGTAAGAGAGTGCAGCGCCCCATGCCTGCCTGTAACCTGACCTGTAAGATAGTGCAGCGCCCCCATGTCTGCCTGTAACCTGACCAGTAAGAGAGTGCAGCGCCCCCATGCCTGACTGTAACCTGACCAGTAAGAGAGTGCAGCGCCCCCATGTCTGCTTGTAACCTGACCAGTAAGAGAGTGCAGCGCCCCCATGCCTGCCTCTAACCTGACCAGAAAGAGAGTGCAGCGCCCCCATGCCTGCCTCTAACCTGACCAGTAAGAGAGTGTAGCGCCCCCATGCCTGCCTCTAACCTGACCAGTAAGAGAGTGCAGCGCCTCTATCCCTGCCTGTAACCTGACCTGTAAGTTAGGGCAGCGCCCCCAAGCCTGCCTGTAACCTGACCAATAATAGAGTGCAGCGCCCCCATGCCTGCCTGTAGTAAGACTCCATACAGTAGACCTCCCTGACCCTCATGTTACTTTGCGCCATACATTTTTTTGCCCTTTTTGTTCTCAGTAACTGTCCATCTCCAGACAGGGTGAGCGTTCTGGAGTCTACTGGTCCCATCATCAGAGCGATCGTGGAGACCTCAGGGCAGACAGTGGAGGTGGAGCTGCTCCCGATGGTGGAGATCCCAGGATGCTGGCCTCGGAAGGCTCGTTGGCCGCGGTTCTTTAAGAGATGGCCCTCCAAGGACCGAGCGCGCTGCATGAAGGTCTGTCACCGGGGGAGGGGGGGCGGGGCTGACACCTCTGACTATATACAGGCTGGTTGTCAGCAGTGATAGATGATCACATGTCATTATATCAGTGATGTCATCACCGGGGGGCGGGGCTGACACCTCTCACTATATACAGGCTGGTTGTCAGCAGTGATAGATGATCACATGTCATTATATCAGTGATGTCATCACCGGGGGCGGGGCTGACACCTCTCACTATATACAGGCTGGGTGTCAGCAGTGATAGATGATCACATGTCATTATATCAGTGATGTCATCACCGGGGGGCGGGGCTGACACCTCTCACTATATACAGGCTGGTTGTCAGCAGTGATAGATGATCACATGTCATTATATCAGTGATGTCATCACCGGGGGGGCGGGGCTGACACCTCTCACTATATACAGGCTGGTTGTCAGCAGTGATAGATGATCACATGTCATTATATCAGTGATGTCATCACCGGGGGCGGGGCTGACACCTCTCACTATATACAGGCTGGTTGTCAGCAGTGATAGATGATCACATGTCATTATATCAGTGATGTCATCACCGGGGGGAGGGGCTGACACCTCTCACTATATACAGGCTGGTTGTCAGCAGTGATAGATGATCACATGTCATATCAGTGATGTCATCACCGGGGGCGGGGCTGACACCTCTCACTATATACAGGCTGGTTGTCAGCAGTGATAGATGATCACATGTCATTATATCAGTGATGTCATCACCGGGGGCGGGGCTGACACCTCTCACTATATACAGGCTGGTTCTCAGCAGTGATAGATGATCACATGTCATTATATCAGTGATGTCATCACCGGGGGGCGGAGCTGACACCTCTCACTATATACAGGCTGGTTGTCAGCAGTGATAGATGATCACATGTCATTATATCAGTGATGTCATCACCGGGGGGCGGGGCTGACACCTCTCACTATATACAGGCTGGTTGTCAGCAGTGATAGATGATCACATGTCATTATATCAGTGATGTCATCACCGGGGGCGGGGCTGACACCTCTCACTATATACAGGCTGGTTGTCAGCAGTGATAGATGATCACATGTCATTATATCAGTGATGTCATCACCGGGGGGCGGGGCTGACACCTCTCACTATATACAGGCTGGTTGTCAGCAGTGATAGATGATCACATGTCATTATATCAGTGATGTCATCACCGGGGGGCGGGGCTGACACCTCTCACTATATACAGGCTGGGTGTCAGCAGTGATAGATGATCACATGTCATTATATCAGTGATGTCATCACCGGGGGGCGGGGCTGACACCTCTCACTATATACAGGCTGGTTGTCAGCAGTGATAGATGATCACATGTCATTATATCAGTGATGTCATCACCGGGGGGGCGGGGCTGACACCTCTCACTATATACAGGCTGGTTGTCAGCAGTGATAGATGATCACATGTCATTATATCAGTGATGTCATCACCGGGGGGCGGGGCTGACACCTCTCACTATATACAGGCTGGGTGTCAGCAGTGATAGATGATCACATGTCATTATATCAGTGATGTCATCACCGGGGGGCGGGGCTGACACCTCTCACTATATACAGGCTGGTTGTCAGCAGTGATAGATGATCACATGTCATTATATCAGTGATGTCATCACCGGGGGGGCGGGGCTGACACCTCTCACTATATACAGGCTGGTTGTCAGCAGTGATAGATGATCACATGTCATTATATCAGTGATGTCATCACCGGGGGGGCGGGGCTGACACCTCTCACTATATACAGGCTGGTTGTCAGCAGTGATAGATGATCACATGTCATTATATCAGTGATGTCATCACCGGGGGCGGGGCTGACACCTCTCACTATATACAGGCTGTTTGTCAGCAGTGATAGATGATCACATGTCATTATATCAGTGATGTCATCACCGGGGGGCGGGGCTGACACCTCTCACTATATACAGGCTGGTTGTCAGCAGTGATAGATGATCACATGTCATTATATCAGTGATGTCATCACCGGGGGGCGGGGCTGACACCTCTCACTATATACAGGCTGGTTGTCAGCAGTGATAGATGACCACATGTCATTATATCAGTGATGTCATCACCGGGGGCGGGGCTGACACCTCTCACTATATACAGGCTGGTTGTCAGCAGTGATAGATGATCACATGTCATTATATCAGTGATGTCATCACCGGGGGGGCGGGGCTGACACCTCACTATATACAGGCTGGTTGTCAGCAGTGATAGGTGATCACATATCATTATATCAGTGATGTCATCACCGGGGGGGCGGGGCTGACACCTCTCACTATATACAGGCTGGTTGTCAGCAGTGATAGATGATCACATGTCATTATATCAGTGATGTCATCACCGGGGGCGGGGCTGACACCTCTCACTATATACAGGCTGGTTGTCAGCAGTGATAGATGATCACATGTCATTATATCAGTGATGTCATCACCGGGGGGCGGGGCTGACACCTCTCACTATATACAGGCTGGTTGTCAGCAGTGATAGATGATCACATGTCATTATATCAGTGATGTCATCACCGGGGGCGGGGCTGACACCTCTCACTATATACAGGATGGTTGTCAGCAGTGATAGATGATCACATGTCATTATATCAGTGATGTCATCACCGGGGGCGGGGCTGACACCTCTCACTATATACAGGCTGGTTGTCAGCAGTGATAGATGATCACATGTCATTATATCAGTGATGTCATCACCGGGGGGCGGGGCTGACACCTCTCACTATATACTGGCTGGTTGTCAGCAGTGATAGATGATCACATGTCATTATATCAGTGATGTCATCACCGGGGGGGCGGGGCTGACTCCTCTCACTATATACAGGCTGGTTGTCAGCAGTGATAGATGATCACATGTCATTATATCAGTGATGTCATCACCGGGGGGCGGAGCTGACACCTCTCACTATATACAGGCTGGTTGTCAGCAGTGATAGATGATCACATGTCATTATATCAGTGATGTCATCACCGGGGGGGCGGGGCTGACACCTGTCACTATATACAGGCTGGTTGTCAGCAGTGATAGATGATCACATGTCATTATATCAGTGATGTCATCACCGGGGGCGGGGCTGACACCTCTCACTATATACAGGCTGGTTGTCAGCAGTGATAGGTGATCACATGTCATTATATCAGTGATGTCATCACCGGGGGGGCGGGGCTGACACCTGTCACTATATACAGGCTGGTTGTCAGCAGTGATAGATGATCACATGTCATTATATCAGTGATGTCATCACCGGGGGCGGGGCTGACACCTCTCACTATATACAGGCTGGTTGTCAGCAGTGATAGATGATCACATGTCATTATATCAGTGATGTCATCACCGGGGGGGCGGGGCTGACACCTGTCACTATATACAGGCTGGTTGTCAGCAGTGATAGATGATCACATGTCATTATATCAGTGATGTCATCACCGGGGGCGGGGCTGACACCTCTCACTATATACAGGCTGGTTGTCAGCAGTGATAGGTGATCACATGTCATTATATCAGTGATGTCATCACCGGGGGGGCGGGGCTGACACCTGTCACTATATACAGGCTGGTTGTCAGCAGTGATAGATGATCACATGTCATTATATCAGTGATGTCATCACCGGGGGCGGGGCTGACACCTCTCACTATATACAGGCTGGTTGTCAGCAGTGATAGGTGATCACATGTCATTATATCAGTGATGTCATCACCGGGGGGGCGGGGCTGACACCTGTCACTATATACAGGCTGGTTGTCAGCAGTGATAGATGATCACATGTCATTATATCAGTGATGTCATCACCGGGGGCGGGGCTGACACCTCTCACTATATACAGGCTGGTTGTCAGCAGTGATAGGTGATCACATGTCATTATATCAGTGATGTCATCACCGGGGGCGGGGCTGACACCTCTCACTATATACAGGCTGGTTGTCAGCAGTGATAGATGATCACATGTCATTATATCAGTGATGTCATCACTGGGGGGCGGGGCTGACACCTCTCACTATATACAGGCTGGTTGTCAGCAGTGATAGATGATCACATGTTATTATATCAGTGATGTCATCACCGGGGGCGGGGCTGACACCTCTCACTATATACAGGCTGGTTGTCAGCAGTGATAGATGATCACATGTCATTATATCAGTGATGTCATCACCGGGGGGAGGGGCTGACACCTCTCACTATATACAGGCTGGTTGTCAGCAGTGATAGATGATCACATGTCATTATATCAGTGATGTCATCACCGGGGGGCGGAGCTGACACCTCTCACTATATACAGGCTGGTTGTCAGCAGTGATAGATGATCACATGTCATTATATCAGTGATGTCATCACCGGGGGGCGGGGCTGACACCTCTCACTATATACAGGCTGGTTGTCAGCAGTGATAGATGATCACATGTCATTATATCAGTGATGTCATCACCGGGGGGCGGAGCTGACACCTCTCACTATATACAGACTGGTTGTCAGCAGTGATAGATGATCACATGTCATTATATCAGTGATGTCATCACCGGGGGGCGGGGCTGACACCTCTCACTATAAACAGGCTGGTTGTCAGCAGTGATAGATGATCACATGTCATTATATCAGTGATGTCATCACCGGGGGCGGGGCTGACACCTCTCACTATATACAGGCTGGTTGTCAGCAGTGATAGATGATCACATGTCATTATATCAGTGATGTCATCACCGGGGGCAGGGCTGACACCTCTCACTATATACAGGCTGGTTGTCAGCAGTGATAGATGATCACATGTCATTATATCAGTGATGTCATCACCGGGGGGCGGGGCTGACACCTCTCACTATATACAGGCTGGTTGTCAGCAGTGATAGATGATCACATGTCATTATATCAGTGATGTCATCACCGGGGGGAGGGGCTGACACCTCTCACTATATACAGGCTGGTTGTCAGCAGTGATAGATGATCACATGTCATTATATCAGTGATGTCATCACCGGGGGCGGAGCTGACACCTCTCACTATATACAGGCTGGTTGTCAGCAGTGATAGATGATCACATGTCATTATATCAGTGATGTCATCACCGGGGGCGGGGCTGACACCTCTCACTATATACAGGCTGGTTGTCAGCAGTGATAGGTGATCACATGTCATTATATCAGTGATGTCATCACCGGGGGGCGGGGCTGACACCTCTCACTATATACAGGCTGGTTGTCAGCAGTGATAGATGATCACATGTCATTATATCAGTGATGTCATCACCGGGGGGCGGGGCTGACACCTCTCACTATATACAGGCTGGTTGTCAGCAGTGATAGATGATCACATGTCATTATATCAGTGATGTCATCACCGGGGGGCGGGGCTGACACCTCTCACTATATACAGACTGGTTGTCAGCAGTGATAGATGATCACATGTCATTATATCAGTGATGTCATCACCGGGGGCGGGGCTGACACCTCTCACTATATACAGGCTGGTTGTCAGCAGTGATAGATGATCACATGTCATTATATCAGTGATGTCATCACCGGGGGGCGGGGCTGACACCTCTCACTATATACAGACTGGTTGTCAGCAGTGATAGATGATCACATGTCATTATATCAGTGATGTCATCACCGGGGGGCGGGGCTGACACCTCTCACTATATACAGACTGGTTGTCAGCAGTGATAGATGATCACATGTCATTATATCAGTGATGTCATCACCGGGGGCGGGGCTGACACCTCTCACTATATACAGGCTGGTTGTCGGCAGTGATAGATGATCACATGTCATTATATCAGTGATGTCATCACCGGGGGCGGGGCTGACACCTCTCACTATATACAGGCTGGTTGTCAGCAGTGATAGGTGATCACATGTCATTATATCAGTGATGTCATCACCGGGGGGCGGGGCTGACACCTCTCACTATATACAGGCTGGTTGTCAGCAGTGATAGATGATCACATGTCATTATATCAGTGATGTCATCACCGGGGGGCGGGGCTGACACCTCTCACTATATACAGGCTGGTTGTCAGCAGTGATAGATGATCCATGTCATTATATCAGTGATGTCATCACCAGGGGCGGGGCTGACACCTCTCACTATATACAGGCTGGTTGTCAGCAGTGATAGATGATCACATGTCATTATATCAGTGATGTCATCACCGGGGGGTGGGGCTGACACCTCTCACTATATACAGGCTGGTTGTCAGCAGTGATAGATGATCACATGTCATTATATCAGTGATGTCATCACCGGGGGCGGGGCTGACACCTCTCACTATATACAGGCTGGTTGTCAGCAGTGATAGATGAACACATGTCATTATATCAGTGATGTCATCACCGGGGGGCGGGGCTGACACCTCTCACTATATACTGGCTGGTTGTCAGCAGTGATAGATGATCACATGTCATTATATCAGTGATGTCATCACCGGGGGGCGGGGCTGACACCTCTCACTATATACAGGCTGGTTGTCAGCAGTGATAGATGATCACATGTCATTATATCAGTGATGTCATCACCGGGGGCGGAGCTGACACCTCACTATATACAGGCTGGTTGTCAGCAGTGATAGATGATCACATGTCATTATATCAGTGATGTCATCACCGGGGGCGGAGCTGACACCTCACTATATACAGGCTGGTTGTCAGCGGTGATAGACGATCACATGTCATTATATCAGTGATGTCATCACCGGGGGGCGGGGCAGACACCTCTCACTATATACAGGCTGGTTGTCAGCGGTGATAGACGATCACATGTCATTATATCAGTGATGTCATCACCGGGGGGCGGGGCTGACACCTCTCACTATATACAGGCTGGTTGTCAGCGGCGATAGATGAACACATGTCATTATATCAGTGATGTCATCACTGGGGGCGGGGCTGACACCTCTCACTATATACAGGCTGGTTGTCAGCAGTGATAGATGATCACATGTCATTATATCAGTGATGTCATCACTGGGGGCGGGGCTGACACCTCTCACTATATACAGGCTGGTTGTCAGCAGTGATAGATGAACACATGTCATTATATCAGTGATTTCATCACCGGGGGCGGGGCTGACACCTCTCACTATATACAGGCTGGTTGTCAGCAGTGATAGATGAACACATGTCATTATATCAGTGATGTCATCACCGGGGGTGGGGCTGACACCTCTCACTACATACAGGCTGGTTGTCAGCAGTGATAGATGATCACATGTCATTATATCAGTGATTTCATCACCGGGGGGCGGAGCTGACACCTCTCACTATATACAGGCTGGTTGTTAGCAGTGATAGATGAACACATGTCATTATATCAGTGATGTCATCACCGGGGGTGGGGCTGACACCTCTCACTACATACAGGCTGGTTGTCAGCAGTGATAGATGATCACATGTCATTATATCAGTGATGTCATCACCGGGGGGCGGGGCTGACACCTCTCACTATATACAGGCTGGTTGTCAGCAGTGATAGATGATCACATGTCATTATATCAGTGATGTCATCACCGGGGGGCGGAGCTGACACCTCTCACTATATACAGGCTGGTTGTCAGCAGTGATAGATGATCACATGTCATTATATCAGTGATGTCATAACCGGGGGCGGGGCTGACACCTCTCATTATATACAGGCTGGTTGTCAGCAGTGATAGATGAACACATGTCATTATATCAGTGATGTCATCACCGGGGGGCGGGGCTGACACCTCTCACTATATACAGGCTGGTTGTCAGCAGTGATAGATGATCACATGTCATTATATCAGTGATGTCATCACCGGGGGCAGGGCTGACACCTCACTATATACAGGCTGGTTGTCAGCAGTGATAGATGATCACATGTCATTATATCAGTGATGTCATCACCGGGGGCAGGGCTGACACCTCACTATATACAGGCTGGTTGTCAGCAGTGATAGATGATCACATGTCATTATATCAGTGATGTCATCACCGGGGGGCGGAGCTGACACCTCACTATATACAGGCTGGTTGTCAGCAGTGATAGATGAACACATGTCATTATATCAGTGATGTCATCACCGGGAGGCGGGGCTGACACCTCTCACTATATACAGGCTGGTTGTCAGCAGTGATAGATGATCACATGTCATTATATCAGTGATGTCATCACCGGGGGCGGGGCTGACTCCTCTCACTATATACAGGCTGGTTGTCAGCAGTGATAGATGATCACATGTCATTATATCAGTGATGTCATCACCGGGGGTCGGAGCTGACACCTCTCACTATTTACAGGCTGGTTGTCAGCAGTGATAGATGATCACATGTCATTATATCAGTGATGTCATCACCGGGGGCGGGGCTGACACCTCTCACTATATACAGGCTGGTTGTCAGCAGTGATAGATGATCACATGTCATTATATCAGTGATGTCATCACCGGGGGCGGGGCTGACACCTCTCACTATATACAGGCTGGTTGTCAGCAGTGATAGATGATCACATGTCGTTATATCAGTGATGTCATCACCGGGGGGCGGGGCTGACACCTCTCACTATATACAGGCTGGTTGT
This sequence comes from Phyllobates terribilis, assembly GCF_046119375.1. Classification (NCBI taxonomy): domain Eukaryota; kingdom Metazoa; phylum Chordata; class Amphibia; order Anura; family Dendrobatidae; genus Phyllobates; species Phyllobates terribilis. Next base: position 980,482,500 of record NW_027362762.1, on the reverse strand, counting down.
CAGCAGTGATAGATGATCACATGTCATTATATCAGTGATGTCATCACCGGGGGCGGAGCTGACACCTCTCACTATATACAGGCTGGTTGTCAGCAGTGATAGATGATCACATGTCATTATATCAGTGATGTCATCACCGGGGGGCGGGGCTGACACCTCTCACTATATACAGGCTGGTTGTCAGCAGTGATAGATGATCACATGTCATTATATCAGTGATGTCATCACCGGGGGGCGGGGCTGACACCTCTCACTATATACAGGCTGGTTGTCAGCAATGATAGATGATCACATGTCATTATATCAGTGATGTCATCACCGGGGGGCGGAGCTGACACCTCTCACTATATACAGGCTGGTTGTCAGCAGTGATAGATGATCACATGTCATTATATCAGTGATGTCATCACCGGGGGCGGGGCTGACACCTCTCACTATATACAGACTGGTTGTCAGCAGTGACAGATGATCACATGTCATTATATCAATGATGTCATCACCGGGGGCGGGGCTGACACCTCTCACTATATACAGGCTGGTTGTCAGCAGTGATAGATGATCACATGTCATTATATCAGTGATGTCATCACCGGGGGCGGGGCTGACACCTCTCACTATATACAGGCTGGTTGTCAGCAGTGATAGATGATCACATGTCATTATATCAGTGATGTCATCACCGGGGGGCGGGGCTGACACCTCTCACTATATACAGGCTGGTTGTCAGCAGTGATAGATGATCACATGTCATTATATCAGTGATGTCATCACCGGGGGCGGGGCTGACTCCTCTCACTATATACAGGCTGGTTGTCAGCAGTGATAGATGATCACATGTCATTATATCAGTGATGTCGTCACCAGGGGGCGGAGCTGACACCTCACTATATGCAGGCTGGTTGTCAGCAGTGATAGAGGATCACATGTCATTATATCAGTGATGTCATCACCGGGGGCGGAGCTGACACCTCTCACTATATACAGGCTGGTTGTCAGCAGTGATAGATGATCACATGTCATTATATCAGTGATGTCATCACCGGGGGGCGGGGCTGACACCTCTCACTATATACAGGCTGGTTGTCAGCAGTGATAGATGATCACATGTCATTATATCAGTGATGTCATCACCGGGGGGCGGGGCTGACACCTCTCACTATATACAGACTGGTTGTCAGCAGTGATAGATGATCACATGTCATTATATCAGTGATGTCATCACCGGGGGGCGGAGCTGACACCTCTCACTATATACAGGCTGGTTGTCAGCAATGATAGATGATCACATGTCATTATATCAGTGATGTCATCACCGGGGGGCGGAGCTGACACCTCTCACTATATACAGGCTGGTTGTCAGCAGTGATAGATGATCACATGTCATTATATCAGTGATGTCATCACCGGGGGCGGGGCTGACACCTCTCACTATATACAGGCTGGTTGTCAGCAGTGATAGATGATCACATGTCATTATATCAATGATGTCATCACCGGGGGCGGGGCTGACACCTCTCACTATATACAGGCTGGTTGTCAGCAGTGATAGATGATCACATGTCATTATATCAGTGATGTCATCACCGGGGGGAGGGGCTGACACCTCTCACTATATACCGGCTGGTTGTCAGCAGTGATAGATGAACACATGTCATTATATCAGTGATGTCATCACCGGGGGGCGGGGCTGACACCTCTCACTATATACAGGCTGGTTGTCAGCAGTGATAGATGAACACATGTTATTATATCAGTGATGTCATCACCGGGGGGCGGGGCTCACACCTCTCACTCTATACAGGCTGGTTGTCAGCAGTGATAGATGATCACATGTCATTATATCAGTGATGTCATCACCGGGGGGCGGGGCTGACACCTCTCACTATATACAGGCTGGTTGTCAGCAGTGATGGATGATCACATGTCATTATATCTGTGATGTCATCACCGGGGGGCTGAGCTGACACCTCTCACTATATACAGGCTGGTTGTCAGCAGTGATAGGTGATCACATGTCATTATATCAGTGATGTCATCACCGGGGGCGGGGCTGACACCTCTCACTATATACAGGCTGGTTGTCAGCAGTGATAGATGATCACATGTCATTATATCAGTGATGTCATCACCGGGGGGCGGAGCTGACACCTCTCACTATATACAGGCTGGTTGTCAGCAGTGATAGATGATCACATGTCATTATATCAGTGATGTCATCACCGGGGGGCGGAGCTGACACCTCTCACTATATACAGGCTGGTTGTCAGCAGTGATAGATGATCACATGTCATTATATCAGTGATGTCATCACCGGGGGCGGGGCAGACACCTCTCACTATATACAGGCTGGTTGTCAGCAGTGATACATGATCACATGTCATTATATCAGTGATGTCATCACCGGGGGCGGGGCTGACTCCTCTCACTATATACAGGCTGGTTGTCAGCAGTGATAGAGGATCACATGTCATTATATCAGTGATGTCATCACCGGGGGGCGGGGCTGACACCTCTCACTATATACAGGCTGGTTGTCAGCAGTGATACATGATCACATGTCATTATATCAGTGATGTCATCACCGGGGGGCGGGGCTGACACCTCTCACTATATACAGGCTGGTTGTCAGCAGTGATAGATGATCACATGTCATTATCTCAGTGATGTCATCACCGGGGGCGGGGCTGACACCTCTCACTATATACAGGCTGGTTGTCAGCAGTGATAGATGATCACATGTCATTATATCAGTGATGTCATCACCGGGGGGCGGGGCTGACACCTCTCACTATATACAGGCTGGTTGTCAGCAGTGATAGAGGATCACATGTCATTATATCAGTGATGTCATCACCGGGGGGCGGGGCTGACACCTCTCACTATATACAGGCTGGTTGTCAGCAGTGATACATGATCACATGTCATTATATCAGTGATGTCATCACCGGGGGGCGGGGCTGACACCTCTCACTATATACAGGCTGGTTGTCAGCAGTGATAGATGATCACATGTCATTATATCAGTAATGTCATCACCGGGGGGCGGAGCTGACACCTCTCACTATATACAGGCTGGTTGTCAGCAGTGATAGATGATCACATGTCATTATATCAGTGATGTCATCACCGGGGGGCGGAGCTGACACCTCTCACTATATACAGGCTGGCTATCAGCAGTGATAGATGATCACATGTCATTATATCAGTGATGTCATCACCGTGGGTGGGGCTGACACCTCTCACTATATACAGGCTGGTTGTCAGCAGTGATAGATGATCACATGTCATTATATCAGTGATGTCATCACCGGGGGGGGCGGGGCTGACACCTCTCACTATATACAGGCTGGTTGTCAGCAGTGATAGATGATCACATGTCATTATATCAGTGATGTCATCACCGGGGGGGGCGGGGCTGACACCTCTCACTACATACAGGCTGGTTGTCAGCAGCGATAGATGATTACATGTAATTATATCAGTGATGTCATCACCGGGGGGCGGGGCTGACACCTCTCACTATATACAGGCTGGTTGTCAGCAGCGATAGATGATCATATGTCATTATATCAGTGATGTCATCACCGGGGGAGGGGCTGACACCTCTCACTATATACAGGCTGGTTGTCAGCAGCGATAGATGATCACATGTCATTATATCAGTGATGTCATCACCGGGGGCGGGGCTGACACCTCTCACTATATACAGGCTGGTTGTCAGCAGCGATAGATGATCACATGTCATTATATCAGTGATGTCATCACCGGGGGGCGGGGCTGACACCTCTCACTATATACAGGCTGGTTGTCAGCAGTGATAGATGATCACATGTCATTATATCAGTGATGTCATCACCGGGGGGCGGGGCTGACACCTCTCACTATATACAGGCTGGTTGTCAGCAGTGATAGATGATCTCATGTCATTATATCAGTGATGTCATCACCGAGGGGAGGGGCTGACACCTCTCACTATATACAGGCTGGTTGTCAGCAGTGATAGATGATCACATGTCATTATATCAGTGATGTCATCGCCGGGGGCGGGGCTGACACCTCTCACTATATACAGGCTGGTTGTCAGCAGTGATAGGTGATCACATGTCATTATATCAGTGATGTCATCACCGGGGGGCGGAGCTGACACCTCTCACTATATACAGGCTGGGTGTCAGCAGTGATAGATGATCACATGTCATTATATCAGTGATGTCATCACCGGGGGGTGGAGCTGACACCTCTCACTATATACAGGCTGGTTGTCAGCAGTGATAGATGATCACATGTCATTATATCAGTGATGTCATCACCGGGGGGCGGAGCTGACACCTCTCACTATATACAGGCTGGTTGTCAGCAGTGATAGGTGATCACATGTCATTATATCAGTGATGTCATCACCGGGGGGCGGGGCTGACACCTCTCACTATATACAGGCTGGTTGTCGGCAGTGATAGATGATCACATGTCATTATATCAGTGATGTCATCACCGGGGGCGGGGCTGACACCTCTCACTATATACAGGCTGGTTGTCGGCAGTGATAGATGATCACATGTCATTATATCAGTGATGTCATCACCGGGGGGCGGGGCTGACACCTCTCACTATATACAGGCTGGTTGTCGGCAGTGATAGATGATCACATGTCATTATATCAGTGATGTCATCACCGGGGGGCGGGGCTGACACCTCTCACTATATACAGGCTGGTTGTCAGCAGTGATAGATGATCACATGTCATTATATCAGTGATGTCATCACCGGGGGCGGGGCTGACACCTCTCACTATATACAGGCTGGTTGTCAGCAGTGATAGATGATCACATGTCATTATATCAGTGATGTCATCACCGGGGGGCGGGGCTGACACCTCTCACTATATATAGGCTGGTTGTCAGCAGTGATAGATGATCACATGTCATTATATCAGTGATGTCATCACCGGGGGGGGCGGGGCTGACACCTCTCACTATATACAGGCTGGTTGTCAGCAGTGATAGGTGATCACATGTCATTATATCAGTGATGTCATCACCGGGGGGGGCGGGGCTGACACCTCTCACTATATACAGGCTGGTTGTCAGCAGTGATAGATGATCACATGTCATTATATCAGTGATGTCATCACCGGGGGGCGGGGCTGACACCTCTCACTATATACAGGCTGGTTGTCAGCAGTGATAGATGATCACATGTCATTATATCAGTGATGTCATCACCGGGGGGCGGGGCTGACACCTCTCACTATATACAGGCTGGTTGTCAGCAGTGATAGATGATCACATGTCATTATATCAGTGATGTCATCACCAGGGGGCGGGGCTGACACCTCTCACTATATACAGGCTGGTTGTCAGCAGTGATAGATGATCACATGTCATTATATCAGTGATGTCATCACCGGGGGGGCGGGGCTGACACCTCTCACTATATACAGGCTGGTTGTCAGCAGTGATAGATGATCACATGTCATTATATCAGTGATGTCATCACCGGGGGGGCGGGGCTGACACCTCTCACTATATACAGGCTGGTTGTCAGCAGTGATAGATGATCACATGTCATTATATCAGTGATGTCATCACCGGGGGGGCGGGGCTGACACCTCTCACTATATACAGGCTGGTTGTCAGCAGTGATAGATGATCACATGTCATTATATCAGTGATGTCATCACCGGGGGGCGGGGCTGACACCTCTCACTATATACAGGCTGGTTGTCAGCAGTGATAGATAATCACATGTCATTATATCAGTGATGTCATCACCGGGGGCGGGGCTGACACCTCTCACTATATACAGGCTGGTTGTCAGCAGTGATAGATGAACACATGTCATTATATCAGTGATGTCATCACCGGGGGGCGGGGCTGACACCTCTCACTATATACAGGCTGGTTGTCAGCAGTGATAGATGATCACATGTCATTATATCAGTGATGTCATCACCGGGGGCGAGGCTGACACCTCTCACTATATACAGGCTGGTTGTCAGCAGTGATAGATGATCACATGTCATTATATCAGTGATGTCATCACCGGGGGAGGGGCTGACACCTCTCACTATATACAGGCTGGTTGTCAGCAGTGATAGGTGATCACATGTCATTATCTCAGTGATGTCATCACCGGGGGCGGGGCTGACACCTCTCACTATATACAGGCTGGTTGTCAGCAGTGATAGATAATCACATGTCATTATATCAGTGATGTCATCACCGGGGGAGGGGCTGACACCTCTCACTATATACAGGCTGGTTGTCAGCAGTGATAGATGATCACATGTCATTATATCAGTGATGTCATCACCGGGGGAGGGGCTGACACCTCTCACTATATACAGGCTGGTTGTCAGCAGTGATAGATGATCACATGTCATTATATCAGTGATGTCATCACCGGGGGAGGGGCTGACACCTCTCACTATATACAGGCTGGTTGTCAGCAGTGATAGATGATCACATGTCATTATCTCAGTGATGTCATCACCGGGGGCGGGGCTGACACCTCTCACTATATACAGGCTGGTTGTCAGCAGTGATAGATAATCACATGTCATTATATCAGTGATGTCATCACCGGGGGGCGGGGCTGACACCTCTCACTATATACAGGCTGGTTGTCAGCAGTGATAGGTGATCACATGTCATTATATCAGTGATGTCATCACCGGGGGGCGGGGCTGACACCTCTCACTATATACAGGCTGGTTGTCAGCAGTGATAGATGATCACATGTCATTACATCAGTGATGTCATCACCGGGGGGGCGGGGCTGACACCTCTCACTATATACAGGCTGGTTGTCAGCAGTGATAGATGATCACATGTCATTACATCAGTGATGTCATCACCGGGGGGCGGGGCTGACACCTCTCACTATATACAGGCTGGTTGTCAGCAGTGATAGATGATCACATGTCATTATATCAGTGATGTCATCACCGGGGGGCGGGGCTGACACCTCTCACTATATACAGGCTGGTTGTCAGCAGTGATAGATGATCACATGTCATTATATCAGTGATGTCATCACCGGGGGCGGGGCTGACACCTCTCACTATATACAGGCTGGTTGTCAGCAGTGATAGATGATCACATGTCATTATATCAGTGATGTCATCACCGGGGGGAGGGGCTGACACCTCTCACTATATACAGGCTGGTTGTCAGCAGTAATAGATGATCACATGTCATTATATCAGTGATGTCATCACCGGGGGGCGGGACTGACACCTCTCACTATATACAGGCTGGTTGTCAGCAGTGATAGATGATCACATGTCATTATCTCAGTGATGTCATCACCGGGGGGCGGGGCTGACACCTCTCACTATATACAGGCTGGTTGTCAGCAGTAATAGATGATCACATGTCATTATATCAGTGATGTCATCACCGGGGGGCGGGGCTGACACCTCTCACTATATACAGGCTGGTTGTCAGCAGTGATAGATGATCACATGTCATTATATCAGTGATGTCATCACCGGGGGCGGGGCTGACACCTCTCACTATATACAGGCTGGTTGTCAGCAGTGATAGATGATCACATGTCATTATATCAGTGATGTCATCACCGGGGGGAGGGGCTGACACCTCTCACTATATACAGGCTGGTTGTCAGCAGTAATAGATGATCACATGTCATTATATCAGTGATGTCATCACCGGGGGGCGAGGCTGACACCTCTCACTATATACAGGCTGGTTGTCAGCAGTGATAGATGATCACATGTCATTATCTCAGTGATGTCATCACCGGGGGGCGGGGCTGACACCTCTCACTATATACAGGCTGGTTGTCAGCAGTAATAGATGATCACATGTCATTATATCAGTGATGTCATCACCGGGGGGCGGGGCTGACACCTCTCACTATATACAGGCTGGTTGTCAGCAGTGATAGATGATCACATGTCATTATATCAGTGATGTCATCACCGGGGGCGGGGCTGACACCTCTCACTATATACAGGCTGGGTGTCAGCAGTGATAGATGATCACATGTCATTATATCAGTGATGTCATCACCGGGGGGCGGGGCTGACAACTCTCACTATATACAGGCTGGTTGTCAGCAGTGATAGATGATCACATGTCATTATATCAGTGATGTCATCACCGGGGGCGGGGCTGACACCTCTCACTATATACAGGCTGGTTGTCAGCAGTGATAGATGATCACATGTCATTATATCAGTGATGTCATCACCGGGGGGCGGGGCTGACACCTCTCACTATATACAGGCTGGTAGTCAGCGGTGATAGATGATCACATGTCATTATATCAGTGATGTCATCACCGGGGGGCGGGGCTGACACCTCTCACTATATACAGGCTGGTTGTCAGCAGTGATAGATGATCACATGTCATTATATCAGTGATGTCATCACCGGGGGGCGGGGCTGACACCTCTCACTATATACAGGCTGGTTGTCAGCAGTGATAGATGATCACATGTCATTATATCAGTGATGTCATCACCGGGGGGCGGGGCTGACATCTCTCACTATATACAGGCTGGTTGTCAGCAGTGATAGATGATCACATGTCATTATATCAGTGATGTCATCACCGGGGGGCGGAGCTGACACCTCTCACTATATACAGGCTGGGTGTCAGCAGTGATAGGTGATCACATGTCATTATATCAGTGATGTCATCACCGGGGGGCGGGGCTGACACCTCTCACTATATACAGGCTGGTTGTCAGCAGTGATAGATGATCACATGTCATTATATCAGTGATGTCATCACCGGGGGGCGGAGCTGACACCTCTCACTATATACAGGCTGGTTGTCAGCAGTGATAGATGATCACATGTCATTATATCAGTGATGTCATCACCGGGGGGCGGAGCTGACACCTCTCACTATATACAGGCTGGTTGTCAGCAGTGATAGATGAACACATGTCATTATATCAGTGATGTCATCACCGGGGGGCGGAGCTGACACCTCTCACTATATACAGGCTGGTTGTCAGCAGTGATAGATGATCACATGTCATTATATCAGTGATGTCATCACCGGGGGGCGGAGCTGACACCTCTCACTATATACAGGCTGGTTGTCAGCAGTGATAGATGATCACATGTCATTATATCAGTGATGTCATCACGGGGGGCGGGGCTGACACCTCTCACTATATACAGGCTGGGTGTCAGCAGTGATAGATGATCACATGTCATTATATCAGTGATGTCATCACCGGGGGGCGGGCTGACACCTCTCACTATATACAGGCTGGTTGTCAGCAGTGATAGATGATCACATGTTATTATATCAGTGATGTCATCACCGGGGGGCGGAGCTGACACCTCTCACTATATACAGGCTGGTTGTCAGCAGTGATAGATGATCACATGTCATTATATCAGTGATGTCATCACCGGGGGGCGGAGCTGACACCTCTCACTATATACAGGCTGGTTGTCAGCAGTGATAGATGATCACATGTCATTATATCAGTGATGTCATCACGGGGGGCGGGGCTGACACCTCTCACTATATACAGGCTGGGTGTCAGCAGTGATAGATGATCACATGTCATTATATCAGTGATGTCATCACCGGGGGGCGGGGCTGACACCTCTCACTATATACAGGCTGGTTGTCAGCAGTGATAGATGATCACATGTTATTATATCAGTGATGTCATCACCGGGGGCGGGGCTGACACCTCTCACTATATACAGGCTGGTTGTCAGCAGTGATAGATGATCACATGTCATTATATCAGTGATGTCATCACCGGGGGGCGGGGCTGACACCTCTCACTATATACAGGCTGGTTGTCAGCAGTGATAGATGAACACATGTCATTATATCAGTGATGTCATCACCGGGGGGCGGGGCTGACACCTCTCACTATATACAGGATGGTTGTCAGCAGTGATAGGTGATCACATGTCATTATATCAGTGATGTCATCACCGGGGGCGGGGCTGACACCTCTCACTATATGCAGGCTGGTTGTCAGCAGTGATAGATGATCACATGTCATTATATCAGTGATGTCATCACGGGGGGCGGGGCTGACACCTCTCACTATATACAGGCTGGGTGTCAGCAGTGATAGATGATCACATGTCATTATATCAGTGATGTCATCACGGGGGGCGGGGCTGACACCTCTCACTATATACAGGCTGGGTGTCAGCAGTGATAGATGATCACATGTCATTATATCAGTGATGTCATCACCGGGGGCGGGGCTGACACCTCTCACTATATACAGGCTGGTTGTCAGCAGTGATAGATGATCACATGTCATTATATCAGTGATGTCATCACCGGGGGGCGGGGCTGACACCTCTCACTACATACAGGCTGGTTGACAGCAGTGATAGGTGATCACATGTCATTATATCAGTGATGTCATCACCGGGGGGGCGGGGCTGACACCTCTCACTATATACAGGCTGGTTGTCAGCAGTGATAGATGATCACATGTCATTATATCAGTGATGTCATCACCGGGGGCGGGGCTGACACCTCTCACTATATACAGGCTGGGTGTCAGCAGTGATAGATGATCACATGTCATTATATCAGTGATGTCATCACCGGGGGCGGGGCTGACACCTCTCACTATATACAGGCTGGTTGTCAGCAGTGATAGGTGATCACATGTCATTATATCAGTGATGTCATCACCGGGGGGCGGGGCTGACAACTCTCACTATATACAGGCTGTTTGTCAGCAGTGATAGATGATCACATGTCATTATATCAGTGATGTCATCACCGGGGGCGGGGCTGACACCTCTCACTATATACAGGCTGGTTGTCAGCAGTGATAGATGATCACATGTCATTATATCAGTGATGTCATCACCGGGGGGCGGGGCTGACACCTCTCACTATATACAGGCTGGTTGTCAGCAGTGATAGATGATCACATGTCATTATATCAGTGATGTCATCACCGGGGGGCGGGGCTGACACCTCTCACTATATACAGGCTGGTTGTCAGCAGTGATAGATGATCACATGTCATTATATCAGTGATGTCATCACCGGGGGGCGGGGCTGACACCTCTCACTATATACAGGCTGGTTGTCAGCAGTGATAGGTGATCACATGTCATTATATCAGTGATGTCATCACCGGGGGGCGGGGCTGACACCTCTCACTATATACAGGCTGGTTGTCAGCAGTGATAGATGAACACATGTCATTATATCAGTGATGTCATCACCGGGGGGCGGGGCTGACACCTCTCACTATATACAGGCTGGTTGTCAGCAGTGATAGATGATCACATGTCATTATATCAGTGATGTCATCACCGGGGGGCGGGGCTGACATCTCTCACTATATACAGGCTGGTTGTCAGCAGTGATAGATGATCACATGTCATTATATCAGTGATGTCATCACCGGGGGGCGGAGCTGACACCTCTCACTATATACAGGCTGGTTGTCAGCAGTGATAGGTGATCACATGTCATTATATCAGTGATGTCATCACCGGGGGGCGGGGCTGACACCTCTCACTATATACAGGCTGGTTGTCAGCAGTGATAGATGATCACATGTCATTATATCAGTGATGTCATCACCGGGGGGCGGAGCTGACACCTCTCACTATATACAGGCTGGTTGTCAGCAGTGATAGGTGATCACATGTCATTATATCAGTGATGTCATCACCGGGGGGCGGGGCTGACACCTCTCACTATATACAGGCTGGTTGTCAGCAGTGATAGATGATCACATGTCATTATATCAGTGATGTCATCACCGGGGGGCGGAGCTGACACCTCTCACTATATACAGGCTGGTTGTCAGCAGTGATAGATGAACACATGTCATTATATCAGTGATGTCATCACCGGGGGGCGGGGCTGACACCTCTCACTATATACAGGCTGGTTGTCAGCAGTGATAGATGATCACATGTCATTATATCAGTGATGTCATCACGGGGGGCGGGGCTGACACCTCTCACTATATACAGGCTGGGTGTCAGCAGTGATAGATGATCACATGTCATTATATCAGTGATGTCATCACCGGGGGCGGGGCTGACACCTCTCACTATATACAGGCTGGGTGTCAGCAGTGATAGATGATCACATGTCATTATATCAGTGATGTCATCACCGGGGGCGGGGCTGACACCTCTCACTATATACAGGCTGGGTGTCAGCAGTGATAGATGATCACATGTCATTATATCAGTGATGTCATCACCGGGGGCGGGGCTGACACCTCTCACTATATACAGGCTGGTTGTCAGCAGTGATAGATGATCACATGTTATTATATCAGTGATGTCATCACCGGGGGGCGGAGCTGACACCTCTCACTATATACAGGCTGGGTGTCAGCAGTGATAGATGATCACATGTCATTATATCAGTGATGTCATCACGGGGGGCGGGGCTGACACCTCTCACTATATACAGGCTGGGTGTCAGCAGTGATAGATGATCACATGTCATTATATCAGTGATGTCATCACCGGGGGGCGGGGCTGACACCTCTCACTATATACAGGCTGGGTGTCAGCAGTGATAGATGATCACATGTCATTATATCAGTGATGTCATCACGGGGGCGGGGCTGACACCTCTCACTATATACAGGCTGGGTGTCAGCAGTGATAGATGATCACATGTCATTATATCAGTGATGTCATCACCGGGGGGCGGGGCTGACACCTCTCACTGTATACAGGCTGGTTGTCAGCAGTGATAGATGATCACATGTCATTATATCAGTGATGTCATCACCGGGGGGCGGGGCTGACACCTCTCACTATATACAGGCTGGGTGTCAGCAGTGATAGATGATCACATGTCATTATATCAGTGATGTCATCACCGGGGGGCGGGGCTGACACCTCTCACTATATACAGGCTGGGTGTCAGCAGTGATAGATGAACACATGTCATTATATCAGTGATGTCATCACCGGGGGGCGGGGCTGACACCTCTCACTATATACAGGCTGGGTGTCAGCAGTGATAGATGATCACATGTCATTATATCAGTGATGTCATCACCGGGGGGCGGGGCTGACACCTCTCACTACATACAGGCTGGTTGACAGCAGTGATAGGTGATCACATGTCATTATATCAGTGATGTCATCACCGGGGGGGCGGAGCTGACACCTCTCACTATATACAGGCTGGTTGTCAGCAGTGATAGATGATCACATGTCATTATATCAGTGATGTCATCACCGGGGGGCGGGGCTGACACCTCTCACTACATACAGGCTGGTTGACAGCAGTGATAGGTGATCACATGTCATTATATCAGTGATGTCATCACCGGGGGGCGGGGCTGACACCTCTCACTATATACAGGCTGGTTGTCAGCAGTGATAGATGATCACATGTCATTATATCAGTGATGTCATCACCGGGGGCGGGGCTGACACCTCTCACTATATACAGGCTGGTTGTCAGCAGTGATAGATGATCACATGTCATTATATCAGTGATGTCATCACCGGGGGCGGGGCTGACACCTCTCACTACATACAGGCTGGTTGACAGCAGTGATAGGTGATCACATGTCATTATATCAGTGATGTCATCACCGGGGGGCGGGGCTGACACCACTCACTATATACAGGCTGGTTGTCAGCAGTGATAGATGATCACATGTCATTATATCAGTGATGTCATCACCGGGGGGCGGGGCTGACACCTCTCACTATATACAGGCTGGTTGTCAGCAGTGATAGATGATCACATGTCATTATATCAGTGATGTCATCACCGTGGGGGTGATAGATGATCATATGTCATTATCTCAGTGATGTCATCACCGGAGGGCGGGGCTGACACCTCTCACTATATACAGGCTGGTTGTCAGCAGTGATAGATGATCACATGTCATTATATCAGTGATGTCATCACCGGGGGGCGGGGCTGACACCTCTCACTATATACAGGCTGGTTGTCAGCAGTGATAGATGATCACATGTCATTATATCAGTGATGTCATCACCGGGGGGCGGGGCTGACACCTCTCACTATATACAGGCTGGTTGTCAGCAGTGATAGGTGATCACATGTCATTATATCAGTGATGTCATCACCGGGGGGCAGAGCTGACACCTCTCACTATATACAGGCTGGTTGTCAGCAGCGATAGATGATCACATGTCATTATATCAGTGATGTCATCACCGGGGGGAGGGGCTGACACCACTCACTATATACAGGCTGGTTGTCAGCAGTGATAGATGATCACATGTCATTATATCAGTGATGTCATCACCGGGGGCGGAGCTGACACCTCTCACTATATACAGGCTAGTTGTCAGCAGTGATAGACGATCACATGTCATTATATCAGTGATGTCATCACCGGGGGGAGGGGCTGACACCACTCACTATATACAGGCTGGTTGTCAGCAGTGATAGACGATCACATGTCATTATATCAGTGATGTCATCACCGGGGGGGCGGAGCTGACACCTCTCACTATATACAGGCTGGTTGTCAGCAGTGATAGACGATCACATGTCATTATATCAGTGATGTCATCACCGGGGGGGCGGGGCTGACACCTCTCAGTATATACAGGCTGGTTTTCAGCAGCGATAGACGATCACATGTCATTATATCAGTGATGTCATCACCGGGGGGCGGGGCTGACACCTCTCACTATATACAGGCTGGTTGTCGCAGTGATAGATGATCACATGTCAATATATCAGTGATGTCATCACCGGGGGCGGGGCTGACACCTCTCACTATATACAGGCTGGTTGTCAGCAGTGATAGATGATCACATGTCATTATCTCAGTGATGTCATCACCGGGGGCGGGGCTGACACCTCTCACTATATACAGGCTGGTTTTCAGCAGTGATAGATGATCACATGTCATTATATCAGTGATGTCATCACCGGGGGGCGGGGCTGACACCTCTCACTATATACAGGCTGGTTGTCAGCAGTGATAGATGATCACATGTCATATCAGTGATGTCATCATCGGGGGGCGGGGCTGACACCTCTCACTATATACAGGCTGGTTGTCAGCAGTGATAGATGATCACATGTCATTATATCAGTGATGTCATCACCGGGGGGCGGGGCTGACACCTCTCACTATATACTGGCTGGTTGTCAGCAGTGATAGATGATCACATGTCATTATATCACTGATGTCATCACCAGGGGCGGGGCTGACACCTCTCACTATATACAGGCTGGTTGTCAGCAGTGATAGATGATCACATGTCATATCAGTGATGTCATCATCGGGGGGCGGGGCTGACACCTCTCACTATATACAGGCTGGTTGTCAGCAGTGATAGATGATCACATGTCATTATATCAGTGATGTCATCACCGGGGGGCGGGGCTGACACCTCTCACTATATACTGGCTGGTTGTCAGCAGTGATAGATGATCACATGTCATATCAGTGATGTCATCATCGGGGGCGGGGCTGACACCTCTCACTATATACAGGCTGGTTGTCAGCAGTGATAGATGATCACATGTCATATCAGTGATGTCATCATCGGGGGGCGGGGCTGACACCTCTCACTATATACAGGCTGGTTGTCAGCAGTGATAGATGATCACATGTAAATATATCAGTGATGTCATCACCGGGGGCGGAGTTGACACCTCTCACTATATACAGGCTGGTTGTCAGCAGTGATAGATGATCACATGTCATTATATCATTGATGTCATCACCGGGGGCGGGGCTGACACCTCTCACTATATACAGGCTGGTTGTCAGCAGTGATAGATGATCACATGTCATTATATCAGTGATGTCATCACCGGGGGGCGGGGCTGACACCTCTCACTATATACAGGCTGGTTGTCAGCAGTGATAGATGATCACATGTCATTATATCAGTGATGTCATCACCGGGGGGCGGAGCTGACACCTCTCACTATATACAGGCTGGTTGTCAGCAGTAATAGATGATCACATGTCATTATATCAGTGATGTCATCACCGGGGGGCGGGGCTGACACCTCTCACTATATACAGGCTGGTTGTCAGCAGTGATAGATGATCACATGTCATTATATCAGTGATGTCATCACCGGGGGGTGGGGCTGACACCTCTCACTATATACAGGCTGGTTGTCAGCAGTGATAGGTGATCACATGTCATTATATCAGTGATGTCATCACCGGGGGGTGGGGCTGACACCTCTCACTATATACAGGCTGGTTGTCAGCAGTGATAGATGATCACATGTCATTATATCAGTGATGTCATCACCGGGGGGCGGGGCTGACACCTCTCACTATATACAGGCTGGTTGTCAGCAGTGATAGATGATCACATGTCATTATATCAGTGATGTCATCACCGGGGGGCGGAGCTGACACCTCTCACTATATACAGGCTGGTTGTCAGCAGTAATAGATGATCACATGTCATTATATCAGTGATGTCATCACCGGGGGGCGGGGCTGACACCTCTCACTATATACAGGCTGGTTGTCAGCAGTGATAGATGATCACATGTCATTATATCAGTGATGTCATCACCGGGGGGTGGGGCTGACACCTCTCACTATATACAGGCTGGTTGTCAGCAGTGATAGGTGATCACATGTCATTATATCAGTGATGTCATCACCGGGGGGTGGGGCTGACACCTCTCACTATATACAGGCTGGTTGTCAGCAGTGATAGATGATCACATGTCATTATATCAGTGATGTCATCACCGGGGGGTGGGGCTGACACCTCTCACTATATACAGGCTGGTTGTCAGCAGTGATAGGTGATCACATGTCATTATATCAGTGATGTCATCACCAGGGGCGGGGCTGACACCTCTCACTATATACAGGCTGGGTGTCAGCAGTGATAGATGATCACATGTCATTATATCAGTGATGTCATCACCGGGGGCGGGGCTGACACCTCTCACTATATACAGGCTGGTTGTCAGCAGTGATAGATGATCACATGTCATTATATCAGTGATGTCATCACCGGGGGGCGGGGCTGACACCTCTCACTATATACAGGCTGGTTGTCAGCAGTGATAGATGATCACATGTCATTATATCAGTGATGTCATCACCGGGGGGCGGGGCTGACACCTCTCACTATATACAGGCTGGTTGTGGGCAGTGATAGATGATCACATGTCATTATATCAGTGATGTCATCACCGGGGGCGGGGCTGACACCTCTCACTATATACAGGCTGGTTGTCAGCAGTGATAGATGATCACATGTCATTATATCAGTGATGTCATCACCGGGGGCGGGGCTGACACCTCTCACTATATACAGGCTGGTTGTCAGCAGTGATAGATGATCACATGTCATTATATCAGTGATGTCATCACCGGGGGGCGGGGCTGACACCTCTCACTATATACAGGCTGGTTGTCAGCAGCGATAGATGATCACATGTCATTATATCAGTGATGTCATCACCGGGGGCGGGGCTGACACCTCTCACTATATACAGGATGGTTGTCAGCAGTGATAGATGATCACATGTCATTATATCAGTGATGTCAATGTGGCACCCCAGGGGTCTGGTTTCCACAGTAATAGCAATATTACGTCTGTGAGCAGGTGGGAGGTCTCCTGGGCAGGAATCCTAAGCATGCCTCACCTCCTGCCCAGTCCTACATAAACTGGGGCTGAGGCAGGGTTAAGAGAGAGGAGTTCCAGACAGAGACGGAGTCTGGTCTGGACACGCAGAAACAGGGACAGATAGACATCAGGAGCTCTGTAGGAGCCAAGGAGAAGCGCCAGGGGCTGGAGCTGTGCAGAGCTCGCCCTGGGAGAAGGTACTAAAACCGGACACAGGAGTCCGAGGCTGTGGGGACTAAGATATACCCAGCAGCAGAATCCAGCCGGCAGGGGATTCCAGGTCCTCTGGCCATAAAAGCCCGGAGGCTCAGTCACAACGAAGGGACCAGCACCGCCATCCCGGAGCGGAGGCTAACAGGAGGCCCCAGGTCACCAGCCATACGGGTGAGCACCACACGGTATACCCAGGGACGTGGGCTACTTGTATCCGCCGAAAGCAGGGTAGCCAGGAAGGGTACAGACTAACGGGAAGGCCTACAACTCCACCTGGCCAGGGGAACTCCGGCTTACTCGCAGACTAATCAGGCCCCAACTACTAGCCAGTACTCCCGGGGGAATTTGCCTTGTACCATCAGTAAAGACCCTGAACTGTACCCTCGCGTCTCCGTGCTTCCTTGTCGCACCATTAGTGCTGGGACATCCACACCATCACTCCCAACATCAACCTCATCCTCTGCCCTGAGGCCATACCCCTCCCGTTGGGGGTTATACCATCCATGCTGCACATCCGTACCACCGGCCTCAGCGGACTGCCCTGCAGCGGCGGCTTCATAGCCGCATTCAACGGGTGGCGTAGTCGGACACTAATACCATTATACCAATAACTGCCACTTAGTTTGACCACCCTGGGCACGGACCGGGTCACCGCCACACGGAGACTACAACCCCCAGCATCTCAGCGATCCGGTTCCGGGTTCCCCTGCACAGCACAGGCCCAGGGGGTGAGTCAACTTTGGCGTAGTCGGCAGGATTACGTGCCCGCAACCACCGGGTACTGCGTGCCTGAAAAAGAGACTTTTATACTTACCTGTGGTGAAATTTCCCGCCGTCCGGAGTCGTTTCCCGCCATCCGGAGCCGATTCCCGCCATCAGACGCCATCTTGGACCGTTTCCCGCCGTCTTCTGCCTTCTTCCCGCCATCCGCAGCTGCTTCCCGCCTTTGGACGCCATCTTCGGGACGCCGCACGGGAAGAAGAGGGGCGTGGACTCCGAAAGCCCGCGAGAACTGAAGCCCCGCCTCACGTCCGGACGTTGCGTAAGGTCCTGGAAGGAGCCCAGCAGACGCCGATGTCACAGGAGCGCGACGGAAGGTCCTCAACCCTGACGATCCACTGCGGAGCCGCGGCCTACGGAAGAGGATCATCGCAAGGTAGGCCACGGTCCACTAGGGGGAGGAGAATGTCGGATACGGAGGAGAGCTTCACTGCCACAGCCACCGCCAGCGCCACCGCTGCTGCGGTCATGCCTTTCACCATGTCCTATATCCCGGGGGCAGCCTGGCTACCCCAGTACTCAGGGGAGTCACATACCCTAAATGACTTCAGAGAAAGGCTGGATAGCCTCTTCCAGGTGTATTCCCTCACGGAGGCGCAAAAAGTGAGCATCCTGGTGGCCCAATTAATCGGGGCAGCCCAAAGGGAGGTAAAGTCCTGGCCACCTGGGAGGAAGAGGACTGTCAGAGAGATACTAGCCCGGCTGAAAGACACATTTGACACCCGCACCTCAGCCGAAATAAAACTAAGATTTTATGGGTGCAAACAACGGGCACATGAGAGTATAAGAGACTATGCTCTAAACCTACAAGAGGCCCTGAGAGCCATTAAGCAGGCAGACCCTGACAGCGTGGGAAATGAAGATAAGCTGTTGACTGAACAATTCATTGAGGGTCTACTGTGCAATGCCCACCAAACCCAGTTGCGGGCAATGGCCTTACAGGACCCTGACCTGGACTTTGCACAGTTCAAGGACAGAGCCATCCGGGTGCTCCGAGAACCGGCACCAGGTGGCGCTGTGACCCACAGGCGCCCTGCTATCACTTATCACCAGGAGGCGGCGCCCTTGTCAGCAGGGCCTGTGGGAGCTGATGCGCAGGCTTTGAACAATGACCCGGCAACAGACCTGCACCATCAGGTCCAAGAGCTGAATAAGAGCGTTGCCGCGCTAACCAGAACTGTGCAGTCTTTACAGGTTTCTACTGCAGGGAAGATGGAGCTGGCATCCGGACCGGAGGACATCCCGTGGCGCCGACCAAGGAGGACCCCACCGGCCAGAGGAAGACCCAGCGATCGATACAACGAGGACGGACGACCTATTTGCCGCCGCTGCAATCAACCCGGACATGTGGCAAGGTACTGTCATTTAAATGGGCACAACCTGGGGTAGAGGGCCAACCCCCAGGCATAAGACCATCAGGCCCATCAAACTGGCGTGATAAATACGTAGGGGGACGTCCAATCTTGCCTGTGGTACTGGATGGCATTCCTATGAGTGCCCTACTAGACACTGGGTCACAGGTCACCACCATCCCGTACGTGCTCTTCAAGCAGTACTGGAATGATTCGGACATAACCCGCTACCCAGACGACGACCTGAGTATCATCGCCAGCAATGGTCAGCCCGTGCCGCAGGTGGGATTCAAGGAGGTGACCATTAAAATCGGTAAAGTCGAACTGGCGGCACAAGGACTGATTATAGTGGACATAGACCGTCATGAGAGTCACCCTAGAATCACCCTGGGAACTAATGTGATTGAAAATTGTCTTGCAGAGGTGATTCTCATTTTACAGCAGGTTGCCAAGAACGCCAGTTCCGGCCAGCAGCGTGTGCTCCAAAAAGAGATCCGGGCACTGATGAAGCGGCAACAGGTGGAACTGTCTGGTGGTGAGATAGGTAGCGTGAGAATGTGTGACCCGTTCCCTATTGCCATGCCCCCAAAAAGTGAGATGATGATTTGGTGCCGGGCGGCTATTGGTCTAAGAGGTAGAGACTACCAAGCAATGGTAGAACCCGTCTACTCAGACAGTAGGCCCACCATTTTGACAGCACGGGGGGTGGTCGATGTACGCCATGGGAGGGTGCCCGTTCGCATCATAAATATCGGGGAGAGAGAAGTACACCTGCCCCGGTATGCCACGCTAGCCAAATTGTTCACCATAAACCAGAATTCTGTAAAGGCCGTGGAACCCTTGCCTCCATCTCAACCAGAGGAAGGTAACGGCTCTAAGAAACCAATGGAGGACTGGTGTCAGCAACTACATCTGGGTACTGACTCCACTCCCTCACACCAGAAACAAGGAGTCTATCGGGTGGTTCAGGAGTACGAGAGAGTGTTTAGTAAACACCCGTTAGACTTCGGGCGAGTAAAGGGGGTAGAACACCACATCCCCACGGGAGACCATCCTCCCATAAAGGAGAGATACCGACCCGTACCCCCTGCACACTACCAACACGCCAAGGGGATGCTTAGAGACATGAAGGAGGCTGGGGTAATCAGGGACAGCTGTAGCCCCTGGGCAGCTCCACTAGTCTTAGTGAAAAAGAAGGACAACACTATGAGAATGTGTGTAGACTACAGGAAGGTCAACCGTATCACACACAAAGATGCGTACCCGTTACCAAGGATAGAAGAGTCCTTAGCTGCATTAAAATCTGCTAACTTCTTCTCTACTTTGGATCTCACTAGCGGGTACTGGCAGGTTCCTGTAGCAGAGGCGGACCGGGAGAAGACTGCATTCACCACCCCGATGGGTCTCAGCGAATTTAACTGTATGCCGTTCGGGCTCTGCAACGCACCAGGAACCTTCCAACGGTTGATGGAATGCTGTCTGGGACACCGGAACTTCGAGACGGTCCTGTTATACCTGGACGATGTCATCGTCTATTCCAAGACCTACGAGGATCACCTGAAACACCTGGCGGAAGTGTTTGAAGCTCTGGCAAACTACGGCCTAAAGGTGAAACCCTCCAAGTGTCACCTCCTGAAACCAAAGGTGCAATACCTGGGACACGTGGTGAGTGCTGACGGAGTGGCTCCCGACCCTGATAAGATCACCGTAATTAAGGACTGGCCAAGACCCTCCAGCATAAAGGAAGTGCGGCAGTTCCTCGGGTTGGTAGGCTACTACAGAAGATTCATTCCCGTTTTCACCAAAATGGCAGCCCCTATGCAGGACCTCCTGATAGGTCAATCTCGGAAAGCCAAAAACCAGAAGCCGCCCTTCAGGTGGGAAAAGCTGGAAGAGGAGTCCTTCTGCCAGCTGAAGATGGCCCTCACGGGGGATGAAATCCTGGCATATCCAGACTACAGCCAGCCCTTTATCCTCCACACGGACGCAAGCAACATCGGGCTAGGAGCCGTGCTGTCCCAGATCCAGCAAGGAAAAGAACGGGTAATCGCTTACGCTAGCCGAAAGCTACGACCCACCGAGAGGAACCCTGAGAATTATAGCTCATTCAAGCTGGAGTTCCTGGCAGTAGTGTGGGCAGTGACCGAACGTTTCAAGCATTACCTTGCCTCCTCCAAATTCACTGTGTACACGGATAACAACCCGTTGACACACCTGGACACTGCAAGGCTCGGTGCCCTGGAACAGAGATGGATGGAGGGATCGAAGAAGTCGGAAAGGGGGTGGAGTCTGTCTATATGTAAAGACGTGTCTAAAGCCTACAATACGGGAGGATGTATGGGAGGGACATGAGGAGGTCGAGTCCTTATGGGTGGAGATACATGGGGCAAAAAACAATAATAAAATTATCATAGCAGTCTGTTATAAACCACCAAATATAGCAGAAGCCACGGAAAGTCTATTAATGAGACAAATAGACGAAGTAGCAAAAAATAATGAGGTGCTTATTATGGGGGACTTCAACTACCCCGATATAGACTGGGAAACAGAAAGCTGTAGATCTCAGAAAGGAAACAGGTTTCTGTCAATTATCAAAGACAATTATTTGTCACAACTTGTGCAGGAACCAACTAGAGGGACGGCCCTTTTAGACTTAATATTAACTAACAGGCCAGACAGAATAACTGAGGTGCAGGTCGGGGGGCACCTGGGAAATAGTGACCCCAACATTATACAATTCCACATGTGCTTCAGTAGGGAGCCCAGCAAGGGGGTCACAAAAACACTGAACTTCAGCTAAGAGATGCCCTTCACCTTATAGACTGGGATAGGATCTTCAGTAATAGGAGCACGGAGAGAAAATGGGAAATTTTCAAAACAGTCCTACATAGTCACTGTAGAAGGTCCATACCTTATGGGAATAAAAGGGCTAGGAATAGGAGGAAGCCAATGTGGCTAAATAAGGACGTCAAGAGGGCAATGAAAAACAAAAAAAGGGCTTTCGGTAAACTTAAAGAAGAAGGCAGCGAGGAAGCGCTAATATCTTATAGGGAAAAAAACAAAATCTGTAAGAAACAAATAAGAATAGCAAAAGAGGAGACAGAGAGACTAATTGTCAAGGAAAGTAAAACCAATCCCAAACTGTTCTTTAACTATATAAACAGTAAAAGGATTAAAACTGATGGAGTTGGCCCATTGAAAAATAACCTGGGTAAAATCCTAGAGGGCGATGAGGGTAAAGCAAACCTACTCAATAGCTTCTTCTCCACTGTTTTCACAAATGGAAACAATTTATCGGAGGAAATGCAGAGTGATAAAGTAAACCCTCCGCTAAATATCACCCACCTAACCCAGGAGGAAGTTCAGAAACGCCTAAATAATATCAAAATAGACAAGTCACCAGGCCCAGATGACATACACCCCCGGGTACTAAAAGAATTAAGTAATGTGATAGACAGGCCGCTGTATCTTATATTCAAGCACTCTTTATGGACAGGGACTGTCCCACTAGACTGGCGCCAAGCAAATGTGGTACCAATATTCAAAAAGGGGTCTAAAAGTGACCCTGGGAACTATAGACCAGTCAGCTTAACGTCTATTGTGGGTAAATTGTTTGAAGGATTTCTTAGAGATGCTATTGTAGAATATCTTAATGATAATAACTGTCTAACTCCATATCAACATGGATTCATGAGGGATCGCTCCTGATGGCCTTCTACGAGGAGGTGAGCTCACAGCTGGACCGGGGAGAGTCAGTGGATGTTGTAGACCTTGACTTCTCCAAAGCGTTTGATACCGTGCCACACAAAAGGTTGGTCTATAAAATGAGAATGCTTGGTCTGGGGGATAATGTGTGCAAGTGGGTAAATAGCTGGCTGAGGGATAGAAAGCAGAGGGTGGTTATCAATGGAGTAAGCTCAGGGGGTGTCAGGGTTACTAGCGGGGAGCCTCAAGGGTCTGTCTTGGGCCCTATATTATTTAATATATTTATTAATGATCTAGTGGAAGGGTTGCATAGTAAAATAGCAATATTTGCAGATGATACTAAACTTTGTAAAGTAGTTAATACAGATGAGGACAGGGCACAGCTACAGGAGGATTTAGATAAATTGGGGAGTTGGGCCAAAAAATGGCAAATGGGGTTCAATGCCGATAAATGTAAGGTCATGCACATGGGAAAGAAAAACAGCAGTCACCCATACATATTAAATGGGAAACCGTTGGAGAAATCTGACATGGAGAAGAACCTGGGCGTCTTGGTTAATAGCAAATTAAATTGGAGTGCCCAGTGTCAGGCAGCAGCTGCGAAGGCAAATAGAGTCATGGCATGCATCAGAAGAGGAATAGGGGCATATGATGAGAAGATTGTTCTTCCTCTGTATAAAGCGCTGGTAAGGCCGCACTTAGAATATTGTGCACAGTTCTGGGCTCCGGTGCTCAGGAAAGACATATTGGAGCTAGAGAGGGTACAAAGGAGGACGAGTAAGGTAATAAAGGGAATGGAGGGACTAGAATACCCAGAGAGGTTGTCAAAATTAGGCCTATTTACATTGGAAAAGAGAAGGCTTAGGGGAGACCTCATAAACATGTATAAATACATCAGGGGGCAGTACAGAGATCTCTCCCATGACCTGTTTATACCAAGGATGGTGACAAAGACGAGGGGGCACACTATGCGTCTGGAGGAAAGGAGGTTCCTGCACCAGCATAGAAGGGGATTCTTTACGGTCAGAGCCGTGAGACTCTGGAACTCTCTGGGAGAGGAAGTGGTGATGTCCAACTCACTTGATGAGTTCAAGAGAGGCCTGGACGCCTTTCTGGAGAACAATATAATTACATCTTATGCTTAGTTAATTAATCCAGGGATTTAATCTGACTGCCAGATTGGTGTCGGGAAGTGAATTTTTCCTCAATGATGTAAATTGGCCTATACCTCATGGTTTTTTGTTGCCTTCCCCTGGATCAACGCTGCGGAATAGCTGCAGTGCACAAGAAATAGGCTGAACTGGATGGACGCTTGTCTTTTTTCGGCCTTATAAACTATGTAACTATGTAACTATGGCTCGCCTGTCCAACTTTGAATTCACCATCAAATACCGGGCAGGACGCTCCAATGCCAACGCGGATGCCCTGTCTAGAATGCCGAACTTACCGGACGTAGGGGAAGATCCAGAAGATCTGGAAGAAGTTGAGCTCCCTGCGTTCCACCGTCATGGGATTACCCTGTATTCCCACCGTGTGAAGGACAGGCGCTCCGCGACGTTCAATCCCTTGCCCCACTACAACTGGGCGGAGACGCAAGACAGTGATCCTGCAGTCCGCCTGGTGAAGGAAATGCTGACCCAAGCCGATGCCAGTCTGGACCCAGACGCCCCAGAGGAGACTAAGCAACTGTGGAAGGAGAAAAGTAGGCTGTTCCTCTACAGGGAGAAGTTGTGCCGGAGAATGGTTAACTCTCGAACACATGAGTTGACCTGGCAGGTAGTGGTCCCCAGACGAGACGCGGCTATGATTCTGGAGGCGTACCACAACGGAGCAGGACATTTCGGGTGGAAGAAGCTGGAGTTCTTGTTGCGTGAACGGTTCTACTGGGTAGGCATGAGAGGAGCCATCGAGAGGTGGTGCAGAGACTGTGGACCGTGCCACCTAAGAAGGAAGGACCGTGCCAGCCAGAAGACTCCCTTGCAGCCCATCATCACCCGACAGCCACTGGAACTGGTAGCCCTGGACCATGTGAAACTGGCTCCAAGCAGATCTGGGTATGTCTACGCCCTCACAATCGTAGATCATTACTCCCGGTTCCTGGTGGTGGTCCCGGTCAAGGACTTAACGGCTCAAACAGCAGCTAGAGCCTTCCAGCAGCACTTCTGCCGTCCACACAGGTACCCGGACCAAGTGCTGACAGACCAAGGGCCAGCCTTCGAAGCGGAAGTCTTCCAGGAGTTCTGCAACCTGTATGGCTGCACGAAGATAAGAACAACGCCCTATCACCCTCAAACCAATGGACTCTGCGAGAAGATGAACTAGGTGGTGATAGACCTCCTGAAAACATTGCCCCTGGAAGAACGCAGTATGTGGCCTGAGAAGCTGCCTGATCTGGTGGACCTATACAACCACATCCCTGTAGGTTCTACCAACTGTACCCCGGCTTACCTAATGAGAGCGAGACCTGGTAAGCTGCCTATCGACCTGGATATGGGAGTCCTGACGCCCGAGGACACCTCGCCGGAGGCAGACTGGGATACAGAACGGCAGCAGCAGTATCGGAAAGTACAGGAGAGCGTCGAGCGAAGTCTGTCTCAAGCTAGAGAAAGGCAAGAGAGGGCTTATAATCAGTATGCTCCCGCTGTTCCCCTGGTACCTGGAGAGCAGGTCTTGAAGAGGAAAAGACGGCTCCACAAGTTGGACGACCAGTGGGAGAAGGACCCGTACACCGTACTGCCATCAAGCCATGAGAACCCAAAGATTTGCGTGATCAGTAAGGATGGAGGAGAAACCACAGCCGTTGTCTCCAGAGACCACCTGAAGAAGTGTCCCGAGCAGCTGCAAAACCCTGAAGAAGAAGATCAAGAAAACCCTCGACCCGCAGAGGAAAGGGAAGAAATGATCAGGACTGTACTCGGAGACTTCCCCCGGTTTTGGACACAAGTAAACGGTGCTGTCGTGGTACCCGTCCTCACCTTTCTCCAGCCAGCCCCGCAAGTGCCTACAGAGGAACCGGTAGAGTTGGAAGAGCAGCCGGCCCAAGAGGCAGAAGAGTCCACACCAGCAGTCCAGGAGGATCAACCCTCTGCTAGTAGTGAGCCTGCCGTGCCCCTAGTGAGCCAAAGAGTGCGCAGAAAGCTGCCCAGCCTGCCCATAACACCTCCTACACCCTGTAGTGCAGGACCAGTTAGTGAGCTCCGTAGGTCCACTAGGGTTACCAGAGGCCAGATGCCCGTACGTTGGAGAATCTAAGTTGGCTAATTGCTTTAACTATTTTATGTTTACCTGTTTTGTTGTAGCCGTTGCTAATTATGTTTTTCAGTTACAGATTTCTTTATATGGACTGACAGGTTATGGACAGTGAGTAACCGGAACTCTGTTGTAAATATGTTTGGAGCGTAACCCAGGAATGGACTAAAGACTGTTAAAGACTCGGGGCAGGACAGACCCCTACCTGGTTACGGCTCCCTGTTCTTTGGTAAAATGGACACCCTTATTGCTTCCCGGTTACGGACACGCCGTGACCATCTCATGTATTTAATTGTTATTGTTTATACCCTGTTATGTTTTTTAAAAAAAAATATATATATATATGTTTAGTCCGGGAGTACTAAATTTCACTAGGGGGGAATGTGGCACCCCAGGGGTCTGGTTTCCACAGTAATAGCAATATTACGTCTGTGAGCAGGTGGGAGGTCTCCTGGGCAGGAATCCTAAGCATGCCACACCTCCTGCCCAGTCCTGGGAGGGGAAGAACTTCCCCTACATAAACTGGGGCTGAGGCAGGGTTAAGAGAGAGGAGTTCCAGACAGAGACGGAGTCTGGTCTGGACACGCAGAAACAGGGACAGATAGACATCAGGAGCTCTGTAGGAGCCAAGGAGAAGTGCCAGGGGTTGGAGCTGTGCAGAGATCGCCCTGGGAGGAGGTACTAAAACCGGACACAGGAGTCCGAGGCTGTGGGGACTAAGATATACCCAGCAGCAGAATCCATCCGGCAGGGGATTCCAGGTCCTCTGGCCATAAAAGCCCGGAGGCTCAGTCACAACGAAGGGACCAGCACCGCCATCCCGGAGCGGAGGCTAACAGGAGGCCCCAGGTCACCAGCCATACGGGTGAGCACCACACGGTATACCCAGGGACGTGGGCTACTTGTAACCGCCGAAAGCAGGGTAGCCAGGAAGGGTACAGACTAACGGGAAGGCCTACAACTCCACCTGGCCAGGGGAACTCCGGCTTACTCGCAGACTAACCAGGCCCCAACTACTAGCCAGTACTCCCGGGGGAATTTGCCTTGTACCATCAGTAAAGACCCTGAACTGTACCCTCGCGTCTCCGTGCTTCCTTGTCGCACCATTAGTGCTGGGACATCCACACCATCACTCCCAACATCAACCTCATCCTCTGCCCTGAGGCCATACCCCTCCCGTTGGGGGTTATACCATCCACGCTGCACATCCGTACCACCGGCCTCAGCGGACTGCCCTGCAGCGGCGGCTTCATAGCCGCATTCAACGGGTGGCGTAGTCGGACACTAATACCATTATACCAATAACTGCCACTTAGTTTGACCACCCTGGGCACGGACCGGGTCACCGCCACATGGAGACTACAACACCCAGCATCTCAGCGATCCGGATCCGGGTTCCCCTGCACAGCACAGGCCCAGGGGGTGAGTCATCATCACCGGGGGGCGGGGCTGACACCTCTCACTATATACAGGCTGGTTGTCAGCAGTGATAGATGATCACATGTCATTATATCAGTGATGTCATCACCGGGGGTGGGGCTGACACATATATACAGGCTGGTTGTCAGCAGTGATAGATGATCACATGTCATTATATCAGTGATGTCATCACCGGGGGCGGGGCTGACACCTCTCACTATATACAGGCTGGTTGTCAGCAGTGATAGACGATCACATGTCATTATATCAGTGATGTCATCACCGGGGGCGGGGCTGACACCTCTCACTATATACAGGCTGGTTGTCAGCAGTGATAGATGATCACATGTCATTATATCAGTGATGTCATCACCGGGGGGGCGGGGCTGACACCTCTCACTATATACAGGCTGGTTGTCAGCAGTAATAGATGATCACATGTCATTATATCAGTGATGTCATCACCGAGGGGCGGGGCTGACACCTCTCACTATATACAGGCTGGTTGTCAGCAGCGATAGATGATCACATGTCATTATATCAGTGATGTCATCACCGGGGGCGGGGCTGACACCTCTCACTATATACAGGCTGGTTGACAGCAGTGATAGATGATCACATGTCATTATATCAGTGATGTCATCACCGGGGGCGGGGCTGATACCTATCACTATATACAGGCTGGTTGTCAGCAGTGATAACCGATCACATGTCATTATAGCAGTGATGTCATCACCGGGGGGCGGAGCTGACACCTCTCACTATATACAGGCTGGTTGTCAGAAGTGATAGATGATCACATGTCATTATATCAGTGATGTCATCACCGGGGGGCGGGGCTGACACCTCTCACTATATACAGGCTGGTTGTCAGCAGTGATAGATGATCACATGTCATTATATCAGTGATGTCATCACCGGGGGGCGGAGCTGACACCTCTCACTATATACAGGCTGGTTGTCAGCAGTGATAGATGATCACATGTCATTATATCAGTGATGTCATCACCGGGGGCGGAGCTGACACCTCTCACTATATACAGGCTGGTTGTCAGCAGTGATAGATGATCACATGTCATTATATCAGTGATGTCATCACCGGGGGTGGGGCTGACACCTCTCACTATATACAGGCTGGGTGTCAGCAGTGATAGATGATCACATGTCATTATATCAGTGATGTCATCACCGGGGGGCGGGGCTGACACCTCTCACTATATACAGGCTGGTTGTCAGCAGTGATAGATGATCACATGTCATTATATCAGTGATGTCATCACCGGGGGGCGGGGCTGACACCTCTCACTATATACAGGCTGGTTGTCAGCAGTGATAGATGATCACAAGTCATTATATCAGTGATGTCATTGACGCGCCCCTGGGCCTGAGTTGCGCAGCGTTGCGCACGCGGGAGCCTACCCAGAGCCGGATCGGATAGGGGTAGTAGTCTCGTGGCGATGACCCGGTCCGTGCCCAGGGAGTCAGACTAAGTGGCGGTATATTAGCAGTAGATGTAGGACGACTACGCCACCCGTTGAATGCAGCTATGGAGCTGCTGCTGCAGGGCAGACCGCTGAGGCCGGTGGAAGGATGGTGCAGCGTGGATGGTGTAACCCCCAACGGGAGGGGTATGGCCTCAGGGCAGCCGACGTGGATGATGGGGGTAGCAGGAACCACTCAGAGACGATGCGGTGTAGTTCAGGGTCTTTACTGGTGACAAAGATAGACCCTCCCGGAGTACTGGCTAGCGGTCGGGGCCTGGTCAGTCCTTGAGCAGATGGGATCCCCCTTGGCCAGGCGGAGTTGTAGGCCTCCCCAACTAATTGTACTCTTCTGGCTTCCTTGCTAGAGGCGGGTAAAGGTAGCCCACGTCCCTGAGTGTACCGTGTGGTGCTCACCCGTATGGCCGGTGACTCGGGGCCTTCTAGTGGCTTCCGCTCCACGACGTCGGTGCTGGTCCCACGCGTGTGACCGTGCCTTCGGGTTTCTTGGCCAGAGGACCTGAAATCCCCTGCCGGTCGGTTTCTGCTGCTGGGTCAGGGTTAATCCCCACAGCCTCGGACTCCGGGTCCGGTGGTAACTCTTCAATCAGGGCGAGCTCTTCAGCTGCCAGCCCCTGATTCCTTTTAGCACTGCTCCCACTGAGCTCCTGATCTTTCTTTCCTAAGCTGCTCCTCTTCTTCTCTCTAACCCTGCGTCAGCCCCAGTTTTATATAAGGGAAGTCCTTCCCCTCCCAGGACCGGGCAGGAGGTGTGGCATGAATAGGATTCCTGACCAAGAGACCTCCCACCTGCTCTCAGACATAACATTGCTATTACTGTGGAGACCAGACCCCTGGGGTGCCACATTCCCCCCTAGTGAAAGTTAGTACTCTGGGACTAAACATACTTTTGTAAACATAACAAGGTGTAAACAATAACATTCTGATAGAGACAACACATAAGGTGGTCACGGCGTGTCCGCAACCGGGTGTAACTTTTGAGGAAAACAAGGGTGTCCATTTCACCAACACAGGGAGACGTAACCAGGTAGGGGTCTGTCCTGCCCCGAGTCCTTAACAGTCTTTCAGTCCGTCCTGGGTTACGCTCCAACTATATGCACAAAGGATTCCCGGTAAATCCACCAAAGACTCCTATAAATAACTAGAAACACATAATTATACACAAGCAACAATAAACAGGTAAACATTAATAAAATAGTTTGAACATTTAGATCCTCCACCGTATGGGTAGCTGGCCTCTAGTGACCCTAGTGGACCTACGGAGCTGGTTGATTGGTCCTGAGCTACCGGGTATAGGAGCTGTCAAGGGTAAACTGGGCAGCCGTCTACGGACTCTTTGGCTCACTAGGGGTATGGCAGGCTCACTATAAGCAGAGGGTTGATTTTCCTGGTCTGCTTGTGTGGGGCCTTCTGCCTCCTGGACCGGCTGTTCTTCCAGTTCTACCTGTGTCTCCGTAGGCACTTGGGATACTGGTTGGAGGAACGTGAGGACGGGTACCACAACAGCACCATTGACTTGAGTCCAAGACCGAGGGAAGTCTCCGAGCACAGTACTAACCATATCTTCCCTTTCCTCTACGGGTCGAGGGTCCTCTTGTTCCTCTTCAGGGTTCCGTAGCTGTTCGGGACACTTCTTTAGGTGATCCCGGGATACAATGGCTGTGGTTTCCCCTCCGTCTTTACTGATTGTACAGATCTTTGGGTTGTCGTGGCTTGAGGGCAGTACGGTGTACGGGTCCTTCTCCCATTGGTCGTCCAACTTGTGGAGCCGTCTTTTCCTCTTCAAGACCTGCTCTCCGGGCACCAGGGGAACAGCGGGAGCATACTGGTTGTAAGTTTTCTCTTGTCTTTCCCTAGCTTGACAGAGACTACGCTCCACGCTCTCCTGTACTTTTCGGTATTGCTGCTGCCTCTCTGTGTCCCAGTTGGCTTCTGGTGAAGTGTCCTCGGGTGTCAGGACTCCCATCTCCAGATCAACAGGAAGCTTACCAGGTCTTACCCTCATTAGGTAAGCCGGGGTACAGTTGGTGGAACCTACAGGGATGTGGTTGTATAGGTCCACCAAGTCGGGCAGCTTCTCAGGCCACAGACTGCGTTCCTCCAGGGGCAATGTTTTCAGGAGATCTATCACCACCTGGTTCATTTTCTCACAAAGTCCATTAGTTTGCAGGTGATAGGGTGTTGTTCTTATCTTCCGGCATCCATACAGGGTGCAGAACTCCTGGAAGACCTCCGCTTCAAAGGCAGGCCCCTGGTCCGTCAGCACCTGCTCCGGGTATCCATGCGGACGGCAGAAGTGCTGCTGGAAGGCTCTAGCTGCTGTGTGAGCCGTTAAGTCCTTGACGGGGACGACAACCAAGAACCGGGAGTAGTGATCCACGATGGTTAACGCGTAGACGTAGCCACTTCTGCTTGGGGTCAGTTTTACATGATCCAAGGCTACCAGTTCCAACGGCTGTCTGGTGATGATGGACCGCAGGGGAGTCTTCTGGCTGGCACGGTCCCTCCTTCTTAAGTTGCATGGGCCACAGTCTCTGCACCACCTCTCGATGGTTCCTCTCATGCCTACCCAATGGAACCGCCCGCGCAGCAGGAACTCCAGCTTCTTCCATCCGAAATGCCCAGCTCCGTCGTGGTATGCCTCCATCACCATAGCTGCGTCTCTTCTTGGCACCACTACTTGCCAGATTAGTTCATGCTTCCGGGAGTTAACCATTCTGCGGCACAGCTTTCCCTTGTAAAGGAACAGTCGACTCTTCTCAGCCCACAGTTGCTTGGCTTCCTCCGGAGCGTCTGGGTCAAGGCGTGCATCTGGCCGAGTCAGCATCTCCTTTACCAGACGGACGGCAGGGTCACTGTCTTGCGTCTCCACCCAGTTGTAATGAGGTAAGGGGTTGAACGTAGCGGTTTGCTTACTTCTTACACGGTGGGAATACTGGATAGTCCCATTACGGTGGAACGCGGGGAGCTCAACTTCTTCCAGTTCCTCTGAATCTTCCCCTACGTCCGGTAGGTTTGGCATCCTGGACAGGGCATCTGCGTTGGTATTGGAGCGTCCTGCCCGGTATTTGATTGTAAACTCATAGTTGGACAAGCGGGCCATCCATCTCTGCTCTAGGGCACCGAGTCTTGCAGTGTCCAGGTGTGTCAACGGGTTGTTATCCGTGTACACGGTGAACCGGGAAGAAGCGAGGTAGTGCTTAAAGCGTTCGGTGACTGCCCACACCACTGCCAGGAACTCTAGCTTAAATGAGCTGTAATTTTCAGGGTTTCTTTCGGTGGGTCGCAGTTTTCGGCTGGCGTAAGCAATTACCCGTTCTTTCCCCTGCTGGATCTGGGATAGTATGGCTCCTAGCCCGATGTTACTGGCGTCGGTGTAGAGGATAAAGGGCTGGCTATAATCAGGGTACACCGGGATTTCATCCCCCGTGAGGGCCATCTTCAGCAGGCGGAAGGACTCTTCTTCCAACTTCTCCCATCTGAAGGGCGGCTTCTGGTTCTTGGCCTTCCTGGACTGGCCTATCAGGAGGTCCTGCATAGGAGCTGCCTTTTTGGTGAAACCGGGAATGAACCTTCGGTAGTAGCCTACCAACCCGAGGAACTGCCTCACTTCCTTTACGCTGGAGGGGCTTGGCCATTCCTTAATTGCGGTGATCTTATCAGGGTCGGGAGCCACTCCGTCAGCACTCACCACGTGTCCCAGGTACTGCACCTTTGGCTTCAGGAGGTGACACTTGGAAGGTTTCACCTTTAGGCCGTAACTTGCCAGAGCTTCAAACACTTCCGCCAGGTGCTTCAGGTGGTCCTCGTAGGTCTTGGAGTAGACGATGACATCGTCCAGGTATAACAGGACCGTCTCAAAGTTCCGGTGTCCCAGACAGCACTCCATCAATCGCTGGAAGGTTCCTG
This sequence comes from Phyllobates terribilis, assembly GCF_046119375.1. NCBI lineage: Eukaryota > Metazoa > Chordata > Amphibia > Anura > Dendrobatidae > Phyllobates > Phyllobates terribilis. The sequence continues at coordinate 980,448,789 of NW_027362762.1, read as the reverse complement.
GTGCGTTGCAGAGTCCAAACGGCATGCAGGTAAACTCGCTAAGTCCCATCGGGGTGGTGAATGCGGTCTTCTCCCGATCCGCCTCTGCTACAGGAACCTGCCAGTACCCGCTAGTGAGATCCAAGGTGGAGAAGAAGTTAGCAGATTTTAAAGCAGCCAAAGACTCCTCTATTCTTGGTAAGGGGTACGCATCCTTGTGTGTGATACGGTTAATTTTCCGGTAATCTACACACATTCTCATGGTGTTGTCTTTCTTTTTGACCAAGACTAGTGGAGCTGCCCAGGGGCTACAGCTATCCCTGATTACCCCAGCCTCCTTCATGTCTCTAAGCATCCCCTTGGCGTGTTGGTAGTGTGCAGGGGGTACGGGCCGATACCTCTCTTTTATCGGAGGATGGTCTCCTGTGGGGATGTGATGTTCTACCCCCTTGACTCGCCCGAAGTCTAACGGGTGTTTACTAAACACTCTCTCGTACTCTTGAACCACCCGGTAGACTCCCTGTTTCTGGTGGGAGGGAGTGGAGTCAGTACCCAAATGTAGTTGCTGACACCAATCCTCCATTATTTTCTCAGAGCCGTTACCTTCCTCCGGATGAGATGGAGGCAAGGGTTCCACAGACTGTATAGAATTTTGCTTGATAGTATATAATTTGGCTAGCGTAGCATACCGGGGCAGGTATACTTCCCTTTTCCCAATATTTATTATGCGAACGGGTACCCTCCCATGGCGTACATCAACTACCCCCCGGGCTGTCAAAATGGTGGGCCTACTGTCTGAGTAGACTGGCTCTACCATGGCCTGGTAATCTCTACCTCTCAGACCAATAGCTGCCCGGCACCAAATCATCATTTCACTTTTCGGGGGTATGGCAATAGGGAAAGGGTCACACATTCTTACGCTACCAATCTCACCGCCGGAGAGTTCCACTTGTTGCCGTCGCATCAGTGCCCGGATCTCTTTCTGGAGCACTCGCTGCTGGCCGGAGCTGGCGTTCTTGGCAACCTGCTGTAAAATGAAAATCACCTCTGCAAGACAATTTTCAATCACATTAGTTCCTAGAGTTATCTTTGGGTGACTCTCGCGCTTGTCAATGTCCACAATGATCAGTCCCTGTGCTGCCAGTTCGACTCTACCGATTTTAATGGTCATCTCTTTAAATCCGATCTGCGGCACGGGTTGACCATTGCTGGCAATGATACTCAAGTCGTCGTCAGGGTAGCGGGTTATATCCGAGTCATTCCAGTACTGCTTGAAGAGCACGTACGGGATGGTGGTGACCTGTGACCCGGTGTCCAGTAGGGCACTCATAGGAATGCCATCCAGTACCACAGGCAAGACTGGACGTCCTCCCACATATTTGTCGCGCCAGTTCGATGGGCCTGGTGATCTTTTTCCTGGGGGTTGGCCCTCTACCCCAGGTTGTGCCAGTTTAAAGGACAGTACCTTGCCATATGTCCGGGTTGATTGCAGCGGCGGCAGATGGGTTGTCCGTCCTCGTTGTATCGGTCGCTGGGTCTTCCTCTGGCCGGTGGGGTCCTCCTTGGTCGACGCCACGGGATGTCCTCCGGTCCGGATGCCAGCTGGATCTTCCCTGGAGTGGAAACCTGTAAAGACTGCACAGTTCGGGTTAGCGCAGCAACGCTTTTAGCTAGCTCTTGGACCTGATGGTGCAGGTCTGGAGCCGGGTCATTGTTCAAAGCCTGCGCATCAGCCCCCACAGGCCCTGCCGACAAGGGCGCCGCCTCCTGGTGGTAAGTGATAGCTGGGCGCCTGTGGGTCACAACGCCACCCGGTGCCGGTTCTCGGAGCACCCGGATGGCTCTGTCCTTGAACTGTGCAAAGTCCAGATGAGGATCCTGTAAGGCTATGGCCCGCAACTGGGTTCGGTGGACATTGCAATATAGTCCCTCTATAAATTGTTCGGTCAACAGCCTGTCCTCGTTTCCCACGCTGTCGGGGTCGGTCTGCTTAATGGCTCTCAGGGCCTCTTGTAGGTTTAGTGCATAGTCCCTTATACTCTCATGTGCTCGCTGCTTGCACCCATAGAATTTAAGCTTAATCTCGGCTGAGGTGCGGGTATCAAAGGTGTCCCTCAGCCGGGTTAGTATCCCCGCGACAGTCCTCCTCCCAGGTGGCCAGGACTTTACCTCCATTTGGGCTGCCCCGGTTAGTTGGGCCACCAGGATGCTCACTTTTTGCTCTTCTGTGAGGGGGTACACCTGGAAGAGGCTATCCAGCTTTTCTCTAAAGTCATTCAGGGTATGTGACTCCCCTGAGTATTGGGGTAGCCAGGCTGCTCCCGGGATATAGGGCATGGTAAAAGGCATGACTGCAGCAGCGCTGGCGCTGGCGGGGGTTGAGGCAGTGAAGCTCTCCTCCGTATCCGACATCTTCCTCCCCCCTAGTGGACCGTGGCCTACCTTGCGATGATCCTCTTCCGTAGGCCGCGGCTCCGCAGTGGATCGTCAGGGTTGAGGACCTTCCGTCGCGCTCCTGTGACGTCAGCGTCTGCTGGGCTCCTTCCAGGACCTTACGCGACGTCTGGACGTGAGGCGGGGCTTCAGTTCTCGCGCGCTTTCGGAGTCCACGCCCCTCTTCTTCCCGCGCGGCGTCTTCAAGATGGCGTCCAACGGCGGGAAAACTCCACGGAAGGCGGGAAGAAGGCTGAAAATGGCGCCGGATGGCGGGAATCTTCACCGATGGCGGGAAGAAGGCTGAAGATGGCGCCGGATGGCGGGAATCTTCACCACAGGTAAGTTTAAAAGTCTCTTTTTTCAGGCACGCAGTACCCGGTGGCTGCGGACACAGGATCCTGCCGACTACGCCAAAAGCTGACGCGCCCCTGGGCCTGAGTCGCGCAGCGTTGCGCACGCGGGAGCCTACCCGGAGCCGGATCGGATAGGGGTAGTAGTCTCGTGGCGATGACCCGGTCCGTGCCCAGGGACTCAGACTAAGTGGCGGTATATTAGCAGTAGATGTAGGACGACTACGCCACCCGTTGAATGCAGCTATGGAGCTGCCGCTGCAGGGCAGACCGCTGAGGCCGGTGGAAGGATGGTGCAGCGTGGATGGTGTAACCCCCAACGGGAGGGGTATGGCCTCAGGGCAGCCGACGTGGATGATGGGGGTAGCAGGAACCACTCAGAGACGATGCGGTGTAGTTCAGGGTCTTTACTGGTGACAAAGATAGACCCTCCCGGAGTACTGGCTAGCGGTCGGGGCCTGGTCAGTCCTTGAGCAGATGGGATCCCCCTTGGCCAGGCGGAGTTGTAGGCCTCCCCAACTAATTGTACTCTTCTGGCTTCCTTGCTAGAGGCGGGTAAAGGTAGCCCACGTCCCTGGGTGTACCGTGTGGTGCTCACCCGTATGGCCGGTGACTCGGGGCCTTCTAGTGGCTTCCGCTCCACGACGGCGGTGCTGGTCCCACGCGTGTGACCGTGCCTTCGGGTTTCTTGGCCAGAGGACCTGAAATCCCCTGCCGGTCGGTTTCTGCTGCTGGGTCAGGGTTAATCCCCACAGCCTCGGACTCCGGGTCCGGTGGTAACTCTTCAATCAGGGCGAGCTCTTCAGCTGCCAGCCCCTGATTCCTTTTAGCACTGCTCCCACTGAGCTCCTGATCTTTCTTTCCTAAGCTGCTCCTCTTCTTCTCTCTAACCCTGCCTCAGCCCCAGTTTTATATAGGGGAAGTCCTTCCCCTCCCAGGACCGGGCAGGAGGTGTGGCATGAATAGGATTCCTGACCAAGAGACCTCCCACCTGCTCTCAGACATAACATTGCTATTACTGTGGAGACCAGACCCCTGGGGTGCCACATTATCACCTGGGGCGGGGCTGACACCTCTCACTATATACAGGCTGGTTGTCAGCAGTGATAGATGATCACATGTCATTATATCAGTGATGTCATCAGTGGGGGGCGGGGCTGACACCTCTCACTATATACAGGCTGGTTGTCAGCAGTGATAGATGATCACATGTCATTATCTCAGTGATGTCATCACCGGGGGCGGGGCTGACACCTCTCACTATATACAGGCTGGGTGTCAGCAGTGATAGATGATCACATGGCATTATATCAGTGATGTCATCACCGGGGGCGGGGCTGACACCTCTCACTATATACAGGCTGGTTGTCAGCAGTGATAGATAATCACATGTCATTATATCAGTGATGTCATCACCGGGGGCGGGGCTGACACCACTCACTATATACAGGCTGGTTGTCAGCAGTGATAGGTGATCACATGTCATTATATCAGTGATGTCATCACCGGGGGGCGGGGCTGACACCTCTCACTATATACAGGCTGGTTGTCAGCAGTGATAGATGATCACATGTCATTATATCAGTGATGTCATCACCGGGAGGCGGGGCTGACACCTCTCACTATATACAGGCTGGATGTCAGCAGTGATAGATGATCACATGTCATTATATCAGTGATGTCATCACCGGGGGGCGGGGCTGACACCTCTCACTATATACAGGCTGGTTGTCAGCAGTGATAGATGATCACATGTCATTATATCAGTGATGTCATCACCGGGGGGCGGGGCTGACACCTCTCACTATATACAGGCTGGTTGTCAGCAGTGATAGATGAACACATGTCATTATATCAGTGATGTCATCACCGGGGGGCGGAGCTGACACCTCTCACTATATACAGGCTGGTTGTCAGCAGTGATAGGTGATCACATGTCATTATATCAGTGATGTCATCACCGGGGGTGGGGCTGACACCTCTCACTATATACAGGCTGGGTGTCAGCAGTGATAGATGATCACATGTCATTATATCAGTGATGTCATCACCGGGGGGCGGGGCTGACACCTCACTATATACAGGCTGGTTGTCAGCAGTGATAGATGATCACATGTCATTATATCAGTGATGTCATCACCGGGGGGCGGGGCTGACACCTCTCACTATATACAGGCTGGTTGTCAGCAGTGATAAATGAACACATGTCATTATATCAGTGATGTCATCACCGGGGGGCGGAGCTGACACCTCTCACTATATACAGGCTGGTTGTCAGCAGTGATAGATGAACACATGTCATTATATCAGTGATGTCATCACCGGGGGGCGGGGCTGACACCTCTCACTATATACAGGCTGGTTGTCAGCAGTGATAGATGATCACATGTCATTATATCAGTGATGTCATCAGTGGGGGGCGGGGCTGACACCTCTCACTATATACAGGCTGGTTGTCAGCAGTGATAGATGATCACATGTCATTATCTCAGTGATGTCAATCCCCCCCCCACCGGGGCGGGGCTGACACCTCTCACTATATACAGGCTGGTTGTCAGCAGTGATAGATGATCACATGTCATTATATCAGTGATGTATCACCGGGGCGGGGCTGACACCTCTCACTATATACAGGCTGGTTGTCAGCAGTGATAGATGATCACATGTCATTATATCAGTGATGTCATCACCGGGGGCGGGGCTGACACCTCTCACTACATACAGGCTGGTTGTCAGCAGTGATAGATGATCACATGTCATTATATCAGTGATGTCATCACCGGGGGCGGGGCTGACACCTCTCACTATATACAGGCTGGTTGTCAGCAGTGATAGATGATCACATGTCATTATATCAGTGATGTCATCACCGGGGGGCGGGGCTGACACCTCTCACTATATACAGGCTGGTTGTCAGCAGTGATAGATGAACACATGTCATTATATCAGTGATGTCATCACCGGGGGGCGGAGCTGACACCTCTCACTATATACAGGCTGGTTGTCAGCAGTGATAGATGAACACATGTCATTATATCAGTGATGTCATCACCGGGGGGCGGGGCTGACACCTCTCACTACATACAGGCTGGTTGTCAGCAGTGATAGATGATCACATGTCATTATATCAGTGATGTCATCACCGGGGGGCGGGGCTGACACCTCTCACTATATACAGGCTGGTTGTCAGCAGTGATAGATGATCACATGTCATTATATCAGTGATGTCATCACCGGGGGGCGGGGCTGACACCTCTCACTACATACAGGCTGGTTGTCAGCAGTGATAGATGAACACATGTCATTATATCAGTGATGTCATCACCGGGGGGCGGAGCTGACACCTCTCACTATATACAGGCTGGTTGTCAGCTGTGATAGATGATCACATGTCATTATATCAGTGATGTCATCACCAGGGGGCGGAGCTGACACCTCTCACTATATACAGGCTGGTTGTCAGCAGTGATAGATGATCACATGTCATTATATCAGTGATGTCATCACCGGGGGGCGGAGCTGACACATCTCACTATATACAGGCTGGTTGTCAGCAGTGATAGATGATCACATGTCATTATATCAGTGATGTCATCACCGGGGGGCGGGGCTGACACCTCTCACTATATACAGGCTGGATGTCAGCAGTGATAGATGATCACATGTCATTATATCAGTGATGTCATCACCAGGGGGCGGAGCTGACACCTCACTATATACAGGCTGGTTGTCAGCAGTGATAGATAATCACATGTCATTATATCAGTGATGTCATCACCGGGGGGCGGGGCTGACACCTCTCACTATATACAGGCTGGTTGTCAGCAGTGATAGATGGTCACATGTCATTATATCAGTGATGTCATCACCCGAGGGCGGGGCTGACACCTCTCACTATATACAGGCTGGTTGTCAGCAGTGATAGATGATCACATGTCATCATATCAGTGATGTCATCACCCGAGGGCGGCTGACACCTCTCACTATATACAGGCTGGTTGTCAGCAGTGATAGATGGTCACATGTCATTATATCAGTGATGTCATCACCCGAGGGGCGGGGCTGACACCTCTCACTATATACAGGCTGGTTGTCAGCAGTGATAGATGATCACATGTCATTATATCAGTGATGTCATCACCGGGGGCGGGGCTGACACCTCTCACTATATACAGGCTGGTTGTCAGCAGTGATAGATGATCACATGTCATTATATCAGTGATGTCATCTCCAGGGGGCGGGGCTGACACCTCTCACTATATACAGGCTGGTTGTCAGCAGTGATAGGTGATCACATGTCATTATATCAGTGATGTCATCACCGGGGGCGGGGCTGACACCTCTCACTATATACAGGCTGGTTGTCAGCAGTGATAGATGATCACATGTCATTATATCAGTGATGTCATCACCGGGGGGCGGGCTGACACCTCTCACTATATACAGGCTGGTTGTCAGCAGTGATAGATGATCACATGTCATTATATCAGTGATGTCATCACCGGGGGGCGGAGCTGACACCTCTCACTATATACAGGCTGGTTGTCAGCAGTGATAGATGATCACATGTCATTATATCAGTGATGTCATCACCGGGGGCGGGGCTGACACCTCTCACTATATACAGGCTGGTTGTCAGCAGTGATAGATGATCACATGTCATTATATCAGTGATGTCATCATCGGGGGTGGGGCTGACACCTCTCACTATATACAGGCTGGTTGTCAGCAGTGATAGATGATCACATGTTATTATATCAGTGATGTCATCACCGGGGGGCGGGGCTGACACCTCTCTCTATATACAGGCTGGTTGTCAGCAGTGATAGATGATCACATGTCATTATATCAGTGATGTCATCACCGGGGGGCGGGGCTGACACCTCTCTCTATATACAGGCTGGTTGTCAGCAGTGATAGATGATCACATGTCATTATATCAGTGATGTCATCACCGGGGGGCAGGGCTGACACCTCTCACTATATACAGGCTCGTTGTCAGCAGTGATAGGTGATCACATGTCATTATATCAGTGATGTCATCACCGGGGGGCGGGGCTGACACCTCTCACTATATACAGGCTGGTTGTCAGCAGTGATAGGTGATCACATGTCATTATATCAGTGATGTCATCACCGGGGGGCGGGGCTGACACCTCTCACTATATACAGGCTGGTTGTCAGCAGTGATAGGTGATCACATGTCATTATATCAGTGATGTCATCACCGGGGGGCGGGGCTGACACCTCTCACTACATACAGGCTGGTTGTCAGCAGTGATAGATGAACACATGTCATTATATCAGTGATGTCATCACCGGGGGCGGGGCTGACACCTCTCACTATATACAGGCTGGTTGTCAGCTGTGATAGATGATCACATGTCATTATATCAGTGATGTCATCACCAGGGGGCGGAGCTGACACCTCTCACTATATACAGGCTGGTTGTCAGCAGTGATAGATGAACACATGTCATTATATCAGTGATGTCATCACCGGGGGGCGGGGCTGACACCTCTCACTACATACAGGCTGGTTGTCAGCAGTGATAGATGGTCACATGTCATTATATCAGTGATGTCATCACCGGGGGGCGGGGCTGACACCTCTCACTATATACAGGCTGGTTGTCAGCAGTGATAGATGGTCACATGTCATTATATCAGTGATGTCATCACCGGGGGCGGGGCTGACACCTCTCACTACATACAGGCTGGTTGTCAGCAGTGATAGATGGTCACATGTCATTATATCAGTGATGTCATCACCGGGGGGCGGGGCTGACACCTCTCACTATATACAGGCTGGTTGTCAGCAGTGATAGATGGTCACATGTCATTATATCAGTGATGTCATCACCGGGGGGCGGAGCTGACACCTCTCACTATATACAGGCTGGTTGTCAGCAGTGATAGATGGTCACATGTCATTATATCAGTGATGTCATCACCGGGGGGCGGGGCTGACACCTCTCACTATATACAGGCTGGTTGTCAGCAGTGATAGGTGATCACATGTCATTATATCAGTGATGTCATCACCGGGGGGCGGGGCTGACACCTCTCACTACATACAGGCTGGTTGTCAGCAGTGATAGATGGTCACATGTCATTATATCAGTGATGTCATCACCGGGGGGCGGGGCTGACACCTCTCACTATATACAGGCTGGTTGTCAGCTGTGATAGATGATCACATGTCATTATATCAGTGATGTCATCACCGGGGGCGGAGCTGACACCTCTCACTATATACAGGCTGGTTGTCAGCAGTGATAGATGAACACATGTCATTATATCAGTGATGTCATCACCGGGGGGCGGAGCTGACACATCTCACTATATACAGGCTGGTTGTCAGCTGTGATAGATGATCACATGTCATTATATCAGTGATGTCATCACCGGGGGGCGGAGCTGACACCTCTCACTATATACAGGCTGGTTGTCAGCAGTGATAGATGATCACATGTCATTATATCAGTGATGTCATCACCGGGGGGCGGGGCTGACACCTCTCACTATATACAGGCTGGTTGTCAGCAGTGATAGATGATCACATGTCATTATATCAGTGATGTCATCACCGGGGGGCGGGGCTGACACCTCTCACTATATACAGGCTGGTTGTCAGCAGTGATAGATGATCACATGTCATTATATCAGTGATGTCATCGCCGGGGGCCGGGATGACACGTCTCACTATATACAGGTTGGTTGTCAGCAGTGATAGATGATCACATGTCATTATATCAGTGATGTCATCACCGGGGGGCGGGGCTGACACCTCTCACTATATACAGGCTGGTTGTCAGCAGTGATAGATGATCACATGTCATTATATCAGTGATGTCATCGCCGAGGGCCGGGCTGACACCTCTCACTATATACAGGTTGGTTGTCAGCAGTGATAGATGATCACATGTCATTATATCAGTGATGTCATCACCGGGGGGCGGAGCTGACACCTCTCACTATATACAGGCTGGTTGTCAGCAGTGATAGATGATCACATGTCATTATATCAGTGATGTCATCACCGGGGGGCGGGGCTGACACCTCTCACTACATACAGGCTGGTTGTCAGCAGTGATAGATGATCACATGTCATTATATCAGTGATGTCATCACCGGGGGCCGGGATGACACGTCTCACTATATACAGGTTGGTTGTCAGCAGTGATAGATGATCACATGTCATTATATCAGTGATGTCATCGCCGGGGGCCGGGATGACACGTCTCACTATATACAGGTTGGTTGTCAGCAGTGATAGATGATCACATGTCATTATATCAGTGATGTCATCACCGGGGGGCGGGGCTGACACCTCTCACTATATACAGGCTGGTTGTCAGCAGTGATAGATGATCACATGTCATTATATCAGTGATGTCATCGCCGAGGGCCGGGCTGACACCTCTCACTATATACAGGTTGGTTGTCAGCAGTGATAGATGATCACATGTCATTATATCAGTGATGTCATCACCGGGGGGCGGGGCTGACACCTCTCACTGTATACAGGCTGGTTGTCAGCAGTGATAGATGATCACATGTCATTATATCAGTGATGTCATCACCGGGGGGCGGGGCTGACACCTCTCACTACATACAGGCTGGTTGTCAGCAGTGATAGATGATCACATGTCATTATATCAGTGATGTCATCACCGGGGGGCGGGGCTGACACCTCTCACTATATACAGGCTGGTTGTCAGCAGTGATAGATGATCACATGTCATTATATCAGTGATGTCATTACCGGGGGGCGGGGGCTGACACCTCTCACTATATACAGGCTGGTTGTCAGCTGTGATAGATGATCACATGTCATTATATCAGTGATGTCATCACCGGGGGCGGGGCTGACACCTCTCACTATATACAGGCTGGTTGTCAGCTGTGATAGATGATCACATGTCATTATATCAGTGATGTCATCACCGGGGGCGGGGCTGACACCTCTCACTATATACAGGCTGGTTGTCAGCAGTGATAGGTGATCACATGTCATTATATCAGTGATGTCATCACCGGGGGGCGGGGCTGACACCTCTCACTATATACAGGCTGGTTGTCAGCAGTGATAGATGATCACATGTCATTATATCAGTGATGTCATCACCGGGGGGCGGGGCTGACACCTCTCACTATATACAGGCTGGTTGTCAGCAGTGATAGATGGTCACATGTCATTATATCAGTGATTTCATCACCGGGGGGCGGTGCTGACACCTCTCACTATATACAGGCTGGTTGTCAGCAGTGATAGATGATCACATGTCATTATATCAGTGATGTCATCACCGGGGGGCGGGGCTGACACCTCTCACTATATACAGGCTGGTTGTCAGCAGTGATAGATGATCACATGTCATTATATCAGTGATGTCATCACCGGGGGGCGGGGCTGACACCTCTCACTATATACAGGCTGGTTGTCAGCAGTGATAGATGATCACATGTCATTATCTCAGTGATGTCATCACCAGGGGGCGGGGCTGACACCTCTCACTATATACAGGCTGGTTGTCAGCAGTGATAGATGATCACATGTCATTATATCAGTGATGTCATCACCGGGGGGCGGGGCTGACACCTCTCACTATATACAGGCTGGTTGTCAGCAGTGATAGATGATCACATGTCATTATATCAGTGATGTCATCACCGGGGGGCGGGGCTGACACCTCTCACTATATACAGGCTGGTTGTCAGCAGTGATAGATGATCACATGTCATTATATCAGTGATGTCATCACCGGGGGGCGGTGCTGACACCTCTCACTATATACAGGCTGGTTGTCAGCAGTGATCGATGATCACATGTCATTATATCAGTGATGTCATCACCGGGGGGTGGAGCTGACACATCTCACTATATACAGGCTGGTTGTCAGCTGTGATAGATGATCACATGTCATTATATCAGTGATGTCATCACCGGGGGGCGGGGATGACACCTCTCACTATATACAGGCTGGTTGTCAGCAGTGATAGATGATCACATGTCATTATATCAGTGATGTCATCACCGGGGGGCGGGGCTGACACCTCTCACTATATACAGGCTGGTTGTCAGCAGTGATAGATGATCACATGTCATTATATCAGTGATGTCATCACCGGGGGCCGGGCTGACACCTCTCACTATATACAGGCTGGTTGTCAGCAGTGATAGATGATCACATGTCATTATATCAGTGATGTCATCACCGGGGGGCGGGGCTGACACCTCTCACTATATACAGGCTGGTTGTCAGCAGTGATAGATGATCACATGTCATTATATCAGTGATGTCATCACCGGGGGGCGGGGCTGACACCTCTCACTATATACAGGCTGGTTGTCAGCAGTGATAGATGATCACATGTCATTATATCAGTGATGTCATCACCGGGGGCCGGGCTGACACCTCTCACTATATACAGGCTGGTTGTCAGCAGTGATAGATGATCACATGTCATTATATCAGTGATGTCATCACCGGGGGGCCGGGCTGACACCTCTCACTATATACAGGCTGGTTGTCAGCAGTGATAGATGATCACATGTACATTATATCAGTGATGTCATCACCGGGGGGCGGGGCTGACACCTCTCACTATATACAGGCTGGTTGTCAGCAGTGATAGATGATCACATGTCATTATATCAGTGATGTCATCACCGGGGGGCGGAGCTGACACATCTCACTATATACAGGCTGGTTGTCAGCAGTGATAGATGATCACATGTCATTATATCAGTGATGTCATCACCGGGGGCGGGGCTGACACCTCTCACTATATACAGGCTGGTTGTCAGCAGTGATAGATGATCACATGTCATTATATCAGTGATGTCATCACCGGGGGAGGGCCTGACACCTCTCACTATATACAGGCTGGTTGTCAGCAGTGATAGATGATCACATGTCATTATATCAGTGATGTCATCACCGGGGGAGGGGCTGACACCTCTCACTATATACAGGCTGGTTGTCAGCAGTGATAGATGATCACATGTCATTATATCAGTGATGTCATCACCGGGGGGCGGGGCTGACACCTCTCACTATATACAGGCTGGTTGTCAGCAGTGATAGATGATCACATGTCATTATATCAGTGATGTCATCACCGGGGGCGGGGCTGACACCTCTCACTATATACAGGCTGGTTGTCAGCAGTGATAGATGATCACATGTCATTATATCAGTGATGTCATCACCGGGGGGAGGGGCTGACACCTCTCACTATATACAGGCTGGTTGTCAGCAGTAATAGATGATCACATGTCATTATATCAGTGATGTCATCACCGGGGGCGGGACTGACACCTCTCACTATATACAGGCTGGTTGTCAGCAGTGATAGATGATCACATGTCATTATCTCAGTGATGTCATCACCGGGGGGCGGGGCTGACACCTCTCACTATATACAGGCTGGTTGTCAGCAGTAATAGATGATCACATGTCATTATATCAGTGATGTCATCACCGGGGGGCGGGGCTGACACCTCTCACTATATACAGGCTGGTTGTCAGCAGTGATAGATGATCACATGTCATTATATCAGTGATGTCATCACCGGGGGCGGGGCTGACACCTCTCACTATATACAGGCTGGTTGTCAGCAGTGATAGATGATCACATGTCATTATATCAGTGATGTCATCACCGGGGGGAGGGGCTGACACCTCTCACTATATACAGGCTGGTTGTCAGCAGTAATAGATGATCACATGTCATTATATCAGTGATGTCATCACCGGGGGGCGAGGCTGACACCTCTCACTATATACAGGCTGGTTGTCAGCAGTGATAGATGATCACATGTCATTATCTCAGTGATGTCATCACCGGGGGGCGGGGCTGACACCTCTCACTATATACAGGCTGGTTGTCAGCAGTAATAGATGATCACATGTCATTATATCAGTGATGTCATCACCGGGGGGCGGGGCTGACACCTCTCACTATATACAGGCTGGTTGTCAGCAGTGATAGATGATCACATGTCATTATATCAGTGATGTCATCACCGGGGGCGGGGCTGACACCTCTCACTATATACAGGCTGGGTGTCAGCAGTGATAGATGATCACATGTCATTATATCAGTGATGTCATCACCGGGGGGCGGGGCTGACAACTCTCACTATATACAGGCTGGTTGTCAGCAGTGATAGATGATCACATGTCATTATATCAGTGATGTCATCACCGGGGGCGGGGCTGACACCTCTCACTATATACAGGCTGGTTGTCAGCAGTGATAGATGATCACATGTCATTATATCAGTGATGTCATCACCGGGGGGCGGGGCTGACACCTCTCACTATATACAGGCTGGTAGTCAGCGGTGATAGATGATCACATGTCATTATATCAGTGATGTCATCACCGGGGGGCGGGGCTGACACCTCTCACTATATACAGGCTGGTTGTCAGCAGTGATAGATGATCACATGTCATTATATCAGTGATGTCATCACCGGGGGGCGGGGCTGACACCTCTCACTATATACAGGCTGGTTGTCAGCAGTGATAGATGATCACATGTCATTATATCAGTGATGTCATCACCGGGGGGCGGGGCTGACATCTCTCACTATATACAGGCTGGTTGTCAGCAGTGATAGATGATCACATGTCATTATATCAGTGATGTCATCACCGGGGGGCGGAGCTGACACCTCTCACTATATACAGGCTGGGTGTCAGCAGTGATAGGTGATCACATGTCATTATATCAGTGATGTCATCACCGGGGGGCGGGGCTGACACCTCTCACTATATACAGGCTGGTTGTCAGCAGTGATAGATGATCACATGTCATTATATCAGTGATGTCATCACCGGGGGGCGGAGCTGACACCTCTCACTATATACAGGCTGGTTGTCAGCAGTGATAGATGATCACATGTCATTATATCAGTGATGTCATCACCGGGGGCGGAGCTGACACCTCTCACTATATACAGGCTGGTTGTCAGCAGTGATAGATGAACACATGTCATTATATCAGTGATGTCATCACCGGGGGGCGGAGCTGACACCTCTCACTATATACAGGCTGGTTGTCAGCAGTGATAGATGATCACATGTCATTATATCAGTGATGTCATCACCGGGGGGCGGAGCTGACACCTCTCACTATATACAGGCTGGTTGTCAGCAGTGATAGATGATCACATGTCATTATATCAGTAATGTCATCACCGGGGGCGGGGCTGACACCTCTCACTATATACAGGCTGGTTGTCAGCAGTGATAGATGATCACATGTCATTATATCAGTGATGTCATCACCGGGGGGCGGGGCTGACACCTCTCACTATATACAGGCTGGTTGTCAGCAGTAATAGATGATCACATGTCATTATATCAGTGATGTCATCGCCGGGGGGCGGGGCTGACACCTCTCACTATACACAGGCTGGTTGTCAGCAGTGATAGATGATCACATGTCATTATATCAGTGATGTCATCACCGGGGGGCGGGGCTGACACCTCTCACTATATACAGGCTGGTTGTCAGCAGTGATAGATGATCACATGTCATTATATCAGTGATGTCATCACCGGGGGGGCGGGGCTGACACCTCTCACTATATACAGGCTGGTTGTCAGCAGTGATAGATGATCACATGTCATTATATCAGTGATGTCATCACCGGGGGGGCGGGGCTGACACCTCTCACTATATACAGGCTGGTTGTCAGCAGTGATAGATGAACACATGTCATTATATCAGTGATGTCATCACCGGGGGGCGGGGCTGACACCTCTCACTATATACAGGCTGGTTGTCAGCAGTGATAGATGATCACATGTCATTATATCAGTGATGTCATCACCGGGGGCGGGGCTGACACCTCTCACTATATACAGGCTGGTTGTCAGCAGTGATAGATGATCACATGTCATTATATCAGTGATGTCATCACCGGGGGGCGGGGCTGACACCTCTCACTATATACAGGCTGGTTGTCAGCAGTGATAGATGATCACATGTCATTATATCAGTGATGTCATCACCGGGGGCCGGGCTGACACCTCTCACTATATACAGGCTGGTTGTCAGCAGTGATAGATGATCACATGTCATTATATCAGTGATGTCATCACCGGGGGGCGGGGCTGACACCTCTCACTATATACAGGCTGGTTGTCAGCAGTGATAGATGATCACATGTCATTATATCAGTGATGTCATCACCGGGGGGCGGAGCTGACACATCTCACTATATACAGGCTGGTTGTCAGCAGTGATAGATGATCACATGTCATTATATCAGTGATGTCATCACCGGGGGCGGGGCTGACACCTCTCACTATATACAGGCTGGTTGTCAGCAGTGATAGATGATCACATGTCATTATATCAGTGATGTCATCACCGGGGGGCGGGGCTGACACCTCTCACTATATACAGGCTGGTTGTCAGCAGTGATAGATGATCACATGTCATTATATCAGTGATGTCATCACCGGGGGGGCGGGGCTGACACCTCTCACTATATACAGGCTGGTTGTCAGCAGTGATAGATGATCACATGTCATTATATCAGTGATGTCATCACCGGGGGGCGGGGCTGACACCTCTCACTATATACAGGCTGGTTGTCAGCAGTGATAGATGAACACATGTCATTATATCAGTGATGTCATCACCGGGGGGCGGGGCTGACACCTCTCACTATATACAGGCTGGTTGTCAGCAGTGATAGATGATCACATGTCATTATATCAGTGATGTCATCACCGGGGGGGCGGGGCTGACACCTCTCACTATATACAGGCTGGTTGTCAGCAGTGATAGATGATCACATGTCATTATATCAGTGATGTCATCACCGGGGGGGCGGGGCTGACACCTCTCACTATATACAGGCTGGTTGTCAGCAGTGATAGATGAACACATGTCATTATATCAGTGATGTCATCACCGGGGGGCGGGGCTGACACCTCTCACTATATACAGGCTGGTTGTCAGCAGTGATAGATGATCACATGTCATTATATCAGTGATGTCATCACCGGGGGGCGGGGCTGACACCTCTCACTATATACAGGCTGGTTGTCAGCAGTGATAGATGATCACATGTCATTATATCAGTGATGTCATCACCGGGGGGCGGGGCAGACACCTCTCACTATATACAGGCTGGTTGTCAGCAGTGATAGATGATCACATGTCATTATCTCAGTGATGTCATCACCAGGGGGCGGGGCTGACACCTCTCACTATATACAGGCTGGTTGTCAGCAGTAATAGATGATCACATGTCATTATATCAGTGATGTCATCACCGGGGGGCGGGGGTGACACCTCTCACTATATACAGGCTGGTTGTCAGCAGTGATAGATGATCACATGTCATTATATCAGTGATGTCATCACCGGGGGGCGGGGCTGACACCTCTCACTATATACAGGCTGGTTGTCAGCAGTGATAGATGATCACATGTCATTATATCAGTGATGTCATCACCTGGGGCGGGGCTGACACCTCTCACTATATACAGGCTGGTTGTCAGCAGTGATATATGATCACATGTCATTATCTCAGTGATGTCATCACCGGGGGCGGGGCTGACACCTCTCACTATATACAGGCTGGTTGTCAGCAGTGATAGATGATCACATGTCATTATATCAGTGATGTCATCACCGGGGGGCGGAGCTGACACCTCTCACTATATACAGGCTGGTTGTCAGCAGTGATAGGTGATCACATGTCATTATCTCAGTGATGTCATCACCGGGGGCGGGGCTGACACCTCTCACTATATACAGGCTGGTTGTCAGCTGTGATAGATGATCACATGTCATTATATCAGTGATGTCATCACCGGGGGGCGGGGCTGACACCTCTCACTATATACAGGCTGGTTGTCAGCTGTGATAGATGATCACATGTCATTATATCAGTGATGTCATCACCGGGGGCGGGGCTGACACCTCACTATATACAGGCTGGTTGTCAGCAGTGATAGATGATCACATGTCATTATATCAGTGATGTCATCACCGGGGGCGGAGCTGACACCTCTCACTATATACAGGCTGGTTGTCAGCAGTGATAGATGATCACATGTCATTATATCAGTGATGTCATCACCGGGGGCGGGGCTGACACCTCTCACTATATACAGGCTGGTTGTCAGCAGTGATAGATGATCACATGTCATTATATCAGTGATGTCATCACCGGGGGGCGGGGCTGACACCTCTCACTATATACAGGCTGGTTGTCAGCAGTGATAGATGATCACATGTCATTATATCAGTGATGTCATCACCGGGGGCGAGGCTGACACCTCTCACTATATACAGGCTGGTTGTCAGCAGTGATAGATGATCACATGTCATTATATCAGTGATGTCATCACCAGGGGGCGGGGCTGACACCTCTCACTATATACAGGCTGGTTGTCAGCAGTGATAGATGATCACATGTCATTATATCAGTGATGTCATCACCAGGGGGCGGGGCTGACACCTCTCACTATATACAGGCTGGTTGTCAGCAGTGATAGATGATCACATGTCATTATATCAGTGATGTCATCACCGGGGGCGGGGCTGACACCTCTCACTATATACAGGCTGGTTGTCAGCTGTGATAGATGATCACATGTCATTATATCAGTGATGTCATCACCGGGGGCGGGGCTGACACCTCACTATATACAGGCTGGTTGTCAGCAGTGATAGATGATCACATGTCATTATATCAGTGATGTCATCACCGGGGGCGGAGCTGACACCTCTCACTATATACAGGCTGGTTGTCAGCAGTGATAGATGATCACATGTCATTATATCAGTGATGTCATCACCGGGGGCGGGGCTGACACCTCTCACTATATACAGGCTAGTTGTCAGCAGTGATAGATGATCACATGTCATTATATCAGTGATGTCATCACCGGGGGGCGGGGCTGACACCTCTCACTATATACAGGCTGGTTGTCAGCAGTGATAGGTGATCACATGTCATTATATCAGTGATGTCATCACCGGGGCGGGGCTGACACGTGTCACTATATACAGGCTGGTTGTCAGCAGTGATAGGTGATCACATGTCATTATATCAGTGATGTCATCACCGGGGGGAGGGGCTGACACCTCTCACTATATACAGGCTGGTTGTCAGCAGTGATACATGATCACATGTCATTATATCAGTGATGTCATCACCGGGGGGGCGGGGCTGACACCTCTCACTATATACAGGCTGGTTGTCAGCAGTGATAGATGATCACATGTCATTATATCAGTGATGTCATCACCGGGGGGCGGGGCTGACACCTCTCACTATATACAGGCTGGTTGTCAGCAGTGATAGATGATCACATGTCATTATATCAGTGATGTCATAACCGGGGGCGGAGCTGACACCTCTCACTATATACAGGCTGGTTGTCAGCAGTGATAGGTGATCACATGTCATTATATCAGTGATGTCATCACCGGGGGGCGGGGCTGACACGTGTCACTATATACAGGCTGGTTGTCAGCAGTGATAGGTGATCACATGTCATTATATCAGTGATGTCATCACCGGGGGGAGGGGCTGACACCTCTCACTATATACAGGCTGGTTGTCAGCAGTGATACATGATCACATGTCATTATCTCAGTGATGTCATAACCGGGGGCGGGGCTGACACCTCTCACTATATACAGGCTGGTTGTCAGCAGTGATAGATGATCACATGTCATTATATCAGTGATGTCATCACCGGGGGGCGGGGCTGACACCTCTCACTATATACAGGCTGGTTGTCAGCAGTGATAGATGATCACATGTCATTATATCAGTGATGTCATAACCGGGGGCGGAGCTGACACCTCTCACTATATACAGGCTGGTTGTCAGCAGTGATAGGTGATCACATGTCATTATATCAGTGATGTCATCACCGGGGGGCGGGGCTGACACCTCTCACTATATACAGGCTGGTTGTCAGCAGTGATAGGTGATCACATGTCATTATATCAGTGATGTCATCACCGGGGGCGGGGTTGACACCTCTCACTACATACAGGCTGGTTGTCAGCAGTGATAGATGAACACATGTCATTATATCAGTGATGTCATCACCGGGGGGCGGGGCTGACACCTCTCACTATATACAGGCTGGTTGTCAGCAGTGATAGATGATCACATGTCATTATATCAGTGATGTCATCACCAGGGGGCGGAGCTGACACCTCTCACTATATACAGGCTGGTTGTCAGCAGTGATAGATGATCACATGTCATTATATCAGTGATGTCATCACCGGGGGGCGGGGCTGACTCCTCTCACTATATACAGGCTGGTTGTCAGCAGTGATAGATGATCACATGTCAATATATCAGTGATGTCATCACCGGGGGGCGGGGCTGACACCTCTCACTATATACAGGCTGGTTGTCAGCAGTGATAGATGATCACATGTCATTATATCAGTGATGTCATCACCGGGGGGCGGGGCTGACTCCTCTCACTATATACAGGCTGGTTGTCAGCAGTGATAGATGATCACATGTCAATATATCAGTGATGTCATCACCGGGGGGCGGGGCTGACACCTCTCACTATATACAGGCTGGTTGTCAGCAGTGATAGATGATCACATGTCATTATATCAGTGATGTCATCACCGGGGGGCGGGGCTGACACCTCTCACTATATACAGGCTGGTTGTCAGCAGTGATAGATGATCACATGTCATTATATCAGTGATGTCATCACCGGGGGCGGGGCTGACACCTCTCACTATATACAGGCTGGTTGTCAGCAGTGATAGATGATCACATGTTATTATATCAGTGATGTCATCACCGGGGGGCGGGGCTGACACCTCTCACTATATACAGGCTGGTTGTCAGCAGTGATAGATGATCACATGTCATTATATCAGTGATGTCATCACCGGGGGCGAGGCTGACACCTCTCACTATATACAGGCTGGTTGTCAGCAGTGATAGATGATCACATGTCATTATATCAGTGATGTCATCACCGGGGGGCGGGACTGACACCTCTCACTATATACAGGCTGGTTGTCAGCAGTGATAGATGATCACATGTCATTATATCAGTGATGTCATCACCGGGGGGCGGGGCTGACACCTCTCACTATATACAGGCTGGTTGTCAGCAGTGATAGATGATCACATGTCATTATATCAGTGATGTCATCACCGGGGGGGCGGGGCTGACACCTCTCACTATATACAGGCTGGTTGTCAGCAGTGATAGATGATCACATGTCATTATATCAGTGATGTCATCACCGGGGGGAGGGGCTGACACCTCTCACTATATACAGGCTGGTTGTCAGCAGTGATAGATGATCACATGTCATTATATCAGTGATGTCATAACCGGGGGGCGGGGCTGACACCTCTCACTATATACAGGCTGGTTGTCAGCAGTGATAGTTGATCACATGTCATTATATCAGTGATGTCATAACCGGGGGGCGGGGCTGACACCTCTCACTATATACAGGCTGGTTGTCAGCAGTGATAGATGATCACATGTCATTATATCAGTGATGTCATCACCGGGGGGCGGGGCTGACACCTCTCACTATATACAGGCTGGTTGTCAGCAGTGATAGATGATCACATGTCATTATATCAGTGATGTCATCACCGGGGGGCGGGGCTGACACCTCTCACTATATACAGGCTGGTTGTCAGCAGTGATAGATGATCACATGTCATTATATCAGTGATGTCATCACCGGGGGGCGGGGCTGACACCTCTCACTATATACAGGCTGGTTGTCAGCAGTGATAGATGATCACATGTCATTATATCAGTGATGTCATCACCGGGGGGCGGGGCTGACACCTCTCACTATATACAGGCTGGTTGTCAGCAGTGATAGATGATCACATGTCATTATATCAGTGATGTCATCACCGGGGGCGGGGCTGACACCTCTCACTATATACAGGCTGGTTGTCAGCAGTGATAGATGATCACATGTCATTATATCAGTGATGTCATCACCGGGGGCGGGGCTGACACCTCTCACTATATACAGGCTGGTTGTCAGCAGTGATAGATGATCACATGTCATTATATCAGTGATGTCATCACCGGGGGGCGGGGCTGACACCTCTCACTATATACAGGCTGGTTGTCAGCAGTGATAGATGATCACATGTCATTATCTCAGTGATGTCATCACCAGGGGGCGGGGCTGACACCTCTCACTATATACAGGCTGGTTGTCAGCAGTGATAGATGATCACATGTCATTATATCAGTGATGTCATCACCGGGGGGCGGAGCTGAAACATCTCACTATATACAGGCTGGTTGTCAGCTGTGATAGATGATCACATGTCATTATATCAGTGATGTCATCACCGGGGGCGGGGCTGACACCTCACTATATACAGGCTGGTTGTCAGCAGTGATAGATGATCACATGTCATTATATCAGTGATGTCATCACCGGGGGCGGGGCTGACACCTCTCACTATATACAGGCTGGTTGTCAGCAGTGATAGATGATCACATGTCATTATCTCAGTGATGTCATCACCAGGGGGCGGGGCTGACACCTCTCACTATATACAGGCTGGTTGTCAGCAGTGATAGATGATCACATGTCATTATATCAGTGATGTCATCACCGGGGGGCGGAGCTGAAACATCTCACTATATACAGGCTGGTTGTCAGCTGTGATAGATGATCACATGTCATTATATCAGTGATGTCATCACCGGGGGCGGGGCTGACACCTCACTATATACAGGCTGGTTGTCAGCAGTGATAGATGATCACATGTCATTATATCAGTGATGTCATCACCGGGGGGCGGAGCTGACACCTCTCACTATATACAGGCTGGTTGTCAGCAGTGATAGATGATCACATGTCATTATATCAGTGATGTCATCACCGGGGGCGGGGCTGACACCTCTCACTATATACAGGCTGGTTGTCAGCAGTGATAGATGATCACATGTCATTATCTCAGTGATGTCATCACCAGGGGGCGGGGCTGACACCTCTCACTATATACAGGCTGGTTGTCAGCAGTGATAGATGATCACATGTCATTATATCAGTGATGTCATCACCGGGGGGCGGAGCTGAAACATCTCACTATATACAGGCTGGTTGTCAGCTGTGATAGATGATCACATGTCATTATATCAGTGATGTCATCACCGGGGGCGGGGCTGACACCTCACTATATACAGGCTGGTTGTCAGCAGTGATAGATGATCACATGTCATTATATCAGTGATGTCATCACCGGGGGCGGGGCTGACACCTCTCACTATATACAGGCTGGTTGTCAGCAGTGATAGATGATCACATGTCATTATATCAGTGATGTCATCACCGGGGGGCGGAGCTGAAACATCTCACTATATACAGGCTGGTTGTCAGCTGTGATAGATGATCACATGTCATTATATCAGTGATGTCATCACCGGGGGCGGGGCTGACACCTCACTATATACAGGCTGGTTGTCAGCAGTGATAGATGATCACATGTCATTATATCAGTGATGTCATCACCGGGGGGCGGAGCTGACTCCTCTCACTATATACAGGCTGGTTGTCAGCAGTGATAGATGATCACATGTCATTATATCAGTGATGTCATCACCGGGGGCGGGGCTGACACCTCTCACTATATACAGGCTGGTTGTCAGCAGTGATAGATGATCACATGTCATTATATCAGTGATGTCATCACCGGGGGGCGGGGCTGACACCTCTCACTATATACAGGCTGGTTGTCAGCAGTGATACATGATCACATGTCATTATATCAGTGATGTCATCACCGGGGGGCGGAGCTGACACCTCTCACTATATACAGGCTGGTTGTCAGCAGTGATAGATGATCACATGTCATTATATCAGTGATTTCATCACCGGGGGCGGGGCTGACACCTCTCACTATATACAGGCTGGTTGTCAGCAGTGATAGATGATCACATGTCATTATATCAGTGATGTCATCACCGGGGGGCGGGGCTGACACCTCTCACTATATACAGGCTGGTTGTCAGCAGTGATAGATGATCACATGTCATTATATCAGTGATGTCATCACCGGGGCGGGACTGACACGTGTCACTATATACAGGCTGGTTGTCAGCAGTGATAGGTGATCACATGTCATTATATCAGTGATGTCATCACCGGGGGGCGGGGCTGACACCTCTCACTACATACAGGCTGGTTGTCAGCAGTGATAGATGGTCACATGTCATTATATCAGTGATGTCATCACCGGGGGGCGGGGCTGACACCTCTCACTATATACAGGCTGGTTGTCAGCAGTGATAGATGATCACATGTCATTATATCAGTGATGTCATCACCGGGGCGGGACTGACACGTGTCACTATATACAGGCTGGTTGTCAGCAGTGATAGATGATCACATGTCATTATATCAGTGATGTCATCACCGGGGGCAGGACTGACACCTCACTATATACAGGCTGCTTGTCAGCAGTGATAGATGATCACATGTTATTATATCAGTGATGTCATCACCGGGGGGGCGGGGCTGACACCTCTCACTATATACAGGCTGGTTGTCAGCAGTGATAGATGATCACATGTCATTATATCAGTGATGTCATCACCGGGGGGCGGGGCCGACACCTCTCACTATATACAGGCTGGTTGTCAGCAGTGATAGATGATCACATGTCATTATATCAGTGATGTCATCACCGGGGCGGGACTGACACGTGTCACTATATACAGGCTGGTTGTCAGCAGTGATAGATGATCACATGTCATTATATCAGTGATGTCATCACCGGGGGGCGGGGCGGACACCTCTCACTATATACAGGCTGGTTGTCAGCAGTGATAGGTGATCACATGTCATTATATCAGTGATGTCATCACCGGGGGCGGGGCTGACACCTCTCACTACATACAGGCTGGTTGTCAGCAGTGATAGATGAACACATGTCATTATATCAGTGATGTCATCACCGGGGGGCGGGGCTGACACCTCTCACTATATACAGGCTGGTTGTCAGCAGTGATAGATGATCACATGTCATTATATCAGTGATGTCATCACCAGGGGGCGGAGCTGACACCTCTCACTATATACAGGCTGGTTGTCAGCAGTGATAGATGATCACATGTCATTATATCAGTGATGTCATCACCGGGGGGCGGAGCTGACACCTCTCACTATATACAGGCTGGTTGTCAGCAGTGATAGATGATCACATGTCATTATATCAGTGATGTCATCACCGGGGGGCGGGGCTGACACCTCTCACTATATACAGGCTGGTTGTCAGCAGTGATAGATGATCACATGTCATTATATCAGTGATGTCATCACCGGGGGGCGGGGCTGACACCTCTCACTATATACAGGCTGGTTGTCAGCAGTGATAGATGAACACATGTCATTATATCAGTGATGTCATCACCGGGGGGCGGAGCTGACTCCTCTCACTATATACAGGCTGGTTGTCAGCAGTGATAGATGATCACATGTCAATATATCAGTGATGTCATCACCGGGGGGCGGGGCTGACACCTCTCACTATATACAGGCTGGTTGTCAGCAGTGATAGATGATCACATGTCATTATATCAGTGATGTCATCACCGGGGGGCGGGGCTGACACCTCTCACTATATACAGGCTGGTTGTCAGCAGTGATAGATGATCACATGTCATTATATCAGTGATGTCATCACCGGGGGCGGGGCTGACACCTCTCACTATATACAGGCTGGTTGTCAGCAGTGATAGATGATCACATGTTATTATATCAGTGATGTCATCACCGGGGGGCGGGGCTGACACCTCTCACTATATACAGGCTGGTTGTCAGCAGTGATAGATGATCACATGTCATTATATCAGTGATGTCATCACCGGGGGGCGGGGCTGACACCTCTCACTATATACAGGCTGGTTGTCAGCAGTGATAGATGATCACATGTCATTATATCAGTGATGTCATCACCGGGGGGCAGGGCTGACACCTCTCACTATATACAGGCTGGTTGTCAGCAGTGATAGATGATCACATGTCATTATATCAGTGATGTCATCACCGGGGGCGGGGCTGACACCTCTCACTATATACAGGCTAGTTGTCAGCAGTGATAGATGATCACATGTCATTATATCAGTGATGTCATCACCGGGGGGAGGGGCTGACACCTCTCACTATATACAGGCTGGTTGTCAGCAGTGATAGTTGATCACATGTCATTATATCAGTGATGTCATAACCGGGGGGCGGGGCTGACACCTCTCACTATATACAGGCTGGTTGTCAGCAGTGATAGATGATCACATGTCATTATATCAGTGATGTCATCACCGGGGGGCGGGGCTGACACCTCTCACTATATACAGGCTGGTTGTCAGCAGTGATAGATGATCACATGTCATTATATCAGTGATGTCATCACCGGGGGGCGGGGCTGACACCTCTCACTATATACAGGCTGGTTGTCAGCAGTGATAGATGATCACATGTCATTATATCAGTGATGTCATCACCGGGGGGCGGGGCTGACACCTCTCACTATATACAGGCTGGTTGTCAGCAGTGATAGATGATCACATGTCATTATATCAGTGATGTCATCACCGGGGGGCAGGGCTGACACCTCTCACTATATACAGGCTGGTTGTCAGCAGTGATAGATGATCACATGTCATTATATCAGTGATGTCATCACCGGGGGCGGGGCTGACACCTCTCACTATATACAGGCTGGTTGTCAGCAGTGATAGATGATCACATGTCATTATATCAGTGATTTCATCACCGGGGGCGGGGCTGACACCTCTCACTATATACAGGCTGGTTGTCAGCAGTGATAGATGATCACATGTCATTATATCAGTGATGTCATCACCGGGGGGAGGGGCTGACACCTCTCACTATATACAGGCTGGTTGTCAGCAGTGATAGTTGATCACATGTCATTATATCAGTGATGTCATAACCGGGGGGCGGGGCTGACACCTCTCACTATATACAGGCTGGTTGTCAGCAGTGATAGATGATCACATGTCATTATATCAGTGATGTCATCACCGGGGGGCGGGGCTGACACCTCTCACTATATACAGGCTGGTTGTCAGCAGTGATAGATGATCACATGTCATTATATCAGTGATGTCATCACCGGGGGGCAGGGCTGACACCTCTCACGATATACAGGCTGGGTGTCAGCAGTGATAGATGATCACATGTCATTATATCAGTGATGTCATCACCGGGGGGCGGGGCTGACACCTCTCACTATATACAGGCTGGTTGTCAGCAGTGATAGATGATCACATGTCATTATATCAGTGATGTCATCACCGGGGGGCGGAGCTGAAACATCTCACTATATACAGGCTGGTTGTCAGCTGTGATAGATGATCACATGTCATTATATCAGTGATGTCATCACCGGGGGCGGGGCTGACACCTCACTATATACAGGCTGGTTGTCAGCAGTGATAGATGATCACATGTCATTATATCAGTGATGTCATCACCGGGGGCGGGGCTGACACCTCTCACTATATACAGGCTGGTTGTCAGCAGTGATAGATGATCACATGTCATTATCTCAGTGATGTCATCACCAGGGGGCGGGGCTGACACCTCTCACTATATACAGGCTGGTTGTCAGCAGTGATAGATGATCACATGTCATTATATCAGTGATGTCATCACCGGGGGGCGGAGCTGAAACATCTCACTATATACAGGCTGGTTGTCAGCTGTGATAGATGATCACATGTCATTATATCAGTGATGTCATCACCGGGGGCGGGGCTGACACCTCACTATATACAGGCTGGTTGTCAGCAGTGATAGATGATCACATGTCATTATATCAGTGATGTCATCACCGGGGGCGGGGCTGACACCTCTCACTATATACAGGCTGGTTGTCAGCAGTGATAGATGATCACATGTACATTATATCAGTGATGTCATCACCGGGGGGCGGGGCTGACACCTCTCACTATATACAGGCTGGTTGTCAGCAGTGATACATGATCACATGTCATTATATCAGTGATGTCATCACCGGGGGGCGGAGCTGACACCTCTCACTATATACAGGCTGGTTGTCAGCAGTGATAGGTGATCACATGTCATTATATCAGTGATTTCATCACCGGGGGCGGGGCTGACACCTCTCACTATATACAGGCTGGTTGTCAGCAGTGATAGATGATCACATGTCATTATATCACTGATGTCATCACCGGGGGGCGGGGCTGACACCTCTCACTATATACAGGCTGGTTGTCAGCAGTGATAGATGATCACATGTCATTATATCAGTGATGTCATCACCGGGGGCGGGGCTGACACCTCTCACTATATACAGGCTGGTTGTCAGCAGTGATAGATGATCACATGTCATTATATCAGTGATGTCATCACCGGGGGGCAGGGCTGACACCTCTCACTATATACAGGCTGGTTGTCAGCAGTGATAGATGATCACATGTCATTATATCAGTGATGTCATCACCGGGGGCCGGGCTGACACCTCTCACTATATACAGGCTGGTTGTCAGCAGTGATAGATGATCACATGTCATTATATCAGTGATGTCATCACCGGGGGCGGAGCTGACACCTCTCACTATATACAGGCTGGTTGTCAGCAGTGATAGATGGTCACATGTCATTATATCAGTGATGTCATCACCGGGGGGCGGGGCTGACACCTCTCACTATATACAGGCTGCTTGTCAGCAGTGATAGATGATCACATGTCATTATATCAGTGATGTCATCACCGGGGGGCGGGCCGACACCTCTCACTATATACAGGCTGGTTGTCAGCAGTGATAGATGATCACATGTCATTATATCAGTGATGTCATCACCGGGGCGGGACTGACACCTCTCACTATATACAGGCTGCTTGTCAGCAGTGATAGATGATCACATGTCATATCAGTGATGTCATCACCGGGGGCGGGGCTGACACCTCTCACTATATACAGGCTGCTTGTCAGCAGTGATAGATGATCACATGTCATTATATCAGTGATGTCATCACCGGGGGCCGGGCCGACACCTCTCACTATATACAGGCTGGTTGTCAGCAGTGATAGATGATCACATGTCATTATATCAGTGATGTCATCACCGGGGCGGGACTGACACGTGTCACTATATACAGGCTGGTTGTCAGCAGTGATAGGTGATCACATGTCATTATATCAGTGATGTCATCACCGGGGGGCGGGGCTGACACCTCTCACTATATACAGGCTGGTTGTCAGCAGTGATAGATGGTCACATGTCATTATATCAGTGATGTCATCACCGGGGGCGGGGCTGACACCTCTCACTACATACAGGCTGGTTGTCAGCAGTGATAGATGGTCACATGTCATTATATCAGTGATGTCATCACCGGGGGGCGGGGCTGACACCTCTCACTATATACAGGCTGGTTGTCAGCAGTGATAGATGATCACATGTCATTATATCAGTGATGTCATCAGTGGGGGGCGGGGCTGACACCTCTCACTATATACAGGCTGGTTGTCAGCAGTGATAGATGATCACATGTCATTATATCAGTGATGTCATCACCGGGGGGCGGAGCTGACACCTCTCACTATATACAGGCTGGTTGTCAGCAGTGATAGATGATCACATGTCATTATATCAGTGATGTCATCACCGAGGGGCGGGGCTGACACCTCTCACTATATACAGGCTGGTTGTCAGCAGTGATAGATGATCACATGTCATGATATCGGTGATGTTATCACCGGGGGCGGAGCTGACACCTCTTACTATATACAGGCTGGTTGTCAGCAGTGATAGATGATCACATGTCATGATATCGGTGATGTTATCACCGGGGGCGGAGCTGACACCTCTTACTATATACAGGCTGGTTGTCAGCAGTGATAGATGATCACATGTCATTATATCAGTGATGTCATCACCGGGGGCGGGGCTGACACCTCTCACTATATACAGGCTGGTTGTCAGCAGTGATAGAGGATCACATGTCATTATATCAGTGATGTCATCACCGGGAGGCGGGGCTGACACCTCTCACTATATACAGGCTGGTTGTCAGCAGTGATAGATAATCACATGTCATTATATCAGTGATGTCATCACCGGGGGGCGGGGCTGACACCTCTCACTATATACAGGCTGGTTGTCAGCAGTGATAGATGATCACATGTCATTATATCAGTGATGTCATCACCGGGGGGAGGGGCTGACACCTCTCACTATATACAGGCTGGTTGTCAGCAGTGATAGATGATCACATGTCATTATATCAGTGATGTCATCACCGGGGGGCGGGGCTGACACCTCTCACTATATACAGGCTGGTTGTCAGCAGTGATAGATAATCACATGTCATTATATCAGTGATGTCATCACCAGGGGACGGGGCTGACTCCTCTCACTATATACAGGCTGGTTGTCAGCAGTGATAGATGATCACATGTCATTATATCAGTGATGTCATCACCGGGAGGGCGGGGCTGACACCTCTCACTATATACAGGCTGGTTGTCAGCAGTGATAGATGATCACATGTCATTATATCAGTGATGTCATCACCGGGGGCGGGGCTGACACCTCTCACTATATACAGGCTGGTTGTCAGCAGTGATAGATGATCATGACTCGCCCGCTGGGCCGTGGGGCACTCGGAGCCGGGCAACAGGGCAATGATGGGGGTAGTAGTGTCAACCCAGTCCATGGCTCAGGGTGGTCAGACCAGTGGCAGTCTTCTATATGTTTAGCAATGTCCGACTACGCCACCCGTGGATTGCGGTCAGTGGTAACCGCCGCTGCAGTACAGACCGCTGGGGCAGATGTAAATGTGCAGCACTGAATAGTCCAACTCCCCACGGGAGGAGTATGGCCCCAGGGCAGTTTATAGATGGATGATGGAGGGGATGATTCCAACCGCAATAGTCAGGAAACGGAGGCCTCTTAAACAGTTCAGGGTCTTTATTAGAACAGGCGAGACGACCCAAAAACAGTCCTGGCTAGGAGGGGACCTGGATGTCTGAGAACAAGTGGGAAGCTGGCCCTGGTCAGGGTGAGGGTGTAGGCCTACCGTGCTCTCTGCGCTCTTTCTGGCTATTTCCCTCCTTGTGGTGTAACAGCCCACGTTCCTGAGCTCGCCGTGTCTTCTCGCCCGTATGGCTTGCAACTTGGGTCCCTTTCTACTCCCAGCCTGATACGGCTTTGCTGGTCCCTTCTGCTGTGGCGGAACCTCCGGGCTTCTTAGGCCAAGGAACATACAATCCCCTGCGGACTGGTTATTTGCTGTAGGACTTGGAATCCTCACAGCCTCAGACACCAAAGTCTGGTAGATTAGTTTCTCTTTCTGCCAGGACAGGCTCTCCTCGCCTTCCGTTCTGGCTCGTGGCTCCTCTACTGCCACACGACCTCCTCAGCTACAGCTGAACTGGCTCTCCCTTCTCTGGGACACCTCTCAATCCAGAGACAGGTCGGCCAGAACTCTCTAACCCTGCCCCCAGTTCCAGCTTTTGTAGGGGCAGCCTGCTACCCCTATTGGCCTGGGACAGGAGGTGCTGCATGCTAATTGTCCCTGACTAGAAAACCTCCCCCTTGCTCTCAGACACAGCTTTATTATATTTGTGGCATCCAGGCCAGGGTGACACATTCCCCCCTAGTAAAATTTAGTACTCCGGGACTAAACAAGAAACAAGAGTAATATGTATGACCATAAAAACATTATAACGCAAGTGACGCACAGGTTGAGTTCTTAAGGTCACAGTGTGGTCTGTGACCGGGTGTCCATTTCACCAACACAATGGGAGCCTTAACCAGGTGGGGGTCTGTCCTTGCCCCCAGTCCTTGACAGTCTTTATTCACTCCTTTGGTTAGGCTCCGAACGTATTTACAAGGAAGTCCCGGTTACCCAAAGTTCGTAACCTGTTAGTCCATATAACTAGAAAAACTGAAGAAAAGACTATTAGTTATCAGGTAACAAACATAACACATTAAATAGATACATTGTACAGTTAAATCTTGTACTTATATCCTCCAGCGAGCTGGTGTTTGACCCCTAGTGCTCCGGGTTGACCTCCTTAACCCACTGTCTGGTGGTGGTCTACCCTGGCTTTCCCCACTATCATTAAGGGTACAGCTACTAGCTGGGTGTACAGGCAGGGCAGTCAGCTGTCTGCGGGTCCTTTGGCTTACCGCAGGTATGGCAGGCTCACTGTCAGCAGAGGGTTGACTCTCCTGGGCTGCTGGTACAGGCTCTTCTGCCTCTGGAGCTGCTTGCTCTTCTTCACCTTCCTGCTCTGGTGTAGGTTGTTGCTGAGCCGGTTGCAGGAAATGCAGGACGGGTACCACTATGGCATCGTTTATCCGAGTCCAGGTCCGGGGGAACTCTCCGAGAACGGTGCTGATCATTTCTTCCTTGTCCTCTGCGGGTTCAAGGTCACTTTGATCCTCTTCTGCACTCCGTAGTTGCTCGGGGCACCTTTTTAGGCGGTCTCTGGAGACGGTACTAGTGGTTTCTCCTCCATCCTTGGTGATCACGCACACCTTCGGGTTGTCGTGATCAGACTGCAGTACGGTGTAGGGTTCCCTTTCCCACTGGTCGTCCAGCTTGTGTAGCCTTCTCTTTCGCTTCAGGACCTGCTCACCAGGTTCTAGGGGACCAGCAGGGGCGTGTTGGTTGAAGAGTCTTTCTTGCCTTTCTCTCACCTGGGCCAGGCTCTTCTCCACACTCTCCTGTACCTTCTTGTACTGCAGTCGTCTTTCCGTATCCCAGTCTGCATCTGGGGAGGTGTCCTCGGGAGTTAGGACTCCCATCTCCAGGTCTATGGGCAGCTTACCTGGTCTGGCTCGCATCAGGTAAGCCGGGGATATGGATGTATAAGTCTATCAGGTCCGGCAGTTTTTCTGGCCACAGGCTGCGTTCCTCCAGGGGCAACGTCTTCAGGAGATCAATGACTATATTGTTCATTTTCTCACACATCCCGTTGGTTTGTGGGTGGTAAGGCGTTGTCCGACTCTTCTTACAGCCATAGAGGTTGCAGAACTCTTGGAAGATTTCAGCCTCGAACGCTGGACCCTGGTCTGTCAGGACCTGTTCCGGATACCCGTGTGGACGGCAGAAGTATTGCTGGAAGGCTCTGGCCGCCATTTGGGCTGTCAAGTCTTTTACAGGGACCACCACTAGAAAATGGGAATAGTGGTCCACGATTGTCAGGGCATAAATGTATCCTGACCGGCTTGGAGCCAATTTGACGTGGTCCAGTGCTACCAGCTCAAGAGGCTGCCTGGTGACGATGGGCCTCAAGGGTGTCTTCTGGCTGGTGCGGTCTTTTCTCCTTAAATTACAAGGGCCACAGTCCCTGCACCACTTCTCTACAGCCCCTCTCATGCCGATCCAGAAGAACCGTCCTCTTAGCTGGAACTCCAGTTTCTTCCAGCCGAAGTGCCTCGCTCTGTCATGGTAAGCCTCCAGGACCATAGCTGCATCTCGCCTTGGGACCACGACTTGCCAGGTCAGCTCGTGCGTCCGGTGGTTGACGAGTCTCCAGCACAGCTTACCTTCATAGAGGAACAGCCTGCCCTTCTCTTTCCATAGTTGCTTGGCTTCCTCTGGAGCATCTGGATCTAGACGGGCATCTTCTTGGGTCAGCATTTCTTTCACTATGCGGATTGCAGGGTCACTATCTTGGGTCTCGGCCCAGCTGTGGTGAGGTAGGGGATTGATCATGACGGTTGTTAAGTCTTCCTCCTTCACTCGGTGGGAGTATTGGGTGGCTCCATACCGGTGAAACGCAGGGAGTTCTACCTCCTCCAGCTCTTCTGGGTCTTCGCCTCCGTCGGGTAAGTGAGGCATTCTTGATAGAGCGTCAGCGTTGGCATTGGTTCTGCCTGCCCGGTACTTGATCGTGAAGTCATAATTGGAGAGACGGGCCATCCACCGCTGTTCCAGGGCACCAAGTCTTGCATTGTCTAGGTGTGTCAACGGGTTGTTGTCCGTGTACACAGTGAACTTTGCAGAGGCCAGGTAATGCTTGAAGTGTTCCGTTACGGCCCACACCACTGCCAAGAATTCTAGCTTGAAGGAGCTGTAATTCTCCGGGTTCCTCTCGGTGGGCCTCAGCTTCCGGCTGGCGTACGCGATCACCCTTTCTCTGCCCTGTTGGTTTTGTGACAGTACGGCTCCCAGCCTCACATTACTGGCGTCTGTGTGGAGAATAAAAGGCTGGCCATAATCGGGGTAGGCCAGGATCTCATCCCCTGTGAGGGCCATCTTCATCTGGCGGAAGGACTCCTCTTCCGGCTTGTCGCACTTGAAGGGTGGCTTTTGGCTTCTGGACTTAGACTGTCCTATCAGGAGGTCCTGCATAGGAGCTGCCATCTTAGTGAACCCGGGGATGAACCTTCGGTAGTAGCCTACCAACCCGAGGAATTGCCTCACTTCTTTGATGTTTGAGGGGCTTGGCCAGCTCTTAATTGCTGTGACCTTGTCAGGGTCGGGGGCTACTCCTTCCGCACTTACCACGTGCCCTAGGTACTGGACCTTCGGTTTCAACAGGTGACACTTCGATGGTTTCACCTTCAGGCCATAGCCTTCCAGGGCTTCGAACACCTCGGCCAGGTGCTTTAGATGGTCCTCGTAAGTCTTCGAATAGACGATCACGTCGTCCAGGTAAAGGAGGACCGTCTCAAAGTTTCGGTGCCCTAGACAGCATTCCATCAGCCTCTGGAAGGTCCCTGGTGCATTGCAGAGCCCAAAGGCCATACAGTTGAACTCGCTCAGTCCCATCGGGGTGGTGAAGGCGGTCTTCTCCTTGTCAGCCTCTGCCACAGGAACCTGCCAGTACCCGCTAGTAAGATCCAAAGTAGAGAAGAAATTAGATGATTTTAGGGCGGCCAAAAACTCCTCTATCTTAGGTAGCGGATACGCGTCTTTATGGGTAATACGGTTGATTTGTCTATAGTCCACGCACATTCTCATGGTACCGTCTTTCTTTTTTACCAGAACCAAGGGGGCTGCCCAGGGGCTACAGCTATCTGTAATGACCCCAGCTTCTTTCATTTCTCTTAGCATGCCCTTTGCGTTCTGATAATGTGCAGGGGGTACAGGTCTGTGCCTCTCTTTTATTGGTGGGTGGCTCCTGGTGGGGATGTGGTGTTCTATCCCCTTTACTCTGCCGAAGTCTAGCGGGTGCTTACTAAAGATTCTCTCGTACTCCTGTACCACCCGGTAGACTCCTTGTTTTTGGTGCAGGGGAGTGGAGTCAGCACCCACATGGAGTTTCTGGCACCAGTCCTCCTTTTGTTTCTGGGAGCCATTACCCTCCGCCTGAGGAGATGGAGGCAACGGTTCCACGGCCCTGATAGCTTTGTGCTCAACAGCAAACAGTTTGGCGAGTGTAGCGTACTTGGGTAAGTGTACCTCCCTCTCCCCAACGTTGAGAATGCGGACGGGCACCCTCCCATGACGGACATCAACCAGCCCCCGGGCTGTCAAAATGGTGGGCCTGCTGTCTGAGTACATGGGTTCTACCATGGCTTGGTAGTCTCTACCTCTCAACCCGATTGCAGTCCGACACCAGATCATCATTTCACTTTTGGGAGGCATGGAAATGGGGAACGGATCACTCAGTCTTACGCTACCGATCTCACCACCAGGCAGTTCTACCTGCTGCCGTCTCATCAGGGCTTTTATCTCCTTGTTGAGGACTCTCTATTGGCTGGAACTAGCATTCACCGCCACCTGTTGTAGAATTACAATTACCTCTGAAAGACAATTTTCAATCACGTTAGTACCCACAGTTATTTTGGGGTGACTTTCACGACGGTCAATATCCACAATAATCAATCCCTGCTTCGGCAGTTCAACTTTACCAATCTTAATGGTCATCTCCTTGAACCCCACCTGCGGCACGGGCAAGCCATTACTGGCGATAATGCTCAAGTCACTGTCTGGGTACCGTGTTATATAAGCATCAGTCCAATACTGCTTAAAAAGTACATAAGGGATAGTGGTTACTTGTGACCCGGTATCCAGCAAGGCGCTCATGGGGATACCGTCCAGCACCACGGGTAAAACTGGGAGCCCCCCAACGTACTTATCACGCCAATTATAAGGGCCTGGTGATCTTATGCCTGGGGGTTGGCCCTCTGCCCCAGGTTGGACCCGTTTAAATTACAGTACCTGGAAATGTGTCCGGGAATCCTCACAGCCTCAGACACCAAAGTCTGGTAGATTAGATTCTCTTTCTGCCAGGACAGGCTCTCCTCGCTTTCCGTCCCTGGCTCGTGGCTCCTCTACTGCCACAAGACCTCCTCAGCTACAGCTGAACTGGCTCTCCCTTCTCTGGGACACCTCTAAATCCAGAGACAGGTCGTCCAGAACTCTCTAACCCAGCAACCAGTTCCAGCTTTTATAGGGGCAGCCTGCTCCCCCTACTGGCCTGGGACAGGAGATACTGCATGCTAATTGTCCCTGACTAGAGAACCTCCCCCTTGCTCTCAGACACAGCTTTATTATATTTGTGGCATCCAGGCCTGGGTGACACAATCACATGTCATTATATCAGTGATGTCATCACCGGGGGGCGGGGCAGACACCTCTCACTATATACAGACTGGTTGTCGGCAGTGATAGATGATCACATGTCATTATATCAGTGATGTCATCACCAGGGGCGGGGCTGACACCTGTCACTATATACAGGCTGGTTGTCAGCAGTGATAGATGATCACATGTCATTATATCAGTGATGTCATCACCGGGGGGCGGGGCTGACACCTCTCACTATATACAGGCTGGTTGTCAGCAGTGATAGATGATCACATGTCATTATATCAGTGATGTCATCACCGGGGGGCGGGGCTGACACCTCTCACTATATACAGGCTGGTTGTCAGCAGTGATAGATGATCACATGTCATTATATCAGTGATGTCATCACCGGGGGCGGGGCTGACACCTCTCACTATATACAGGCTGGTTGTCAGCGGTGATAGATGATCACATGTCATTATATCAGTGATGTCATCACCGGGGGGCGGGGCTGACACCTCTCACTATATACAGGCTGGATGTCAGCAGTGATAGATGATCACATGTCAGTATATCAGTGATGTCATCACCGGGGAGCGGGGCTGACACCTCTCACTATATACAGGCTGGTTG
This sequence comes from Phyllobates terribilis, assembly GCF_046119375.1. NCBI lineage: Eukaryota > Metazoa > Chordata > Amphibia > Anura > Dendrobatidae > Phyllobates > Phyllobates terribilis. Next base: position 980,411,822 of record NW_027362762.1, on the reverse strand, counting down.
TCAGCAGTGATAGGTGATCACATGTCATTATATCAGTGATGTCATCACCGGGGGGCGGAGCTGACACCTCTCACTATATACAGGCTGGTTGTCAGCAGTGATAGATGATCACATGTCATTATATCAGTGATGTCATCACCGGGGGGCGGAGCTGACACCTGTCACTATATACAGGCTGGTTGTCAGCAGTGATAGATGATCACATGTCATTATATCAGTGATGTCGTCACCGGGGGGCGGGGCTGACACCTCTCACTATATACAGGCTGGTTGTGAGCAGTAATAGATGATCACATGTCATTATATCAGTGATGTCATCACCGGGGGCGGGGCTGACACCTCTCACTATATACAGGCTGGTTGTCAGCAGTGATAGATGATCACATGTTATTAAATCAGTGATGTCGTCACCGGGGGGCGGGGCTGACACCTCTCACTATATACAGGCTGGTTGTCAGCAGTGATAGGTGATCACATGTCATTATATCAGTGATGTCATCACCGGGGGGCGGAGCTGACACCTCTCACTATATACAGGCTGGTTGTCAGCAGTGATAGATGATCACATGTCATTATATCAGTGATGTCATCACCGGGGGCGGAGCTGACACCTCTCACTATATACAGGCTGGTTGTCAGCAGTAATAGATGATCACATGTCATTATATCAGTGATGTCATCACCGGGGGCGGGGCTGACACCTCTCACTATATACAGGCTGGTTGTCAGCAGTGATAGATGATCACATGTTATTAAATCAGTGATGTCGTCACCGGGGGGCGGGGCTGACACCTCTCACTATATACAGGCTGGTTGTCAGCAGTGATAGATGATCACATGTCATTATATCAGTGATGTCATCACCGGGGGGCGGAGCTGACACCTCTCACTATATACAGGCTGGTTGTCAGCAGTGATAGATGATCACATGTCATTATATCAGTGATGTCATCACCGGGGGCGGAGCTGACACCTCACTATATACAGGCTGGTTGTCAGCAGTGATAGGTGATCACATGTCATTATATCAGTGATGTCATCACCGGGGGCGGAGGTGACACCTCTCACTATATACAGGCTGGTTGTCAGCAGTGATAGGTGATCACATGTCATTATATCAGTGATGTCATCACCGGGGGCGGAGCTGACACCTCTCACTATATACAGGCTGGTTGTCAGCAGAGATAGATGATCACATGTCATTATATCAGTGATGTCATCACCGGGGGGGCGGGGCTGACACCTCTCACTATATACAGGCTGGTTGTCAGCAGTGATAGATGATCACATGTCATTATATCAGTGATGTCGTCACCGGGGGGCGGGGCTGACACCTCTCACTATATACAGGCTGGTTGTCAGCAGTGATAGATGATCACATGTCATTATATCAGTGATGTCGTCACCGGGGGCGGGGCTGACACCTCTCACTATATACAGGCTGGTTGTCAGCAGTGATAGATGATCACATGTCATTATATCAGTGATGTCATCACCGGGGGGCGGGGCTGACACCTCTCACTATATACAGGCTGGTTGTCAGCAGTGATAGATGATCACATGTCATTATATCAGTGATGTCGTCACCGGGGGCGGGGCTGACACCTCTCACTATATACAGGCTGGTTGTGAGCAGTAATAGATGATCACATGTCATTATATCAGTGATGTCATCACCGGGGGCGGGGCTGACACCTCTCACTATATACAGGCTGGTTGTCAGCAGTGATAGATGATCACATGTCATTATATCAGTGATGTCATCACCGGGAGGCGGGGCTGACACCTCTCACTATATACAGGCTGGTTGTCAGCAGTGATAGATGATCACATGTCATTATATCAGTGATGTCATCACCAGGGGCGGGGCTGACACCTCTCACTATATACAGGCTGGTTGTCAGCAGTGATAGGTGATCACATGTCATTAAATCAGTGATGTCGTCACCGGGGGCGGGGCTGACACCTCTCACTATATACAGGCTGGTTGTCAGCAGTGATAGATGATCACATGTCATTATATCAGTGATGTCATCACCGGGGGGCGGGGCTGACACCTCTCACTATATACAGGCTGGTTGTCAGCAGTGATAGATGATCACATGTCATTATATCAGTGATGTCATCACCAGGGGCGGGGCTGACACCTCTCACTATATACAGGCTGGTTGTCAGCAGTGATAGGTGATCACATGTCATTAAATCAGTGATGTCGTCACCGGGGGCGGGGCTGACACCTCTCACTATATACAGGCTGGTTGTCAGCAGTGATAGATGATCACATGTCATTATATCAGTGATGTCATCACCGGGGGCGGGGCTGACACCTCTCACTATATACAGGCTGGTTGTGAGCAGTAATAGATGATCACATGTCATTATATCAGTGATGTCATCACCAGGGGGTGGAGCTGACACCTCTCTCTATATACAGGCTGGTTGTAAGCAGTGATAGATGATCACATGTCATTATATCAGTGATGTCATCACCAGGGGTGGGGCTGACACCACTCACTATATACAGGCTGGTTGTCAGCAGTGATAGATGATCACATGTCATTATATCAGTGATGTCATCACCGGGGGGCGGGGCTGACACCTCTCACTATATACAGGCTGGTTCTCAGCAGTGATAGATGATCACATGTCATTATATCAGTGATGTCATCACCGGGGGCGGGGCTGACACATATATACAGGCTGGTTGTCAGCAGTGATAGATGATCACATGTCATTATATCAGTGATGTCATCACCAGGGGCGGGGCTGACACATATATACAGGCTGGTTGTCAGCAGTGATAGATGATCACATGTCATTATATCAGTGATGTCATCACCGGGGCGGGGCTGACAACTCTCACTATATACAGGCTGGTTGTCAGCAGTGATAGATGATCACATGTTATTATATCAGTGATGTCATCACCGGGGGCGGGGCTGACACCTCTCTCTATATACAGGCTGGTTGTCAGCAGTGATAGATGATCACATGTCATGAAATCAGTGATGTCGTCACCGGGGGGCGGGGCTGACACCTCTCACTATATACAGGCTGGTTGTGAGCAGTAATAGATGATCACATGTCATTATATCAGTGATGTCATCACCGGGGGCGGGGCTGACACCTCTCACTATATACAGGCTGGTTGTCAGCAGTGATAGATGATCACATGTCATTATATCAGTGATGTCATCACCGGGGGGGTGGAGCTGACACCTCTCTCTATATACAGGCTGGTTGTCAGCAGTGATAGATGATCACATGTCATTATATCAGTGATGTCATCACCGGGGGGCGGGGCTGACACCTCTCACTATATACAGGCTGGTTCTCAGCAGTGATAGATGAACACATGTCATTATATCAGTGATGTCATCACCGGGGGCGGGGCTGACACATATATACAGGCTGGTTGTCAGCAGTGATAGATGATCACATGTCATTATATCAGTGATGTCATCACCGGGGGGCGGGGCTGACACCTCTCACTATATACAGGCTGGTTGTCAGCAGTGATAGATGATCACATTTCATTATATCAGTGATGTCATCACCAGGGGCGGGGCTGACACCTCTCACTATATACAGGCTGGTTGTCAGCAGCGATAGATGATCACATTTCATTATATCAGTGATGTCATCACCGGGGGCGGGGCTGACACATATATACAGGCTGGTTGTCAGCAGTGATAGATGATCACATGTCATTATATCAGTGATGTCATCACCGGAGGGCGGGGCTGACACCTCTCACTATATACAGGCTGGTTGTCAGCAGTGATAGATGATCACATGTCATTATATCAGTGATGTCATCACCGGGGAGGCGGGGCTGACACCTCTCACTATATACAGGCTGGTTGTCAGCAGTGATAGATGATCACATGTTATTATATCAGTGATGTCATCACCGGGGGCGGGGCTGACACCTCTCACTATATACAGGCTGGTTGTCAGCAGTGATAGATGATCACATGTCATTATATCAGTGATGTCATCACCGGGGGGCGGGGCTGACACCTCTCACTATATACAGGCTGGTTGTCAGCAGTGATAGATGATCACATGTTATTATATCAGTGATGTCATCACCGGGGGCGGGGCTGACTCCTCTCACTATATACAGGCTGGTTGTCAGCAGTGATAGATGATCACATTTCATTATATCAGTGATGTCATCACCGGGGGCGGGGCTGACACCTCTCACTATATACAGGCTGGTTGTCAGCAGTGATAGATGATCACATGTCATTATATCAGTGATGTCATCACCGGGGGGCGGGGCTGACAACTCTCACTATATACAGGCTGGTTGTCAGCAGTGATAGATGATCACATGTCATTATGTCAGTGATGTCACCACCGGGGGCGGGGCTGACACCTCTCATTATATACAGGCTGGTTGTCAGCAGTGATAGATGATCACATGTCATTATATCAGTGATGTCATCACCGGGGAGGCGGGGCTGACACCTCTCACTATATACAGGCTGGTTGTCAGCAGTGATAGATGATCACATGTCATTATATCAGTGATGTCATCACCGGGGGCGGGGCTGACACCTCTCACTATATACAGGCTGGTTGTCAGCAGTGATAGATGATCACATGTCATTATATCAGTGATGTCATCACCAGGGGGCGGGGCTGACACCTCTCACTATATACAGGCTGGTTGTCAGCAGTGATAGATGATCACTTGTCATTATATCAGTGATGTCATCACCGGGGGGCGGGGCTGACACCTCTCACTATATACAGGCTGGTTGTCAGCAGTGATAGATGATCACATGTCATTATATCAGTGATGTCATCACCGGGGGCAGGGCTGACACCTCTCACTATTTACAGGCTGGTTGTCAGCAGTAATAGATGATCACATGTCATTATATCAGTGATGTCATCACCACTTTTTTCTTTCAGTCCTTTGGATTTGACCTGATTGCTAGAACTAACTACCACTGGCAGCTTTCCTTCCTACGTGCGGAGCGCCTCCTGCTGGAGGGGGTGGATGAGGATGGAGGATGTCGGATGAAGTGTCTGCGGGTGGTTCGGCAGCTGAAGGAAGATGTGTGGTGCCCGGGAACTCGCCCTGTTATCACCTCCCAACATCTGCAGGTGAGCTGTGTGAATGTGGGGTCCCATCTGTGAACACCCTGCAGGGTGAGGAGCCTTCGAACTCCTCAGCTCCGGGTTTTTTAGTCTGGTCTGTGTCATTATAATACCCCTGTGACTACCATTCTCTTTCTGACAGATGATCCTCCTCTGGGAGTGTGAGCGCAATCCTTCCTCGAAGGCTTGGCTGGACTTTGGTAACTGCTTTCTACGTCTTGTGCGTAGACTCTTGAAATGCTCCCGGCAGCGCTTCCTGCGCCATTACTTCGTCAGGCGTGCAAATCTTCTGAAATACGCAGACGCCAATCAGTTGGACAAGCTGGCGGACAATCTGAGCAGATTCTTGCAGTGTCCTAACCTGAACCTGTCTCCATACTGTGATGACGCCTCTGTCTGCTGAGCCCTCCCCCGAGGAGCAGTCAACTAATAGACCTGTCAGTAACAGACAGACTATCCAGGGGAATAGCTAGATACTGCTTCTTGAGTTCTCAAGGATCTGCTGTAGACACCCTTGAAATGTGAAGGAGTTGCAATGTACAAAAATCTCAATGGTCCAGACAGGGCCAACAACCAGATATGTCACTTTGTCTCCTCATAGCTCTCCTAAAGACATTCCTGTAAAGTGAAGCATGACACTGCATTGAGACTGCAGTGATCTGCACTGGTCCAAACATTAGTGGTGGCGTTAGACCTACAATAGTGGTGGTGGTACCTCTCTAGTAGCTATCAGTAGTGTTACACATACAGTAATGGTGGTGGTACCTCTCCAGTATCGGTGGCATTATACTTACAGTAGTGATGGTGCTACCTCTCCACCATCGGTGGCATCACACGTAGTCTTGGTGGTGCTACCTCACTAGTAATGGTGGCGTTACGCTCACAGTAGTGGTGATGCCACCTCTCTAGTATCTGTGGTGCTACCTCTTTAGTATCAGTGGTGTCACAATTACAGACTTGGTGGAGCTACCTCTCTAGGATTGGTGGTGTTACGCCTACTGTAGTGGTGGTGCCGCCACCTCTCTAGTATCAGTGTCCCACCTACAGTACTTTTTGAGCAACCTGTCCAGTATGGGTGTTGTCACACTTACAGTAGTTTTGGAGCTGCTTCTCTAGTATCAGTGTCATCACACCTAAAGTAGTTTTGGAGCTACCTCTCTAGTATCAGTGTCATCACACCTAAAGTAGTTTTGGAGCTACCTCTCTAGTATCGTTGGTGTCACAGCTACAGTAGTAGTGGTGCTACCTCTCTAGTATTGGTGACATTGTCACACCTGCAGTAGTTTTGGAGCTCCATTTCTTGTGATGCCTCCAATGTATTGGACATTACAGTGCATGTAGGTGATGGATCACTCATCGTTCCCGTACACTTGTGGTGATCTTCAGTATTGTTTGCAGCTGCTTCTGCACTTGGTGTAACCCAGTTTGTTTCACGGAGACCAGGATCCTTCCAGGTAAACAGAAAAGTCGTAGTTGTGACAGTGGATGCAACTATAGCATTCACTTACTGCTGCAATCACAATTACCCCCTCACCCTTTTTTAAACTTCGACTTATTTGTAAAATGTATAATCTTTCTGTTGTTTGCAATAAACCAATGAAAAAAGAACATGTAAATATCTGATCAATCTATAACAAGGGGATTCTCCAAATTCACCACAAAATGACAATTTCTGATTCCTGCAGTCTCAGGATTATTCATCATCTTTAGTACTCGGAGCCCCCCTGGCTGTAGTTACCTCCTGCAGATGTAATATCCAGCCATACACCAGTTTCTGACAGCGTTCATGAGGAATCTTAGCCTACTCCTAATAGGCAGGTTGTAACTGCCTTTATCACATCCCATCAAAGATTTTCTATGCAGATCAAGTCAGTGATTGTGTCCACCACTCCAGGATCTTCTAGGACTTCTACTGATAACAAACCCTGGTGGATGGAGAGGTGCTGGGATCATTGTCTTCTTGCAAGGTCAAATGACGCCTGAGCTTCAGCTTCTCACAGATGGCAGGACGTATTCTCCTAGGATTTCCAAATTGAATTCATTGATTGATTTCCTTGATTGAATTCATCTTGTCCTCCATACCCTGCAAGTATCCAGCCTCAGAGCATTACTGAATGCATCTCCAAGCCCCCGCCGTGCTTCACTGTAGACATCACTAATGACCCTGCCATGCTTCACTGAAGACATCACCGAGATCCACCGTGCTTCACTGTAGACATAATGAGGTCCAGCAATGCTTTACTATAGACATTGCCGAGCCCCCTCCGTGCTTCACTGTAGACATCACTGAGCCCCCGCCATGTTTCACTGTAGATATCACCGAGCCCCATCATGCTCCACTGTAGACATCACTGAGCCCCCGCCATTCTTCAATGTAGACATCACCCCACTCCTTCCGTGCTTCACTGTAGACATCGAGGAGCTCCCGTCATGCTTCATTGTTCACAATGCCAAGCCCCCTCTGTGCTTCACTGTAAACATCACCGAACCTCCGTAATGCTTCACTGTACGCATCACTGAGCCCCTGCCTTGCTCACTGTAGACATCATCGATGTCACGCCAGGTGTGGGAAAGACTTAGTGCAACACAGTGAGAAGAGGAAAAGGGAGCCCAGACTCTAGGAAAAGGGGGAGGGGAGACCTCCTAGTCTGGTCTAGTGTCACCCTGTCTCAACTACCATCCCTATATTGCCTCTTCAGAAATTTCCGCACGCGTGCCTCGCCCTGTCTTTCCCTGGCATACGGCTAAGGCTAGGGATGGGAGGAGATGAGCACTAGTTGATTTCCACTAAACTCTATAGACAACAAGGGTAAACAAGCAGGGGGAGATTGCTTAACTTCAGACGTCTCCAGATAAATGCGAACTCGGCCTCAAGCTCCAGAGAAGATGAAGTACTGCTCTTGCTAAACCTTCACAAGTAGAAATGAATATAACCGGCACCTCCCTCTCAGACACACCAGGTATATATACACCCAGGCAGAGAGCTAATTAGCCAGAGGGAGGTAGCTGCTGGGTTCTAAAGACAGCCTCTTATCTAAGAAGATGTCTGTAATTCAAAACGCAGAGATCTCCTGCAGTCAACTCACAGTTTACTAATTCTCCTACCCATGAAGACGGGAATACTCTGGACCTGGTCTTCTCACGTCTCTGCATGACTTTACTAACTCCCCTCTCCCGCTCTCGGACCACAACCTTCTTTCCTTCTCTGTCAAGAACTGTCTCCTCACCCGGGACACCTCCACTTACCACACTTATAGGAATACACGTACCATTAATACCATTAATACCCAGCAGCTTATGGACAATCTCCACACATCTTTAGCCCCCATCTCCTCCTTCTCCTGTTCAGACTTAGCATTGTCACACTACAATAATACACTGAAGAGCGCCCTAGACGAAGCAGCTCCTTCTACAGGCAGAAAGACCCGACACAGACAACGGCAGCCCTGGCACATGATGTAAACACGTTTTCTTCAACGTTGCTCAAGGTGTGCCAAGCGTCAGTGGAGAAAAATCTCTTTTAGCAGAGGACTTCATCCACTATAAATTCATGCTCAAAACCTATAACTCTGCCCTTCACCTGGCCAAACAATCCTACTTCCCCACCCTCATCACTTCAATGTCCAACAATCCAAAACGACTTTTTGAAACCTTAAACTCTCTCCTGAGCCCTAAAGCACAGACCCCCATCACCAACCTCAGCGGTGAGGATCTGGCCACTTATTTCCTAGAAAAAATCAACCACATCCATCAGGACATCTCAGCCCGATCTCCTCTGTGCCTGGATCCCCGTCCCTGCCGCACTTCAAGCTCACTTGACATCTTTGAGCCTGTTACAGAAGAAGTTACCCAGCTCCTCGCTTCTTCTCGCCCTACAACCTGCAACAGTGACCCCATTCCCTCACATCTCCTGCAGTCCCTCTCACCGGTGGTCACCACTCACCTGACTAAAATATTTAACCTCTCTCTTTCTTCAGGTATCTTTCCCTCATTTAAACATGCCATTATAACCCCTTTACTTAAGATGCAATCCCTGGCCCAGAACTGCGCTGCTAACTACAGACCTGTCAATAACCTTCCTTTCATCTCTAAACTCCTGGAATGCTTGGTCCACTCCTGTCTAATCCGCTATCTCTCAGATAACTCTCTCCTCGACCCTCTGCTTTTTACACTCCACTGAAACTGCCCTCACTAAAGTCTCTAATGATCTACTAACAGCTAAACCCAAAGGTCACTACTCCCTGCTGATCTCCTGGATCTCTCTGCAGCATTCGACATTGTGGATCACCAGCTCCTGCTCACTATGCTCCACTCTATAGGCCTCAAGGACACTGTTCTCTCCTGGTTCTCCTCCTACCTCTCTGACCGCTCCTTCTCTGTGTCTTTTGCCAGCTCCTCTTCCCCTCCTCGTCCCCTTACTATCGGGGTCCGTAGGGCTCAGTCCTAGGCCCCCTCCTCTTCTCTCTATACACTGCCCCTATTGGACAAACAATCAGCAGATGTGGGTTCCAGTATCATCTCTATGCTGACAACACCCAATTATATGTGGCGCCCCTGAAGGTTCAGTCGCCACAGAGGTACTGCACCTCACCCAGAGGTGTGGTGTCTCCTTCTCTCAGGTAAGGAGGGAGTGCTGCCCGGGACCCCAACACCCGCATTCAACACTACACTACTCCAGTCCGGCTGGAAGGGCAAGATGCACTGTGTCTCCTGCTGAGCCCTGTCCCTGGCTGGAGTGGGGGGAACTAAAGAGAGGGGGAACCAGTAGTGGGTGTGGGTGGAGGATATGGAGGGTGGAGTCAGGCAGTCGGTCAGAGCAGTCAGTGAGTAGTAAGGAGAGGAGAGGAGCAGAGTCTCTTCAGGAGCTCTGCTCCATAAGTGGGGCCTAGTGATAGAGGCCCAGGAGGGGAGCAGAGGAGAAAGGCTCCGTTTTACAGAAGGGATCCCAGGGGGTACGGCGAGTGCAGGACGGCACCTGGACCCCACTACTAGGTACCAGTAAGTGGGACTGAACATTGTAAATAAGTTACCCATAAGGGTACAAACAGAAAATTTGTTTTTGTGTGCATTTGGTTACCCGTCAGGGTATATAGACTGCAGGCTGAGGACTGTGAGCAGCCGAGAACTGACCTTGTATATAGTTGCACTTATTAAAGTGCCCTCTATTGGTTTTATACTTGCAACCAAGAGACCTCAGAACAAAAACTCGTTTGGCGTGGCCGAAGATGTGGTCCAGCACCAGGATCACTTAAGCCCTGCAGCCACGCCCAGGGCCTACGTTGAGGGTTTTCGGATGGGTCCCTCATGCTGCTTGATTTGCACCTTTACCAGTGATGTGAACACCCTGTTTGGGATCTTACTGCAAGATGCTTGAGAAAATGTATATATGCAAGTGAAAAGTTTTATACTGTTTGTAATAATGTTAACCTGTAACGTTCAAGTAATGTGCCTCTCATATAGGGAAGAAAAAGTTTAATAATCTTCTAAGTGATGCATCTAAAAATTTTTGAATGTCTAAAATACCATGTTTTTGCTCAGTTCCAGCCCGCGGACGTGCTGTGTTTTACCAGGGGGGAGTGTGGCGCCCCTGAGGGTTCAGTCGCCACAGAGGTACTGCATCTCACCCAGAGGTGTGGTGTCTCCTTCTCTCAGGTAAGGAGGGAGTGCTGCCTGGAACCCCAACACCCACATTCAACACTACACTGCTCCAGGCAGGCTGGAAGGCTAAGATGGACTGTGTCTCCTGCTGAGCCCTGTCCCTGGCTGGAGTGGGGGAACCAAAGAGAGGGGGAACCAGTAGTGGGTGTGGGTGGAGGATATGGAGGGTGGAGTCAGGCAGTCGGTCAGAGCAGTCAGTGAGTAGTAAGGAGAGGAGAGGAGCAAAGTCTCTTCAGGAGCTCTGCTCCATAAGTGGGGCCTAGTGATAGAGGCCCAGGAGGGGGACAGAGGAGAAAGGCTCCGTTTTACAGAAGGGATCCCAGGGGGTACGGTGAGTGCAGGACGGCACCCGTACGCCCAGAATCTGCCAGGTGTCAGAGGGATCAGGCCACAAGAAGGGACCGGTCCCTGGCCCAGCCGTGTTACTCCAGGTCTCGGCTGGAAAAACCGGAGGCTTCTGCACTTCCATGGTGCAGTTGCCACAGTCTCACCCTAGTCACCGTGAAGGTCAAGTAGGTCCGGGAACTTCAGGTTGCCCAGAGGTACTTCAGAGCACCCGATCGGGACTGAGTGTGGGGAAGCGCAGGGCAGGAGGGAGAAGACCCGGCACGAGAAGTCAGTCTAGTAAGGAACATAAAGAACGTGGGGTTCCGTCAAGCACTCCTGATATATCTGAGAAAGTGCTGAACCCCTGTTCTGGTAGACGCAGTGCGACGCGGAGGCGGACACCCGTACAGTGCACCTGAGAACAAGAACTGTGAGTAAAACTCGGATGACTGCACTGCACTGCCTCCGTCCGTTATTTCAGCTGCGCCATCCCGACTGCACTACAAGCCCCAGCATCACCACCCACCATCAAACTCTACACTGCCCTGAGGCCTGCTCCACCTGTGGAGAGCTGCTCCATCCTAGCTGCCCTATCAACTGCCTCAGAGGTCTGCAGCAGCGCTGGTACAAATTACCAGAAACCACAGGTGGCGTCACGATCAAACTACAAATCCCATATAAACTATCCCCTTTTTGTTGACCGCCCTGGGCCACGGACCGGGCCAGCCACTGTGACATATTCCCCCCCCCCAGCATCCATAGGCCCGGACACCGAGTATCCCACTGCCCTGGGGGCGCATCATATACACCTCTTCACCTGACATCACGCTCACTCTAATACAAAATACCAAGGATTGTCTGTCCGCTGTCTCTAACATCATGTCCTCCCTCTATCTTAAACTGAATCTCTCCAAAACTGAACTTCTTGTGTTTCCCCCCTCTACTAACCCAACTCTACCTAACATCGAAATTACCTTGGAGGGTTCAACCATAACTCCCAGCAGCACGCCCGCTGCCTTGGGGTCATATTCGACACTAACCTTTCCTTTACCCCCCATATCTGATCACTCACTCGCTCTTGTCATCTGCATCTTATAAACATCTCCAGAATCCGATCTTTTCTCACTTTTGAAACTGCAGAAACTCTTCCTATCGCTCTTATTCACTCTCGTCTGGACTACTGCAACTCTCTTCTGATCGGTCTCCCTCTTACCAAACTTTCTCCTCTCCAATCCACCCTGAATGTGGCAGCCAGGTTTGTATTTCTGTCCAGCCGCTTCACCGATGCCTCCATCTTGTGCCAGTCATTACACTGGTTGCCCATTCCCTACAGGGTCCAATATAAATGCATCGCTCTCCACAGTTCTGCACCACCTTATATTTCCACCCTCATCTCTGTCTATCACCCTACACGTGCCCTCCATTCTACAAATGACCTAAGACTAACATCCCACATAATCCGAACTCGCACCTCCGTCTCCAAGACTTCTCTCGTGCTGCACCAGTTCTCTGGAATGCTCTACCCCAGACTATCCGAATGATGCCTAGCCCCCACGTCTTCAAGAGAGATTTAAAAACCCATCTGGAGGAAAGGAGGTTCCTGCACCAGCATAGAAGGGGATTCTTTACGGTCAGAGCCGTGAGACTCTGGAACTCTCTGGGAGAGGAAGTGGTGATGTCCAACTCACTTAATGAGTTCAAGAGAGGCCTGGACGCCTTTCTTGAGAACAATAAAATTACATTTTATGCTTAGTGATAGTTAATTAATCCAGGGATTTAATCTGACTGCCAGATTGGTGTCGGGAAGTGAATTTTTCCTCAGTGATGTAAATTGGCCTATACCGCATGTTTTTTTTTTGCCTTCCCCTGGATCAACGCTGCGGAATAGCTGCAGTGCACAAGAAATAGGCTGAACTGGATGGACGCTTGTCTTTTTTCGGCCTTATAAACTATGTAACTATGTAACTATATCTTTAAAGAAGCCAACCACTTCAACTACTCAGTAACCTAACTCTCCTCTGTTCCCTCCTTCTAAATATTATTCAGAATCTGCTCCCTACTATTCATCTGTCTCCACACCCTCCATGCACAAGATAACTGCACTCGATAATTGAGTATTGCAGTTAAACATACAGGCTGATGACCGGATCATGCAGCTTTATATGAAAATCCCTATTTATTATAATTGCCAGTCCTGAAGTAGCAAGCACTTCTCACCTATTGCCCCCCCCATTTCCTTGTAGATTGTAAGCAGCGAGCAGCCGGACCCTCGCTCCTAATGTAACTGTTTAAACTGTCTTACCTTGTATTGAATTTATTGTCTGTACATGTCCCTGCTTAATTGTAAAGCGCTGTGGAATATGTTGGTGTGGCGCCCCTGAGGGTTCGGTCGCCACAGGGGTACTGCATCTCTTTAATGAGGTGTGGTATCTCTCCTTCGAGGTAAGGATGGTGCAACTGTCAGGACCTCACCTCAGCATCCAACACTACACCTCTCTCACCTGAGGGGGGCTTATATGCACCAGGGTGCTGCCCCATCCGGGATAAGTGGAGATGGGGGAAATAAAGTTAGGGGGAACCTAGTAGTGGGTGAGGGTGGAGGAAACACATTTAGGTTACACAACAAAATTCATACTTAATAAACAGCCATCTTGGGCTCATGGTCTTTGATTGTGTTCTTCATCACTGAACGTGGCTTTCTGTGTGAACCTGCAGTTGATGGGGACACAGTCCTCGCGCTCTGACCTTGAGGCGAGGAGCGGGCAAGAGTTAAAGGCTGTTTCTACCCGGTCAAGGTCCCTACCCAAGAAGGCGTGGAGGGGAGCTTAGGAGTAAAAGCTCCGCAGGCAAAAGGATCCTAGGGGGATACGCCACCAGTCCTCGCTATTCTGGCCTAGTCAGAGGGATTCCTGCTGCAAGAGGGGTAGCGGCCCCCGATATCTGACTTTGTTACTCTATGTCTCAGTCGGAGAAGCCCGGAGGCTCAGTGGATCCCACCGGGTAACGGAGTGGAGTCGCCACCCGTACCCTTGTTCTATGCATAGTCCAGAGGGAGACCCGGCCTTAGTACACGCACCACATTTGGACAGGAGAAGACCTAGTGGGAAAGTCTAGGAACACTCTGGTGCGGGGTCCTGACCAAGGCACCTGAACTACCCGGAGGTTGTCGGACCCGCGGTCCTGGTGGCCGCAGCGCGCCGAGAGGAGCAGGGAGAAGCCTTGCAGCTGCGCATACTACCGTGAGTAAGGCTTGGAAGACTACCCCTATGGCTTCGGTTTTTTATTGCAACGCGGCACCACACTACACCGTACCACATCTTCCACTATGACTCCCATCCTCCTGTTCTCTCTACCCTGAGGCCCTGCTCCGCCTGTGGGGAGTAGTATCATCTCCGGCTGCTGCTACATCCTGCCTCAGAGGACTGAACGCAGCGCTGGTGGGGGAATCACCAGACACCACCGGTGGTGTAGTCAATATAACCACTCGATTAAAACACCAACTCTGAAAGCCCATTACACCCTTTTAATGTGACGGCCCTGGGCATGGAACGGGTCCAGGCCATGGCTACAACCCACCAAACATCTGATCCGGCTCCGAGTAACCCCACTTCCCAAGGTGAGGGCTGTGAGCGTCACATTGGCGCTATGTAAATAAAAATTATTATTATTGCAGGATGACTGTCTGTCACATCTGACATAACCATGACAATCGAGCCCCCACCCTGCTTTCCTGTAGACCTCACTAAGCCTCTGTTGTTCTTCACTGTAGCCATCACTGAGCTCCCGCCACGCTTCACTGTAAAGATCGCCAAGCCTCCATAATGCTTCACTGTAGACATGACTGGGCCCCGTAGGTAGTGCTTCAATGTGGGCATCACTGAACCCCCACCATGCTCTACTGTAGTCATCACCCTGCCCCTACCACACTTCACTGTGGACAACACAGAGCCCCTGCCAGCTTTCACTATAGACATCACCGAGCCCCTGCCGTGCTTCACTGTAGACATCACCGAGACCTCTCTGTGGTTCACTGTAGACATCACTGAGCCACCACCGTGCTTCACTGTAGGTAGGCTGTTGCTTACAACAGATGCTTCTTTCTTCCTCCTCTAGGCCCTGCTGATCCATAGGCCATAAAAGTCTCAGTAACTTCTATGATTAGTTATGTGGTTTTAGCCCACTGGAAGCAAGTCTTATTGTGTTTTGGGTCAGTAGAGGTGATGTATTTGAGCTCAGACACAGAGACCTTCAGCGTTTAGTTTGCATTGTACTGTGCAAACTGAATCCTCAGTGCTGGCTGCCACCAGATCTCACTATAGGTGTCCTGCCATCACTTGAGGGCTTTTGAACATGGACCTCCTCAGAAACCTGGTAGCAGCTGTAAGGGACGAACTGGCCATTGGGCAAATCTCTCAAATGCCAAATGGGTCATTCTGGCCGTGGGCTGCATCGATTGAGACACTGGTAACTGTATCGGCTTCCTCAGAACCTTAACAGCTATTCCAGAGCTCGAAGCCACTATGCTCCAGAAAGATGCATGCTACTTTAGACCTGCAGCCTGCTGGATGACGGCGCCACACAGGGGATGCCGTT
The DNA here is from genome assembly GCF_046119375.1 of Phyllobates terribilis. Classification (NCBI taxonomy): domain Eukaryota; kingdom Metazoa; phylum Chordata; class Amphibia; order Anura; family Dendrobatidae; genus Phyllobates; species Phyllobates terribilis. Next base: position 980,396,129 of record NW_027362762.1, on the reverse strand, counting down.
CAGCACAATAACGTCACTGCATCCTGCTGCTCAAGTTCACTGTGAGGCAGGGTTGAAGAATAAACAGTGGCAGCGGTGGATGGGGAGCCTGGATATGATGAATATAAATTAGTTGTTTTTTTTCTTTTTTTGTGGGCTGTGGGGATACCATCATATTGGGGGATTCCCTGTTAAGAGGAACAGAGGCCGCTATCTGCAGACCAGACATAACCTCAAGAGAAATGTGCTGTCTTCCAGGAGCAAAAATTAAAGATGTGTCTGACAGGATATCAAGACTCTTCAGACCTACAGATCACTACCCATTCCTGCTAATCCATGTAGGGACAAATGACACCGCAAGAAAGGACCTGGAAACCATCTGCAGTGACTTTGAAGACTTAGGCAAGAAAGTGAAAGAATTGGGAGCGCAGGTGGTCTTCTCATCCATCCTCCCAGTGGATGGCCATGGAACAATGAGGTGGAATAAGATTCTACAGGTGAACAACTGGCTACGTCGATGGTGCCGTCAACAAGGATTTGGATTTCTGGATCACGGAATGAATTACCTATACGATGGACTACTTGCTAGAGATGGGGTGCACCTTACGAAGACTGGAAAACATGTATTTGGAAGTCGCCTTGCTACACTCATCAGGAGAGCTTTATACCAGAACAATGTGGGAAGGGAAGCAAAAGGCCAGAAAAAGCCATACAGCTGACAAATACTATTGAGATCTCTGCTACTGGAAGTGGAAAGGAAGAACAAAGACAAAACAATTTAAATAATAAAAATATGGGAGGAAGAGAAACCAATCACAAACTAAAATGTTTTTATACAAATGCACAAAGCATGGGCAACAAACAAGGAGAATTGGAACTACTAATGCAGGAAAAGGAATATGATGTCATTGGAATCACTGAAACTTGGTGGGACGATACACATGATTGGAATAAAAGGCTAAAAGGATACAACTTATCTGCAAGAAACAGACTTGATAAACGAGGAGGAGGTGTCGCATTGTATGTTAGAAAAGCGTATATCTGCACAGAGATTGAAGCTTCAGAGACTGGGAGTTCTGTGGGAACTGTCTGGGTAAGAATACAAGGAGAGAACAACGGAAAGGACACCATTGTAGGCATTTACTACAGGCCACCTGGGCAAGCTGAAGATATGGATGAACGCTTTATGTATCAAATGACCAAGTTTTCCAAAAAATATGACGTAGTGGCCATGGGAGATTTCAACTATCCAGACATTTGTTGGGAATCTCTCTCAAGTAAAACTAACAGGTCAAGCAAATTCTTATCCTCTCTTGCTGACAACTTTATCTTCCGAAAGGTAGGGGAGAAAACAAGGGGATCTGCTACTTTGGATCTAATCCTTATAAACAGGGAGGAAATGGTTGAGGAGGTAAAGGTGGCTGGGACCCTAGGAGGCAGCGATCATGCTATTATAGAATTTTGGATAACTAGAGGAGGAAGACATGTGAAGACTCAGACTTCAAGGTTAGATTTTAGAAAGGCAGATTTTAAGAGATTCAGAAAGAGAATAGGAGGGATCCAATGGCTGGATGTCCTTAAGGACAAAAATGTCCAGGAAGGATGGGAAATTTTTAAAAATGAGATTCTCAAAGCACAATCGTTAACAATCCCGAAAAGTAGGAAGAATGGGAAGCCTTTAAGGAAATCAGGATGGATGAACACAGAACTTAAACACATGCTAAAAAGAAAGAAAGAAATGTTTATTAATTGGAAAGAGGGAGGCATATCTAAAGAAGATTATAATGCAGTCTGCAGATCCTGCAGGGCAAATATCAGGTTAGCTAAAGCTGACAATGAATTAAGGCTTGCAAGAGATGTCAAAAGCAATAAAAAAGGATTTTGGGGGTATGTCAAAAGTAAAAGAAAAGTCAAAGATGCTATAGGATTTTTACAGGATGAAAATGGAGAAATGGTAAGAGAGGATGTTGAGAAGGCCAAACTTTTTAATTCCTATTTTGCATCTGTTTTCTCTCAGAAAGAAAATGTAACATCAACTGATCTTCACTGTCCTTTTAAAGGAATAGAAGAATCCAAGTTATCTGTAAACAGAAAGATTGTGAGGGAATATTTAGCTAACATAAATGAGTTCAAGTCTCCAGGTCCAGATGAATTACACCCCAGAGTACTGAAGGAGATCGTAGAAGAAATTTTAGAACCACTCTCCATAATCTTTGAAAATTCTTGGAGAACAGGAGAAGTCCCAGAAGACTGGAGAAGAGCAAATGTTGTTCCTATCTTCAAAAAGGGGAAGAAGGTGGACCCAGGGAACTATAGGCCGGTGAGTCTGACTTCTATACCAGGAAAGATCTTTGAACAAATTATTAAACAACATGTATGTAAGTACCTGGATAAGAATGAAGTGATTAACCAGAGTCAGCATGGGTTTGTAACTAACAAGTCATGTCAGACTAACTTAATTTCCTTCTATGACAGAATCACTGACTGGGTGGATCAGGGAAATGCTGTAGATATAGTATATCTTGACTTCAGCAAAGCATTTGACAAAGTATCTCACACCATCCTTATTGAAAAAATGACCAAGTATGCAATGGACCAGGCAACTGTTAGGTGGATTCATAACTGGCTTAGTGATCGGACTCAAAGAGTGGTCGTAAATGGCTTCACATCCAGCTGGATGAATGTCTCAAGTGGGGTACCACAGGGCTCCGTCCTGGGACCTGTATTGTTCAACATCTTTATCAATGATTTAGATGAAGGAATTGAGGGTATACTGATTAAATTTGCTGATGACACAAAGCTAGGAGGGATAGCTAATACTAGAGAAGAGAGAGAGAGGATTCAAAAAGACCTAAATAAACTGGAGCAGTGGGCAGCAACCAACAGAATGGTTTTTAACAGGGAAAAATGCAAAGTACTATATCTGGGCAATAAAATGAAAAAAGCATATACAGAATGGGAGGAATAGAGCTAAGCAACAGCACATGTGAAAAAGACTTAGGTATACTAATAGATCATAGACTGAACATGAGTCAACAGTGTGATGCAGCAGCAAAAAAGGCAAATACAATTCTGGGATGTATTAATAGAAGCATACAGTCTATATCATGTGAAGTCATTATCGGTCTTTACTCCTCTTTGGTCAGACCTCATCTGGAATACTGTGTACAGTTTTGGGCACCACATTTTAAAAAAGACATAGACAAACTGGAGCAAGTTCAGAGAAGAGCGACCAGAATGGTGACTGGTCTGCAAACCATGTCCTATGAGGAACGGTTGCAGGATTTGGGAATGTTTAGCTTGCAAAAAAGAAGACTGAGAGGAGACTTAATAGCTGTCTACAAATATGTCAAGGGCTGTCACATTGTAGAAGGATCATCCTTATTCTCATTTGCACAAGGAAAGACTAGAAGCAATGGGATGAAACTAAATGGGAGGAGACACAGATTAGATATTAGAAAAAACTTTTTGACAGTTAGGGTGATTAATGAGTGGAACAGGCTGCCACGAGAGGTGGTGAGTTCCCCTTCAATGGACGTCTTCAAACAGAGGCTGGACAGACATCTGTCTGAGATGATTTAGTGAATCCTGCTTTGAGCAGGGGGTTGGACCAGATGACCCAGGAGGTCCCTTCCAACTCTACCATTCTATGATTCTATGATATTGTATTGTGGGGCAATCATAGTATATGTGGAGCAGTGGGTGGCGACCATCATACTGCGTGGGGGTTCTGTAGGGGGATTATCATGCCTTAGGGGCAGTGGTGAACATCATACTGTAATGGGGGCAGTGGTGACCATCATACTGTAATGGGGGCAGGGGGGACACTTATATTGTGTGGGGGGCAGTGGTGCCCACCTTACTGGGTGGGGTTTGTGGGGCCATCATGCTGTGTAGGTGGAGGGATATAAGAATATTCTGTATGGGGGCTATGTGTGTCTATGTGCCATATATATACTGTATACTGTGCCTTTGTGCCATGATAGGACTCTTGCTATGGGGACCCATGATCTCTATGTACTCCCCTGCTCAGGGGCATTATTACATGAGGCACTGAAGGTCTATAGTGGGTATGCCTCTGCTGAGGGTCATTATTATAAAGGAGGTACATTGGAGGATATGGTATTACTATAGTGTAGGCACAGGTGACATTGTAATAATAATGATAATAATAATGACCCTGCTCCTCCTTATGATAAGATAAGAAAGCACAATGAGTGTTGTATTATCATAGGGCAATGCAGAGTCATTATTATTATTATCATCATTTTTACAAGGGCTGTCAAGTGAACAACCAGGGGATCTTGTGGGTATTCCCCCACGTACACCAATTTGCCATGAACCAGCACTCCGCTGCCTCCAATCTTCAGGACAATTACACAATTGATTGGCGAGTGATTGGCGAGGAAGCGACTGCTTTCACTACTAGACCAGTTATTGGGGAACTCACAATGAACGTATATTATATAGAAATCCAATTCCAATGCATTGATTATATACAGTATATATATACTCCAGTACAGTCACTGCCAAGCTCCGCAATAACCCAAGAAAACTATCTGCCACTATCCATCGTTCATACAGGCCAATTGGACACCCCTTTCTGGTAACATGGGGCCTCGCAAGACTTCAGGGGTGCGGTATATAGAGTAAGAGGTAGAAAGCTATTAAATTTTAGATATTTAATCTGAAAAGTAGGCATCGTTTATAAAAATATACAAGAGATGTTAAAAAAGGGTACACAATACAGTATATACAATTACATAAAATAAAAAGGGATAACAAAAGAAAATTACTAAACCTGGGGTCGCAGGAATGGCGCAGATCCTTATGGAGCGAAGCTCTCCTTTTAGGAAATTGGAACAATCCTACAGTGAGCTGTGTCTTCTAGAATTTAACAATGATTATAATATATAATATAATATATATAGTGATGGGCGAGCACTAAAATGCTCGGGTGCTCGATGCTTGGGTCGAGTAAATTGGAATCCTCGAGTGCTCGACCCAAGTAACGAGCCCAATGTAAGTCTATGGGAAACTCGAGCATTTTTCACGTGGCTCCCCCCGGCGGTCTGCAGAGGGCCTAAAAATTGCCCAAATCGAGGGGAACAGTGCTCAAATGACCTGAAAAATGCATGGGGAAGACCCCTGGAAGCATTTCTGACTCCCAGGTCACTGCTGTCAACAATGTTGTCAGAAGTATTACGCCACTTTGACGGACTCACAATAAAATATAGAAAAACGAAACCAAAATGGATTTTCCTGGGAAATATGTTAAGGAACATCCTTTCCAGGGTAATGACTTGTATATAAGGCAAAATAAAAATACAAAAACAAAAATGCTCCTCCACACCTTGGGCTATGTTCACACATAGCATTTTTGATGTGTTTTTGCACTTTTGCATTGCTTTCAATGTACTCACTGGGAAAAGTCATTTTAACATTTTACAACCTTATCTGGCCATGTGGTGTGTGAGACATCATCAGACCCATCCTGTTTCATTTATGATGAAGGGACTCTGAAAGTCACAAAGCCTATTTTTATAGGGCCATCAGGCGGCCCTTACTATTCTTAAAGGGACAGCTGTCGGCCCTCGCTATTGTTAAAGAGCCATCAGCCACCTATGTGGGTGTCCTATACTGTTATTGCGTTTGCAGTGACTGCAAGGGCTGCCAAAAATTTGGAGGCAATCCAATGCCTCTTGGAAGAGACGTAGAGGTCGGAGAGCCTCCTAAAAACAATGTTCCCATTATTAGGAAGTGGGTCACCCATAGTGTTTGCCTATGCAGTGAATGCAAAAGCTTCCAAAATTTTGGAGGCACTCCAATGCCCCTTGGAAGAGATGTAGTGGTTGAAGAGCCTCCTAAAAACAATGTTCCTATTATTATGAAGTGGGTCTCCTATGGTGTTTGCCTATGCATTGAATCCAAAAGCTGCCAAAAATTTGGAGGAACTCCAATGCCCCTTGCAAGACACGTAAAGGAGGTGATATGGTAGATATGGTGGTGAATGATATGGTGATGGAGGATGAGGAGAAGGAGGAGAACAAGAGCAAATAGACAAAATCAGAAAGCTTATACCCATGTCTGGGTGTGAAGACAGAGGTGCCTGGGAATAGAATTAGACCTCCCAAAAAAAAGACACTGTATTAGAGTTTAGGTTACGCTGCGGTCATTCGGTGGTGTTGAAAAGTCTGGCCCAATTCAGCCCTTGTTCATTTTTATAAGAGTCAGCCTCTCAGCATTTTCAGTTGACAGGCGGATGCGCCTATCGGTTATAATTCCACTGGCAGCTGGCACTAAAAAACCGCTCTGATAAAACGCGGCAGGGCTGGCCAGGACCTCCAAGGCGTAGAGAGCCAGTTCATTCCACGTGTCCAGCTTGGATACCCAATAATTATAAGGCACAGAGGAATCACGGAGGACGTTAGTACGGTCGGCAAGGTACTCCTTCACCAACTTCCCAAACTTTGCACTCCTTGTGAGAGTCCCCCGCAACTCAAGGCCTGTAAGATGGGAGGGGCTGAGAAAACTGCCCCAGAACTTTGACAGTGTTCCCCTGCCTCTGCTGGATTGAAGTTGTGTCTCTCTCGCCTGTACTCCTTGGTTGTCCAATGAACTGTGACCTCTGCCACCAGCGTTTTCAGATGGGAATTTTTTTAATAATTCCGCAAAAAGGGCCGTCTGGTACTGCCCCATTTCTGTTGACCTGTCCGCCTCGGAAATAAGAGATAGAAAGTTCTCCTTGTAGCGTGGGTCTAGAAGTGTCACCAACCAGTAATGACTGTCACCCAAAATTTGAATAAAGTGAGGGTCATGGGAAAGGCAGCGTAGCATAAACTCAGCCATGCATGACAGACTGCTAACAGGCAAGATTTCCGTGTCCTCACCAAGAGGACGACTGATCATGCTCTCCTCCTCCTCTCTGTCCTCTGGCCATCCACGCTGAACAGACAGTATGACAGTTGTGCAGGTAGTACTGTCTACAGCGCATGAAACCAGCTCCTCCTCCTTCGTTTCCTCATTGTCACCCAATCCACATTGGGATGAGATGAGGCTGGGCTGTGTGGAATCACCCTGTATGGTTTCTTGCTCCATCTAATCGTGCTCCACCTGCAATGCATCCCACAGGACAATGACCCCAAACACACCGCCAGGCTGTGTAAGGGCTATTTGACCAAGAAGGAGAGTGATGGGGTGCTACGCCAGATGACCTGGCCTCCACAGTCACCAAACCTGAACCCAATCGAGATGGTTTGGGGTGAGCTGGACCGCAGAGTGAAGGCAAAAGGGCCAACAAGTGCTAAGCATCTCTGGGAACTCCTTCAAGATTGGTGGAAGACCATTTCCGGTGACTACCTCTTGAAGCTCATCAAGAGAATGCCAAGAGTGTGCAAAGCAGTCATCAAAGCAAAAGGTGGCTACTTTGAAGAACCTAGAATATAAGACATATTTTCAGTTGTTTCACACTTTTTTGTTAAGTATATAATTCCACATGTGGTAATTCATAGTTTTGATGCCTTCAGTGTGAATGTACAATTCTCATAGTCATGAAAATACAGAAAAATCTTTAAATGAGAAGGTGTGTCCAAACTTTTGGTCTGTACTGTATGTGTATATGACGCGCCCCCTGGGCTGTGGGGTACTCTGTGCCGGGCCGGTCGTTACTAGGGGAGATGTCACAGTGGCTGTGACCCGGTCCGTGACCCAGGGCGGTCAATCAAAAAGGGAATATTTACAGGGGAATTAAAGTTCTTACATATACAGTCATGGCCAAAAGTTTTGAGAATGACACCAAAATTATATTTTCACAAGATCAGCTGGCCTCTGGATTTTATTAGTGTTTGTCTGATGTTTATATCACATACAGAAATATAATTGCAATCATATTATGAGTACCAATAGGTTATATTGACAGTTAGAATGAGTTAATGCAGCAAGTCAATATTTGCAGTGTTGCCCCTTCTTCTTCAAGACCTCTGTAATTCTCCCTGGCATGCTCTCAATCAACTTTTGGACCAAATCCTGACTGATAGCAGTCCATTCTTGCATAATCAATGCTTGCATTTTGCCAGAATTTGTTGGTTTTTGTTTGTCCACCCGTCTCTTGATGATTGACCACAAGTTCTCAATGGGATTAAGATCTGGGGAGTTTCCAGGCTATGGACCCAAAATCTCTATGTTTTGTTCCATGAGCCATTTAGTTATCACCTTTGCTTTATGGCAAGGTGCTCCATCATGCTGGAAAAGGCATTGTTGGGCGCCAAACTGCTCTTGGACGGTTGGGAGAAGTTGCTCTTGGAGGACATTCTGGTACCATTCTTTATTCATGGCTGTGTTTTTAGGCAAGACTGTGAGTGAGCCGATTCCCTTGGCTGGGAAGCAACCCCACACATGAATGGTTTCAGGATGCTTTACAGTTGGCATGAGACAAGACTGGTGGTAGCGCTCACCTCTTCTTCTCCGAATAAGCTGTTTTCCAGATGTCCCAAACAATCGAAAAGGGGATTCATCAGAGAAAATGACTTTGCCCCAGTCCTCAGCAGTCCACTCCCTGTACCTTTTGCAGAATATCAGTCGGTCCCTGATGTTTTTTCTGGAGAGAAGTGGCTTCTTTGCTGCCCTCCTTGAAACCAGCCCTTGCTCAAAGAGTCTCCGCCTCACAGTGCGTGCAGAAGCACTCACACCAGCCTGCTGCCATTCCTGAGCAAGCTCGGCACTGCTAGTAGTCCGATCCCGCAGCTGAAACAGTTTTAAGATACGGTCCTGGCGCTTGCTGGTCTTTCTTGGGCGCCCTGGAGCCTTTTTGACAACAATGGAAGCTCTCTCCTTGAAGTTCTTGATGATGCGATAGATTGTTGACTGAGGTGCAATCTTTGTAGCTGCGATACTCTTCCCTGTTAGGCCATTTTTGTGCAGTGCAATGATGGCTGCACGTGTTTCTTTAGAGATAACCATGGTTAACTGAAGAGAAACAATGATACCAAGAACCAGCCTCCTTTTAAAGTGTCCAGTGATGTCATTCTTACTTAATCATGACTGATTGATCGCCAGCCCTGTCCTCATCAACACCCACACCTGTGTTAATGGATCAATCACTAAAACGATGTTAGCTGCTCCTTTTAAGGCAGGACTGCAATGATGTTGAAATGTGTTTTGGGGGTTAAAGTTCATTTTCTGGGCAAATATTGACTTTGCAAGTCCAGTAATTGCTGTTAAGCTGATCACTCTTTGACATTCAGGAGTATATGCAAATTGCCATTACAAAAAATGAAGCAGTAAACTTTGGAAAAATTACTATTTGTCTCATTCTCAATACTTTTGGCCATGACTGTAGTTTGTGACGCCACCTGTGGTATGTGGCTATATGGAGCTGCCGCTGCTGTGCAGAACCTTTGGAGCTGATGTTAGTGCAGCAGAGTTGGTTCAGCTCTCCACAGGCAGAGCTTAGCTGCAGGGCAGTGTAGAGATGTTGTAGATGTTATAGGTGGTGCTGGGCGTTGTAGTGCAGGGGTGATGGCGCAGCAGCAATAACAGACAGAGGCAGTGGGGTGCAGTCTTCAGGGTTTTTACTCACGGTTGTTGCAATCCAAGTTACAGGTACCGGTGTAACTTCCCTTGTCGTGCTGGGGACTTGACGTAGTGGACCTTGCTTTGCGGGCGCGGGTTTTGGCCGCCATGTTCCGGGCCTCCATTTGTTCCCACCGCACCTGCTGGTCATGACGCTCCTTCTCCAACTGCAGGAGCTCCCGTCTACAGTACTCCTCCCTCCGGAGGGACTGGGTCTGCGTCTCCCACGGGAACCCCATGAGGTCTCCCTCCCGGTTGTCCCACCGGAACTCCTCTCATTCCTGGCAGGTAACCGGGGGAGCAGGTGCAGGTGTCAAAGGGGGTCCTTGCTGGTTTTCATATTTGGCAGACCAGCCGTAGGCGGGGCTTCCATATACCCACTCGGGTGCGGGGACAGGTGGCTCCGGTAGGGGGCCCAGAAGCAGGTCGGCATAGCAGGCGCCCGGGAAGGGAGATTCCGCCAGAAGACCGGGGAGCAGATCGGCAGAGCAGGCGCCCGGGATCGGAGGTTCCGCCAGGGAGCCCAGGAGCAGGTCAGCACTCTCAGAGCCCGGGACAGGGAGTCTCTTCTTACCTGCTCCCGCGGCCGCGCTTGTGCCATCCTCTGCCTCCTGGCTCTGTTCAGGCTCCTCCGGGGCTGGGACGCTGCTGGTGGAGTGCAGCGCTGGCTGCTGCCGGATCACAAGCTTCTCCAGCAGCTCCTTCTTCTAGCCGGCGATAGCATCCTGCTGGGCCCTCTCCATCCTCCGGCCTAGCTCCTGGATTTCAGCTTGGAGGAACTCAGTATCCTACAGGGATAGCTCTGCCATTGCCTCCTGCAGGGTGAGAGGTGTTGTCGATCGCTGCAGGCCATGGACGGGAGCTTGACTCTCCTCCATGTTGCCTGCCGGGTGCGGTCTGTCTAGACTGCTGGAGACTCCACCCTGTCTCCCAGGTTTCTTCTCTCCTCTCCCCTTTCGGGGGTGGTTCCATGGCAACTTGCTGTCGGACACACCTTGGGGCGGCCCCCCCAGATTGATGGACACATCCACATACATGGTCACTGTTGCTCGGGGCGGGCCCCGCTTTTGGCGCCATTCTGGAACCCGGCCAACGACGGGAGGCGGTTTCTTGTTGTCTTTTGGCTCGCGCATAATGGAGCCCGTTCTTCTGGGACGGGCGCCACATTCAGTATAGAACACAGTCTCTAGGCGCACAATACCCGGTGATAACGGGTGGGTTCATATCCTGTTCGTGACGCCAAAGTTGACGCGCCCCCTGGGCCGTGGGGTACTCGATGCCAGGCCGTTCGTTGCTAGGGGAGATGTGTCAGTGGGGGTGACCCGGTCCGTGACCCAGGATGGTCAATCAAAAATGGAATATTTACAGGGGAATTAAAGTTCTTATATATAGTTTGTGACGCCACCTGTGGTATGCGGCTATATGGAGCCGCCGCTGCTGTGCAGAATCTCTGGAGCTGATGTTGGTGCAGCAGAGTTGGTTCAGCTCTCCACAGGCAGAGCTTAGCTCCAGGGCAGTGTAGAGATGTTGTAGATGTTATAGGTGGTGCTTGGCGTTGTAGTGCAGGGGTGATGGCGCAACAGCAATAACAGACAGAGGCAGTGGGGTGCAGTCTTCAGGGTTTTTACTCACGGTTGTTGCAATCCAAGTTACAGGTACCAGTGTAACTTCCCTCGTCGTGCTGTGCTTACTCAGGGAGGGGTTCAGCCAACCCTCAGGTAGATCCGGATTATTTAGCGGGATCCCCTTCTGTGTGTTCTTCCTCTCTGGCCGTCTCCCTGCACCTCACACCTAGTGTCCCAATCCAGTAACAGCGGGCCTTGTCGGGCAACGTCTGTTCCGTCCCCTGGGTCCTCTATGGCTACTTTCTTGGTGAGACTGATATGGACTGTTGGCTGCAGGACTTGAAATACTACAGCCTCTGGTTTCTAGTTGAGTCATAAAGTACTCTGCTAGTTGAGGGATCGGTCCCCTTTGTGCGGCCTGACCCCTCCACCTCCTGGTAGATTTTGGCGTACGGGTGGCCTCCAGCACTGCCCGTACCCCTGGGGTCCCTTCCTCATTCCTCCTGGAGCCTTCTCCCCTGCTCCTCTCTCTCCTTCATAGCATTGGGCCTCCCACTAGGCCCTCCTCCTGAGCAGAGCTCCTACAGAGCTCCTGCTCCTTCTACTTCTCTGACTGACTGGCTGGCTTGTCTGAACTCACTTCCCAAGATGGTTCCCTCTTTTATATCACTTCCTTTCCTGTTCTCCCCTGAACTACGTCCTCCACCCACACCCACTACATGGTTCCACCCTCCAGCTAGGGACCAGGGACTACTGCCCCTACTGAAGTGGAATGTGTTGGATGCAGGTGTTAGGGTCCCAGGCAGCACTCCATCCTTACCTAAGAGGGGGATACCACACCTCTGGGTGAGAGGCATTACCTCTGTGGCGACCGAACCCTCAGGGGCACCACATATACACTACCGTTCAAAAGTTTGTGGTCACCTAGACAATTTTATGTTTTCCATGAAAACTCATACTTTTATTTATCAAATCAGTTGCAAAATGATTAGAAAATATCGTCCAGACATTGAGAAGGTTAGAAATAATGATTTTTATTTGAAAGAATAATTTTCTCCTTCACGTTTTGCTTTGGTCACTGAATGCTCCTTTGCAGCAATTCCAGCATTGTAGACCTTTGGCTTCTAGCTGTTAATTTGCTGAGGTCATCTTGAGACATTTCCCCCCCATGCTTCCTGAAGCCCCTCCCACAAGTTGGATTGGCATGATGGGCACTTTTTTTCAGCTGGGCTAACCTACTTGTGCAAGGGTTTTCTAGGGTTTTCTAAACATCCATTAGCTTCTTACACAGTTAGCAAACACAATGTACCATTAAAACACTGGAATGGTGGTTGTTGGAAATGGGCCTCTATACACCTACGTAGATATTGCAATAAAAACAAGACGTTTGCAGCTAGAATAGTCATTTACCACATTAACAATGTATAGAGTGTATGTCTGATTCATTTAATGTTAGCTTCATTGAAAAAAATGGTCTTTTCTTTAAAAAATAATGACATTTCTAAATGACCCCAAACTTTTGAACGGTAGCGTGAGTGTATATATAGGTTTGTGTGTGTGTGTGTGTGTGTCGTTAAAATTCTTGGCACCCTTGAAATTGTTCCAGAAAATGAAGTATTTCTTACAGAAAATTTCTGCAATTCCACATGTTTTGTTACACATTTATTTCCTTTGTGTGGAACAACACAAAAAAAACTGAAAAAAAGACAAATTGGACATAATTTTACACAAAACCCTAAAAATGGGCTGGACAAAATTGTTCCCTCTTTTCCAAAATTGTGGTTAAACAACTTTGTTTCAAGAATGTGATGCTTTTTCAAACAAGATGTGGGCAATATGAAAATCACACCTGAAACCAGATAAAAAGGGGAGAAATTGACTCAATCTGTCAAAATGTTGCAGTATCTGGTTACACGAACTCATGCTCTGATTAGACTTGCTTCACCATCCTATTAAACAGTGCAGGTTTTTCTTGCTCTGCCATAGCAAGGGTTAATCCGTTCAGTTAATCACCCAGAGCTCTCCAACCTGAATTGTCTCAGCTGTTCTGTGTTGGCCATTCCCTTCTGGTATGTATGCTCGCCACTGGCACTTGGGAGTTGCCAGTGATAGTTCCTGGTTTGAAGTTGAAGGAGAAGTTCAAAGTTTGGAGTAGGTGGTTGGAGAGTTTTTCAGAAAATTTCTGCTCGGAGTTGGTTTGCGTGTTTATCCTTATCCTCTCCTATTTGTTTTTTCCTTCCTATTCCTCTCCTGTTTCCCACTCTGTTGTTTAGTGAGTTTATGCATATGATTGTAGTTTTCTTTTATCCCTGTCTGTCTGGTTAGTGTTTTTGAATACACTGTGGCCTCACACATCCCTGGGTGGGGGAGGGAACAGCTAAGGGTTAAGTTAGGAGCATAGCAGGGTACAAGACCCTGGTGTCTCCACCATCCTGAGTAATCCGGGGGACAGCGATAACCTAGGGTGCCCCTAGTTCGAGGGTTTGGGTAGGCACCCACAGTCCCTTGTCACTACGTGACATTATCACTGGCTGTGCCTTTTTGGATCCATTATGGATCCTGTGACTGCTCTGGCAGAGCAGCTACAACAACTCTGCCTGGAGGTATCAGTTGTTTTGCAGCACCCATTGACTCCAGGCTTAGGGCCATGGCTCCCCGCCAATCCCTGGTGCTGCCCAAGATTGCTTTGCTGGATATGCTCTCTGCCAAAATGGATAAATTTATGATTTTCAGGGAGGTCTGAAAACTTTATTTCAGTTTGCATCCTCACTCCTCGGGTACTGAGGAGCAACAACGGGTGGGGGATCATAATCTCTCTTCTCCAGGGTGACCCTCAAGCCTGAGCATTTTCTCTCACGTCTGATTCCCAGTCACCTCTGATGGTCCAGAAATTTTTTCAGGCTCTGGGTCTTATCTATGAGGTGGCTGACCGTGACTTTCTGGCTGAGTCTAAACTACATCAGCTTCAGCAGGGAGACCGGCTAGCAAAGGAATATTGCTCAGCGTTCTGTAGGTGGTCTACGGTTACTAAGTGGAATGACCCCGCGCTCCATAGTCTGTTCTGTCAGGGACTCTCTAAGAGGGTAAAGGATGCCTTTGTTCTGTATGAGACCTCGGTTTCCCTGGAGGTAGCCATGTCTTTAGGTATCCAAGTGGACTGCCGTCTACATGAGAGACACCTCAATTTTTGGGTGTCACTGGTCAATGGAACTTAGGGCTAAGTCTACCGAGAAACCCATGCAGTTGGGGGGGACTCGTTTTACCTGTTCTCCTGCAGTTTGGCGCAAATAGGGAGTGTGTTTTTTCTGTGGTAATAACGGGCATTTTGTTGGTATCTGTCCATACATAGCCACAAAAAGCCGCCGGAAAACTAAGAGCCTTGGTTGCGAGGAGGTTAGCATCCAGGGTGTACATATTTCCTCTGTGGGTCATTCACAATTATTTTTACCTGCCAAGATCCATTTTGGCAAAAGTAAGGTTATTTCAGCCTTTTTAGACTGTGGGTGGGGGTTTAATCAGACTGATGCCCGGTTCGTCCAGGACTCGGGTCTCAATCTTCATAAATTGCCTAGACCTATACATATAATCGCTATTGATTCTACACCCTTGAACCAGGGGTATTTTACTCAGGTCATTCTAGAGATACATCTGCATGTAGAGCTCATGCACTCGGAATCAATCGATTGTTATGTGCTAGAGGGCTTACCTACCTTGGCTGATGTTGCACAATCCCATGGTGCACTGGCAGATTCGGGAGGTAGTAAGTTGGAGCTAGTACTGTCAAAGACACTGCTTTGGCACCCGTTTAGCCAGGGTGGATACCCAATCTCTGCCAGAATACCTGTCTGATTTTCAGGATGTGTTCTCGGAACAGGGATGTCGAGAACTTCCTCTTCATCGTCCGTATGATTGCGCTATTAGGCAATTTGGCTTCAGAAATTAAATGAACAGCAGATTGTATGATGTTTCATGTCTGGAGAGGCATGCCAAGCAGGAGTAGATCACAGAAAGTCGGGCCAAGGTTTCACCCGATAAGAGTAACAGTTCATGGTTCCTGAGGGCAAGATTTCAGCGTGTCAAAGACCCACATTTATTCAGAACTCCCCCTGTTTATGACCACGAATGTCCGAAGGTTTTTTTTCCCTGGTTTTGTTTGTTGCACATTCTCCTGCTGGATTAAAGTTACATTACAGCCGCTGAAGAGTCCTACACCCTAAGTCAATTACTGAGTCTTATCCAGAGAGGGCAATGTTCCTAACTGACTGTGTACCTGTCTCTTGAATAGGAATGGAGCCAAAAGTACTGTGTCCCCATCTTACGGACTGATGGGGGTCAAATGGACTGTTCCTGGGGTGAAAAGGGCTATGTGAAGATCTGGGGTCTTTCGTGGGCGTAATACTACTCAAACAACACAGGCTGATGGTAAAACAGCGTGGCAATACTTTGTTGAACCACCAAACAGACAATAAACATATAGAACAGCCCCAGCAAATATCCAAGATGGTGCAAAATTACACAGTCTCACTCTTCCGCTGGCCCGCCAGAAATAGAGCAGCTGCGACTTTGGGACTTCCAGGGCCGACTACTGCACCCGCTTTAGGTGGACACCCACAGAGAGGAGGTAGCAGCAAGCTTAGAAAGCTGACAGTCCATTGAGGTAAGTGGCCAGAACACCCGAGGGTCCCACCTAGCAACCCCAAACAACACATTCATGGGGCCAGGTGGCCTAATTGTCCCAACCTGGTTTCTCCAAATGTATCCATGGGTTCTCTGATGGTCAATGCATCCTTCCAGTCAGGGTCATGTACCCTTAGGCTGCAATCCTGTAGAATCCAAATCTGTGTCTCTCTGGATGGAGCCATGCTACCAATCTGCTGTCATGAAGAGTCTGTCTGAACTTTGATTCTGCTTGCAGCAGGATATAAAACCCTTTTTATATTTACTTATGTGGCTAAGGTCATCATTCAAAGGTCAGGGGGAAAGGTGCAGGGCTCAGGTCTCATTTGTGAAGACACAGGGTCTTCTGTGGGTGTAATATCACTCAGACATGACAGGATAAGAGTAAAACAGCATGGCAATACTTTATTGAACCACAAAGTGGACAATAAACAAATAGAACAGGTCCAGCAAATACCCAATATGGTACCGCATGACACAGTCTTATCTTTCCGCTCTGCCCACCTGGGATAGAACAACTGTGACTTTGGGACTTCCAAGGTCAACTACCTCAACCAGTGGCCCCCCGCTTCAGGTGGACCCCCACAGAGAGAAGGTAGCGGCAACCTTAGGAAGCTCTCAGTCCATCGAGGTACAAGGCTAGGTGACCCGAGGTGACCCGAGTGTCCCACTCTGGCCTCTCTGAGTGTTTCCATGGGGCCAGATGACCGGCGGGTCCCAATCTGGCTTCTCCAAATGTCTCCATGGGTTCCAGGCAACCGGAGGGTCCCACCTGGCAACCCCAAACAACATATCCATGGGGCCAGGTGACTTCATCGTCCCAACCTGGTCTCCCCAAAATGCATCCATGGGCTCTGATGGTTAATGGATCAGATCTGTATCTTTCCAGTCAGAGCCATATACCCTTAGGCCGGAATCATGTAGAATCCAAATCTGTGTCTCTTTGGATGGAGCCGCCATGCTACCAAACTAGCTGATGGTCTGAGAGAGTCTGATTGACCTTTTGCTTCTCCTTGTAAAGTCTCTTTCCAATTTCTGCTCCAAGTCTGACTGCTACGGAAACCCGTGTCCTTTTTAAGTATATATCCACAGGTTGGGGAGAAAGGGCAGCCTCATGTCTCATTGTTTGAGCATTTAATGATTTTGCTTAGTTTGTCCTCCTGTCTTGTGAGTCAATAAGTCACAGGGTCCACAAAGGTTAATTAACATAATTAGCAAACATTCATTGTTCCACAATCAAAGAGGAGACAACAATCAGGGTTATACAAATGCTAGTCTGTTCTTCTTGACCAGGCACATAAATACACATACATTTACTAGTCAACACAAAGATAATAGCGCATTTCTCTTGGATTAACAAATGTAAACGTCTGGCTATCATAGAAAATATTAAGAATTTCTCCCAAACCGCTCTTCTCCACTCAATTGTCCATTCAAATTAACATATGAATATATTTCCTAGTGGAACAGGCCTGTGATAAATATACCCCTGAGTTAGGAGGATGCAGCTCCTGGCTTCAAAAGAATTCTCTCTCACCCACAGGGCATCCCCATTTGCGCAACAGAAATTTGCAGTCTGGCCGGCACCGACACAAAATATGGAATATCGGAAGTTCTATACTTCCGATAATAATGGGACACATAATTTCAGTGGCACGGTCAGCTAAGGAACAATACGCATAATTTTATGAATCTATACGCCCTTCTGGTGAGCTATAATGCAAAAGTACAAAATAACAGGTCGCAGCTATGCCATGTGTAGTCTCAAAAGAAAGGTAAATTTGTAATGGAAAATATGGTATCACTTGCGAACTTCTGTGATCAACCAGCGAGAAGTTATCGCGAAAGTTAGATATTTTAATAAAAACATGAAGGGTGGACCCGCCCACATGAGGTCATCACAGGGGGTGTGTGGGCATAAAAGACCCAGCTGAAGATGGGTCCATGCTCATGTTGGAAGTTACATATTTATGTGTAGCACGAGACCCGTTCGATAATGGCCAGAATTGGAGTGCTTCCCTCCAGCTAAACGGAATCGTCTCTGCGATCTTTATAGTAAGTTCTTCTTTAATCCCATTTATTTTGTCTAACTGTATATTCTGTACTGTATTGTCTCCTTTTGTAAAACCTTTTGCATATTTTTCATAAACACTGCCTCCCTTTTGGATTAAATATAAAATTTAATAGTTCTGTTTCTTTAGTCCTGTAATCGTTCCTTCCCCGAAGCCATATACGCTACCAGAACGCAGGCGTCCGATCAGGCCTGTATTATATTTTAAAACTGATCGGTGGTGGCAGCGAATAATACTAAGTGGGTTATCGTGAGGCTATCAGTGATAGTATGAGGGCATATACATATATTCCATGTGTTGGAAGGTGGTGTGTATGCTGTACGCTCACTGCTAGCTTGCTGATAACTACGTAGTGAGAACAGTCTTCAGCCTCCTATATTGATCGTCGGCCAATCATGCAACTGTCCGGATGACAGGGGGCAGCAGAGAGCTGTTTGCTCAAGAGATCACAGTGGGTGGTCTCTGAGTAATCGGGATCATGTGACACCCTGACAAACTGGTGGCAAGCGGTGGGATATTACAGAACATCAGTGGCTGGATTGAGCAATCATTCCTGTGACTGAAAACTTGCACGGTTCTTGCGAGAATTCTGTGCAATGCTTTAAGGAATCAGACTCAGTGTTTTAATATTTTTTATCTCTGAAATTACTGTACGTGTAGCAGTTGCATCCCCTCCCTTCTCGTTTTTCTGTCCTATCTTTTATTTGGCAATAATAACTACACGTGGAGAGCCCTGGTATCACCAGCAGACGAAGACCACTATCTCTGCCCTCTGTGAGCTGAGGCAGATTGACCCCATGGGCAAAAACAAGGCCCAACTGATTGCTGAACTGTTGCAAGGCGACGCAGAGCCCTGATGATGGGGCAGCCAGCCAAGGCCCGGATGGCGCTGCTGCAGGGGTCTCATCTGTTACTGCCAGCCATACCCACAGCAAGGGTAGTGTGGACCCCCACCTGCAGATGGCCTTGGAGCATCTCGCCACAGACGATCATGACGGACTGATCCTGAAATTCCAAGAGCGAGCAGAGCAACAGACCTGAGCTGAGAGAGCCGAGTGAGAGCGGCAAGAGGAGCATCTGTACCAGCTGGAGCTAGCCTGGATTCAGAAGGAGCCATCTCCCACACAGACCTGTGAGTCCAACAGTGCCAACTGCTTTAAACACTGTCCTGAGCATTTTCCTGTAATGGAAAAGGACGGGGACATGGACATACAGTACAGACCCAAAGTTTGGACACACCTTCTCATTTAAAGATTTTTCTGTATTTTCATGACTATGAAAATTGTACATTCACACTGAAGGCATCAAAACTATGAATTACCACATGTGGAATTATATACTTAACAAAAAAGTGTGAAACAACTGAAAATATGTCTTATATTCTAGGTTCTTCACAGTAGCCACCTTTTGCTTTGATGACTGCTTTGCACACTCTTGGCATTCTCTTGATGAGCTTCAAGAGGTAGTCACCGGAAATGGTTTACACTTCACAGGTGTGCCCTGTCAGGTTTAATAAGTGGGATTTCTTGCCTTATAAATGGGGTTGGGACCATCAGTTGTGTTGTGCAGAAGTCTGGTGGATACACAGCTGATAGTCCTACTGAATAGACTGCTAGAATTTGTATTATGGCAAGAAAAAAGCAGCTAAGTAAAGAAAAACGAGTGGCCATCATTACTTTAAGAAATGAAGGTCAGTCAGTCCGAAAAATTGGGAAAACTTTGTAGTGCTTGATGGATTTTGCAACTGCACTTGGGGACATTTTCAAAGAAACTGGCTCACATGAGGACCGCCCTAGGAAAGGAAGACAAAGAGTCACCTCTGCTCCTGAGGATAAGTTTATCCGAGTCACCAGCCTCAGAAATCACAGGTTAACAGCAGCTCAGATTAGAGACCAGTTCAATGCCACACAGAGTTCTAGCAGCAGACACATCTCTACAACAACTGTTAAGAGGAGACTTTGTGCAGCGGGTCTTCATGGTAAAATAGCTGCTAGCAAACCACTGCTAAGGACAGGCAACAAGTAGAAGAGTCTTGTTTGGGCTAAAGAACACAAGGAATTGACATTAGACCAGTGGAAATCTGTGCTTTGGTCTGATGAGTCCAAATTTGAGATCTTTGGTTCCAACCACCGTGTTTTTGTGCGACTCAGAAAAGGTGAACGGATGGACTCTACATGCCTGGTTCCCACCGTGAAGCATGGAGGAGGAGGTGTGATGGTGTGGGGGTGCTTTGCTGGTGACACTGTTGGGGATTTATTCAAAATTGAAGGCATACTGAACCAGCATGGCTACCACAGCATCTTGCAGTGGCATGCTATTCCATCTGGTTTGCGTTTAGTTGGACCATCATTTATTTTTCAACAGGACAATGACCTCAAACACACCTTCAGGCTGTGTAAGGGCTATTTGACCAAGAAGGAGGGTGATGGGGTGCTACGCCAGATGACCTGGCCTCCACAGTCACCAGACCTGAACCCAATCGAGATGGTTTGGGGTGAGCTGGACCGCAGAGTGAAGGCAAAAGGGCCAACAAGTGCTAAGCATCTCTGGGAACTCCTTCAAGATTGTTGGAAGACCATTTCCGGTGACTACCTCTTGAAGCTCATCAAGAGAATGCCAAGAGTGTGCAAAGCAGTTATCAAAGCAGAAGGTGGCTACTTTGAAGAACCTAGAATATAAGACATATTTTCAGTTGTTTCACACTTTTTTGTTAAGTATATAATTCCACATGTGGTAATTCATAGTTTTGATGCCTTCAGTGTGAATGTACAATTTTCATAGTCAAGAAAATACAGAAAAATCTTTAAATGAGAAGGTGTGTCCAAACTTTTGGTTTGTACTGTACATCATCGTCAATTAGAGGGAGATGATTCAACCCTGCTAAGGCCAGATTGGTGTGCACCTTACAGACATCGAACTTGATATATTTTTGTCCTGGCTCCAAGACGGAATTGAACAAGCGCTACTTTTGATGTGTGGGGGTCGGAGTCTTGTGTAGGAATACACATAATCCTCCATGGCCTTGAAATAAAAAAGAAAGGACACATTGATAAGTTACTGCTCGTTGGCTGACTTGCCTGTGATTATACAACAGGGCATTTGGCGATCAGCACATTTATAATTTAAGTGCCTTTCTTATTGTTAAATAAAAATTAATAAAGCTGTGACCGACCTTCACCCATCAAGTTGTATCTTGTGAATTATTTGTTATTAGTAGGGGTGGTGGGTTGGAGCGCGCCAGCTGTGTCGTCACAGGCTACCCTTGATGGGATGGACTGTGTTGTTGGCTTGAGGGCCCTTGTTCGATAAGGCTAAAATAAGCCGAGGGACTGGTGTCGGGTAAGAACAGTAAAACGGACTTGGATGGTTGTAAGTTCCAGGGTCCTAACCAAAAAGACTGACTCAAACAAAAGAAAATAAACATTGTCTAGTCTAAGCAATGTGCAGGAGAGTGGCTTGGCGTCCTTCACAAGCATCTGGTCATATAAGTTATTGTAGTGTCGGCGTCTTTGCCTCGTGCCGGGCAGAGACACCGATCCCCTCACCGCCGCGGTCCCGGTCCGGCGCCCTCCGGCTACCCTGCTGCATCTACCCGGGGTGCGCGCACCATGCGCAGTTCCCCGGACACTGTACTTAGGGCGCACATGCTCCCTCCCTCTTAAAGGGGCCACGCGCGCCGTCCTAAAGAGTCACGGCTAATGGCCGAAGGACTGCTCCTATATAAGGCACCTCCTCCAAAATGGAGGTGCCTGTGCAAGGTTGTTGTTTGTGTGCTAACACTCTCCTCAGCCCTGTCTATCAACTGTGCCCGCCTACCTGTCTCTCTGCCGTGCCCACCTTCTTGTCTACCCGCATCACCTGCCTGTCTACCAGCCGTGCTCATCTGCTGTGCCTGTCGGCTTCAGCCATCAGTCCCGTGGGAGTCGCCTGCTCTCACACAAGGACGGTCTCAGAGTGGCATCTGGTACACCTTCCCGGTCCCTCCTTGGTTCATGGAGTTGATTAAGCCGCTGTGTGGCCAGGGTCAGTTCAGGTAAGCACTTGGTTACGCCCCTCTGGTCCCTCCTTGTATCTCAGCCCAGAGGTTCCCCCACCCGGATCTGAGACAATTTGCACATGCCATGGAATCTGGTGGCTCCCAGGCTCCTTCGCTCTCAGACCTGTATCAAGAGGTCTCTCGCCAGAGATCCCAACAGGATACTATCCTGTCCTATCTGCGGACAGTCAACTCTCGACTGGACACGCTGTCCACCCCGACTGTGTCTGCCTCTAACCAAGTGGCACCCGCTCCGGCGACAACTCAACCCAGTGGCGCTGTGGCATCCGGCTTAGGACCCCAGCTTTCTGCTCCTCCAAGTTTCGGTGGTGACCCTGCCCTATGTCGGGGCTTCATTAATCAGTGTACGCTGCACTTTGAGCTCTTGGCACACCAGTTCGCCTCCGACTGGGCCAAGGTGGCATTCATCATGTCTCATCTCACTGGGGAAGCATTGGCGTGGCTTAACCCTCTGTGGGAGAGAGGGGAACCTCTGGTGTCTGACCTCCAGGCCTTCCTCACAGCTTTCCGGAAGGTGTTCGATGAGCCCAGATGAAAATCTTCGACTGCCTCCTCTCTTCTCCGACTCTGCCAAGGGAGTCTCCCTGTGGGACAGTATGCCGTGCGTTTCCGCACCCTCGCATCTGAACTTGTCTGGAACAATGAGGCTCTGGTGTCCACCTTTTGGGAGGACCTTTCCGGACGTATCAAGGATGAGCTAGCCGGTTGTGACATACCTCCCTCTCTGGACGACCTGGTGTCATTAGCTACATGGATCGACATCCGTTTTCAGGAGCGTTCTAAGGAGGCGACCTGTGAGAGAAGGCCCCTGCACCTAACACCAATGTTCCAAAGGCCAGTCTTGCAACCAGCATCCCCTCCGGTGTCTTTTCCAGAGTCTATGCAAATAGACCAAGTTAACATGGTCAAATCTCGTCAGGAGATCCGCCGCGCCAAGGGGAGTTGCTTCTACTGTGGCAGTATAGAGCATCTAATCTGCTCCTGTCCGGTGAGACCAGGAAACTTCAGTGTCTAGGATGGCTCAGAGAGGTCATCCTAGGCAAAAGTTCTTCCTTTCCGCCCTTGACTCTGCCCATTTCAGTTACCAGTGATGAGACCCACTACTTCGAGACTGCCTATCTGGATTCCGGAGCCGCTGGAAACCTCATTCAACAGGCCATTGTGGAGCAATATCAGATTCCTACCATGCGCCTGGCTGATCCTTTAGCGTGTTTCTCTGTGGATGGAAAGCTTCTATCTGAAACCATCCTGTTTGTCACTGAGCCTGTAACTCTTCAGGTGGGAATTCTACATTCGGAGAGGATCTCCTTTTACGTGCTGTTCTGTCTCTCTCATCCCCTTCTGCTCGGCTTGCCTTGGTTACAGAGACATGAGCCTGTCCTGAATTGGAGCTTGGGTGAGGTGCTCCGTTGGGGTCAGGAATATCATAAGTCCTGTCTGTTCCGGTTCGTCCTGATCGACCTCCGTCTACTCCAGCTAACCTACCTGGCCTGCCGGCACCCTACTGGTCATATGCTGACGTCTTTGATAAAAAGGAGGCAGAGACACTAACACCTCATAGGCCGTATGATTGCCCCATCGACCTAATACCTGGTGCTTCACCTTCTCGCGGGTGAATCTACCCCTTGTCGCTGGCCGAGACCCGTGCTATGTCTGAGTGCTGTAAGGCAGCGCTAGTCATCATGTTGGGGGACACTTGCTGCACCAGGTCAATTAAAGCACACCAGCCACGTTTTCCAGTATTTCACAATCCAGCAGTTTATTACACTTCACTACTGCTTATCACCGAGTCCAACTCAGTGGCTCGCCGACATATTACATAAAATGTGCAGGAGCCTTTCAAGTGGCAGACAGGCCCACTTGGCTCCAGTTACAACCTTCAGAAAAGTCACTTATATCAACGTCCATATAATGCAGTGTTTTACCTTTGCTGGGTTTTAGCTGCTTCAGTCAGGTTTGTTCTGCCACCACTGTGGCTTTACGGCTTCCCAGATGGGGGTCTCCAGCCCTCGTTCCTTCAAAGGCTACTGGTATTGACGTGCCCAAGGGATGGGGACTCGGCGTCCGGGCCTTGCTGTTTGGTTTTGGGGATGTCGCGGTGGCCGGCTCCCGGGGCCGTACCCTGGGGTCACTCTTGAAAGCAAGGAATTGGGGGAAAAGGTGTATGGGAAAGGGGAAAGTTTGTGACGCCACCCGTGGTATCTGGTGAGGATCACCAGTGCTGCTACAGTCCTCTGAGGCCGGTGATCAGGCAGCTTAGGTGGTGCGGCTCCCACAGGTGGAGCGGGGCCTCAGGGCAGCATAGGAGGAAGTATGCAGGATAGAGCGTGGCGGGTGCAGTGCCGCGGAGGAAAGAACAGACAGAGTCAATATTTGAAGTCATCCAAGTCTTTACGGTGGTGCTTTCTCAGCTCAGAGCTTCTCTCTACTGCCACACGGCGAGCTGCGGCCACTAGGGTGGGGTTCAACACACTCCAGGTAGCTCAAGAGCGCTTGACAGGACCCCTGCTCTAAAGTGTTCCTCTCCTGTTGTAGCTTTTCCCGCCTTGTGTCCCCCACTGTGTCCTGTACAGGTACTGCGATGTCCTTGATGGGTAGCTTGTAGCTCCTGGACCGACTCGGTGCCCTTCTTGGTTACTAGTGGTGAGAACTTGGCGTAAGGTCGGGTCCCTCTGGATGAACTCAGATTAAGGAATACAGGTGGCGACTCCGCTCCATCCGTGTCCCCCTGGGGGGATCCACATAAGCCTCCGGACTTCTCTGACAGAGACGTGAAGTGCAAAGTCAGATAATAGGGGAACGGTACCCCCTCTTGCGGCAGGGTCTCTCGGGCAGGGCCAGAATAAGGTATGCAGGTGGCGACTCTGCTCCAACCGCAACCCCTGAGAGCCTTTCGCCTGTGGAGCATGACTCCTCTGCTCCCCTCCTGGGCCTTCTTGGTTGGACTCTGACCGGGGACAGAGCCGGTTTTAACTCTGCCCCAGTCCCCCATCTCGAGGCCTGAGACCGAGAACCGTGGACCCTCCAGCCGGCAGCAGCTTTGTGCTGACTTGCTGTCCCGAAGACCCACGATTAAAGACCCAGTTATTAAAATGGCTTCCAGTTATATATGATTCTATTAAGTGTTAAAGTAAAGTGCTTCCTCCACCCTCACTCACTACTTGGTTCCCCCTAACTTTGGTTCCCCCCAACTCCTCCATTCCGGATCGGGGCAGCACTATGGTGCATTGGGCCCCCTTCAGAACTGGAGTGGTGTAGTGTTGAGTGTGTGGTCGGGGTCCTGTGTGGTGCTCCATCCTTACCTTGGAGAGGAGATACCACACCTCATTCTGAAGTGCAGTACCCCTGTGGCGACTGAACCCTCAGGGGCGCCACACATAACATCCAGCCTCTGACATCTATACACAGCAGGGGGCCGCACGGCGCCATCTATACACAGCAGGGGGCCGCACGGAGCCACCTATACACAGCAGGGGGCTGCACGGTGCCATCTATACACAGCAGGGGGCCGCACGGCGCCATCTATACACAGCAGGGGGCCGCACGGCGCCATCTATACACAGCAGGGGGCCGCACAGTGCCATCTATACACAGCAGGGGGCCGCATGGCGCCATCTATACACAGCGGGAGGCCGCACGGCACCATCCATACATAGTGGGGGGGCCGCACGGCGCCCCCCCCGAGACAGCAGGAGGCCGCACGGCGCCAATTATACTGAGCAGGAGGCCGCACACAGTCACGCATGCAGTCACTCACACACACAAACATTTACAGACATATACAAACACGCATAAACACATTTGAAACACAAAAATACATATAAACAGACATCACACAATGATATCTGCCTGCGCGCACACACACACACACACATACACAAACACACACACACACTCACCATCCCCCGGCTCCATTCCTCCTGCCTGCTCTGACTTCTCCGTTGCAGCAGTGACGCGGCTGGGTGCGCACTGCGTGACGTCACAGCTAGGAGACACGGCCGCGCACAGGGCCGTGTCTCCTAGCAGTGACGCGGCCGGGCCAGCACAGGGAAGTTAACAGCGGCAGTGCTGGCCCTGCCGATGAAGAAGTAGCGGCGGCTGCTGCTGGGGAAGCGGTCCGGGGCCCCCCCTCCCGCCACTGCTACCGGTATGTGCCACGGCGGCCCGCACATATAATGAGGGCAATCCGGCATTAGACACCCCGCCCAGAGCCGCGGGCCCCCTGCAGGCTCGGGGCCCCGGGCGGTAGCCCGGATTGCCCTCATTATAATCCGCCTATGGGTTGAAGGCTCTTCAGCGGTTTCTGGGGTTTGCTAACTATTACCGCCTCTTCATTTCTCATTTCTCCTCCCGGACTGCTCCCATCTCTGCTCTCACCCGTAAAGGAGCAAATCCCAGGGAATGGACTTCGAGGCGGAAAGTGCCTTTGTCTCTCTTAAGCAAGCCTTCTCCTCCGCTCCAGTGCTACATCGTCCAGATTGCAATAAACAGTTCTTCCTGGAGGTTGAGGCCTCTTCCTCCGGGGCCGGAGCAGTGCTCACCCAGAAATCTGTGTCTGGGCGAATGGTGACCTGTGGCTTCTTCTCCAAACTCTTTTTTTCGTCTGAGAGCAATTAGTCCATAAGAGATCAAGAAATGCTGGCCATCAAATTAGCGCTGGGGGAGTGGCGCTACTGGCTTGAGGGGGTTCTGCACTCGGTGGTCATCTACACTGACCATAAAAACCTTGCTTACTTGCAGACAGCCCAAAGACTAAATCAGAGTCAGGCCAGATGGTCTTTGTTTTTTGCTCTTTTCAGCTTCACTCTCCATTACCGCCCGGCAGACAAGAATATTAAAGCTGATGCTCTATCCCGCTCTTTTCTGTCTACCGACCAAGAGGAGGAGCCTCTACACATCACTGACCCCTCCAGAATAGTGACTGTTGCTCTGT
The DNA here is from genome assembly GCF_046119375.1 of Phyllobates terribilis. Lineage (NCBI taxonomy): Eukaryota > Metazoa > Chordata > Amphibia > Anura > Dendrobatidae > Phyllobates > Phyllobates terribilis. Next base: position 980,369,276 of record NW_027362762.1, on the reverse strand, counting down.
TTGACCTGTCTCTTCTAACTCTTGGATCGGAAGAGGGTCTTACTCTGGGGTCATTCGTCCAAACTGGCTGGTCATGCCGGCCAGAGGAGGACGCTTCTGCTCATTGCCCGGCATGATTGGTGGCCCACCCTGTGCAAAGATGTTGCGGATTTTGTTGCGGCTTGTTCCTCCTGTGCCCGTAACAAGATACCTAGGCACCTCCCAGCTGGTCGTCTTTTTCCTCTCCCCGTGCCTTCTGCTCCTTGGCAACACATTGCTATGGACTTCATCACTGATCTTCCGGTATCTGCCGGGTCTACCGTCATATGGGTGGTCGCTGACCGCTTCTCCAAGATGGCTCACTTCATTTCTTTGCCTGGTCTTCCGTCTGCACCTGTGCTGGCTAATGACTTTGTTATGCACACGCCCGGGCTGAGCGGCGTGTGCGTGTGATTGTAGTGATTCCACTGGACCGTGCCGGAGAGTGAATGCCTGGAGGGGCTTAACTAGGTATTCACCCGATCCGACCAGGGTCGCACGATGGCATACGACGCCAGTGCACCAAGGAGGAACCGAGCAGAGGGACCAGGTGCTACTCCAGGACAGACCCCGGACACGGCTGTTGACCCACACAGGGGAATACAGGAACAGACTGGTAGGCTGGCACACAGACTGGTGGGTATAGGCAGGCAAGACTGGTATGCAGGCAGGCGGGTATGCAGGCAGGGGGGTACAGGCAAGCACAGCTAGAGTGCAGACAGGGAGGCACTAGCAGGTAGGAACACAGGCGGGATAGGACCCAGTACACACTGGGACTCAGGAACAATACAGGCAGAGGGGTACAGGCAAGCACAGCTAGAGTGCAGACAGGGAGGCACTAGCAGGTAGGGACACTGGCAGGATAGGACCCAGTACACACTGGGACTCAGGAACAGAACCACAGATGTGGTGGACAAACACAGCAGAGTGAGGCCGCCCAGAGAGGTGAGCGAGAACAGGGCAGGACAAGGCCGCCTGGAGCGGTGAGCAAGAGTAGAGCAGGACAAGGCCGCCAGGAGCGGTGAACAAAGGATCAGAGCTGAGCGAGACTGCTGGAGCAGTGAGCAAGAGTAAAGCAGGACGAGGCCGCCTGGAGCGGTGAGCAAGAGTGGAGCGAGACTGCCGGAGCAGCGAGCAAAAGGGTCAGAGCGGAGCAAGGCTGCCGGAGCAGCGAGCAAAGGAGTCAGAGCAGGATAGAACCGCCGGAGCGGTAAGCAAAGGAGTCAGAGCAGACTAGAACCGCCGGAGCGGTGAGCAAAGGAGTCAGAGCAGGCTAGAACTGCCGGAGCGGTGAGCAAAGGAGTCAGAGCAGGCTAGAACCGCCGGAGCAGTGAGCAAAGGAGTCAGAGCAGGCAAGGCTGAGTAGGGGGGACAGGGCTCTGTTCACACGGAACAGACAGGAAGGGAAAGGCAGAGCCAGACACCCACAGGGTACTTGCAGTGAAGTAGCGAGTGGACCACAAACTCACAAACGGGAGTACAGAGACAACAGGCAGGAGTTAGGTACGAGTTCAGACTCTGCAGAAAAAGGAAAGGAACGGACATAGAGAAAAGACAGATGAAAGATAGGAGAGAGTACAGACTGGAACTGAGTGTACGGACGAGACCGACACAGGAGCGGGACACAGGAGCGGGTCTGGGAATACGGCCCCCAGAGAGGCGGGACGAACAGGCAAGGAGCGTGTTCAGACAGGACAGACAAGATACAGGAGCAGGTCTGGGTAATCGGCCCCCAGAGAGGCGGGACGAACAGGCAAGGAGCGTGTTCAGACAGGACAGACAAGATACAGGAACGGATCTAGGTAATCGGCCCCTAGAAGGCGGGAGGAACAGGCTAGGAGCGTGTTCAGACAGGCCTGGAAATACAGCCTCCAGGAAAGGCAGCAGGCAAGAGTACACAGACAGGACTCAGTTCAGACACGGGAACTGATACCGCAAGGCAGGAGACAAAGACAGGACTCAGCTCAGACACGGGAACTGATACCGCAAGGCAGGAGACATAGACAGGACTCAGTTCAGACACGGGAACTGATACCGCAAGGCAGGAGACATGGACAGGACTCAGTTCAGACACGGGAACTGATACCGCAAGACAGGAGACAAAGAACGGGACCTGGCACCTTCAGAGTGAAAGCACACACTGAATGAAACACTATGCTCAGGCAGGGATAGATGGGAGCAGCTGAGCTATATACCAGGTGACAGACAGCAATAGGCTGAGGACGCACAAGGGGTGTGACCCACAGCAGGTACAAAAAGCAGGAAGTGATCGGGCGCCGCCCTTAAGCAGCAGAAACAGACACAAACAGACAGCATGGAGGGAAGCCAGAGAGACATTCTGGACTGGAGATCAAGTGCGCGCTCTTGCACAGTGGGAGATGGACCACCATGCAAGGACGCCGCCAGGTATGTTACAGACTTCATCCATCACATTTTTCGTCTCCATGGCTTACCCCTAGACATTGTCTCAGACAGAGGAGTTCAGTTCACTTCTTGCTTCAGGAGAGCCACGTGCAAGCTGCTGGATGTCTCTTTGGACTTTTCTTCGGCCTATCATCCTCAGCTCAGTGGTCAAGTGGAACGTATTAATCAGATCCTTACCAGTTTTCTTCGGCACTTTGTCAACGCTCACCATAGCGATTGGGTAGAACTTCTGCCTTGGGCCGAGTTTTCTTATAACAACCATGTGAGTGAGTACTCTGCTAAGTCTCCGTTTTTAGTGGTTTACGGTCGACACCCCTAAATTCCGTTTCCCGTCTCTTCTTCAGTGGACAATCCTGCCGCGGAGTCTCTCGTCAGTGATTTTTCTGTGATTTGGGAAGACACTAGATCTGCGCTTCTTCAGTCCTCCGAGCGGATGAAGAAGCATGCTGATAAGAGACACCTGGATCCGCCTCTATTTCGTCTGGGAGACAAGTTCTGGCTTTCCTCCAAATATGTCCGTCTCAAGATACCATCATACAAGTTGGGCCCACGGTTCATCGGTCCTTTTGAGATTCTGAACCAAATAAATCCAGCGGCGTACAAGCTGAAACTCCCTGCCTCCTTACGAATTCCCAATTCCTTTCATGTGTCTCTCCTCAAGCCTGTTGTCCTTAATCCTTTCTCTGACGATCCAGGTACCACTCCAGCAACAGTCTACGCTGACGTCTTTGAGGTAGAATATTTCGGCCATCAAGAGGGTAAGAGGAAATACTTTCTTTCTTGTGGATTGGAAGAGGTTTGGTCCTGAGGAGAGGTCTTGGGAGCTCAGGGAGAACATTCATGCTCCTTGTCTTCTAGAAAAATTTCTTGTGGGCCTAAAGAAGAGGGGGCTTAAAGGGGGGGTACTGTAGTGTCTGCGTCTCTGCCTCCTGCACCTGGTACCTCTGCCTCCTGCACCTGGTACACCTTCCCGGTCCCTCCTTGGTTCACAGAGTCGACTAAGCCGCCGTGTGGCCAGGGTCGGTCCGGGTAGACACTTAGTTACACCCCTCTGGTCCCTCCTTGTATCACAGCACAAAGGTTCCACCACCCGGATCTGTAACAGTTATGTGCAGGAGGGTGTATTAATGTTACAGATTCCGGACAGCTGAGGAAGGCCTTCATTAAATAAATATAAGGAGATGGACATGCTGCGTACAGTCCCCCTTGAAGAACATGTAAATTGTTGTGATGTGTAATATGAACTGTGTGTATGATGTGAATGGTTGTGACTTATGTTAGTAATGTTGATTATGTGTGTAGTTAACAATAGGGATAGAGAGAGTTAATGTTTGGGATTAGCCCAGAGTTGGTTGAGCTAAATTGAAGGCAAAGTGACGGTTTCCTATCAGAGGGATACATAGGGCATGGAGTGCATATAGAAAAGACCTAAGGTCAATTGTGAGCAGTGCCACATTCTAGGGTGCACCTAAACTGAAAGAAGAGTGAAGGAAAGAGATAGCATACAGTACAGCTCCGGATCTCACTATTTTATTCTTCCAGTTATGCAAGAAGGGCAGTGTTTGTTTACCTAATTTTGAACTGATTTAGGCCGTACGGTTTTAATAAACCAGTTGAAAACATAAACGGAAAGTGTTCCTGTGACTACCGCTTTAAGCAGCCGAGTGGGTCGATCTACCACAATTCCCTTCCACTTTTCCGTTCAGTAAAAAGTTTATTTTTAAACTGTGCAACATCTGGTCCCGGAAAACCAACATCATCAGTTACATGCGGCCAGCACGGGCGTAGCACCCTCAAAACATAAGTCCATATACCCAGCCCGAACCCCCACCTTCATGTAACTTGCTGTGGAACAAGAAACGAGTACCTCACCCATGGCTAAAGCCCCACGCCATGTTACATGCACACCAGATTGTGTCACCCCCTGTTCAGCTTTCTACTTCTTTAGACAACTGCAGGGAACTTGGATGTAGATTTTCTTCCACCTTCTCATCAGAAGTCCCTCCTGTTTAGGTGGTGACTTCTGTGGTTGCCTGGTTATCTCTTTGAGATGCTGCAGTTCCAACTTTGTTGCATTTCTGTGTTACTTTTGCTCCAGTATCTGACTGATAAGTAAAGCTTTGCTGATCTCATTGTAGCCGTCACCTTTTCTGTTTTCTTCGGTCTTGTGACATTTCTCTTTCATGTGGTGCCATTGCTGACAGCATGAAATGGGCAGGGCTTTTCTGTGTTAAGTATCATCCACTTATAGTTGACCGTCTGTTGGACAACAGTGTATTGAAGAATTAGACTTACTTGGGGGTGAATTCAGGTTAGTTAGAATTCTACTCTAAACTTTAGCTGTGCTCATAAGACTTTTAATGGGGTGTACTCATTTTGGCAATATGGTCTTGAATTAATTTATCAGGAAAATTTGGAAGCAAAATAACAAATCTTGTTGGCAATCAATGGACCACATTTGTGGGAGTATTTTGTAGTATGAATGTCTCATAGAAAATGTTCATCCTGAAAAGAAACTAAAAAGTTTTCTGCCAATTCTGTTGAGGTGTACTCTCCTGTTGAGCACCATCTATATATTTATAGATACATTCACACACAAATGTAGTACATGATCACCGGTCAGTGATATCTGTTTTACCTCAGGATAATGGATATAGAAAACATAACATGAGAACACGTTTCATTTACAACAGTATAACAGTACAGAATAGGCAGCAGCTTTGATTCTGGGAAGGAGTCATCAGTCGTGGTCCTCACACTGGGATTACTAACACCCCCACGAGGCCATTAATCCTGCAATAACAAGGGAATTAAAGTGGCCGTCATAAGCCACTGGCTCCCTGTGGGCTCATATACACTAACTGTTTTATTGCAAAATCAAAAGAATGAGCCCGAGCATAAGTTGGTGTACGTGCTGTGACGCTGAGTTACTTCTCATGGACAAGCTTGAGTCGGGATAGTCAAAGAGTCCGAGGTCAAAAGCCAGGAGGGTTTGCCATAAACAGAAGGAAGAGACAAAAGGCGTAGTCAGGTAACAGTCTGAGGTCAAAATACCAGGAGGATAGTGGATCAGAGCAAAGGGGTTAAACAGGGGTCAGAAAGAGGTCCTAGGTCAGGCAACAAAAGATCAACAAACAGAACACAAGGCACAGAGGGACAAACCACACAAAAGCTGAAGCTACGGCTGGCAGAGTAATCACCTGGGACAATGAAACCTGGAGACAGCCAGCACCTCCCAGTCTCAGATTAGATGGCCGAGCTGTCAATCAAATCGACAGCTCAGCACGCCCCTGCACCAGACTGGACACTGAGCCGTTAGTAACTGCATCCCAGACACACTGAGGGGTGCAATAGTGACGCATGCAATGTGTAAGAGCACGTTCACACTGGCCATTTCACAGACAAAACCCAAGAAAAAAACAAAATGAGAAAATACTCTGTAGTAAATGAATAAGTAAATAGTAATAGTGCATGTAACTAACATAGGGAACTTAGTTAACACTATTCTGAGCAAAGCATAAAATCCATCCCACCGCGACAAGATGTACCCAATCAGATCGGTCCCATCTTATCTCTAGTATTAAAACCTCACTTTGTGTCAGTCAACCTCAATGTACGTGAGGGCAGAGCAGGACACAGGCCCGACTGTCACCCGACACCAGCACCAGGCCATTAATCCTGCAATAACAAGGGAATTAAAGTGGCCGCCATAAACCGCATGGCTCCCTGAGGGCTCCTCTCCACTAATTGTTTTATTGGCAGCTAAGTGCATTGAGAAATCCATCAAACCAATATTAATAGAGAGGGGGATGGGGGGATTACTGTAACTTGGAGGGGGCAGACAAAGAGTCCTGATAATATAGGAACCAGAACATCGGGTCTCAAAAATAAGAGGTATATTACTAGATGGACGAGGTGTAGAAACAGAAGGGCGCAGAATAGAAGAACCGGGAGCAAAAATATAGGGTTAGACTAAATGGAGCAGGGATAATACTATAAGGGTAGACTAGACAGAGGAGGGGTAATACTATAAGGGCAGACTAGACGGAGGAGGGGTAATACTATAAGGGCAGACTAGACGGAGGAGGGGTGATACTATAAGGGCAGACTAGACGGAGGAGGGTAATACTATAAGGGCAGACTAGACGGAGGAGGGTAATACTATAAGGGTAGACTAGACGGAGGAGGGGTGATACTATAAGTGTAGACTAGATGGAGCAGGGGTAATACTATAAGGGTAGACTAGACGGAGGAGGGGTGATACTATAAGGGTAGACTAGATGGAGCAGGGGTAATACCATAAGGGCAGACTGGATGGAGCAGGGGTAATACTATAAGGGCAGACTGGATGGAGCAGGGGTGATACTATAAGGGTAGACTAGACGGAGCAGGGGTAATACTATAATGGCAGACTAGATGGAGCAGGGGTAATACTACACTGCTCAAAAAAATAAAGGGAACACTTAAACAACACAATGTAACCAAGTCAATAACACTTCTGTGAAATCTACCTGTCCAGTTATGAAGCGACGCTGATTGTGAATCAATGTCTCCTGCTGTTGTGCAAATGGAACAGACAACTGGTAAAAATAATCGGCAATTAGCAAGATACCCCCTATAAAGGAGCGGTTCTGCCGGTGGTGACCACAGACCATTTGGCTGTTGTTTTGGTCACTTTTTCGTTTTGCCATTGCTCTCACCCCTAGAGGTACAGTAGCGTAAGACGGTGGCTACAGTACAACCCACAGAAGTTGCTCAGGTAGTGCAGTTCATCCAGGGTGGCACATCAGTTCGAGCTGTGGCAAGAAGGGCAGCTGTGTCTGTCAGCACAGTGTCCAGAGCATGGAGCAGACACCAGGAGACGTGGAGGGGGCCGTAGGAGGGCAACAACCCAGCAGCAGGACCATTACCTCCTCCTTTGTGCAAGGAGGAACAGGAGGAGCACTGCCAGAGCCCTGCAAAATGACCTCCAGCAGGTCACAAACGTGCATGTGTCTGCACAAACGGTTAGAAACCGACTCCATGAGGGTGGTATGAGGGCCCGACGTCCACAGATGGGGGTTGTGCTCACAGCCCAACACCGTGCAGGATGCTTGGCATTTGCCACAGAACACCAAGATTGGCAAAGTCGCCACTGGCGCCCTGTGCTCTTCACAGATGAAAGCAGGTTCACACTGAGCACATGTGACAGACGTGACAGAGTCGGGAGACGCATTGGAGAGTGATCTGCTGCCTGCAACATTCTTCAGCATGACTGGTTTGGCAGTGGGTCAGTAATGGTGTGGGGTGGCATTTCTTTGGAGGGCCGCACAGCCCTCCATGTGCTCGCCAGAGGTAGCCTGACTGCCATTAGGTACCGAGATGAGATCCTCAGACCCCTTGTGAGACCATATGCTGGTGCGGTTGGCCCTCGGTTCCTCCTAATGCAGGACAATGCCAGACCTCATGTGGCTGGAGTGTGTCAGCAGTTCCTGCAAGATGGAGGCATTGAAGCTATGGACTGGCCCGCCCGTTCCCCAGACTTGAATCTGATTGAGCACATCTGGGACATCATGTCTCGCTCCATCCACCAACGTGACGTTGCACCACAGACTGTCCAGGAGTTGGCGGATGCTTAAGTCCAGGTCTGGGAGGAGATCCCACAGGAGACCATCCGCAACCTCATCAGGAGCATGCCCAGGCGTTGTAGGGAGGTCATACAGGCACGTGGAGGCCACACACAATACTGAGCCTCATTTTGACTTGTTTTAAGGACATTACATGAAAGTTGGATCAGCCTGTAGTGTGTTTTTCCACTTTAATTTTGGGGGTGACTCCAAATCCAGGCCTCCATTGGTTAATAAATGTGATTTCCATTGATGATTTTTGTGTGATTTTGTTGTCAGCACATTCAGCTTTGTACAGAACAAAGTATTCAATGAGAAGATTTCATTCATTCAGATCTAGGATGGGTTATTTCAGTGGTCCCTTTATTTTTTTGAGCAGTGTATATGGGCAGACTGGATGGAGCAGGGATAATACTATAAGGGCAGACTGGATGGAGTGGGGGTAATACTATAAGGGCAGACTAGATGGAGCAGGGGTAATACTATAAGGGTAGACTAGATGGAGCAGGGGTAATACTATAAGGGTAGACTAGATGGAGCAGGGGTAATACTATAAGGGCAGACTAGATGAAGCATGGGTAATACTATAAGGGTAGACTGGATGGAGCAGGGGTAATACTGTAAGGGCAGACTAGATGGAGCAGGGGTTACTATAAAGGCAGACTAGATGGAGGAGGGGTAATACTATAAGGGCAGACTGGATGGAGCAGGGTTAATACTATAAGGGCAGACTGGATGGAGCAGGGGTAATACTATAAGGGTAGACTAGATGGAGCAGTGGTAATACTATAAGGGCAGACTGGATGGAGCAGGGATAATACTATAAGGGCAGACTAGATGGAGCAGGGGTAATACTATAAAGGCAGACTAGATGGAGGAGGGGTAATACTATAAAGGCCGACTAGATGGAGCAGGGGTAATACTATAAAGGCAGACTAGATGGAGGAGGGGTAATACTATAAAGGCAGACTAGATGGAGCAGGGGTAATACTATAAGGGCAGACTAGATGGAGCAGGGGTAATTCTATAAGGGCAGACTAGATGGAGGAGGGGTAATACTATAAGAGCAGACTAGATGGAGCAGGGGTAATACTATAAGGGCAGACTAGATGAAGCATGGGTAATACTATAAGGGTAGACTGGATGGAGCAGGGGTAATACTGTAAGGGCAGACTAGATGGAGCAGGGGTTACTATAAAGGCAGACTAGATGGAGGAGGGGTAATACTATAAGGGCAGACTGGATGGAGCAGGGTTAATACTATAAGGGCAGACTGGATGGAGCAGGGGTAATACTATAAGGGCAGACTGGATGGAGCAGGGGTGATACTATAAGGATAGACTAGACGGAGCAGGGGTAATACTATAATGGCAGACTAGATGGAGCAGGGGTAATACTACACTGCTCAAAAAAATAAAGGGAACACTTAAACAACACAATGTAACCAAGTCAATAACACTTCTGTGAAATCTACCTGTCCAGTTATGAAGCGACGCTGATTGTGAATCAATGTCTCCTGCTGTTGTGCAAATGGAACAGAAAACTGGTAAAAATAATCGGCAATTAGCAAGATACCCCCTATAAAGGAGCGGTTCTGCCGGTGGTGACCACAGACCATTTGGCTGTTGTTTTGGTCACTTTTTCGTTTTGCCATTGCTCTCACCCCTAGAGGTACAGTAGCGTAAGATGGTGGCTACAGTACAACCCACAGAAGTTGCTCAGGTAGTGCAGTTCATCCAGGGTGGCACATCAGTTCGAGCTGTGGCAAGAAGGGTAGCTGTGTCTGTCAGCACAGTGTCCAGAGCATGGAGCAGACACCAGGAGACGTGGAGGGGGCCGTAGGAGGGCAACAACCCAGCAGCAGGACCATTACCTCCTCCTTTGTGCAAGGAGGAACAGGAGGAGCACTGCCAGAGCCCTGCAAAATGACCTCCAGCAGGTCACAAACGTGCATGTGTCTGCACAAACGGTTAGAAACGGACTCCATGAGGGTTGTATGAGGGCCCGACATCCACAGATGGGGGTTGTGCTCACAGCCCAACACCGTGCAGGATGCTTGGCATTTGCCACAGAACACCAGGATTGGCAAAGTCGCCACTGGCGCCCTGTGCTCTTCACAGATGAAAGCAGGTTCACACTGAGCACATGTGACAGACGTGACAGAGTCGGGAGACGCATTGGAGAGTGATCTGCTGCCTGCAACATTCTTCAGCATGACTGGTTTGGCAGTGGGTCAGTAATGGTGTGGGGTGGCATTTCTTTGGAGGGCCGCACAGCCCTCCATGTGCTCGCCAGAGGTAGCCTGACTGCCATTAGGTACCGAGATGAGATCCTCAGACCCCTTGTGAGACCATATGCTGGTGCGGTTGGCCCTCGGTTCCTCCTAATGCAGGACAATGCCAGACCTCATGTGGCTGGAGTGTGTCAGCAGTTCCTGCAAGATGGAGGCATTGAAGCTATGGACTGGCCCGCCCGTTCCCCAGACTTGAATCTGATTGAGCACATCTGGGACATCATGTCTTGTTCCATCCACCAACGGCACGTTGCACCACAGACTGTCCAGGAGTTGGCGGATGCTTAAGTCCAGGTCTGGGAGGAGATCCCACAGGAGACCATCCGCAACCTCATCAGGAGCATGCCCAGGCATTGTAGGGAGGTCATACAGGCACGTGGAGGCCACACACAATACTGAGCCTCATTTTGACTTGTTTTAAGGACATTACATGAAAGTTGGATCAGCCTGTAGTGTGTTTTTCCACTTTAATTTTGGGGGTGACTCCAAATCCAGGCCTCCATTGGTTAATAAATGTGATTTCCATTGATGATTTTTGTGTGATTTTGTTGTCAGCACATTCAGCTTTGTACAGAACAAAGTATTCAATGAGAAGATTTCATTCATTCAGATCTAGGATGGGTTATTTCAGTGGTCCCTTTATTTTTTTGAGCAGTGTATATGGGCAGACTGGATGGAGCAGGGATAATACTATAAGGGCAGACTGGATGGAGCAGGGGTAATACTATAAGGGTAGACTAGATGGAGCAGGGGTAATACTATAAGGGTAGACTAGATGGAGCAGGGGTAATACTATAAGGGCAGACTAGACGGAGCAGGGATAATACTATAAGGGTAGACTAGATGGAGCAGGGGTAATACTACACTGTGTGTAGAATTATTAGGCAAGTTGTATTTTAGAGGATTATTTTTATTATTGATCAACAACTATGTTCTCAATCAACCGAAAAGACTCATAAATATCCAAGCTTAATATTTTTGGAAGTTGGAATGTTTTTTTTTTAGATTTGGCTATCTTAGGAGGATATCTGTTTGTGCAGGTAACTATTACTGTGCAGAATTATTAGGCAACTTAATAAAAACCAAATATAATCCCATTTCACTTGTTTATTTTCACCAAGTAAACCAATATCAGTGCACAAAATTTAGAAATAAACATTTCTGACATGCAAAAACAAAAAAATGAGTGATGAATATAGCCACCTTTCTTTATGATGACACTCAACAGCCTTCCATCCATAGATTCTGTCAGTTGCTTGATCTGTTTTCGATCAACATTGCATGCAGCAGCCACCACAGCCTCCCAGACACTGTTCCCAGAGGTGTACTGTTTTCCCTCCCTGTAGATCTCACCACAGCCTCCCAGACACTGTTCCCAGAGGTGTACTGTTTTCCCTCCCTGTAGATCTCACCACAGCCTCCCAGACACTGTTCCGAGAGGTGTACTGCTTTCCCTCCCTGTAGATCTCACATTTTATGATGGACCACAGGTTCTCTATGGGGTTCAGATCAGGTGAACAAGGCGGCCACGTCATTATTTTTTCTTCTTTTAGACCTTTACTGGCCAGCCACGCTGTGGAGCAGTTGGATGCATGTGATGGAGCATTGTCCTGCATGAAAATCATGTCTTTCTTGAACGATACCGACTTCTTACTTACCACTGCTTGAAGAAGTTGTCTTCCAGAAACTGGCAGTAGGTCTGGGAGTTGAGCTTCACTCCATCCTCAACCCTAAAAGGTCCCACAAGTTCATCTTTGATGACGCCAGCCCATACCAGTACCCCACCTCCACCTTGCTGGCGTCTGAGTCGGAGTGGAGCTCTCTGCCCTTTATTGATCCAGACTCTGGCCCATCAAGAGTCACTCTCATTTCATCAGTCCATAAAACCTTTGAAAAATCAGTCTTAAGATATTTCTTGACCCATTCTTGACGTTTTATCTTATGTTTCTTGTTCATAGGTGGTGGTTTTTCAGTCTTCCTTACCTTGGCCATGTCCCTGAGTATCGCACACCTTGTGCTTTTTGATACTCCAGTAACGCTGCAGCTCTGAAATATGGCAAAACTGGTGGCGAATGGCATCTTGGCAGCTTCACGCTTGATTTTCCTCAATTGATGGACAGTTATTTTGCGCCTTTTTTGGCCAACACGCTTCTTGCGACCCTGTTGGCTATTTGCCATGAAACGCTTGATTGTTCGGTGATCACGCTTCAAAAGTTTGGAAATTTCAAGACTGCTGTCTCCCTCTGCAAGACAGCTCACAATACTGGACTTTTCAGAGCCCGTCAAATCTCTCTTCTGACCCATATTGCCAAAGGAAAGGAAGTTGCCTAATAATTAAGCACACCTTATATAGGGTGTTGATGTCATTAGTCAACACCCCTCCTCATTACAGAGATGCACATCACCAGATTTACTTAATTGGTAGTTGGCTCTCAAGCCTATGCAGCTTGGAGTACGACAACATGTATAAAAAGTATCATGTGATCAAAATACGCATTTGCCTAATAATTTTGCACACGGTGTATAAGGGCAGACTAGATGGTGCAGGGGTAATACTATAAGGGCAGACTAGATGGAGCAGGAATAATGCCATAAGGGCAGACTAGATGGTGCAGGGGTAATGCCATAAGGGCAGACTAGACGGAGAAGGGGTTACTATAAAGGCAGACTAGATGGAGGAACGGTAATACTATAAGGGCAGACTGGATGGAGGAGGGTTAATACTATAAGGGCAGACTGGATGGAGCAGGGGTAATACTATAAGGGTAGACTAGATGGAGCAGGGGTAATACTATAAGGGCAGACTGGATGGAGCAGGGATAATACTATAAGAGCAGACTAGATGGAGCAGGGGTAATACTATAAAGGCAGACTAGATGGAGGAGGGGTAATACTATAAAGGCAGACTAGATGGAGCAGGGGTAATACTATAAGGGCAGACTAGATGGAGCAGGGGTAATACTATAAGGGCAGACTAGAAGGAGCAGGGGTAATTCTATAAGAGCAGACTAGATGGAGCAGGGGTAATACTATACGGGCAGACTAGATGGAGCAGGGGTAATACTATAAGGGCAGACTAGATGGAGCAAGGGTTACTATAAAGGCAGACTAGATGGAGGAGGGGTAATACTATAAGGGCAGACTGGATGGAGCAGGGGTAATACTATAAGGGCAGACTGGATGGAGCAGGGATAATACTATAAGGGCAGACTAGATGGAGCAGGGGTAATTCTATAAGGGCAGACTAGATGAAGCATGGGTAATACTATAAGGGTAGACTGGATGGAGCAGGGGTAATACTGTAAGGGCAGACTAGATGGAGCAGGGGTTACTATAAAGGCAGACTAGATGGAGGAGGGGTAATACTATAAGGGCAGACTGGATGGAGCAGGGTTAATACTATAAGGGCAGACTGGATGGAGCAGGGGTAATACTATAAGGGTAGACTAGATGGAGCAGGGGTAATTCTATAAGGGCAGACTAGATGGAGGAGGGGTAATACTATAAGAGCAGACTAGACGGAGCAGGGGTAATACTATAAGGGCAGACTAGATGAAGCATGGGTAATACTATAAGGGCAGACTGGATGGAGCAGGGTTAATACTATAAGGGCAGACTGGATGGAGCAGGGGTAATACTATAAGGGTAGACTAGATGGAGCAGTGGTAATACTATAAGGGCAGACTGGATGGAGCAGGGATAATACTATAAGGGCAGACTAGATGGAGCAGGGGTAATACTATAAAGGCAGACTAGATGGAGGAGGGGTAATACTATAAAGGCAGACTAGATGGAGCAGGGGTAATACTATAAGGGCAGACTAGATGGAGCAGGGGTAATTCTATAAGGGCAGACTAGATGGAGGAGGGGTAATACTATAAGAGCAGACTAGATGGTGCAGGGGTAATACTATAAGGGCAGACTAGATGGAGCAAGGGTAATACTATAAGGGCAGACTAGATGGAGCAGGGGTAATACTATATGGGCAGACTGGATGGAGCAGGGGTAATACTATAAGGGTAGACTGGATGAAGCAGGGGTAATACTCTAAGGGCAGACTAGATGGAGCAGGGGTAATACCATAAGGGCAGACTAGATGGCGCAGGGGTAATACTATAAGGGTAGACTAGATGGAGCAGGGGTAATACTATAAGGGCAGAGTAGATGGTGCAGGGGTAATACTATAAGGGCAGACTAGACGGAGCAGGGGTAATACCATAAGGGCAGACTAGATGGTGCAGGGGTAATACTATAAGGGCAGACTTGACAGAGCAGGGGTAATACTATAAGGGCAGACTAGATGGAGCAGGGGTAATACTATAAGGGCAGAGTAGACGGAGCAGGGGTAATACTATAAGGGCAGACTAGACGGAGCAGGGGTAAGGGTATGTGCCCACGATGCAGAAATGAAGCAGAAAATTTCTGCAGCGTTTCTGCATGGTCTTGGCAGTCAAAAACGCTTGCGGATTTTACACCCGTTTTTGCAGCGTTTTTACATGCGGATTTGACTTGCGTTTTTCAAGTGCATTGGAACCTCAAATCCGCATGCAGAAACGCACAAATAATGGACATGCTGTGCATTTTTCCGCAAGGAAAATCCGCTGCGGAAAATTCCGCAGCATGGGCACAGAACATGCAGATTTTCATTGGTGATCATCGGGCACGGATTACCAAGCGTTTTGCAAGCGTTTACGTTGCGGAAAATCCGCATCAAAAACGCTTGAAAAACGTATAGTGGGCACACAGCCTAATATTATAAGGGCAGACTAGATGGAGCAGGGGTAATATTATAAGGGAGGATGTCAGGGAATCCCACCGGCAGGATCATACAATATCCCACCGCTGCCACCAATTTGTCAGGGATTCCACCCACACACAGTCAGGAACTCCAGCACACACAGAGGGACAACACAGGGGAGATCACGCAATATCTCGCCGTTGCAGTCACGCTGTCCGTATTTCGTCCGGAGTCGCGAGCACGCGATCCAGACTACTCTCTACGTAGGTATCGGTAAGCGACCAGTGAGCGTATGGCGCAACACCCTGGGTTCCACAGACTGGAATCCGTGTTGAACGCCCTCCGTACGGTCACTGTCAGCTTCACGATAGCCCAATTATTAATATTCTCTGCCACCACAGGCCGAGTTTGAAATATAATACAGGCCTGGCCTGGCCGGACGCCTGCGTTTTGGTAGCGTATATGGCTTCGGGGGAGGGAACGATTACAGAACAAAAGAAACAGAACTATTAAATTTTATATTTAATCCAAAAGGGAGGAAGTGTTTAGGAAAAATATATACAAGGATGTTACAGGGGAGACATTAAAATACATAGGCAGTTACATAAAATAAAACAGGATAAAAAAGTGAAACTTACACTATAAAGTTCGCTGCGACGACTCAATATAGGTGGAGGAGGGGCTCCCCGGTTGGAATATGCTGTTATTGAACAGGACCCGTTGCTTATACTTCTTATTCCCCCCTGGCAATGAGTGCTCCTGTCTTCTCCATAGATTCCCTTATACCTAAGGGGACATCTGGCCACAAGCCCCTTATGGTGACATCATGTGGGCCGGTCTCCAGCCTGTACATTTTTATTAAAAACACTGATTTCTGTGATAACTCATCGCTCGTTGATGGCAGAAGCTTGCAAACTACGCCATTTTTTCCCTTATGATTTTATCTTTATTTAGACATAGCTGCAGTCTGCTATTCTGGTGTTTTTGTGCTACAGCTCCCTGATTTTGGTTACAGCCCTGGAAAACTATCTATACATTCCTGGGCTGATTTGGTCACTACACATATGGGTCCCGTTACTGTCGGACCTATGGAACTCACAAGATTTCATATTTCATATCGGAGTCAGTGCGTCTAGAAATTTTCCTTTGAGGCTTGGGAAGCAGCTTCAACAGTTACACGCTAATTAGTGCAAGCCTGCGTTTTAATTACCTCCTGCGTCTTTCAGAGACAAGATGCTTGCTTCCTAACGAAGTTATAACACTCCTTGGCTGGCCTTGTTTGCATAAACTATTTACCAGGCGTGGGCTAATTGGGGCTTTTGTGCTGAGCAGAAGGGGAATAAGGGAGGGGGGTGGACATCTATGTCAGGCAGATATGGAAGAACATTTTCCTGATATTAATATGTTCCTGACATCTCCCCCTCTTTGAGGTGGCATAAGGGGTGATTTACAGATCACCCCTTTAGCCCACCTCCTGGCCCACCCTTCCTGCTGATCCGACAAGCCGCAGATCCACTTGCCCACCAACCTGAGGGTTCAGCTTTCCGATCACCCTGACCGGTTTGGGATACATTTTCTCCACACGTCTGACCGGCTATGTGTACCTTCCTCCTATTCTCCTGACAGACAAGGGGGACACACTTTCCCGTTACCTCGCCTGGTTATGTGGCCTACCTTTTTACCTGTCATCATCTTTACCTTGAGAGCTGTGCTCTCTAGGGGGGGAGCTATGACCGGCCATGTCACAGTCCGTCATGACACTGGTCGTCGGCACGGGACCACTTTCCCTATGATCCCCGTGTTTCTCCCCATCCTTCCACATCACCTCTGGAGCCGTGCTAGTCATGGGGCAGCTACCAGTGACCATGTCACTATCTGGCATGACATTGGTCACCTGCATGGGCCGACCTGCTTCCTGGTGTCCGTGCCTGCTCCCCTTGCCCCTAGCACTTATGCTGGCTCTCTTTAGGGGATCCTCAGCATCATCACCCTGCAGGGTGAGGCGGCTGAGTTCCCCTTTACCACAACACACACTTTTATTATACATGACATTGACATCTTTGACAGTGGCATTACATGACATATTAGATCTGGGAGGGTTGTCAGGGATGTATCGGGCAACCAACCGTCCCAGATCAGTTCCCAATAGCACATTAGTGGGGAGATTCTCCGACACCCCCACTTCCCTTAATCCCCTCCCCGCACCCCAGTCCAGGAAAACTCGGGCCATCGGTATGGGACGGCGAACACCCCCAAACCCGGTGACAGTCAGGGTCTTCCCAGGAATGAGTTCCTCTGGTAACACAAACTCAGGGCGGATCAGGGTGCGTTCGGCGCCGGTGTCTTTAAGGCCGACAGTGACAGTGTTGCCCACGGTAACGGGTTGTAAGTTCTCCCAGGCCCGACCAACCACCCCACCCACAAAAAGAATGGCTGCAGTAGGCCCTGGAGCCTCAGGTGTGGGGTTCATCTTCTGCCTCTCCGGGCAGACAAGGCTGATGTGACCAGTTTGGTCACAAGTATAACACCTACGGGAGTCAAATACAGGCCTGGTGCTAAAAGATGGGGCAGGACCCGCTGAGGGCCGGCTGGCTGGAACACTGGGGGTGGTCATCGGCTTACCCCCTTTCCAGCTGGCGGTGGCTGACTTCCGCACCTCTGGTGTGCGGTTGGCCTCATAGGTATCCGCGATCTGGGCTGCTTTGGCGGCTTCCCTCGGCTCCCGGTCAAGCACAAACTGTCTCACTTCCACTGGGCAAAGATGAAGAAACTGGTCCTTCACCATCAGATCCTTCAGGTTCTCAAAGGTGGTGACTGACAGTCCTCGGATCCACTGCTCAAAGTTGGTTCTGAGCCCATCCACCAAATCACTGTAGGTGTCATGTGGTCCATGTTGGAGGGCTCTGAACTTTTTCCGGTAAACCTCCGGAGTCAGCTGGTACTTTTTTATCAGGGCCTGCTTGACGGCCTCATAGTCTCCATCTTTTTCTTGAGGGAGGGAAGCAAACACCTCCAAGGATTTTCCTCGGAGCCTTGGAGTTAAGTACCTGGCTCACTGGTCCGTGGGCAGCTGATACTGTCTGCAGGCCTTTTCAAAGCCTCGCAGAAATGTGTCCAAGTCCCCATCCTTTTCCATCACAGGGAAGTGCTCAGGACAGGGTTTAAAGCAGTTAGCACTGTTGGACTCACGGGTCTGCGTAGAGGATGACTCCTTCTGAATCCGGGCTAGCTCCAGCTGGTGTTGTCGGTCAGCTTGTCGCTCAGCAGCCTCTCGGTCAGCTTGTGCCTGGCGCTCAGCAGCCTCTCGGTCAGCTTGTGCCTGGCGCTCAGCAGCCTCTCGGTCAGCTTGGGCCCATTGCTCTGCTCGCTCCTGGAATTTCAGGATCAGCTGCAGTCGTCCATCACGATCGTCTGCGACGAGCTGCTCCAAGGCCATCTGCAGGTGGGGGTCCACACTACCCTGGTTGCGGGTATGGCTGGCAATCACAGGTGGGACCCCTGCAGCAGCGCCATCCGGGCCTTGGCTGGCCGCCCCATCATCAGGGCTCTGCTGTTGGACAGGCTCTGCAGCCCCTTGCAACAGTTCAGCAATCATTTGGACCTTGGTTTTGCCCGTGGGGTCAATCTGCCTCAGCTCACAGAGGGCAGTGATAGTGGTCTTCGTCTGCTGGTGATACCAGGGTTCTCCATGTGTAGCCATTATTGCCAAATAAAAGATAGGATAGAAAAATAAGAGAAGGGGAGGGGCAACTGCTACACGTATAGTAATGTCCCAGATAAAAAATATTAAAACACTGAGTCTGATTTCTTAAAACTCTGCACAGAATTCTCGCAAGAACCGTGCAAGTTTTCAGTGACAGAAATGACTGCTCAATCCAGCCACTGATGTTCTGTAATATCCCACCGCTTGCCACCAATTTGTCAGGGAATGCCACCGGCAGAATCACACAGTATCCCACCGCTGCCACCAATTTGTCAGGGATTCCACCCACACACAGTCAGGAACTCCAACACACACAAAGGGACGACACCGGGGAGATCACGCAATATCTCGCCGTTGCAGTCACGCTGTCCGTATTTCGTCCGGAGTCGCGAGCACGCGATCCAGACTACTCTCTACGTACAGTAGGTATCGGTAAGTGACCAGTGAGCGTATGGCGTAACACCCTGGGTTCCAGACTGGAATCCGTGTTTAACACCCTCCGTACGGTCACTGTCAGCTTCACGATAGCCCAATTATTAATACTCTCTGCCACCACCAGCCGAGTTTAACATATAATACAGGCCTGGCCGGACGCCTGCATTTTGGTAGCATATATGGCTTCGGGGAAGGGAACGATTACAGAACAAAAGAAACAGAACTATTAAATTTTATATTTAATCCAACAGTGTGTGTGTGCGTGTGTGGTGGTGCGTACGGCATATACAGTGTGTGTGTGTGTGTGTGGTGCGTACAGCATATACAGAGTGTGTGTGTGGTGGTGCATACGGCATATACAGTGAGTGTGTGTGGTGCATACGGAGTATACAGTGTGTGTGTGTGTGTGTGTGTATGTGGTGAATACGGCGTATACAGTGTATGTGTGTGTGGTGGTGCGTACGGAGTATACAGTGTGTGTGTGTATGTGGTGCGTACGGCGTATACAGTGTGTGTGTGTATATGGTGCGTATACTGTGTGTGTGGTGCGTACAGCATATACAGAGTGTGTGTGTGTGTGGTGGTGCGTACGGCATATACAGTGAGTGTGTGTGGTGCATACGGAGTATACAGTGTGTGAGTGTATGTGGTGCGCACGGCGTATACAGTGTGTGTGTATGTATGTGGTGCGTACGGCGTATACAGTGTGTGTGTGGTGCGTACGGAGTATACAGTGTGTGTGTGTGGTGCATACGGCTTATACAGTGTGTGTGTGGTGCGTACGGCGTATACTGTGTGTGTGTGTATGGTGCGTACGGCGTATACAGTGTGTGTGTGTATGTGGTGCGTATACAGTGTGTGTGTGTGGTGCGTACGGCGTATACAGAATGTGTGTGGTGGTGCGTACGGCGTATACAGTGTGTGTGTGGTGCGTAAGCGTATACAGTGTGTGTGTGTATGCGGTGCGTACGGCGTATACATTATGTATGTGTATTGCGTACGGCGTATACACTGTGTGTGTGTGGTGCATACGGCGTATACAGTGTGTGTGTGTGTGGTGCGTACTGCGCAACAGTGTGTGGTGCATACGGCGTATACAGTGTGTTTGTGTGTGAGTGTGGTGCGTACGGCGTATACAGTGTGTGTGTGTGTGTGTTTGGTGCGACGGTGTTCCGCTGGTGGTACTGCGCAAGAGGCTGGTACCACCAGCGGTTTCCATATTGAGACACCCATAACTTGGGTGTCCCAATATGGCGGTCGACGAACTTCCGCTGCTTGGAATTCTGGGATCCGGACACATCTGGACAGGACAGGATGTGAAGACATTACAAGGTAAGTACATAATATTATATATATATATATAAATATATACACATATATATATTTTTTTACACGCACGCCGCCTAAGTTCAGACGGTGCGAGACCGGTTACATGAATTTGTTGGAATCCTGGGGGAACCGTTACTCAGGGTGACCATAGGCTGCAGCTTCTGTCAGGCAGACGATAGATTCAGTTGCTGACCAGACACATCTGACAAGTCTTCATAAATGGTAGAACAGTAACATTTAATGAGGCCTGGCCAGTGCAATGCAAATGTCTCTTTGAGCAACAGACTCCAATAATAACAGTATAATCTCCTTTTCAGCACAGCAGTACACAGTCTATTATCCGGTAGCACAGTACAGCACAGTTTTAATGCATACACAACCACAGGCTTTTCCTTCACAAGGACTCAATAGTACACAGCATTTTTTATTCTGCATGGAGACGGAGGGGTGAAGGGTGTGATGAGGGAGATGATCTCTATGACAGGATTCCTTCCAGTCCTTATCTTCCTGGCCGATAATACTCCACACTGTTAGTTCAGAGAGTCTAAGTGACCTTTGTTTAGCTTTCCTCCTGACCTGAATTCTGTTCCATTGCCTTCTGTGAGATACAGATTACACACCACCTTTCTCTTTGGCTCCAGGCCAGACTAATTAACAACTTCCCCACAATCCCCCTGGGGCTCTGTTAAAAAACTCCCCTTCTCCTGTGACTGTGTTAATCCGTCTAGTTGCTGGATGCTTATGGAGCACAACACTTTCTGTCTCCTGTGCTTGTGTTACTTCTAATAGTTGCTGAATGCTTTTAAAGCAACAGCACTACTTCTGCATGTCACACTCTTCCCTCCTTTTTGAATGTCGTCCTCGACATTCATCTTAATTGGTCAATCTGACCAATTCTGAGACAGTGGTGAAAGTTGGATAACTTTATATACAAATTGGCATTGTGAAATTGGTATAACGTTCATAAACATTGATAACAACCTAACCTTACAACCTTTTTCTTGTAGGATGCCTGTAAGAAATAAACAATTACCACAATTAAAACAATCAGCATCTCTTCAGCTGGAGCTTTTCGTATGTCTTCAACCAGCTCTCTCTCTCTATGCTTTAACAGTTCTTTGTTTCTACAAAGTCTTTTAAGGAAAACCAAAGAATGAAAACAAGTCTTTCCACCAGGCAACATCTTCTACACTGCCTCTCGGTGGTGAATACCACTCAAGTGGGCTTACCTGGTCCGCAGGCAGAGATACTGTTACTGATCCGGATGGTGAAACCACTGTGCCGTAGTACAAGGAGGGACAAGACCATAGCTACATGGCGGCTCAGTCGACTCCGTGAACCAAGGAAGGACCGAGATGGTGGACCCGGTGCCACTCTGGGACCGACCTCGTGTGAGAGCAGGCGACTCCCACGGGACTGGCGACAGGTGTAGACTGGCACAGCAGATAGACTTGGCAGTAGGCAGACATACAAGCACGGCAGGTGGACAGGCTGGTGGGCATAGCTAACAGGCTGGTGGGCACGGCTGGTAGACAGGCTGGCGGGCACGGCTGATAGACAGGCTGGCAGGCACGGATGATAGACAGGCTGGTGGGCACAGCTGGTTAACAGGCTGGCGAGCAGCATGGGGACCTGAGAAGAGACAGAAAGGTTAGGAGACCAAACTAACACGTTGCACACGCACCTCCATATTGGGGGAGGTGCCTTATATATTACCTGTCCTCCGACCATTGGCCAGGGACATCTTATGACGGTGCGCGCGGCCCCTTTAAGAGACAGGGAGCACACACACGCGCGCCCTAAGCACAGTGCCCGGGATCTGCGCGCAGTGCGTGCACTCCGGACACAGCCAGCGTGGGAGACGAGCGGCGGCGCAGGAGACACCTGGCCAGGGCTGCGGCGGTAAGGGGGTTGGTGTCTCTGCCAGGCAGGAGGCAGAGGCACCGGAGCTACAGATAATCATTTCCAGTCAACAGTCCTTGACACTTGACTCAGTTAACCAAGTGTCTCATACGTTAGCATCATGGGCCTTCTCACTTCTCGAGTCGACATCCTCCTGGTGGGTTGTTCCTCAGAGACCACGGGTTCTTTGGTCACAGACATTTCCCGTGCTTCCTCAGTAACTGTACTTCTCCTGAATCGCTTGTTTCCGCATGGTCAGGTAATTCCACTCCTCCTGAGTTTCGATCGGTCTATTCAGGGCCCGGTGTTCGATCATCAGATCTGAATTGGACTTCATCTGTACTCCTTGGTACGAACTCTGGAGCCTTAGGACTTAGTTCACTCTCCTGAGGATGATACATCACTCTCCTTGCCAGTCTGAGAAATACAACGGTGTGTTCTTCTCCATCTGAACTTTCAAGGTCACTATCCACCTCCGGAGCTTCAGTCTGTGGTGGTCCCTTAGTCGATCTCGGATGATGTCAGTCTACTTCTGGGAAGTCTTGTTGTGGTGGGAGATAATCACAGGGTAGTAGTAAATTCCGATGGGCTATTCTGGTTTTCTTGTCTCCCGTTTCCAATCGGATTTCATACACTGGGCTGTCATCAGATTTCCTCAGATTTCCTCCTTACGACCACATACACCTTGTCTTCCCAGTACAAACGAAGTTTTCCTGGACCACCTTTCTCACGTACATTCTTGACTAGCACCTGGCTTCCCGCTGCCAATTCTGTTCCATAACATTTTCGATCATAGTACTCCTTACTCTTGCTCTGTCCTAGCCTAACCACTTTGGACACTATGTTGTATGCCTCCGCCATGCGTTCCTTCCATTTCCGAACGTACTCCGGATACGTTCTGTAAGTCTCTGACACCGGAGTATTGAACATGATGTCGATTGGCAGTCTTTGCGATCGTCCATACAATAGGAAAAAGGGTGAGTAACCAGTTGCATCACTCTTTATACAGTTATAGGCATGTACCACTTTTGACAGAGAACTCTTCCAGTCTTTCTTCTCATCAATTAAAGTGCGCAACATCAACAATAATGTCCAGTTAAAACGTTCCACTTGTCCATTAACCTCTGGGTTATAGGGCGTTGTGTGGGATCTCTGAATTCTACAGTACTTCCTAGCTTGGCAAAGAGCTGGTTCTCAAATTCTCCTCCTTGGTCGTGGTGTAACCTGGTAGGGAACCCAAACCTCAAAGCAAAATCATTGAAGATCTTCTCTGCTGCTGTTCGACCTGATTAAAGGGTGGTGGCATATGCAAATCGAGTGAAATGGTCCATCACCACCAAGATGTATTCGTAACCACCCTTGCACGTCTCGAGATGTAGAAAGTCTATTGAGACCATCTCACACAGATACTGTATGTAGTTTGCATGTTGCCCATAGGTGCCCGGGTTGATGTGTTGGGACGTTTATCTTTCAGACACCCACACTCCCTGGTCATGTACCTCTCAATATCTCTCTGCATGTACGGCCAGAAGAAACGTTCACGGATCAAATTTCTTGTCCTTTCCACTCCCAGGTGTCCCATGTTTCCATGGAGTTCTTTGAAGACCAACCTATGGAATACTCTCGGTATTGCCAATTGCCAGCTTTACGATACAGGATACAGTCTTCACTGAGGTAGAGCTTTGTCCATTCTTTAATTAAAACAGATACTGCTGGTGACTCATTGTCTATCTTCCATTTACTTGGAAACCGATTTTGGTCCACATAAAGTAGTATTCTACCAATTAACTGATCTTCCCGCGGTGTTCTACGGATTTTCCCTTTTGGTAGTTGCTGAATAGACCGGGGGTGATCTTGTTCTCTTGCTTTTATGGTGGCTTCCACCGAAAACGGACACCACAATGGTGTGTCTTCCTTCTGATAAGCTTGTACTGCTTGGGTAGTGCTCTCAATTGCTTCCAAACTGACTTCCTCTGAGCATTCTTGCATGAACTCCTCAGGCTCTAGTGGCATTCTTGACAATCCATCAGCATCCGCATTGCATTTTCTTGGCCTGTACTTGATGCTGAAATTGAAGTCAGCTAGTTCAGCAATCCATCTCTGACCCGCTGAATTCAGTTTGGATGTAGTAAGGACAAAGGTCAAGGGGTTGTTGTCAGTGTATACCTCAAACTCTTTGCTGCAGTAGAGTTAATCTCTAAATCATTCACAAATAGCCCATTTCAATGCCAGGAACTCCAATGTAGATGGTAATTCTTATTCGGTGTCTGTCAACGTTCTAGAACCGTAACCGATGACTCTCAATTTTCCATCTTGATGCTGATACAGGGCAGCTCCCAGTCCAACTTGAGAAACGTCACAATTAGTGATGAGCAAGCATGCTCGCTACTGCTCGAGATGCTCGGCGCTCGCAGAGTATTTCCGCGGTTGCTCGGCGGGAGCTCGGATCTCCTCCCTGCATGTTTGGCGATCTTTACAGAGCCAATGAACATGCAGGGATTGCCTGCCTCTCACTCTAATGCCGTAGCCATGTTGGTTGTGGCATTACAGTGATTGGCTGGCCGCACAGCGTCATCAGGTCTATATCAGACCTGGCTCCGCCGTTCTCGTCACAGTCACTCCGGATCAGACAGTGTAGGGAGAGCTGCTGCTGAGCTAGGGAGAAATTTGCTTGTTTCTAGTTAGTGTAGGTATACCAGACTATATTAGAGACACATATCCATCTCAACAAACAGTCCTTCTGAGGACTAATCCATCTGCAGAGAAATCAGGCAGGCAGTGTATATAGGCAGGCAGTGTATATAGCAGACTGCAGTGCACATAGCACAAGAGGCTCCATTCCAGTTCTGTCTGCTGCTGCTGCTGTTAGATATTTCTAGAAATAGGCCCAGGTCTGAGGGGCCAGGAATAATTTTTTTGGACCTTAATCCTCATTATTTGCTTAAAAAGCAATTCAGAGAACACTGTTTTTCTGCGCCATTTGCTTGTTGGCACTGCAGAATACAGCCAGGTCCTTTCCATATTACAACGCTAAAGTCCAGCTATTTAAAACTGTGGTTTGTCCGTCACACGGATCACATATAATTGCGCTGAAAATACTGCCATTTCTGGCATCCATTAAAAATTTGTTTCAGTGAAGCAATTCACAGCAGTTTGCTGTTCAAACTACTTACCTACAGGCCAGGTATTTAATACTGTGGTTTGTCAGTCACATGGATCACATATAAGTTCGCTCCATATTCAGTTATTTGTAGTGAGCGTGGAAGATATTGTCCTCCATTTAAAATGGGCAAGGCACGTGGCAAGGAACGGGGAACTGGACGTGATGATGATGGTGCATCCAGAGACCGAGGCCGTGGGCAAGCTGAAATTGTGCCACAACAAACACCCACATCTTCTCGCTCGACCTTCCTGTCCTAATTAATAGGGGACCGCAAAACACCACTATTGAACACAGAGCAGTGTGAAAAGGTTATTGGTTGGACAGATGTTAATGCTTCCAGTCACTTAGCCACCACCACCACCTTGTCTTCTACATGGTCAAGTCTCAGTAGCTGTGAGTCTGGACCGCATATTCCTCACCCTGAACCTCCTTCCTCCCACCATGCAGAGTGCCCAGAGACAACTGATCCCACACTTGGACACTCCGAAGAGCTGTACACTTTTCCATTTATAGATTCGGGCCTCTCGACAGTCCACTTGAAGCAGGGCAAGAGGAGATCGCATGTAGCGATGCCCAAATATTTGAGCATCCACAGACACACGAAGGTGTTGGTGGGAAAGTGTCACAAGAGGTGGACAATGACGAGACACAATTGCCAGAAAGTCAGGAGGAAAACCAGAGTGTGGAAGTGGAAGACGAGGTGGTGGATGATATAGTGACTGACCCAACCTGGCAGGAGGACATGCAGAGCGAGGAGAGCAGCACATAGGGGGAGGGAGGCAGAGCACCCCAACAGGCAGGAAGAAGCAGTGTGGTGGCCGCAGAAAGAAGGCAGGCAACCGTTCCCCGTAACACCAACACGAAGGAAGTTGCCAGTACAACTTTTAGGTCTTCCCGAGTCTGGTTGTTTTTTTAAAGACTCTGGCGATAACCCCAAAAATGCCATTTTCATCACCTGCCAGGCCAGCATCAGCTGGGGTGGCAAAATGACCAGCCTGACCACCAACCAGAATGATCAGGCACATGCCAGCAAAGCACCCGACTTTGTGGGCCGAACCCCAGGGTCCAGGAACAGTGTCTGCGGGTGGCACCACTGCTTCTTCCGCTGTTGTGCATGCAAGCCAATCCCCTGTCCATGGTGCATGCGAAGATACCTCCTGCCCTGCACCTGTCATTGCACACTCTCAAGTAGCAGCATCAGGAAGCACATCCACGTCCTTGTCCCAGCGCAGCGTTCAGATGTCCATACCCCAGTTCTTGGAACGCAAGGGCAAATACGCAGCCAACGCCCCACAGGCCACACTACTAAGTTCACACATTTTGCGACTGCTTGCGCTAGAAATGTTGCTTTTTAGGCTAGTGGAGACGGAAGTATTCCGCAACCTGATGGCGGCGGCCGTTCCTCGGTACTCGGTACCCAGCCGCCACTATTTCTCCCAGTGTGCCGTCCCCACATTACACAAGCACGAGTCCCAAAACATTAGCCGTGCCCTCAACATTGCAGTTACCGGGAAAGTCCACCTAACCACGGACATGTGGACAAGTGCTTGTGGGCAGGGACGGTACATCTTGCTGACAGTGTGGCGTCCTGCTGTGCATTAGTGCCACAGATCCTAGAGGGGTGCATGGACGGATTCCTCCACAAGAGGCCCTCACAGCATACACACACCTCCACCTTCCACCTCAGACCACCAGAGGGATCCCGGATAGGGATATAAAAAGGGAAGGTGGAGCTAAGCAGTTCAGTCTAGCCTGGAGAACAGTTTCCTCTGGGACAGAGCTAGTTCCAGTCTGTGAGGATCCAGTCTGAAGAAGGAAGCCTGTTGAGAGGAGCTCCTGCAGAAGCCATTGTGCAGTGGAGCACAGTCCAGACTCATTCAGCTCAGGTTAGTGAGCCTAAGGCGTGCCGACGCCATAAGAGCGGTGAAGAGTAGCGAGGCCTGCTGCCAGTGTGAAGCCTAGTCAGGGCCCCGAGCGCGGCCGAAGGCAAGTGGAGTAAGCGAGCTACATAGGGGGCAGAGGAGCTTAACCTGCTCACCCCACAAGCATTTACCGGACACCGGGTCCGAGTCTGCAAGGATCTCTAGGACCAGCAGAAACAACCGGAACCCCTGGCGAACTACATGTCCCAGGAGCATAAAAAACTGACTGATATACCAGGGTCAGGAGTCACTGAGGCCCAAGAAACCAGGGACTGTGAACTCCAACAGAAGGCCCTACCACCAGGTCAGCCGGTGCAAGACAGAGACCAAGTTAGGCCTAGCTCCAGGCAGGTCATAGACTTAACAGGAAAAGGCAAGAAACAGGAGGCCCCACACCCGCTCACTGAGGAGAGTCCTGAAATGCACCCTTCACCCTACAATGCCCTGGATCGTGCCTGAAACACCACCAGTAAAGGTACTGAAGTGAATTGTTGTGAGTGTGCCTATCCTTCTTCCAACCCGGCTGGGTCCCCTCTGTTCTGCATCCCTTTTCCTACGCTGCCCTGAGGCCCCGCTCCACCTGTGGGGAGCCGCACCATCTAAGCTGCCTGATTACCGGCCTCAGAGGACTGTAGCAGCGCTGGTGATCCTCACCAGACACCACGGGGTGGCGTCACGAACTTTTCCTATCCCATACATCTTTTCCCCCATTATCCATTCCTTGCTTTTAAGAGTGACCCCAGGGTACGGCCTCGGGAACCGGCCACCGCGGCATCCCCCAAAACTAACAGCAAGGCCCGGGCGCCGAGTCCTCATCCCTTGGGCGCGTCAACAGCACACTGGGTTAACATAGTGGAAGCCGGGACCCAGTCGGACCTTGGGACGGAACACGTCCTCCCGACGCCAAGGATCACAGATACTAGGTCAATCAGGGTTGCCCCCACAGTCTACAGCTCCTGAACCTCATCCTCCTCCTCTTCAGCCTCCATCTCCGAAATGACCACATCAGTCACAAGCTGGAAGCACTGCAGCACTGCCCCGGCCAAGTGGCAACAGGCTATGTTGAAGCTGATATACTTAGGTGACAAACCGCACAATGCTTTAGAGTTGTGGACAGCTCTAAAAGAGCAGGCAGATCTGTGGCTCACACCACTGAGCCTACAGCCAGGCATAGTCGTGTGTGACAATTGCTGGAACCTGGTGGCAGCTCTGAGGTGAGGCGAGCTCACACATGTACCATGCATGACCCATGTGCTTAACCTCATGGTTCAGCGATTTCTCAAATCCTACCCGGAGCTGCCGGATCTGCTTGTCAAAGTACGCCGCCTGTGTGCCCATTTTAGAAAGCCAGCTATAGCTTCCGCCGCCCTTGCCGTGCTTCAAAGCATTTGCAGCTTCCGGCTCACAGACTGGTGTGTGATGTCCCCACGCATTGGAACTCTACACTGTAGATGTTGGGAAGGATTTGTGAGCAGAAGAGGGCAGTTGTTGAGTACCAGCATCAACAAGGCTGTCGGTATTCAGTTCAGACTCCACACATAAGACCTCAGGAGTGGACATGGATGTCAAACTTTGAGGACTCCACCAAGATAAGATGGTGAGTGGCGATGATGCCATAATTAGCGTCACCATCCCGCTTCCTTGTCTTCTGAAACGCTCTCTGCTCACAATCATAGAGGATGCATTGCAGGCGGAGCACGATGAGATGGAGCAAGGAACCATACAGGGTGATTACACACAGCCTAGCCTCATCTCATTCCAACGTGGATTGGGTGACAATGAGGAAAAGGAGGAGGAAGAACAGGAGCTAGTTTCATGCGCTATAGACGGTACTACCTGCACAACTGTCATACCGTCTGTTCAGTGTGGATGGCATGAGGACAGAGAGGAGGAGAGCATGGTCACTCGTCCTCTTGGTGAGGACACGGAAGTCTTTGCTGTTAGCAGTCTGGCATGCATGGCTGAGTTTACGTTACGCTGCCTTTCCCATGACCCTTGCGTTCTCAAAATTTTGGGTGACAGTCATTACTGATTGGTGACACTTCTAGACCCACGCTAAAAGGAGAACTTTATATCTCTTATTCCTGAGGCGGACAGGTGTACAAAAATGGGGCAGTACCAGAAGGCCCTTGCTGCGGAACTATTAAAAAAATTCCCATCTGAAAACGCTGGTGGCAGAGGTCACAGTTCGTTGGACAACCAAAGACTACAGGCAAGAGAGACATAACTCCAATCCAGAAGAGGCAGGGGAACACTGTCAAAGTTCTGGGAGAATTTTCTCAGCCCCTCCCATCGCATAGGCCTTGAGGCGCGGGGTACTCTCACAAGGAGTGCAAAGTTTGGGAAGATGCTGAGGGAGTGCCTTGCCGACCGCACCAACGTCCTCCGTGATTCCGCTGTGCCTTATAATTATTGGGTATCCAAGCTGGATACGTGGAATGAACTGGCTCTCTATGCTTTGGAGGTCCTGGTCTGCCCTGCCGTTAGCATTTTATCAGAGCGGGTTTTTAGTGCCGCTGGTGGAATTATATCTGATAAGCGCATCCGCCTGTCAACTGAAAATGCTGACAGGCTGACTCTTATAAAAATGAACAAGGGCTGGATTGGGCCAGACTTCTCAACACCACCGAATGACAGCAGAGTAACATAAACTCAAATCCAGTGTCTTTTTTGGGAGGTGTATTCCCATGCACCCTTTCACACCAACACATGGGTATATGCTTCCTGATTTTAGCTATTTGCTCATGTCCTCCTCCTTCTCCTCATCCTCCACCACCATATCACCAGGGTGACCGTGGTCCGTGATGCAACACCAACATAATTTTTTAAAGAGTGTTTATGATGCCCGTAAAAAAAAAATGTATACAGTATGTTCATGTATACCCCCCAGGGGTAAATGTTTGTCAGCCCATACACTTAGTGCATGGGCATTACAAGTATAGGAGACCTGCTCCTTTCTAATGGGCACATTTTTTTATGAGGCCCTCTAAGTCTCTTCCAAGGGGCATTGGAGTGCCTCCCAATTTTTGGCAGTCCTTGCATTCACTGCATAGGCCAACACTATGGGAGACCCTCTCCTTTCTAATGGGAATTTTTCATTACTGTGGCCCTGCTCTATGTGTCTTTAAATTGTTAGTGGGGGTTTTCATTAATTTGGTCAGCCGTTGAACTCACTGCATACCCTATAACTGTATAGCAGAGACTCTCCTTTCTATTGGGAACATGTTGTACTCGTTACTTTGGCCCTGTTCTATGTGTCTTTAAATTCTTAGTGGGGTTTTTCCTAAATTTGGTCAGCCTTTGGACTCACTGCATACCCTATAACTGTATAGCAGACCCTATCCTTTCTAATGGGATCATGTCGTACTCGTTACTGTGGCCCAGATCTATGCGTCTTTAAATTGTTAGTGGGGTTTTCCTAAATTGGTCAGCCATTGGACTCACTGCATACCCTATAACTGTATAGCAGACCTTCTCCTTTCTAATGGGAACATGTCGTACTCGTTACTGTGGCCCAGCTTTTTGTGACTTTAAATTGTTAGTGGGGTTTTTCCTAAATTTTGTCAGCTATTGGACTCACTGCATACTCTATAACTGTATAGCAGACCCTCTCCTTTCTAATGGAAACATGTCGTTACTATGGCCCGGCTCTATGTGTCTTTAAATTGTTAATGGTGTTTTTTCCCAAATTTTGGCAGCCATTGCAGTCACTGCATGGGCATTACCACTATAGGAGGCCTACTCCTTTATAATGGGAACATTTTATTTTACTGAGACCCTCCTCTATGTCTCTTCAAAGGGGTATTGGATTGCGTCCAAATTTTTGGCAGCCCTTGCAGTCACTGCATACGCAATAACAGTATAGGAGACCCATTCGTTAATTATGGGAACAACAAAGCATAGCCAGCTGATGGCTTTTTAACAATAGCGAGGGCCGACTGCTGGCCCTTTAAGAATAGTAAGGGCCGCCTGATGTCCCTATAAAATAGGCTTTGCGACTTTCAGAGTCCCTCCATCATAAATAAAATAGGATGTGTCACACACCACATGGCCAGATAAGGTTGTAAAATGTTAAAATGACATTTCCTGGTGAATGCATTTGACTTGATTGAAAGCAATACAAAAGTGCAAAAACGCATCAAAAACGCTACGTGTGGATATAGCCCAAGGTGTGGAGGAGCATTTTTGTTTTTGGTTATTTATTTTGCGTTATATGCACTGGAAAGGATGTTCCTTAACATATTTCCCAGGAAAATCCATTTTGGTTTCGTTTTTGTATGTTTTATTGTGAGTCCGTAAAAGTGGCGTAATACCTCTGACAATGTTGTTGACAGCAGTGACCTGGGAGTCATAAATGCTTCCAGGGGTCTTCCCCATGCTGTCCCCATGTCATTTGAGCACTGTCACTATCGTTTTGGGCAATTTTTAGGCCTCTGCAGACCGACGGGGGGAGCCACCGGAAAAATGCTCGAGTTTCCCATAGACTTACATTGGGCTCGTTGCTCGGGTCGAGCTCCCGAGTATTCCAATGTGCTCGACCCGAGCATCGAGCACCCGAGCATTTTAGTGCTCACTCATCAATAGCTGTGATCCCTACACTCGGCAGCCTCACTGGCATATATGAGGTTGTGGAGTTTGGACAAGAGGCCCCAGTCAGTCCTGAAGTCGTGGTCCTTACCTGAACAGTTTTGTGAATGTCTGACTTTGGCCTTGGTCTCATGTGTTCTGCCCCTTACTCCCGAGTGCAGTCCCACCAGAGGTCAAAAAGACACAGGTATCTGTCATTTATTCACAAGTCACAGTAATAACATATTTTTTCCAAAACCAGAGCAAACAATATAGTTTTACTGCAATATAAAAACAAAATATCAAAAAAGTGAGTTAAAAAGAGTCAGATCTGCAATAAATTTGAGTGTTTCCCAAACTTCAGTCCTCAGGGACCCCATACGACAGGATTTCAGGATTTCCTTACTTTTGCACAGGTGATGGAATTATTATTAAGGCCTCAGTAACAGCCCCAGGTTCGCTCACCTGTGCAATAGTAAGGAGAGCTTGAAAACATGATGTGTTGGGGGCCGTGAGGACGAGGTTTGGGAAACATTGCATTATGGTATTAAAGAAGTTGTCCAGTACTTTATATCCCCCCCCCCAATGTATCTCCCGGAGCCCCTAAGGATTTTTGTAAATACCTTACTTTTCGGCGGAGAGGCAGAGCACGCGGTAAACGCCGGGTGTGACGCGGGGGGTAACCCTGCCCACAGCCTGACATCCACCGTGGAACGCAGAAGACAGAGACCCCCGGCTGCTGCCAGCACTTGTCGTGACGTCAGCGGATGTCAGAGCCGGCTGCAGCCGGGGGTCATGTGATGCCTGTGAGCTGTTCAGACCGCAGGTCCGAGAGGAATCCAGCGAGTCACAAACTGAGACAGAGACAGAAATAAACACTTTCTTTACTAAAACAGGGATTAGACTACGATTCAGTATTGCATGAATCAGCCTCAGGTTCTACCTGGGACACTGTCTCTACTAAATACACACAATCAGCAAAAGCTGAAATCAATGCGCCAATCTCAAGGTTTCCAGTTTATGTGAATTATACTAAACATCTGGAACAATTTTACCTAAACACAGTGTCAGTCTAGTGAGGGTGGTCTATAGGGACCCCCTGAGATGGCACACTGAGTACAATCCTACCACTATTAACAATAACAATGCATGAAACTATTCCAATTGCTCTTATTCCCCTAGTATAGGGATACCTGGGTATCTTAAAGTTACGGTACCGTTAACCTCAGATGTGGTCTATCACAGGCCTGTGAATCGCGGTGGCTGCAGCTAGTCCCGGAAAACTTTGGCGCCAAACAAAAGCAACGTTCACAAAAACAGCAAAGGTTCCTTGTCTTGTCGGCCGATGCCGAACCCACACGCCGGGGACTTTAGTCCTGTAGCCTCAGGTTAAGGTCTGGGAAGAACTCATTACAAGGCTTGTCAGTATCCTCTCAATATGAATGGAACTGGACCCCATCTCTCCTCTCGCCAGGGGCAGACCTACCGCCCGTGCAGCCGGTTCATTGAATGGGGGTCCCCGAGGGAGAGGGGGCCCCTCCAGCCTCCAGCAGGGCCGCCATCAGGGCATGACTGCCCTGACTCCAGCAAGAGACCCCCCTCTTGTGCGTCTCCTCATTTGGGCCCCCCCGCAGTCACATGGCTGGAGATGTCCCTGCGCTCAGCATGCCGGCCCCATGCTGAGCGCAGGGACATCTCCGATCATGTGACGGCGCCGGCACAATACTTACCCCTCCCCATGCCTCCGCAGCGTCTTCCGCGTCCTCTGACTGTGACGTCTCAGGTCAGAGGGCGCGGTGATGTCTTTACACCGTGCGCGCTCTCTCCTGACCTGTCACAGTGCAGAGCGGGAAGACGCGGACGACGCTGGAGTCCGGAGCAGCGCCAGCAGCAGGTAAGAAGTGAGGTGAGTATTGGATTTTTTTTTTTTTTTTAATGTATGGGGGCATGGGGCATTATATGGTGGGGGGAGAGTGGGTGTGACACCCTGCATGGGGCATTATATGGGGGGGTGACATCCTGCATGGGGCATTATATGGGGGGAGGTGACATCCTGCATGGGGCATTATATGGGGGGGAGTGACATCCTGCATGGGGCATTATATGAGGGGGGGTGACATACTGCATGGGGCATTATAAGAGGGGAAGGGGGGAAGTGACGTCCTGCATGGGGCATTATAAGGGAGGGGGTGTGACATCCTGCATGGGGCATTATATGGGGGGGGTGACATCCTGCATGGGGCATTATATGGGGGGGGGTGACATCCTGCATGCGGCATTATATGGGGGGAGGTGACATCCTGCATGGGGCATTATAAGGGGGGGAGTGACATCCTGCATGGGGCATTATATGAGGGGGGTGACATACTGCATGGGGCATTATAAGAGGGGAAGAAGGGAAGTGACGTCCTGCATGGGGCATTATAAGGGAGGGGGTGTGACATCCTGCATGGGGCATTATATGGGGGGAGGTGACATCCTGAATGGGGCATTATATGGGGGGAGTGACATCCTGCATGGGGCATTATATGAGGGGTGGTGACATACTGCATGGGGCATTATATGAGGGGGGGTGACATACTGCATGGGTCATTATAAGAGGGGAAGGGGGGAAGTGACGTCCTGCATGGGGCATTATAAGGGAGGGGGTGTGACATCCTGCATGGGGCATTATAAGAGGGGGAGGGGGGAATTGACATCATGCATGGGGCATTATATGGGGGAGGGGGGAATTGACATCCTGCATGGGGCATTATAAGAGGGGGAGGGGGGAATTGACATCATGCATGGGGCATTATATGGGGGAGGGGGGAAGTGACGTCCTGCATGGGGCATTATAAGGGAGGGGGTGTGACATCCTGCATGGGGCATTATATGGGGGGAGGTGACATCCTGAATGGGGCATTATATGGGGGGAGTGACATCCTGCATGGGGCATTATATGAGGGGTGGTGACATACTGCATGGGGCATTATATGAGGGGGGGGTGACATACTGCATGGGTCATTATAAGAGGGGAAGGGGGGAAGTGACGTCCTGCATGGGGCATTATAAGGGAGGGGGTGTGACATCCTGCATGGGGCATTATAAGAGGGGGAGGGGGGAATTGACATCATGCATGGGGCATTATATGGGGGAGGGGGGAATTGACATCCTGCATGGGGCATTATATGGGGGAGGGGGGAATTGACATCCTGCATGGGGCATTATAAGAGGGGGAGGGGGGAATTGACATCATGCATGGGGCATTATATGGGGGAGGGGGGAATTGACATCCTGCATGGGGCATTATATGGGGGAGAGGTGACATCCTGCATGGGGCATTATATGGGGGGAGGTGACATCCTGCATGGGGCATTATATGGGGGGGAGTGACATCCTGCATGGGGCATTATATGAGGGGGGGTGACATACTGCATGGGGCATTATAAGAGGGGAAGGGGGGAAGTGACGTCCTGCATGGGGCATTATAAGGGAGGGGGTGTGACATCCTGCATGGGGCATTATATGGGGGGGGGTGACATCCTGCATGGGGCATTATATGGGGGGGGTGACATCCTGCATGCGGCATTATATGGGGGGAGGTGACATCCTGCATGAGGCATTATAAGGGGAGGAGTGACATCCTGCATGGGGCATTATATGAGGGGGGGTGACATACTGCATGGGGCATTATAAGAGGGGAAGAAGGGAAGTGACGTCCTGCATGGGGCATTATAAGGGAGGGGGTGTGACATCCTGCATGGGGCATTATATGGGGGGGGTGACATCCTGAATGGGGCATTATATGGGGGGAGGTGACATCCTGCATGGGGCATTATAAGAGGGGAAGGGGGGAAGTGACGTCCTGCATGGGGCATTATAAGGGAGGGGGTGTGACATCCTGCATGGGGCATTATATGGGGGGGTGACATCCTGCATGGGGCATTATATGGGGGGAGGTGACATCCTGCATGGCGCATTATAAGAGGGGAAGGGGGGAAGTGACGTCCTGCATGGGGCATTATAAGGGAGGGGGTGTGACATCCTGCATGGGGCATTATATGGGGGGAGGTGACATCCTGAATGGGGCATTATATGGGGGGAGTGACATCCTGCATGGGGCATTATATGAGGGGTGGTGACATACTGCATGGGGCATTATATGAGGGGGGGGGGTGACATACTGCATGGGTCATTATAAGAGGGGAAGGGGGGAAGTGACGTCCTGCATGGGGCATTATAAGGGAGGGGGTGTGACATCCTGCATGGGGCATTATAAGAGGGGGAGGGGGGAATTGACATCATGCATGGGGCATTATATGGGGGAGGGGGGAATTGACATCCTGCATGGGGCATTATAAGAGGGGGAGGGGGGAATTGACATCATGCATGGGGCATTATATGGGGGAGGGGGGAATTGACATCCTGCATGGGGCATTATATGGGGGAGGGGGGAATTGACATCCTGCATGGGGGCATTATATGGGGGTGGGGGTGTGTGACATCCTGCATGGGGCATTATAAGAGGGGAAGGGGGGAAGTGACATCCTGCATGGGGCATTATAAGAGGGGGAGGGGGGAATTGACATCCTGCATGGGGCATTATATGGGGGTGGGGGGGAGTGTGACATCCTGCATGGGGCATTATAAGAGGGGAAGGGGGAAGTGACATCCTGCATGGGGCATTATAAGAGGGGAAGGGGGGAAGTGACATCCTGCATGGGGCATTACAAGGGAGGGGGTGTGTGACATCCTGCATGGGGCATTATAAGAGGGGGAGGGGGGAATTGACATCCTGCATGGGGCATTATAAGGAGGGTGGGTGTGTGACATACTGCATGGGGCATTATAAGGAGGGGGGGTGACCTCCTGCATGGGGCATTATAAGGGCGGGGGTGGTCTGACATACTGCATGGGGCATTGAAAAGGGGGGAAGTGACATCTTGCAAGGGGCATTATATGGGGGGGAGAGGTGACATCCTGCATGGGGCATTTTATGGGGGGGAGAGGTGACATCCTGCATAGGGAATTAAAAGGGGGGTGTCATCCTGCATGGGGCATTATAAGGGGGGGAACAGCCTGCATGGAGCGTTACATGGGGGCCACTATTCTGTATGGAGCATTATATGCGGGTCAGTATTCTGTATGGAGTGTTATATGGGGGACAGTATTCTGTATGGAGCGTTATATAGGGGTCAGTATTCTGTATGGAGCGTTATATGGGGGCCAGTATTCTGTATGGAGCGTTATATGGGGGCCAGTATTCTGTATGGAGCGTTATATGGGGGCTAGTATTCTGTATGGAGCGTTATATGGGGGCCAGTATTCTGTATGGAGTGTTATATGGGGGTCAGTATTCTGTATGGAGCATTTTATGGGGGCCAGTATCCTGTATGCAGTGTTATATGGGGACCAGTATGCTGTATTGAGCGTTATATGGGGACCAGTATCCTGTATGGAGCGTTATATGGGGACCAGTATCCTGTATGGAGCATTATAAGGGGGTCAGTATCCTGTATGGAGCATTATATGGGGACCAGTATCCTGTATGGAGCATTATAAGGGGGTCAGTATCCTGTATGAAGCATTATATGGTGCCCATAATACTGTATGGAGGACTATACTGTCCGGTCTGCACTGTGCGCTGAGGATATCGCTCATGTAATGTAGTAAGTGAAATCCTTGGCCTTGTACTATATACATATATTTCTCTGCAGTATCTGTGCATCATGAATCGCGGTATGTGTTAAAGGGGCCCACTGAAACTCTGTCGCCCAGGGCCCACAAAAACCAGGAGCCGGCCCTGGGGGTAAGTATAACAAGTTTTATTTTTTTTAAATACAATTAATTAACTAGGAGTGGGGGGAATAAGAGATGCACGGGGGGGGTGAGAGATGCACGGGGGGGGGGGCCTTCATGCCCCCTATGAAGGGCAGGGGGGTGGGCCCCAAAAGATTCTTGCACAGGGGCCCACTACAGTCTGTCTCCGCCCCTGCCTCTCGCAGTCACTCACTGTTTTCCAGACCCCCGACCATGCTCTCCGTCACAGAGATGATATCCTCAGTCTCTTTCCCTCTCACTCGACACTTGGCTCCTTCAGCACAAAGTCTCTAGTCCACTCAGCATGGACTTCCACAAAACTCCAAAGAGCCACACAGCTTTCCCAGCTCAGCACTCGTTCTTAAGCAGGGGCACAGCTTCACCAGGGCCAGGGGTTAACAACCCCCACAGGAAAGCTTGTAGAGAGAGAGTCTTATTGCAGTTCAGTCCTTGCAGTTCTCCTCAGACACCCCGTCCAGCGTCTCACACAGCAGAAACACTCCAAACACACAGGGTCTCCTGCTCTGCCCCTGCTCTGAGCTCAGCCAGGCAAAACTCACAGGGTCCTAATGCTCTCCTGCTGCTATCACAGTTCACACTCTCACAGAGCAACCAGTGATAGCGCAGCTCACAGGCAGTATTTGCAACATAAGGTAATTACAAAAATCCTTAGGGGCCCCGGGGGGGATACATTGAGAGGGTAATATAAAGTACTGGACAATCCCTTTAACACCTTAAAAGCCCAAGACGTACTAATACGTACCTGCGCCCTGGGCTTTAAGAGCCAGGTACGTATTAATAAGCCCTGTTGATTTCGCCCGCACACAGGCTGTGCGGGTGCGATTGCCGCCGGGTGTCAGCTGATTGTCACAGCTGACACCTGGTGCTACGTGCTGGGAGCAGTCCTGCACCACTCCCGGCAGTTTAACCCCCGCAATGCTGCGATCGGTCGATCTCAGCATTGCGGGGGCAAGGGGAGGTGATCGCGATACTCACCTCTCCTGCCAGCGTCCAACGCTGTCTGCCGCGGCTTCCCGGATGTTGCCCTTGATGACCCGATGTCGTCATGACAACATCCGGGTCACCACACAGCAAGAAGATACTTTGGTCATGCGCAGTGCATGACCAAAGTATCTTCTGCATCTGCAGTGCTGGCAGCCTGTATAGCACAGGGATGGTGCTCCATTCCTATGTTATACAGGCGATCAGATTAAAAAAAGTGAAAGTCCCATAGTGGGACAAAGTATAAAAGTAAAAAAATTTAAAAAAACAACAACTCCTGAATTGTTGGTTTTTGTTTATTCTGCCTCCCAAAAATCGGAATAGAAAGAGATCAAAAAATGTTACGTGCCTGAAAATGGTATCAATAAAAACGTCAACTTGTCCCACAAAAAACAAGCCATCACATGACTCTGTCGGCCAAAATATGGAAAAATTTTAGCTCTCAAAATATGGTGATGCAAAAGCTAGATTTTACAAAAAAATACGTCTTTTAGTGTGTGACAGCTGTCAATCATAAAAACCCGATATGATTCTGGTATCGCTGTAATCGCACCGACCTGAAGAATAAAGTTGTCTAATCACTTATACTGCACGAGGAACGGCGTAAAAAATAAACTCTAGGGTTAGGGTAGTGCTAGGGTTAGGGTTGGGGTTGGGGTTAGGGTTGGGCTACGGTTAGGGTTGGGGTTGGGGTTAGGGTTGGGGTTGGGGTTAGGGTTGGGCTACGGTTAGGGTTGGGGCTAGGGTTGTATTAGGGTTGGGGTTAGGGTTGGGATATTTTTCAAAAGTAAAAAAAAAAAAAAGATGACGATATGGCAACTAGTGTTGAGCGCAAGTGCTCGCTACTTGAGTTTGCATCGGGTGCTCGGGTATGCATTGAGTATCACGGGTGCTCAAGTGACATGCTCGAGTCTCCGCCCCATATGCGTCACGGCCCAAAAAAACTCGCAGGGATTGCCTGCCATGCACGAGCGATCGCCGCATGTTTTTTTTGGGTGTCTAATAACCGTGAAACATGCGGGCGGGAACTTGAGCATGTCACTCGGGCACGCGCGATACACGGTGCATACCTGAGTACCCGATACAAACTCAAGTAGCGAGCCCTTGCGCTCAAGACTAATGACAACTTATTCAATATGATGACCTAATGTTATCAAATTCTGTGTCGTACCTCTGGATTCAAAATGTTCACTATGCCCCTTGATAAAAACCTTGAGGGGTGTAGTTTCCAAAATGGGGTCCCTTGTGGGGGGTTTCCACTATTTAGGCACATCAGGGGCTCTCCAAACGCGACATGGCATCAGCTCTCAATTCCAGTCAAATTTTGCGTTCAAAAAGTCACACAGTGCTCCTTCCCTTCTGAACCCTGCCGTGCGCCCAAACACTGTATTTTCCCCACATATGAGGTATTGGCGTACTCAGGAGAAATTAAACAAAAGTTTTTGGGGTCCATTTTCTCCTCTTACCCTTGTGAAAATAAAAAAATTGGGGCTAAAACATAATTTTTGTGGAAAAAGTTTGATTTTTTTATTTTCACGGCTCCATGTTATAAACTTCTGTAAAGCACTTGGGGGTTCAAGGTGCTCACCACACATCTAGATAAGTTCCCTGAGGGGTCTAGTTTCAAAAATGGTGTCACTTGTGGAGGGTTTCCACTGTTTAGGCACATGAGGGGTTCTCCAAATGCAACATGGCGTCCGCTAGTTATTCAAGCAAATTTTACATTCAAAAAGTCAAATGGCGCTCCTTCCCTTCCAAGCCCCCAAACAGTGGTTTTCTCCCACATATGGGGTATCGGTGTGCTCAGGAGGAATTGCACAACAAACTGCATGGCGCAATTTCTCCTGTTACCCTCATGAAAATGCAAAATTGGAGGCTGAAAAACATTTTTGTTGCAAAAATGTGAAAATTTTATTTTTACGGCTCAATGTTCTAAACTTCTGTGAAGCACCTGGGGGTTCAAGGTGCTCACCACACATCTAGATAAGTTCCCTGAGGGGTCTAGTTTCCAAATTGATGTCACTTGTGGGGGGTTTCCACTGTTTAGGCACAACAGGGGTTGAGAGTTGAGATTGGTGCGACCCCCAGAACCCCGCTCATCCCATTCCTGACGTCACAGCTCTTGCTCCGGTTCCTGAGGCGCGCGCCTCTTAGCACCTTGTCTGGTTTATTTCAGGTGCATTGCGCTCCACCATGCCTCCTCAAGGCTGTCGTGAAGATGTGGCTCTTGCTGAATCACAGCCGATGGGGATTTTAAAATGGGGATTAATGTGGATTTTCTTAAAGAACAAATGCAGCAGAATACAGTATAAGCGAAGTAAGGGAGATGTGTTAAATATCATGTACATCTTACAAAGATCTGTAGCATCAATTGTTTGTGGGATTTTTATTTTGAGTTTTGGCACAATGTACAACACCGCACAGACAAAAGCAGCCGCTCCCGAGCACACAACACACTGCGGCCATGATGTGGACTCCGCTCCGGGCTGCACTTTCCTAACGAGCTGCGAATACAATTAAAAGCTTCTTCTGTTAAAGGTTAACTCACTTAATGAGATCAGAGCGGAGCACGTGGAGGAGAAAAGATCAGCAGTGTGACCTCCAGAGGATTGCAGCCTTGTCCAGAGCCACAACTGGCCCTCTGTGAAGAGCATTAGGCCCCCAAGAACAGTCACTGTGGTAATGATGTGACCCCAAAGCATGAGGCGGCCATCCTCTGTTACTATGTCTATATACCTGCACAGTACCGTTGTAAAATGTCTCCCTACATTGTAATGTGCCTCCTGCTACTCTTGTCTCCGCCGTTTACTGCAGCTACTGCTGCTCGTGTTCCTGCCATGTACAGTACAGACCAAAAGTTTGGACACACCTTCTCATTTAAAGATTTTTCTGTATTTTCATGACTATGAAAATTGTACATTCACACTGAAGGCATCAAAACTATGAATTACCACATGTGGAATTATATACTTAACAAAAAAGTGTGAAACAACTGAAAATATGTCTTATATTCTAGGTTCTTCAAAGTGGCCACCTTTTGCTTTGATGACTGCTTTGCACACTCTTGGCATTCTCTTGATGAGCTTCAAGAGGTAGTCACCGGAAATGGTCTTCCAACAATCTTGAAGGAGCTCCCAGAGATGCTTAGCACTTGATGGCCCTTTTGCCTTCACTCTGCGGTCCAGCTCACCCCAAACCATCTCGATTGGGTTCAGGTCTGGTGACTGTGGAGGCCAGGTCATCTGGCGTAGCCCCCATCACTCTCTTTCTTGGTCAAATAGCCCTTACACAGCCTGGAGGTGTGTTTGGGGTCATTGTCCTGTTGAAAAATAAATGATGGTCCAACTAAACGCAAACCGGATGGAATAGCATGCCGCTGCAAGATGCTGTGGTAGCCATGCTGGTTCAGTATGCCTTCAATTTTGAATAAATCCCCAACAGTGTCACCAGCAAACACCCCCACACCATCACACCTCCTCCTCCATGCTTCACGGTGGGAACCAGGCATGTAGAGTCCATCCGTTCACCTTTTCTGCGTCGCACAAAGACACGGTGGTTGGAACCAAAGATCTCAAATTTGGACTCATCAGACCAAAGCACAGATTTCCACTGGTCTAATGTCCATTCCTTGTGTTCTTTAGCCCAAACAAGTCTCTTCTGCTTGTTGCCTGTCCTTAGCAGTGGTTTCCTAGCAGCTATTTTACCATGAAGGCCTGCTGCACAAAGTCTCCTCTTAACAGTTGTTGAAGAGATGTGTCTGCTGCTAGAACTCTGTGTGGCATTGACCTGGTCTCTAATCTGAGCTGCTGTTAACCTGCGATTTCTGAGGCTGGTGACTCGGATAAACTTATCCTCAGAAGCAGAGGTGACTCTTGGTCTTACTTTCCTGGGGCGGTCCTCATGTGAGCCAGTTTCTTTGTAACGCTTGATGGTTTTTGCAACTGCACTTGGGGACACTTTCAAAGTTTTCCCAATTTTTCGCACTGACTGACCTTCATTTCTTAAAGTAATGATGGCCACTCGTTTTTCTTTACTTAGCTGCTTTTTTCTTGCCATAATACAAATTCTAACAGTCTATTCAGTAGGTCTATCAGCTGTGTATCCACCAGACTTCTGCACAACACAACTGATGGTCCCAACCCCATTTATAAGGCAAGAAATCCCACTTATTAAACCTGACAGGGCACACCTGTGAAGTGAAGACCATTTCCGGTGACTACCTCTTGAGGCTCATCAAGAGAATGCCAAGAGTGTGCAAAGCAGTCTTCAAAGCAAAAGGTGGCTACTGTGAAGAACCTAGAATATAAGACATATTTTCAGTTGTTTCACACTTTTTTGTTAAGTATATAATTCCACATGTGGTAATTCATAGTTTTGATGCCTTCAGTGTGAATGTACAATTTTCAAAGTCATGAAAATACAGAAAAATCTTTAAACGAGGTGTGTCCAAACTTTTGGTCTGTACTGTACGTACTGCAACTACTCCTGCCCGCGTCCCCGCCGTGCACTGCGGCTACTGCTGCTCGTGTTCCCGCCGTGCACAGCGGCTACCGCTGCTCGTGTCCCCGCTGAGTACATACTGAGACAACTGCTGCTCGTCTCCCCGCCGTGCACTGCGGCTACTGCTGCTCCTTTCCCGTCGTGCACTGCGGCTACTGCTGCTCATATTCCCGCCATGCACTGCGGCTACTGCTGCTCGTGTCCCTGCAGTGCACTGCGTCTACTGCTGATCATGTCCCCACTGATTACGTACTGAGACAACTGATGCTTGTGTTCCCGCCGTGCACTGCGGCTACTGCTGCTCATGTCCCCACTGAGTATGTACTGAGACAACTGCTGCTCAGTCACTGTGGTAATGATGTAACCCCAAAACATGAGGTGGCCATCCTCTGTTACTATGTCTATATACCTGCGTGTCCCCGCTGTGCACTGTGGCTACTGCTGCTCGTGTCCCCGCCGTGCACTGCAGCTACTGCTGCTCGTGTCCCCGCAGTGCACTGCGTCTACAGCTGCTCATGTTCCCACTTAGTACGTACTGAGACAACTGCTGCTCGTGTCCCCACCGTGCACTGTGGCTACTGTTGCTCGTGTCCCCACCGTGCACTGCGGCTACTGCTGCTTCTGTCCCCACCGTGCACT
Source organism: Phyllobates terribilis (assembly GCF_046119375.1). Taxonomy (NCBI): domain Eukaryota; kingdom Metazoa; phylum Chordata; class Amphibia; order Anura; family Dendrobatidae; genus Phyllobates; species Phyllobates terribilis. The sequence goes on along the minus strand of NW_027362762.1, from coordinate 980,325,234 downwards.
GAGGCTACTGCTGTTATGATCTGCAACATAAACTAAGGAAAGACAGGGGAAAGCTGTCCCTACAGTAAGACTAAGCTGAATCCCTAGAATGTAGCGGGCTGCCTGTTCCTTGTGAACAGACCCGCCTTAGTCCTCGGTTAGTCTGAATGAAGACCTATAGAGTTAAGGGAGGTGTCCCTAAAAGAACTAAGGACTGGGACAAAAATGGGACACCTCCTAAACAGAAGTAGATGCAGAGCACAAAAGACAAACAGACAAAACGTACTAGAGGTCCAAGAGGACCAAGCGAACTAGACAGAGATAGGCACCGAAGCACCAGACTAGAGAAACAGTCAAACACTGAAGTCCAGCACAGCCAGGAGGGCGGAGCTGGAACATAAAGGCAGATGGTCACATGACCGCAAAACACAAGATGGAAAAAACAAACAGGAGGGTTCTAACAGTATCCCCTCTTCTATGAGGATCCTCCGGATCCTCCAGGCCCAGGCCTATCCGGAAACCTCCTGTGGAAAGCTTTAACAAGCCTAGGAGCAGAGACATCATCCGTCCTTACCCAGGAGTTGTCTTCGGGACTGAAACCCTTCCAGGAGACAAGATACTGTAATTTCCCTCTATGCCATCTAGAATTCAAAATACGAGAAATTTCATATTCGCCGTCTTCCACCACAGGAGGAACTGTGACAGTGGCGTCCCTATCAGATACATCAGCCTTTTCCAACAAGGAAACATGAAACACAGGATTAATCTTCCATGAAGTAGGGACATCCAACCTAACCGCAGACGGGTTAACAACCTGAAGCACTTTAAATGGACCCACAAACTTAGGACCCAGTTTTTTAGAGGGAATCCTCAACCGCAAGTTCTTCGAGGACAACCAAACCATGTCACCCACAGTAAACAAAACCTCTTTACGTTTCCTGTCAAAATACCTCTTGGACTTCTTGTTAGCCTCTTGCAGGTTACAACGTACATTAGTCCAAACTCTCTCCAAATCACCGGAAAAATTCTCCTCCTCCGGCACCGCCGACCCCAATTTGGAGAACGAACCAAAAGACGGATGTCTCCCAGTGCAACAAAAAAAAGGAGAACACCCAGCAGAGGAGGATGTATGATTGTTAAGAGCAAATTCTGCAAGAGGCAGAAACTCAGACCACACCTCTTGATTGTCCGCCACAAAACAACGCAAAAACTGTTCTACATCCTGGTTCTTTCTTTCAGTCTGTCCATTCGACTCAGGATGATAACCAGACGAAAATGACAAATGGACTCCCAACCTGTCACAAAAAGCACGCCAAAAGTGAGCCACATACTGAGGTCCTCTATCAGAAACAATATCCGTGGGAACGCCATGGAGCTTGACAATCTCATTAACAAACGCCTTAGCGAGTGTCTTGGCGCAGGGCAACTTAATGAATGGAACCAAATGACACATCTTACTAAAACGGTCCACGACCACCGAGATGACAGTAAAACCCTCGGACACAGGAAGATCAGTAATAAAATCCATAGTGAGATGCGTCCAAGGCGCACTAGGAACCTCCAGAGGGCAAAGCAACCCCGCAGCAGGAGCATGTGAAGCCTTTGATCTAGCGCACACAGTACACTGACGCACCCACCTGATGACTTCCTTCTGCCATCCAGGCCACCAAAAACTGCAACTGATAAGTCTATTAGTCTCCGAAACTCCTGGATGACCTGCCAACCGAGACTCATGACACCCCACAAACAAATCTCTCCTAAAGGCTCTAGGCACGAACAACTTCCCATGGGGAGTGTTAGATGGAGCATCATCTTGAGCATTCAGAATCCTATTCTCCAAAACGGAGTCCAAAGCCGCCACCACAACTCCTTTCTGCAAAATGCTCTCCTCCTCCTCGGCACCGACCATAGGAGAAAAGCTGCGAGATAGAGCATCGGCTTTAACATTCTTAGTACCAGGGATATAGGTAACAGAAAAATGAAACCGAGAAAAAAAAAGTGCCCACCTAGCTTGACGGGCATTCAAGCGCTTGGCCGCATCCAGATAGATCAAATTCTTATGATCTGTGAAAACCTGAATAGGAAATCTAGCGCCTTTCAAAAAATGACGCAAGTTTAATAGCCAGCAACTCCCGATTTCCAATATCATAATTCAGTTCGGTTTCCGAATTTTTTTTCGAAAAAAAGGCACAAGGATGTACTCCACCCTTGTTCTCTTGAGACAAAACTGCTCAGACCTCCACCGATGAAGCATCGACCTCGACCAAAAAAAGCTTGGTCTCATCAGGCTGCATAAGGATAGGGGCAGAACTGAACCTCTCCTTGAGATACTCAAACGCTTCAATGGCTTCAGTAGTCCACTGGGCCGTATTCGCACCTTTCCTGGTGAGATCGGTTAGAGGTTTAACAATTACAGAAAAATTCTTAATGAATTTTCTGTAATAATTGGCAAAACCCAAAAATCTCTGTACAGATTTCAAACCAATAGGCCTAGGCCATTCCTGCACAGCCTGAACCTTCACCGGGTCCATCTCAAAGCCCTCGCTGGAGACAATGTAGCCCAAAAAACTAATTCTCTGCACAGCGAACTCACATTTCTCCAGCTGAGCAAAAAGTGAATTATTACTCAATAACTGCAAAACTTCACGTACACTCTCTGGTGAATAAATCAAAATGTCATCCAAATACACAACCACATTCTTACCAATCAGAGGTCTCAGGATGTCATTAATAAGGTTCTGAAAAAATGCAGGTGCATTGGTAAGACCGAAAGGCATCACCAGATTCTCAAAATGACCTACCGGAGTGTTAAAAGCAGTTTTCCATTCATCACCCTCCTTCACTTGTAACAAATTGTATGCCCCCAGGAGATCAATCTTAGAGAACCACTTGGCCCCCACTAACTGGTTAAACAAGTCTGGAATTAACGGCAATGGGTAGGAATTGCGTACGGTAATCTTATTAATTTCACGAAAATCCAGACATGGACGTAAACCGCCGTCCTTTTTTTTAACAAAGAAGAATCCAACAGCCACAGGTGACTTAGAAGGTCTAATGTGACCAGCAGCCAGGCTAGTCTCTATGTACTCCTCCAAGGCCTTTCTCTCAGGGATAGTCAGATTAAACAAGCGACTTTTGAGAAGAGTAGCTCCAGGAACAAACTCAATGGCGCAATCATAATCCCTATGAGGAGGTAAAACTTGCGACTCCTCCTCCGAAAAAAACCTCCAAAAATCTTGAATAGGTACAGGTAATTCCCCCTTTTCCCACAACCGCAATGCGACCATTACAACATTTATCATAGCACTTCGGACTCCAAGACTTAATCACATTAGTAGACCAGTCCAATAAAGGATTGTGCAGTCTTAACCAAGGCAATCCTAGAACGACCGGAGAGGGTAAATTATCTAATACAACCAAGTCCAAAATTTCTTGGTGAAGTCCATTGATAGTGAGAGGAAATGCAGCAACCTTGTGAGTAATACATTTCAAGGGAGTGTTATCAATTGCAATCACAGAAATAGGTGATGACAAAGGTTTGGATTTCAATTTAAGGTTTTCCAAAAACCCTTTATCAATCACATTAAGTGTTGAACCACAATCCACAAATACCTGAAATTCAATCAAATCTCCCTGCAGAGTAGTACTCCCAGAAAGAAACACTCCTGCAGAGCGTAAACAAGCTATACGGGCGTAACTGACCTTTTTTTTTTCTTTACTTAAACGACGCTCACAATACTTAATCAAATGATCATCTTTACCACAATAAAGACATAAACCCTCGGCGAATCTCCGGTCTCTTTCCTGAGAGCGGAGTGACATCGCCCCCACCTCCATTGGTTCTCCGCTGTCAGAGCATATTTTCTGGGAACTAGGACCTGAAGTTACAGGAGTTTTTACATCATTCACCCTGGACCTCAGTCTCCTGTCCACACTAACAGCTAACTGCATAGCTTCCTGCAGAGTCTCAGGTGCAGGGAATGCAATTAGCAAATCTTTAACCCTTTCACTCAGACCAGCAAGAAATAAACATCTCAGCGCAGGATCATTCCATTTAACTTCTGAAGCCCATCTCCTGAAGTGTGTGCAATAATTTTCAACATCATCAGACCCCTGATTCAAACGTCTAAGTTCTGATTCAGCATATGAGATTTGATCAGGATCTTCATATAATAGCCCCAAAGCAGAAAAAAATTCTTCAACAGAACTTAAACAAGGATCATTAGGCTGGAGAGAAAAGGCCCAATCCTGTGGTTCTTTGCGCAAAAGTTACATAATAAAACCTATGTGCTGTGATTCATTCCCAGAGGATCGTGGTCTCAAACGAAAATATAACAAACAAACATTTTTAAAGGAAAAAAAATCTTGCTGTTTACCATAAAAAAAATCAGGCAGTCCTACCTTGGGTTCAACAAAATGCGCTCCAGGACAGCTACTCACGTGTTGCTGAAGCTCGGCCACCTCCAGAGACAATCCCTGCAGGCGTTGAGCCAACTCCTGGACGGAAACCATACTGATCCCCGAATTTCTTTCCTTTTAGGTCTTTTTTTGGGCTGGACTTACTGTTATGATCTGCAACATAAACTAAGGAAAAATAGGGGAAAGCTGTCCCTACAGTAAGACTAAGCTGAATCCCTATGATGTAGTGTGCTGCCTGTTCATTGTGAACAGACCCGCCTTAGTCCTCGGCTAGTCTGAACGAAGACCTATAGAGTTAAGGGAGGGGTCCCTAAAAGAACTAAGGACTGGGACAAAAATGTGACACCTCCTAAACAGAAGTAGATGCAGAGCACAAAAGACAAACAGACAAAACGTACTAGAGGTCCCAGAGGACCAAGCGAACTAGACAGAGATAGGCACCGAAGCACCTGCTTAGAGAGACAGTCAAACAACACTGAAGTCCAGCAAAGCCAGAAGGGCGGAGCTGGAATAAATAGGCAGATGGTCACGTGACCGCAAAACACAAGACAGCAAAAACTAACAGGAGGGTTCTAACAACTGCTGCTCATGTCCCCGCCATATACTGTGGCTACTGCTGCTTGTGTCCCCGCCGTGCACTGTGGCTACTGCTGCTCGACAATCAGACCCCACCCTTATGAAACTGCATGATGGATAAGTATCTGATAGTATTTCTTAGCGCTAAGGACACAAACAAATGGGTACTGATGTGGACCATAGATGTAGTGGCTGGCCAAGGAAAAGTATTGCCTCAGATGAACGACACATACTTACTTTCCATCAAAATCGGAAGTTGTGTAGTAGTAATAAAAAAAATTTCATCAAATGACTTTGGAAGTTTGGTCAAGATTAATAGTGTATCAATGCTGAGAAATACAATCAGATACTTATCTGTCATGCCAGGTGTGAGTGCAACACAGAGGGGAAAGGGAGCCCAGACACTAGGGAAATGGGGAAGAGATGACCTCCTAATCTTTACTAGCGTCACTCTGTCTCCCACTAACGTCCCTATGTCAGTCATACATTTATACCTGTCACCCATGGTCTTCAAATTACACAGAGCACCTTGCCACACCGAAGAGAGCGACGAAGCAAACCGTTCCTCTTCAGGAACTCCTGAAGATCCTCCCCCACTGAAAGTACCAAACTGTGGATGATAACCGTATGCACCGAAAAACGGTGACCTGCCAGTGGATTCTTGACGATGATTATTGATGGCAAATTCTTCCAGCGGTAAGTAGGATGCCCAATCCTCCTGATTTTCGGAGATGAAGCACCTGAGGTATGTCTCCAAGTTCTGATTGACCCGGTCGGTCTGACCATTCAACTGAGGGTAGAAGGCAGTCGAGAACAGAATGCCTTCCAGAACTTGGAAACAAACTGGGTCCCCCGATCAGACACCACATCGGAGGGAACCCCATGAAGCTTCACAATCTCATTTATGAATACCTGAGCAAGTGTCGTAGCATTGGGAAGTGCAGGTAAAGCGATTTAGTGAACCATTTTACTGAACCTATCTACTACTACCAAAACCACCGTTTTGCCTGCCGAAACCGGTAGGTCACTAATAAAATCCATGGACAAGTGCATCCATGGCCTGCTATGGATATGTAGCGGAAGAAGAGTACCAGACGGACGGGTGTGCGAAACCTTAGAACGCGCGCAAATACTACAAGCAGCTACATGTTCAATTACATCCCGATGCAACCCCGGCCACCAAAAACGACGAGAGGGAAGGTCCGCGGTTTCCTTACCACCTGCCCAGCAAGCACAGAGTTATGATGTTACTTGATTACTTTATGGCGCAGATCAGGTGGTGCAAATAACTTTCCTGAAGGGCAGGAGGCAGGAGAGTCCCCCTGAGCCTCCAGCACCTCACCCTCCAGTTCAGGAAAAAGCCGAAATAACTACCCCTTTCTATAATATCGGGGCAGGGTTCTCATGGTCACCACCACCAGGGAAGCTCTGGGACCAAGCATCAGCCTTGACGTTTTTGACCCCTGGACGAAAAGTGACAACAAAATTGAACCTAGTAAAAAGCAGGGACCATCTGGCTTGCCTAGGGTTGAGACGTTTAGCTGACTGGAGATATGACAGGTTTTTATGATCAGTAATAACAGTAATAGGATGTACAGCCCCCTCCAACCAGTGTCACCATTCCTCGACCGCCAATTTGATTGCCAAAAGTTGCCAAAAGCCAGGGCGACCGCCTGTCACCTCTGACACACCCGTGACATTATCCATCATGCAATACCATCAGGGAGGTGTCTTATTGGCTCAAAATTTATTCTGCAGCAGGACAATGACCAAAAACATACAGCTAATGTCATTAATGACTATCTTCAGAGTAGAGAACAACATGATCCTGGAAGTGATGATATGGTCCTTACAGAGCTCTGATCTCAATATCGAATCTTTGAGATTACATGACGAGACAGAAGAATTTGTGCAAGCCAATATCCACAGGAGATCTGTGGTTAGCTCTCCAAGATGTTTGTAACAATCTTCCTGACAAATATTTTTCAAAGACGATGTGCAAGAGTACTTAGCAAAATCGATGCATGGATGCTGTTATGAAAGCAAAGTACAGTCATACCAAAAATGTATTTCATTTAGACTTCTTTTTTCTTCACTCACTTTGCATTTTGTTGATGAATAAAAATAAACTATTAGCGTCTCTAATTTTTAAAGCATTCTTTACTTTACAGGGTGTTTTCCACATCTGCCTAAAACTCTCAGTCTTGCAAAATGGACGTGAGCAAGATGGCGTTTACTTCCTCGCATTAGAAAGAGAACTGTTTCTGACTTCAAAAGGTCTCCTTCCACTATACAGCAAGTACCCTGTAATTTCACAATGATGACATCGCACACTCCGACTACTGCTGCTCATGTCCTCACCATGCACTGCGGCTACTGCTGCTCATGTCCCTGCCGTGCACTGCGGCTACTGCTGCTCATGTTCCCGTCGTGCACTGCGGCTCCTGCTGCTCGTGTCCCCGCGGTGTACATACTGTGACAACTGCTGCTTGTGTCCTCACCATGCACTGCGGCTACTGCTGCTCATGTCCCCGACGTGCACTGAGGCTATTGCTGCTTATGTCCCCGTCATGCACTGCGACTACTGCTGCTCATGTCCCCGTTGTGCACTGCGGCTACTGCTGCTCATGTCCTCACCATGCACTGCGGCTACTGCTGCTTGTGTCCCCGCCGTGCACTGCGGCTACTGCTGCTCGTGTCCCGGCCGTGCACTGAGGCTACTGCTGCTCATGTACCCGTCGTGCACTGCGGCTACTGCTGCTCGTGTCCCTGCGGTGTACATACTGTGACTACTGCTGCTTGTGTCCTCACCATGCACTGCGGCTACTGCTACTTGTGTCCCCGCCGTGCACTGCGACTACTGCTGCTCGTGTCCCCGCGGTGTACATACTGTGACTATTGCTGCTCATGTTCCCATCATGCACTGCGGCTACTGCTGCTTGTGTTCATGCCATGCACTGCGCCTACTGCTGCTCATGTTCCCGCCGTACACTGCGGCTACTGCTGTTCATGTCTCTGGCGTGTATTGTGGCCCCCTGGTGCATTCCCTTATGCTTGCAGCATGTTGCAGCCTCCTGGTGCATTTGTTCCTGTATATCAGGGGTGTCAAACTCATACACACAGAGGGACAAAATTAAAAGCTTGGACAAAGTTTCGACCAACCTTAATATTTCTTAAAAAAAATGTCTACAATTGAGGAAGTTTTTACTCATCATCAAATATAATGATGAACCTTTTCACATGGAAACAAACTTAAAGGGGTTGTCCCACGAACAAAGTACATTTTAATGAATAGATCTTGGAATAAAATATTGGAATAATATAATATGGTATGTAAGAACAGTAAAAAGCATATGGCTCAATGGCCTAATTTAAATATGTAATAACAAAGGATAAAAAACCCTGTATAATACAGGTAATAAAGTATGATGCAATCAAAAGTGCCCCCAAACACAGTATGATACCCCCACAGTAAATTCCTCCACACGCAAGGTTTAATGATCCTACTGTACCCCTCTCACTCAATTTCCCTGCCAAAGAATGTCCATACAGAATAACGGGCCCCACATAGTGCTCCATACAGGATAATGGGCCCCACTGTCAGGGATCACCCACAGGGACGACACCGGGGAGATCACGCAATATCTCACCACCCCATCACGCTGTCAGTATTTCGTCCAGAATCGCGAGGACATCAACCAGACTACTAACTCCGTGGGCATCGGCGAAGATGCAGAAAGTGTAGGGCGTCACACCTCCGAATTCCAGCTCCAGGAATATGGGTGTACGCCCCGTACGGTTGCTGCCGGCTGCACGATAGCCCGTTTATTAATATTATTCTCTGCCACCACCGTCCAGATTTGAAATATAATGCAGACCTGGGTGGATGCCTGCGTTTTGGTAGCATATGTGGCTTTGGGTAAGAGAATGATTACAGGACAAAAGAAACAGAATTATTACATTTTATATTTAATCCAAAAGGCAGGCAGTGTTTAGGAAAAATATATACAAGGATGTTACAAAGGAGACATTAAAATGCATAAGCAGTTACATAAAATAAACAGGATAAAAAGGAGAAACTTACACTATAAGATCACTGAGACGATTTAATATAGGTGGAGGGGAGACATTCCGTTTAAACTGTTATCGAACAGGGTCCTCCGCTATGATAGACATATACTCCCGGGCAAAGAACACGGCTTCAGCCTCAACAAACTATTTTATGCTGAAGGGAGAGACCCCCCCTGTGATGACATCACAGGGGCTGGGCTCCACCCTACAGATTTGTATTAAAAACCTGTTTTTTGGGATAACTCATCGCGCGTTGATACCAGAAGCCCAAAAGTGATATCATATTTTCTATTATGATTTTACCTTCATTTAGAGACCACACATCGCATACTTGCAGTCTGCTATTCTGGTGTTTTTGTGCTACAGCTCCCCAGAGGGGCCTACGACTATGAAAAACTGAGCATCTTGTTTCTTAGCTGTCCGTGCCACCAAAAACATGGGTCCCGTTATTGTCAGAATTACGGAACATCAGTTATTCCATATTTCATATCGGAGTCGACGTGACTGGAGATGTCTTTTTTAAGCTCGGGAAAGCAAACCTTCTCAGTTACAGACAAATTATTGCAATCCTGCTACTAATTACCCACTGCGTCTTACAGGGAAAAGATGGTCGCATTCTAAGTAGCTTGGTGGCACCTCTTGGCTGCCATTTGTTTGTGTAAGCTCTTAATCATGGCTGTGTTAATTGGGGCTTTGTGCTGAGATTTTTATGGAGACAGCTTGGTACTGACAAAAGGGAGAAATGGCCAATATCCATGTCAGGGAAATATAGAAGAACATTTTCCACAGGAAAGGCTCTCACAAATCACTCAACCATCGGCTCACTCTCTGTATCTTCCTTCTATTAGTCGCAGGTGATATTTCTCCCAACCCAGGACCCTCCAGTAATAATAACACTAACTCTTTCCCTGTTACATTCAGTAACCCTGCTAATCTCATTAATATTCCCTGCATATCTTCGGTCTCATTCAACTGTGCCCTTTGGAATGTGCACTCAGCTTGTAATAAACTCTCTTACATCCATGACTTTTTCCTCTCTAATTCCCTCAACCTTCTGGCTCTCACTGAAACCTGGATCCAGCAGTCGGACACCACCGCCGCTGCAGCTCTCTCCTATGGTGGCCTACATTTCTCTCATACCCCACGACCTGACAACAGATCAGGTGGAGGTGTTGGTCTGCTTCTTTCAACAAAATGTACTTTTCAGGTTATCCCCCCTGTACCCTCCCTTATCTTCCCGTCTTTTGAGGCCCACACAGTCAGACTCTACCGGCCCTTCTCCCTGCGAGTGGCGGTTGTCTATCGCCCTCCAGGTCCCCCCCGTCAATTTCTGGATCACTTTGCTGCCTGGCTTCCAAATTTTCTATCCTGCGACATCCCCACGATAATCATGGGAGATTTTAACATCCCAATTGGTGATCCTCTTTCCCCATCTGCCACGCATCTTTTATCACTAACCTCCTCCTTCAGCCTTGCACAGCTTGCTAATTCTCCTACACATGAGGATGGGAACACATTGGACCTGATCTTCTCCCGGCTTTGCTCAGTACATGACTTTACTAACTCTCCCCTTCCACTCTCTGACCATAATCTTCTTTCATTCTCTGTCAAGAACTGTGACTCTACTCAAGACACTCCCACTGCCCACACTTATAGAAATTTACGCGCCATTAACACCCAGAAATGTATAAAAAGGTTGCAATCATCATTGGCCCCAATCTCCTCCCTCTCATGTTCCGACTCTGCATTGAAGCATTATAACGAAATAATGCTATGCGCCCTGGATGAAGCCGCACCTCCTACACAAAGAACAATTCGGCATAGACGGCGACAACCCTGGCACACACCTCAAACACGTTTCCTCCAGCGGTGCTTCAGGTGTGCTGAACGGCTGTGGAGAAAATCTAATCTGCCCGAAGATTTCCTCCATTATAAATATATGCTGAAAACATATAACTCTGCGCTTCACCTCTCCAAACAAACCTACTTTAACAACCTCATCATCTCACTTTCCAATAATCCTAAACGACTCTTTGACACGTTTCATTCTCTCCTCAATCAAACAACACAGGCCCCGACCACCGACCTCAGCGCTGACGATCTGGCCAATTATTTCAAAGAAAAAATTGACCATATCCGACAGGAAATTTTCTCCCAATCCCCAAATGTTATGCATGCTCTCCCCCGCCACATTGTATCTTGCTCACTTTCTGACTTCGAACCAGTCACAGAAGATGAAGTGATCAGGCTCCTTGCATCTTCTCGCCCTACTACCTGCACCAGTGACCCTATTCCCTCACATCTCCTTCAGTCCCCAGCTGTCATCACTCACCTAACTAAAATTTTCAACCTCTCCCTCTCATCTGGTATCTTTCCCTCTTCTTTTAAACACGCCAGCATACAACCATTACTTAAAAAACCATCCCTTGACCAGAACTGCATGGCCAACTACAGACCTGTTTCCAATCTTCCCTTTATCTCTAAACTCCTGGAACGCCTGGTCCACTCCCGTCTCATCCGCTATCTCTCAGACAACTCTCTTCTTGACCCTTTACAATCTGGTTTCCGCTCTTTACATTCTACTGAAACTGCCCTCACTAAAGTCTCTAATGATCTACTAACAGCTAAATCCAATGGTCACTACTCCCTGCTGATTCTCCTGGATCTCTCTGCAGCATTCGACACTGTGGATCACCAGCTCCTCCTCACTATGCTCCGCACTATTGGCCTCTAGGACACTGTTCTCTCCTGGTTCTCCTCCTATCTCTCTGACCGCTCCTTCTATGTGTCTTTCCCCAGCTCCTCCTCCTCCCTACTTCCCCTTACTGTCGGGGTTCCTCAAGGATCAGTCCTAGGCCCCCTTCTTTTCTCCTTATACACCGCTCCTATTGGACAAACAATCAGTAGATTCGGTTTTCAGTACCATCTCTATGCTGATGACACCAATTATACACCGCTGCTCCAGACATCACCCCGGCATTACTACAAAAGACCAGTGATTGTCTTTCTGCTGTGTCTAACATTATGTCCTCCCTCTACCTAAAACTGAATCTGTCAAAAACTGAACTCCTCGTCTTTCCTCCCTGCACTAACCTACCTGTGCCCGATATTGCCATTTCCGTTTGTGGCTCAACCATTACTCTCCAGCAACAAGCCCGCTGTCTTGGGGTCATTTTTGATTCAGATCTTTCTTTCACTCCTCACATCAAATCACTCGCTCGTTCGTGTCATCTACATCTCAAAAACATCTCAAGAATCAGGACTTTTCTCACCTTTGACTCAGCAAAAACTCTTACTGTAGCTCTTATTCATTCTCGTCTTGACTATTGCAACGCTCTACTTATCGGTCTCCCTCTTACTAAACTCTCCCCTCTCCAATCCGTCCTGAACGCAGCAGCCAGGATCATATTCCTCGCCAACCGCTTCACCGATGCCTCTTCCCTGTGCCAGTCATTGCATTGGTTGCCCATCCAATATAGAGTTCAATTTAAACTTATCACGCTTACCCACAAAGCGCTCCATGTTTCAGTACCCCCCTACATCTCCTCCCTTGTCTCAGTCTACCACCCTACATGTGCCCTCCGTTCTGCAAATGACTTAAAACTAAAATCCTCCATAATCGGAACTTCCCACTCCCGTCTCCAAGATTTCTCGCTTGCTGCACCAATTCTTTGGAATGCACTACCCAGGACAGTTCGATTAATTCCCAATACCCACAGTTTTAAGCGAACCCTAAAAACACATTTCTTTAGACTGGCGTATCGCCTAAACACACTCTGTCCGTCCCAGTTTTCCCCCATATTAAAATCTTCTTCAATTTCAGGTTCATACCAACCATGCACTCAATAGCCTCTGTCAGGACGGTACACATACTGGCAGGCGACCAGTCCATGTATTATTTATCCTATTTAGTATATCAAGGCTGCATTATACAATATATGTACTTTTTACCTTTTGTGTCTCCCCCATTTCCTCATAGACTGTAAGCTTGCAAGCAGGGCCCTCACTCCTTTCGATATGAGATATGCTTATTCTGTACTGTCTGTATATGTCCCCCCTAAAATTTGTAAAGTGCTGCGGAATATGTTGGCGCTATAAAAATAAAAACTATTATTATTATTATTATTATTCCTGACATCAATATCTCCCTGACACCCACATAGTGCTCCATACGGTATAATGGGTCCCACATAGTGCTCCATACAGTATAATGGGCACCACACAGTCCTCCATAGAGTATAATAGCACCACATAGTGCTCCATACAGTATAATGGTCCCACATAGTCCTTCATACAGTATAATGGGCTCACATAGACCTCCATACAGTATAATGGCCCCACATAGTCCTCCATACAGTGTAATGGGCCCCACATAGTCTTCCATACAGTATAAGCCCCAAATAGTCCTCCATACAGTATAATGGCCCTACATAGTGCTCCATACAGTATAATGGCCTCACATAGTGCTCCATACAGTATAATGGGCCCCACATTGTCCTGCATACAGTATAATGGCCCCACATAGTCCTCCATACAGTATAATGGGCACCACACAGTCCTCCATACAGTATAATGGCCTCACATAGTCCTCCATACAGTATAATGGCCCTACATAGTGCTCCATACAGTATAATGGGCCCCACATAGTGCTTCATAAAGTATAATTGCCCGCATAGTGCTCCATACAGTATAATGGTCCCACATAGTCCTTCATACAGTATAATGGGTTCACATAGTCCTCCACACAGTATAATAGGCCCCACATAGTCCTCCATACAGTATATTGGGCCCCACATAGTTCCCCATTCAGTATAATGGCCCCACATGGTGCTTCATACAGTATTATGACCCCACATGGTGCTCCATGCAGTGTAATGGGCCCCACATAGCGCTCCATACAGTATAATGTGCTGGAAGATGGGGCAGGAACCCCAGGGGGCCGGCTGGCAGGGACACTGGGTGTGGTTATCAGTTTACCCCTTCAGAGCTGGCGACAGCTGACTTCTGCTCCTCAGGTGTATGATTGGAGATCATACAATATCCCACCGCTGCCACCAATTTGACAGGGATTCGTCACACGGACGATCCCCATTACTCACTACGTAGTTATCAGCAAGCGAGCAGTGAGTGTATGGCGTGCACAACTCCGAATTCCAAACCATGGAATATGTGTATATGCCCCCGTACGATCACTGCCAGCTTCACTATAACCCAATTAAGATTATTCGATGCCACCACCAATCAGATTTAAATTTCAAATACAAGACAGGCCTGAATGGATGCCTGCTTTCTGGTAGCGTATATGGCTTCGAGGGAGGAACGATTACAAAACAGAAGAAGTATAACTATTACATTTTATATTTAATCCAAAAGGGAGGCAGTGTTTATGAAAAATATACAAAAGATTTTACAAAGGGGGACAATACAATACATATACAGTTACACAAAATAAAAAGGGATTAACAGAAGAAACTTACTAGACAGTTCGCAGAGACAAAGTTTCTCCAGGGGAGGTGCTCCAATGGACCGCTATTGAACGGGACCCATGCTTACAAAATATGTATCTACTGGCATGAGTATAGATCCAGGCTCAGCTGGATCTTTTATACCGAAGGGGGGCCTTGCCCACACACTCCCCTGTGATGACCTCATGTGGGCAGGTCTCCGCCCTTCATTGCTTTTATTAAATCTCTAACTTCTGCGATAACTTCTCGCTGGTTGATCACAGAAGTTAGCAAGTGACACCATATTTTTTATTGCGAATTTACCTTTTTTTAGAGACCAGACATGACCTGGCTGCTGTATGATATTTTTGTACTTTTGTGTTATAGCTCACCAACAGGGGGGGAAAGATACGGAAAAATATGCATATTGTTCTTTAGCTAACCCTGCCACTAAAAATGTGTCCCATCGCGATCGGAATTATAGAACTTCTGATATTCCATATTTCATGTTGGTGCCTACGAGACTGCAGATTCCACACATATGCAAATAGAAATGTCCTGGCTATTGTTCGGAGTGATGTAGATTGCCTTTGATTCTTAATGAGCAGTTTCCTATTTAGCCAGGTGTATACTCATCACGGGCTTCTTCTACTAGAGGCTACATTCGTATGGTAATTAGCCTGTATAATTGAGTTTGCCACCTCTTGTGCGGGTACTGCCATCTGCATAGAAGCAACTAGTTAAGAGTGTGAAGGGTTTGGAGGGAGAGAGAGATTTTTTACATTTTCTATAACAGTCCTCCATACAGTATAATGGCCCCACATAGTCCTCCATACAGTATAATGGGCCCCACATAGTTACCTATACAGTATAATGGCCCCACATTGTGGAACAGCTGGCGACAGCTGACTTCTGCACCTCAGGTGAATGGTTGACCTCATAGGTATCTGCGATCTGTGCGGCCTTGATGGCCTCCTTTGGCTCCCAGTCCAGAACAAACTGTCACACCTCCACAGGGCAAAGATGAATGAACTGGTCTTTCACCATCATGTTCTCCAATTCCTCAAAGGTAGTGCATGATAGTCCCTGAATCCACTGTTGAAGTTGGTTCTGAGCCCATTCGCGACATCACTGTAGCTGTCGTGTGGTCCATGCTGGAGGGCTAAGAACTTTATATGGAACATCTCAGGAATCAGCTGATACTTTTTTTATGAGGGCCTGCTTGATGAACTCATAGTCTCAGTCTTGGTCTCAAGGGAGAGAAGCAAGCACCTCCCGAGCTTGTCCTTGAAGCCCTGCGGTTAAATAGTGGGATCACTGGTCCTCAGGCAGCTGGTAGTGCCTGCAGGCCTTTTCAAACCTTTGCAGAAATATGTCCAAGTTCCTGTCCTTGTCCATGACAGGAAAATGTTCAGGACGTGGTTCAAAGCTGTGGGCATGGCTGGACTCACTGTTCGATGAGGTAAATCTCTGCATCTCAATTTGTGCTAATGCCAGCTGATACTCTCGCTTCTCCCACTCGGCCTGGGCCTATAGCTCGACTCTCTCAGCCTGGGCCTGTGGCTTTTGTTGAATAAGGTTCAAACGTCCCTCACGACTGTCTGCGTCGAGTTGCTGCAAAGCCATCTGCAGGAGGGGTCCACATTATCCTGGTTGCAAAAATGTCTGGCATTCAGAAGTTGGATCTCTGCAGCAGCGCCATCCAGGGTCGGTCTGGCCTGGCGGAAAATCGGGAAATCTCCCGGTGGGCCCCGACATGAGAGTGAGAAAATTGGTGGCGGGGGCCTTTAAAAGTGTGAGCCCTTTAAAAGCGCGGCTGAATCAAATGTAGTGTCGCGCGCACGGCACATTCATTGGTGACAGAGGGCCTGCAGTGACGTGCATGCAGTATACCACGTGAGTCTCTGACACTAAGAGGATGGACTCTTTCTGGGCGGTGACACGCACCGCGCTCTGCTTTTCCGCTGGCTGGCAGACTGTGGTGTGGTGTCAGGTGACACTGACGCCGCTCTCTTCTGGCCTCTGATACGCCGCGGCCGCGCTCTGCTTTGCTTTCTCTCTGCTCCGGGGCCGTCCTATGATACGCCGGCGCCACCGAACCCGACGCCTCGCTCTGCTCTCCCTGCTCCCGGGCTTCTGATACGGTCCCATCCCGGCTCCATATCTGCTCTGGCCTGCTCCCCTGTAGTAATACCGGCTCCCGACCAGGTGGTGGCACCGCCCCCTTCTCTCCTGCTCTGACTCTGGGCTTTTTCATACCGGCTCCGGGGCTGGATATGTGGAATGTGGCCTGGCCTGGAATTGGAAACAAGGCTGCAGGCCTACAGCTCTCACTGCTTCAATTTCATGTCAAGAGCACCGTGCCAAATAGCAAATAACGTTTTTATGGGTGAGTTATATGCCTGCGTGTGTGTGTGTGTACAGTGTGTGTGTGTACAGTGTGTGTGTGTACAGTGTGTATATGCCAGTGTTTGTGTGTGTTTATGCCAGTGTGTGTGTATATGCCTGCATGTGTGAGTGTATATGCCTGCATGTATGAGTGTATATGCCTGCATGTGTGAGTGTATATGCCTGCGTGTGTGTGTATATGCCTGCATGTGTGTGTGTATATGCCTGCGTGTGTGTGTGTATATGCCTGCATGTGTGAGTGTATATGCCTGCATGTGTGTGTGTATATGCCTGCGTGTGTGTGTGTATATGCCTGCGTGTGTGTGTGTATATGCCTGCATGTGTGTGTGTATATGCCTGCGTGTGTGTGTGTATATGCCTGCATGTGTGAGTGTATATGCCTGCATGTGTGTGTGTATATGCCTGCGTGTGTGTGTGTATATGCCTGCGTGTGTGTGTGTATATGCCTGCGTGTGTGTGTGTATATGCCTGCGTGTGTGTGTGTATATGCCTGCGTGTGTGTGTGTATATGCCTGCGTGTGTGTGTGTATATGCCTGCGTGTGTGAGTGTATATGCCTGCGTGTGTGAGTGTATATGCCTGCGTGTGTGAGTGTATATGCCTGCGTGTGTGTGTATATATGCCTGCGTGTGTGTGTGTATATGCCTGCGTGTGTGTGTGTATATGCCTGCGTGTGTGTGTGTATATGCCTGCGTGTGTGTGTGTATATGCCTGCATGTGTGTGTGTATATGCCTGCGTGTGTGTGTGTATATGCCTGCATGTGTGTGTGTATATGCCTGCATGTGTGTGTGTATATGCCTGCGTGTGTGTGTGTGTATATGCCTGCGTGTGTGTGTGTATATGCCTGCGTGTGTGAGTGTATATGCCTGCGTGTGTGAGTGTATATGCCTGCGTGTGTGAGTGTATATGCCTGCGTGTGTGTGTATATATGCCTGCGTGTGTGTGTGTATATGCCTGCATGTGTGTGTGTATATGCCTGCGTGTGTGTGTGTATATGCCTGCGTGTGTGTGTGTATATGCCTGCATGTGTGTGTGTATATGCCTGCGTGTGTGTGTGTATATGCCTGCGTGTGTGTGTGTATATGCCTGCATGTGTGTGTGTATATGCCTGCGTGTGTGTGTGTATATGCCTGCATGTGTGTGTGTATATGCCTGCGTGTGTGAGTGTATATGCCTGCGTGTGTGTGTATATGCCTGCGTGTGTGTGTGTATATGCCTGCGTGTGTGTGTGTATATGCCTGCATGTGTGTGTGTATATGCCTGCGTGTGTGTGTGTATATGCCTGCATGTGTGTGTGTATATGCCTGCGTGTGTGTGTGTATATGCCTGCGTGTGTGTGTGTATATGCCTGCGTGTGTGTGTGTATATGCCTGCGTGTGTGAGTGTATATGCCTGCGTGTGTGAGTGTATATGCCTGCGTGTGTGTGTATATATGCCTGCGTGTGTGTGTGTATATGCCTGCGTGTGTGTGCGTATATGCCTGCGTGTGTGAGTGTATATGCCTGCTTGTGTGTGTGTGTATATGCCTGCGTGTGTGAGTGTATATGCCTGCGTGTGTGAGTGTATATGCCTGCGTGTGTGTGTGTATATGCCTGCGTGTGTGTGTGTATATGCCTGCGTGTGTGTGTGTATATGCCTGCATGTGTGAGTGTATATGCCTGCATGTGTGTGTGTATATGCCTGCATGTGTGAGTGTATATGCCTGCGTGTGTGTGAGTATATGCCTGCGTGTGTGTGTGTATATGCCTGCGTGTGTGTATATATGCCTGCATGTGTGAGTGTATATGCCTGCATGTGTGAGTGTATATGCCTGCATGTGTGAGTGTATATGCCTGCATGTGTGTGTGTATATGCCTGCGTGTGTGTATATGCCTGCGTGTGTGTATATGCCTGCGTGTGTGAGTGTATATGCCTGCGTGTGTGTGTGTATATGCCTGCGTGTGTGTGTATATGCCTGCGTGTGTGTGTCTGTATATGCCTGCATGTGTGTGTGTATATGCCTGCATGTGTGTGTGTGTGTGTGTGTATATGCCTGCGTGTGTGTGTATATGCCTGCGTGTGTGTATATGCCTGCGTGTGTGTGTATATGCCTGCGTGTGTGTATATGCCTGCATGTGTGTGTGTATATGCCTGCATGTGTGTGTGTGTGTGTGTGTATATGCCTGCGTGTGTGTGTATATGCCTGCCTGCGTGTGTGTGTGTGTATATGCCTGCCTGCGTGTGTGTGTGTATATGCCTGTGTGTGTATATATGCCTGTGTGTGTGTATATGCCTGCATGTGTGTGTGTGTATATGCCTGCGTGTGTGTGTGTGTATATGCCTGCATGTGTGAGTGTATATGCCTGCATGTGTGAGTGTATATGCCTGCATGTGTGTGTGTATATGCCTGTGTGTGTGTATATGCCTGCATGTGTGAGTGTATATGCCTGCATGTGTGTGTGTATATGCCTGCATGTATGAGTGTATATGCCTGCGTGTGTGTGTGTATATGCCTGCATGTGTGAGTGTATATGCCTGCGTGTGTGAGTGTATATGCCTGCGTGTGTGTGTGTATATGCCTGCGTGTGTGTGTATATGCCTGCGTGTGTGTGTCTGTATATGCCTGCATGTGTGTGTGTATATGCCTGCATGTGTGTGTGTGTGTGTATATGCCTGCGTGTGTGTGTCTGTATATGCCTGCATGTGTGTGTGTATATGCCTGCATGTGTGTGTGTGTGTGTATATGCCTGTGTGTGTATATGCCTCTGTGTATATGCCTGCGTGTGTGTGTATATGCCTGCCTGCGTGTGTGTGTATATGCCTGTGTGTGTATATGCCTCTGTGTGTATATGCCTGTGTGTGTGTATATATGCCTGTGTGTGTGTATATGCTTGCATGTGTGTGTATATGCCTGCGTGTGTGTGTGTATATGCCTGCCTGCGTGTGTGTGTATATGCCTGCATGTGTGTGTGTGTGTATATGCCTGTGTGTGTATATATGCCTGTGTGTGTATATGCCTGTGTGTGTGTGTATATGCCTGTGTGTGTATATGCCTGCGTTTGTGTGTGTGTGTGTATATGCCTGCCTGCGTGTGTATATGCCTGCCTGTGTGCATATATGCCTGCATGTGTACAGTGTGTGTGTATGTATTTGAGTGCCTGCATGTCTACGTGTGCGTACTTCCCTGTGTGTCTGCATTTTTGTGTGTGATTGAGTGTGTCTGAGCATGACTGCGTGTGCATTTCTGTGTGTGCTTGCCTACGTGTGTACGTGTCCCCATTTCTGTGAGTATGTGTATCTGTGTGTATATTAGGGCTCTTTCCCATGTCCTGATATTTACGGGACTGGAGATATCCGTGTCCACCTGTGTGTCATCCGTGTGACACATACTGGCGCTTGGGAATCAGTGTACAGTAGCGCTGTTCCCAAGAGCCGGGTGCTGAGCGCTGCCCTCATCATAGATCCCTGCCGGCGCTGCGATCAGCAGCAGCAGGGTCAATGATGAGAGTAGTAGTCTACTCCCTAAGTGTCCAACTGTAAAAATAGGAATAAAATAAAAAAATCCTTATACTCACCTCTCCTAAGCGTCACCCGCTGTAATCCGTGCAAGCGCTCACGCCGAGGAGAATGACTCCTGCAGCGAGCGGGCCCCGGAGCTGCACTCAGTGATTGACAGGGCACCCCTTGTTAAGTGCAGCTCCGGGGCCCACTCGCTGCAGGAGTCGTTCTCCTCGGCGTGAGCGCTTGCACGGATTACAGCGGGTGACGCTTAGGAGAGGTGAGTATAAGGATTTTTTTATTTAATTCCTATTTTTACAGTTCTACACGGCGGGAGTAGACTACTACTCTCATCATTGACTCTGCTGCTGCTGATCGCAGCGCCGGCAGGGATCTATGATGAGAGCAGCGTTCGGTGCTTGGGAAGAGCGCTGTCATCAGTGTGCGGGACGTTTTGCGGGAGGTGCAACAGGTAAAAACATTAATTTGAATGGGTCTGCGTGTACCAATGTCTCTGGTACATGTGGAAACTGTCACCGCACGTACTGACGTGTGAAAGAGCCCTTAGTATGTGTCTGTGTGCGCTTGTTTTCGTGTGTGTAAGAGCGTTTCTGCATGTCTGTGTGCTCTTCCGAAGATTTATTATATTTGGGGAGAGATGGAAGAGAAATTTTAGGAGACAGAATGGGGAGATGTGTGAAGAAACAGTATGATGAACCAGAGGAGTGGTGGGAATGAGTGCAGGAACAGAATGGGGAAGGGGGGTGTATGAGGAAACAGTATGGAGAGTGGAGGAATAGTGTGAGGAGACACTATGGAGGGAGAAAAGTGTGAGGTAACACAGCATAGAGACTAGGTAGTGTGGGGGAAGGTATAGAGATGCGGCAATATGGGGGAAACAGTGTGAGGGCACAGAAAGGAGGGAACAGTATGCTGAGGAGGGGGAGTGTGATGAAGGGGGACAGTATAGAGACTGGGAAGTATAGGGGGGACACAGTGTGAGAGGACAATGTGAACAGGGGGCCCAGTATGGTAAGGAGAGGACAGTGTGGAGAGCAGGTACCATAAGAGGGGTAGAGTGTATGACATGTTTTGTGCAGAGAGCATTGTAAGAGTTAGGTTTATTCAGGGGCTCAGTGTAGATATTTTTATTCAGGAGCATTATAATGACACTGTATCTTTAAGGGCATCGTGTGGGGATGTGCTGCAGAATACCGGAGAAGATGGAAGTCTGCAGAGACGAGCTGTGGATGAGAAAAGTCATCATGGAGACTGGACAAGAGGAAGAACAGAAAGAGAACGACTCTAATCAGAGAAGACGTCTCCGGTAAGATACCTGGATGTAAATGTTCATTTGTGATCCTGCCGGTGTCTCATCAGTGCTGTGCTTCCTGTATGGTCCGCAGTCTGATGATGACTGATAACTCCCAGTATCTCTATTGTTAATTACATACTGGGAGTTGTAGGTTTATGTGATATAAAGATATATGGGTCTGACCTGACATTACAAATGATGGTGGTGCAGATGATGTATTCATGAACTGATGTGTTTGTGCGCGTCTGCGTATCTGGAATAATATGTATTTTGTAAGATGCGTGTATGTAACTGTGCATTGTGGTGTGTAATAACATTCATGTGCTTGAGGCACCTTTACTAAATCTATTAGGTCTCTTTCACATGTGTTAGGGAATTCCATTTGTCTTTCCACATTTAGGAACAGACAAGTGAAATTTGCTAACCTTGTCATAACTGTCACCATTGGGATGTGCTTGTATGGAGCGGGTTCAGGAGCTGAGCCTGCTCCATACCGGGCAGATGTCGGCTGTGTTACATAGCCGGCGTCTGCCTGTAACAGCAGTGATCAGAGCTCGCCTTGATTGCTGCTGTTTTGAGTATTTAAGTGCCCTTTTCAATCACTGACAGCGGCATTTAGATAGCACAATGGCCGGTGCATGCAGTCACCTGCTCCCTTCTGCCCCCTGTGATGCAGTTGCAGGTTGCTGATGGGTTGCCAGTAGTGCTGAGTGAGCGTGGTCGGATAAGAGACATTACAGTCACCGCGAACTACAAAGTGAGCGTGCTGCAATAACGTCCGGCACCTGGATTGTGACACTTCCATGGAGCCCAACCTCAGGCTGAGCTTCATTGAATGACTAACATGGCAGCAGCACCTGGCACATTGGCCTCCATGGAAGTGTCACAATCAAGGTGCCGGACGTTATTGCAGCACGCTCACTTTGTAGTTCGCGGTGACTGTAATGTCTCCCTCCTTGCACCGATCCTATGACAGGAAGCGAGTGACGGTAGTGAGAATAAAATGTAATTTTCTCCGTGTAGCCAATGCTTTCCCAATAAGCCGTCTAACCAGGCTTTAAACCCTATTTACCTGCAGATTACCCCTATATCTGCAGATAAATAGCGTTTTTCAAGGTAACAAGTTACCATTAAAGGGACTCTGGCAGTACGGAATGACTGTTCGAAGAAAGTCCTGCCGCTCAGTGCTTCACAGCGCGGCCAATCATGTAACTATAGTACATTATAGAAAAGCATAACAAGTAATAAAACCCTTTATGGTGGGCTGTAGTGTGGGCCCCTAGAGTCAGTTCCCCTGGTGGGCCCTAGGCACCCCAGTCCGACCCTGGCGCCATCCATGCCTTGGCTTGGTTCAGCAATCATTTGGGGCTTGGTTTTGCCCATGGAGTTAATCCATCTCAGTGCACAAAGGGCAGTAAGAGTGTCCTTGGACTGCTGGTTATACCAGGGCTCTCCACGCATAGCCATCATTGCCAAACAAAAGATAGGACAGAAAAAACAAGAGATGAGGAGGGCATGGGGGGATAGGGGGACTGCTATACATACAGTAATGTCCCAGATAAAAAATAATAAAAACACTGAGTCTGATTCCTCAAAACTCTGTACAGAATTCTCGCAAGAACCGTGCAAGTTTTGAGTGATGGGAATGATATCTCAAACCAGGTCACTGATGTTCTGTAATATCCCACCGCTGCCACCAATTTGTCAAACAAGAGAAAGCGCAGCCTGTGAAGGTCACACAGAACCACCCGCTGTGATCTTTGTGTTGAACAGCTCTCTGCTGTCCCCTATCGTCTAGACAATTACACAATTGGCCGACGATCAACGGAGGAGGCCGCAAGCTGTCTCCTCTAATAGGCTAGTTATCGGGAAACTAACAGTGAGATTATGGTATATATACCTCCAGATTTCAACGCATGGAATATATGTATATACCCCTGTACGGTCACTGATACCTGAACGATTATTAGATGCCACCACCAGTCGTGTTTTAATCTGGCTAACTGGACGCTTGATAGGTAACGTATAGCTTTGAGGTAGAGAAAAGAACAAAAGGAACAGAACTATTACATTTTAATTTTAATCCAAAACGAGGCAGTGTTTATGAAAAATATACAAAAGATTTTACAAATGGAACAAAACAATACAGCATACACTGTTGCAGAAAATAGAAGGGATAAAATAAAAGAAACTTACTTTGCCGCTCGCAGAGGTGAGTCAGCTCATGGACGGAAGCAATCTGGTTGAAAACATCTGGTTAACGGAATCAAGCTTACACTGACATGTATCTTCCTCAGCAGTGAACACAGATCATAATTTGTCTTGATCTTTTATCAGAAGCTATGTTCCAACCACCCCTCCCCCCCATGATGCCCTCATGTGGGCCAGCCTGTGGGTTGCTCTCAGCCCTTCATGATTTTATGAAATCCCCAACTTATGTGATCGGATGATCGGACAGTTCGAGATCGCCGCTATATTTTTTATTGGGATTTTCTTTCCCAGAGACTAAACATTGCTGCTTACAGTTAACTGATTCGCTGTGGATTTGTGGCTTATAAGTAGGGGTTACGGTCATGAAAAAATAAGCATATTTTTCTCTGGTTCACCCTGGCACTGAAACTGTATGTCTCATCAATATCGGATTCATACGAAGTTCAATATTCCATGTTTTATTTCAGAGACATATGTCTACCAAAGATGCAATATTTCCCTTACAGGGACAAAAAGTGTCTAGTGTTAATGTAGAACATTTCTTTTGAAGGGACAGTGTATTTCCTGGGGACAAAGGGGTTTTTCCCACTTGCGTGTTTATGTGTAAACACATGTCCCTATTGTTGCCCAACCCCTTGAAAAGACTTCTCCTGTCTCAATTATCTGTCTCATCTGTATTGTAAATCTCAGTCTTTCTTACAAAAGATATTTTCTTTCAGACCTTTGGACTTCAAAAGGACTTCCTGCATTTTAATTAGGATGGTTCACTTATCTTTGTCTACAATCTATACATCACAGTCTTACTCATTACTAGTGATGAGTGAACGTGCTCGCCACTGCTCGGTACTCGCCCGAGCATCTCACTGCTCGAGATTCTCGGTGCTCCATTTAAATTTAGTTCAGTGTGTCAGTGAAGTTATTGACACAAGGTCGATGTGAAAAATAGTAACCTACAGGCCAACTATTTAAAACTGTGGTTTTCCGTCACACATATCACTGCGGTTCAAATCTAGCCATTTGTAGTGAACGTGGAAAATATTGTACTCCATTTAAAATGGGCAAGGCACGTGGCAAGGGACGGGGAAGTGGATGTGATGGTGATGGTGCATGCAGAGGCTGAGGCCATGGGCAAGCTGAAATTGTGCCACAACAAACACCCACATCTTCTCGCTCAACCTTCCTGTCCCAATTAATAGGGGACCGCAGAACACCACTATTGAACACAGAGCAGTGTGAAAATGTTATTGGTTGGATAGCAGATAATGCTTCCAGTCACTTAGCCACTACCACCACCACCCTGTCATCCACACGGCCAAGTCTCAGTAGCCGTGAGTCTGGACTGCATATTCCTCACCCTGATTCTCCTTCCTCCCACCATGCCGAGTGACCGGAGACAACCGATCCCATACTTGGACACTTCGAAGAGCTTTTCACTTTTCCATTTATAGATTCGGGCCTCTTGCCCGGTCCACTTGAAGTGGGGAAAGAGGAGATTGCATGTATCGATGCCCAAATATTTGAGCAGCCACAATCACACAAAGGCGATGGTGGGAAACTGTCACAAGAGGTGGATGAGGATGAGACACAATTGCCAGAAAGTCAGGAGGAGGATCAGGGTGTGGAAGTGGAAGACGAAGTGGTGGATGATATAGGAGCTGACCCAACCTTGCAGGGGGACCCAGAACGAGGACAGCAGCACACAGGGGGAGAGAGGTGTAGCACCACAACAGGAAGAAGCAGTGTGGTGGCCACAGACACAAGGCGGGAAAGCGTTCCTTGTAACGCCAACACAACGGAAGTTGCCAGTACAACTGTTAGGTCTTAACGAGTCTGGTTGTTTTTTAAAGACTTTGCTGATAACCCCAAAAAGGCCAATTGCACCACCTGCCAGGCCAGCATCAGCAGAGGTAGCAAAACTAGCAGCCTGACTACCACCAGCATGATCAGGCACATGGCAGCAAAGCACCCGACTAAGTTGGCTGAACCACAGGGTCCAGCAACAGTGTTTGCGGGTGACACTACTGCTTGTTCCACTGTTGTGCGTGCACACCAATCCCCTGTCCATGGAGCATGCCAAGATGCCTGCCGCCCTGCACCTGCCGTTGAACACTCTCAACTAGCACCATCAGCAAGCACATCCACGTCCTTGTCCCAGAGCAGCGTTCAGTTGTTCCTACCACAGTCATTGGAATGCAAGCGCAAATACGCAGTTAACGCCCTTACAGGCCACACTACTAGATTCACACATTTCGCGAATGCTTGCGCTCGAAATGTTGCCTTTTAGGCTTGTGGAGATGGAAGCTTTCCGAAACCTGATGGCGGCGGCCATCCCTCGGTACTCGGTCCCCAGCCGCCACTATTTCTCCCGGTGTGCCGTCCCCGCATTCCACAAGCACGTGTCCCACAACATTAGCCGTGCCCTCAACAATGCAGTTACTGGGAAAGTCCACCTAACCACCGGCACGGGGACAAGTGCTTGTGGGCAGGGACGGTACATCTCGCTGACAGCATACTGGGTTAACATAGTGGAAGCCGGGACCCAGTCGGACCTTGGGACGGAACACGTCCTCCCGACGCCGAGGATTGCGGGCCCTAAGTCAATCAGGGTTGCCCCCACATTCTACAGCTCCAGCACCTCTTCCTCCTCCTCTTCAGCCTCCATCTCCGAAATGACCACATCAGTCACAAGCTGGAAGCACTGCAGCACTGCCTCAGCCAAGCGGCAATAGGCTGTGTTGAAGCTAATATGCTTAGGTGACAAACCGCACAATGCTGAAGAGTTGTGGACAGCTCTGAAAGAGCAGGCAGATATGTGACTGACACCGCTGAACCTACAGCCAGGCATGGTCGTGTGTGACAATGGCCGGAACTTGGTGGCAGCTCTGAGGTGAGCTCATACACATACCATGCCTGGCCTATGTGATTAACCTCATGTTTCAGCGGTTTCTCAAAACCTACTCGGATCTGTCGGATCTGCTTGTCAAAGTACACTGTCTGTGTGCCCATTTTAGAAAGTCAGCTACAGCTTCCGCCGCCCTTGCCGTGCTTCAGCAGCATTTGCAGCTTCCAGCTCACCGACTGATCTACGATGTCCCCATGCGTTGAAACTGTACATTGCAGATGTTGGGAAGATTTGTGAGCAGAAGAGGACAGTTTTTGACTAGCAGCATCAACAAAGCCGTCGGTATTCAGGTCAGACTCCACACATAAGACCTCAGGAGTGGACATGGATGTCAGACATATGTACCATCCTCCAAAACTTTGAGGACTCCACCAAGATGGTGAGCAGCGATGACGCCATAATTAGCGTCACCATCCCGCTTCTCTGTCTTCTAAAACGCTCTCTGCTCTCAATTAAAGAGGATGCATTACAGGCGGAGCACGATGAGATGGAGCAAGGAACCATACAGGGTGACTACACACAGCCCAGCCTCATCTCATCCCAACGTGGACTGGGTGACAATGATGAAGAGCAGGAGGAGGAAGAACATGAGCTAGTTTCCTGCGCTATAGACGGTACTACCTGCACAACTGTCATACCGTCTGTTCAGCGTGGATGGCCTGAGGACAGGGAGGAGGAGGAAGAGGAGGAGGATGAGGAGGAGAGCATGGTCAGTCATCCTCTTGGTGAGGACACAGAAGTCTTACCTCTTTGCAGTCTGGCGTTGTCCAAATTTTGGGTGACAGTCATTACTGGTTGGTGACGCTTCTAGACCCACGCTGCAGGGAGAACATTATGTCTCTTATTCATTTGCAGGACAGGCCTAATAAAATGGGGCAGTATGAAAAGGCCCTTGTTGCGGAATTATTGAAAAAATTCCCATTTGAAAATGCTGGCAGCAGAGGTCATAGTTCGTTGGACAACCAAGGAGTACAGGCGAGAGAGACACAAATGCAATCCAGCAGAGGCAGGGGAACACTGTCAAAGTTATGGGACAATTTTCTCGGACTCTCCCATCGCACTCGCCCTGAGGTGGGGGGTACTCTCACAAGGAGTGCAAAGTTTCTGAAGAAGGTGAGGGAGTAACTTGCCGACCGTATCAACGTCCTCCGTGATTCCTCTATGCCTTATAATTATTGGGTATCCAAGCTGAACAGGTGGCATGAACTGGCTCTCTCTGGCCTGCTCTGCTGCTAACGTTTTGTCACAGCGGGTTTTTAGTGCCGCCAGTAGAATTATAACTGATAGGCGCATCAGTCTGTCAACTGAAAATGCTGACAGGCTGACTCTTATTAAAATGAACAAGGGCTGGATTGGGCCAGACTTCTCAACACCACCGAATGATAGTAGCGCAACATAAACTTAAATACAGTGTCTTTTATTGGGGAGGTCTAACTCTATTCCCATGCACCTCTGTCTTCCCACCCAGACATGGGTATACACTTCCTGATTTTGTCTATTTGCTTTTGTCCTCCTCCTTCTCAGCATCCTCATCCTCCACCACCATATGTACCATATCAACATATCTACGTCTCTTGCAAGTGGCATTGGAGTTCCTCGAAATTTTCGGCAGCCGTTGCCTCACTGCATAGGTAAACACTATGGGAGACCCACTTTCTAATAATGGGATCATTGTTTTAAGGAGGCTCTCTGACCTCTATGTCTCTTGCAAGGGGCATTGGAGTTCCTCCAAATTTTTGGCAGCCCTTGCCGTCACTGTATACGCAATAACAGTATAGGAGACCCACTTGTTAATAATGGGAACAACAAAGCATAGCCGGCTGATGGCTCTCTAACAATATCGAGGGCCGACTGCAGGCCTTTTAAGAATAGTATGGGCCGCCTGATGGCCCTATAAAAATAGGCTTTGTGACTTTCAGAGTCCCTCCATCATAAATGAAACAGGATATGTCTGATGTGTCACACACCACATGGCCAGATAAGGTTGTAAAATGTTAAAATGACATTTCCCGGTGAATGCATTTGTCTTAAAAAATAAAAAACACAGTAGGATCTTTCTTTTGTATAAAAACCAGAGTCGGAGTAGATACTGTTTCCCTCTATGCCAGTCCTTTCACCGAGCTAAAGAATATGGCTGTGGTGAAATAAAACTCCCACTGAGAAGCAGTTTCAAACTGAAAAACATTGGGCCCACCAGAGGATTTGATTCTGAGGGCTCACCTTTCTCCTCCCGCTCAAGAGCCCCATAGCTGCTGCAAAGTTTGTGCTATCATGAACTCTCCTGATGGAGAAGCCAGGGCCCACCCGAGGATTTTCTGGTGGGACCGTCCAACCCTGCTGAGAAGCAGTCCTGGCTAAGAAAAGTGTGTGGGAAGGTTCCCGGACACTCTATGGCTCCTTATTTACTAAGGTGGGAACCCACGCAAACACGAGGAGAACATACAAAATCCTTGCAGATGTTGTCCTTCCTGGGATTTGAACCCAGGATCCCAGCGCTGCAAGGCTTCAGTGCTAACCACTGAGCCAATGTGCTGCCATTGACCCTCTAACAGGCTGGAGAAACTTGCACCTACTGCCACTCTATCTTCAGCTCCTTTGTGAGAAACTAATGTATTTGGGCAGCCACTCAGTCTACCAAATAAAATTCCTGAGCAGGAAATTGGGGATGGCTTCGCTACTGGTACTGGGGGCAGTGCTAATACCATGGCGTTGTATCATAATTTACTGGAAATATTCCAGGCTGGTAGGAGGCAAGCAAATTCCCACAGAAAAGTACCAGCAGTAATGTTCAGGGACCCGCGCTTGTGAAAGGCGGAGACGATACCGGGAGAAATAGTGGCGGCTGAGGATAGAGTATGGATACGCGGCTGCCGATGGCATGAGGTTGTGAAAAGCTTCCGCCTCCACGAGCCTAAAAGGTCACATTTCAAGTGAAAGCAGCTTTAGAGGACTTCCTGGGAGAAATGACAGCTTGGTTTCCCAAGTCCTTTCACCAAGCTAAAGAATATGGCTGTGGTGAAATACAACTCACAGCAAAAAAAGCTGTGGACTGGCTCCGTACCGTCCGTGGCCACATTCACCTGCGCATGTGTTTGTGGTTAGGCAGTCCTTCCCAGTACGTGCACTGGGGAGGGCAAGGGTAATGTTGTGGGACCCATGTTTGTGGAAGGCGGAGATGACACTAGGAGAAATAGTGGTGGCTGGGGACCGAGTATGGATACCCGGCAGTCGCAGCCATGAGGTTGTGGACAGCTTCCGCCTCCACGAGCCTTAAATGCCACATTTCAAGTGCAAGCAGCTGTCCAAAAATGTGGCAGTATAGTATTTCAGCCTGTGAGTAAGTGGGTAGCTGCCTGCATACTTGCGCTTGCATTCTAAGGAATAGGGTAGGGATAACTGAAAGCTACATTGGGACAAGGACGTGGACGTTGATTGTTTCAAGTCTGCAATGAAGGTGCATGGCGGGAGGCATCTTCGCATGCGCCAAGGATCACTTATGATGGGCACACTTTTAGGCAGTGACCTGGGAGTCAGAGATGCTTCCAGAGGTCTTCCCCATGCTGTTCCCATGTCTTTTCAGCACTGTATGCATGTGTCTGATGATGTGTCACACACCACATGGCCAGATAAGGTTGTAAAATGTTAAAATTACATTTCCCAGTGAATGCATTTGTCTTGGTTGAAAGCAATGCAAAAGTGCAAAAACGCATCAAAAACGCTACGTGTGAACATAACCCAAGGTGTGGAGGAGTATTTTTGTTTTTGGTTATTTATTTTGCCTTATATACAAGTCATTACCCTGGAAAGGATGTTCCTTAACATTTTTCCCAGGAAAATCCATTTTGGTTTCGTAAAAGTGACGTAATACCTCTGACAATGTTGTTGACAGCAGTGACCTGGGAGTCAGAAATGCTTCCAGGGGTCTTCCCCATGCTGTTCCCATGTAATTTGAGCACTGTTCCCATCGATTTAGGCAATTTTTAGGCCCCCTGCAGACCGCCGGGGAGAGCCGCCTGAAAAATGCTCGAGTTTCCCATAGACTTACATTGGGATCGTTACTCGGACCGAGCACACGAGTATTCCAATGTGCTCGACCCGAGCAACGAGCACCCGAGCATTTTAGTGCTCGCCCATCACTACTCATTACCCATATGTTAAACTGTATAATTCACATCTAAGAGACTTAAGACTGTCAGCCCTTGTTTCGTACTGCAACTCTGTGTGAGAGGAAAAAGGCGGTGGGGGGTGAGTGAATGTGGCTTGGTGTCAGTCTGACTCTGTCAGCTATTTTCTACCTGCAATTTCGTGTGAAATATAGATGGTAATATTTTCTATGACAGTGCTCCATACAGTATAATTGCCCCACACAGTGCGCCATACACTATAATGGCCCAATATAGTGCTCAATACAGTATAATATGTCCCACATAGTGCTCCATACAGTATAATGGGCACACATAGTCCTTCATACAGTATAATGGCCCCACATAGTTCTCCATACAGTATAATGGCCCCACATAGTCCTCCATACAGTATAATGGGCACACATAGTCCTTCATACAGTATAATGGCCCCACATAGTCCTCCATACAGTATAATGGGCCCCACACAGTCCTACATACAGTATAATGGGCCCCACATAGTGCTCCATACAGTATAATGGCCCTACATAGTCCTCCATACAGTATAATGGCCCCACGTAGTCCTCCATACAGTATAATGGGCACCACATAGTCCTCCATACAGTATAATGGCCCCACATAGTCCTCCATTCAGTATAATGACCCCACATAGTCCTCCATACAGTATAATGGGCCCCACATAGTCCTCCATACAGTATAATGGCCCACATAGTCCTCCATACACTATAATAGGCCCCACATTGTGCTCCATACAGTATATTGACCCCACATAGTGTCCCATACAATATAATATGCCACATATAGTGCTCCATACAGTATAATGGGCCCCACAATGCTTCATACAGTATAATCGCCCCACATAGTATAATCGCCCCACATAGTGTGTCACGCACAATGTAGGAAAGACAAAGTGCAACACGAAGGGATGAGGGGAAGGGAGCCCTAACACTAGGGAAAGGTGGAGTGGAGACCTCCTAGGCTGATCTAACATCACCATGTCTCCCCTACCGTCCCTATATTGGTTCCTCACCAATCGTCAAACTGGGAAGTGGGGGGGGGGGGGGGTTGAGCACTGGTCAGTCCCCACTTACAACTAGCTCCAAGCCTTCACAAGGAAACATGTGAATATCACTGGCGCCTCCCTGCAGTCTCCCTGTAGCAAACAGAATGTATTTAAACACCCAGGCCTGTGTGAGTAGGAGGGGGGTAGCCGCTGGGTCCTAAAGTAATAAAGATTTAAGAAGGCGTCTGCAATGCCAAACGAAGAGATCTTCTGCAGCCAACTGCAGAGCGACTGTCTGTCACATCTGACACACCCATGACATAGTGCTTTATACCGTTTAGTTGCCCAACATAGAGCTCCATACAGTATAATGGCCTCTTATAGTGCTCCATACAGTTTAATGTTCCCCATGTAGTGCTCCATGGAGTATAATGGGCCTCACATAGTGCTCCATACAATATAATGCGCCTCACGTAGTGCTCCATACAATATAATGAGCCTCACATAGTGCTCCATACAGTATAATTGCCTCTTGTAGTGCTCCATACAGTTTAATGCTCCCCACGTAGTGCTCCATATATTATAATGCACCCCACAGTGCTCCATACAGTATAATGCGCACCATGTGGTACTTTATTCAGTTTAATAGTCCTATCAGAGTGCTCCACACAGTATAATGGGCCCCATATAGTGCGCCATACATTATAATGACCTCACATATTACTCCATACAGTGTAATGGCCTCACACAGTGCTCCATACAGTATAATGCGCACCACATAGTGCTCCATACAGTATAGTGGCCCCACATAGTGCTCCATACAGTATAATGGCTTCACATAGTGCTCCTTACAGTATAATGTGCCCCACATAGTGCTCCATACAGTATAATGGTTCTCCATAGTGCTCCATGTAGTATAGTGGCCCCACATAGTGTCACGGGTGTGTCAGGTGAGACAGACAGCCGCTCTGGAGCCGGTTGCAGAAGGTCATTGCACTTGGCATTGCAGACGCCGTCTTGATCCTCTCATTTCTTTAGTATTGTTACATCATTCTTCCTTTAGGACCCAGCAGCTACCTCCACCTTCTGCTGCTGATTGATACACCCTTGCTTGGTAGTAAAAACTGTCAGTTTCTCCAGAGAGGCGCCGGTGATAGTTCTATGTACCTCTGTGTTGGCTTGGAGCACTAACAGTTGGCTAGTTTCTTCTCTGGTACTCTTGGAGGACAGTTGACGTTACCTTTCAAGCTAAGTGTATACGCTTTGTTTGTTTACCTTGTTGTCTTTAGTCTGTAGTGGGGCTTGACTAGTGCTCATCCTGTTCCCTCCCTATCTAGGGCCAAGCTCTAGGGACATTGAGGGCTTAGGATCTTGCTCAGCGATAGGTGACACATAGTGATCCATACATTATAATAGTCCCACATAGTGCTCCATACAGTATAGTGGCCCTACATAGTGCTCCATACAGTATAGTGGCCCCACATAGTGCTTCATACAGTATAATATGCCCTACATTCAAATAAATAGGAATTAGTCCTACCGGTAATTGTATTTCCAGGAGTCCATCATGACAGCACGACTGTCACGCCAGGTCTCTGAAAGAGGGAAAAGAGAAAGGGAGCCCAGACACTAGGGAAAGGGGGAAGTGGAAACCTCCTAGTCTGGTCTAGCGTCACCCTGTCTCCCCTAACGTCCCTATATTGCCTCCTCAGCAATCGCCGCACGCGTGCCTCGCCCTACTCTCCCTGGCGTATGGCTATGGCTAGGGATGGAAAGAGATGAGCACTAGTCAACCTCCACTAAACTCTATAGACAACAAGGGTAGACAAAACAGGGGAAATGGCTTAGCTTTAGATGAACTCCAAATAAGCACATGACGTCAAGCTCCAGAGAGGACGAAGTACTGCTCCTGCTAAGCTTCACAAGTAGAAATGGATATAGCGGCAACTCCCTCTCAGACACACCAGGTATATATACACCCAGGCAGAGAGCAAATTAGCAAGAGAGAGGTAGCCGCTCGGTCCTAAAGACAGCCTCTTATCTAAGAGGCTGTCTGCAATGCCAAACGTGGAGATCTCCTGCAACCCACTGCAGGGCGACTGTCTTTCACTTCTGACACACCCGTGACAGTACACCCACCTCTACGAGTGGCCTTCGGACACTCAGGACTGGGTTTCTCAGGAAAAGAAGTGCGGAACAAGCGAACCAATCTGGGAGCGTTCACCTCTGACGCTGAAACCCACATCCTCTCCTCTGGACCATAGCCTTTCCAGTGCACCAAGTATTGTAAAGAACAATGCTGGAGACGAGAATCTACAATCCTCGAAATCTGGAACTCCAGATTACCATCAACCATTACTGGGGGCTGTGGTAGAGGTGAGGGCTCAAGAGGTTCCACATACCTTTTGAGTAAGAACCTGTGGAACACATTGTGAACCTTAAGGGCCTGAGGAAATTCAAGACAAAATGCTACTGGGTTAATGACGGCGGTTATTTCATAGGGACCAATAAACCTAGGTCCCAGCTTCCAAGAAGGAACTTTCAATCTTATATTCCTTGCAGACAACCACACAAAGTCATTCACATACAGGTCCGGACCTGACAAGCGTTTTCTGTCAGCCATATGTTTATTCCTGTCTCCCATGGTCTTTAAATTACACAGAACACCCTGCCATACCAAGAAGAGCAACGAAGCAATAAGTTCCTCCTCAGGAACTCCTGATGCTCCTCCCCCACTGAAGGTACCAAACTGTGGATGATAACCGTATGCACCGAAGAAGGGTAACCTGCCAGTGGATTCTTGACAATGATTATTGATGGCAAATTTTGCCAGCGGTAAGTAGGATGCCCAATCCTCCTGATTTTCGGAGACGAAACACCTGAGGTATGGTATGTCTCCAAGTTCTGATTGACACGCTCGGTCTGACCATTTGACTGAGGGTGGAAGGCAGAGGAAAAGTACTGCTGCACCCCCAGTTGAGAACAGAATGCCTTCCAGAACTTGGAAACAAACTGGGTCCCCCGATCAGACACCACATCGGAGGGAACCCCGTGAAGCTTCACAATCTCATTTATGAACACCTGAGCAAGTGTCGTAGCATTGGGAAGTGGAGGTAATGCAATGAAGTGAACCATTTTGCTGAACCTATCTACTAAGACCAAAACCACTGTTTTGCCTGCAGAAACCGGTAGGTCAGTAATAAAATCCATGGACAAGTGTGTCCATGGTCTACAAGGGATAAGTAGCGCAAGAAGAGCACCAGATGGACGGGTATGCGAAACCAACCATAGAACGCGTGCAAATGCTACAGGCAGCTACATGTTCAATTACATCCTGATGCAACCCCGGCCACCAAAAATGATGAGAGAGGAGGTCCACGGTTGCCTTGCCACCTGGATGCCCAGCAAGCACAGAGTTATGATATTCCTTGATTACTTTGCGGCGCAGATCAGATGGTACAAATAACTTCCCTGAAGGGCAGGAGGCATGGGCGTCCCCCTGAGCCTCCAACACCTCACCCTCCAGTTCAGGATAAAATACCGAAATGACTACCCCTTTTTGTAAAATTGGGGCAGGGTTCTCAAGGTCACCACCACCAGGGAAGCTCCGGGACAAAGCATCAGCCTTGACATTTTTGAACCCTGGACGAAAAGTGACAACAAAATTGAACCTAGTAAAAAACAGGGACCATCTGGCTTGCCTAGGGTTGAGACGTTTAGCTGACTAGAGATATGACAGGTTCTTAAGGTCAGTAATAACAGTAATAGGATGGCCAGCCCCCTCCAACAAATATTGCCATTCTTTGAACGTCAATTTTACCCACATCATAATTTCTCTCAGCTGAAGACAATTTTTTAGAAAAGAAGGCGCATAGACGCCATTTACCAGGGGACGAATCCTGAGACAATACAGCCCCAACCCCGACATCCGACGCATCAACCTCCACAATAAAGGGTTGAGAAACATCAGGTTGACTGAGTATAGATTCAGTGACAAATTAATTCTTTAAGGAAGAAAAAGCCTGGAGGGAAGC
Source organism: Phyllobates terribilis (assembly GCF_046119375.1). Lineage (NCBI taxonomy): Eukaryota > Metazoa > Chordata > Amphibia > Anura > Dendrobatidae > Phyllobates > Phyllobates terribilis. The sequence continues at coordinate 980,289,252 of NW_027362762.1, read as the reverse complement.
ATTCGACCATTTGGAAAAATGAGACCCCTTCTTAGTCAAGTCAGTAAGGGGTTTCACTATAACAAAATAATTTTGGATGAATTTCCTGTAAAAATTAGTAAAGCCCAAAAATTGTTGTAGAACCTTCAGGTTCTGGGGATGTTAAAAATCAAGAAGTGCATGGATCTTCTCCGGATCCATCCGAAAACCTGAAGATGACAACAAGTACCCCAAAAACTGCACCTCCTGAATAGCGAAAACACATTTTTCTAGTTTGGCATAAAGTTTTTTATCCTTTAATATCTGGAGCACCTGCTTAACATGCCCGATGAGTCTCAAAATCAGGTGAGTAAACCAAAATATCGTCCAGATAGACCACCACAAACCTCGTCACCAAATGATGGAAAATATAATTTATGAAATGCTGGAATACCACAGGTGCATTAGTCATCAGCATAACCAGACTCTCGAGATGACCTTCCAAGGTATTGAACGCTGTCTTCCATTCGTCCCCTTTTAATTCTAACCTGATTGTAGGCTCCCCTTAAATCCAACTTGGAGAATACCTTAGCTCCCACAACCTGACTGAACAAATCAGGAATTAGAGGAAGAGAGTATGGATCACAGATGGTAATTTGATTTAATTCCCGGAAATCTAAACAAGGACGTAGACCGCCATCTTTTTTCTTCACAAAGAAGAACCCTGCTGCCACGGGTGAAGATGAGGGTCTGATATGTCCCTTCTCCAGACTTTCCGCAATGAAATCCTTCATGGCTTGTCTCTCAGGACCAGAAAGATTATACATTCTCGACTTCGGTAGTTTAGCTCCAGGGGTCAGGTTTATAGGACAGTCATAAGCACGATGAGGAGGCAAATCCTGACACCCCTTCTCAGAAAAAACGTCCTCAAAACCTGACAGAAAAGCAGATAATATTTTCGTAGAGACAGTAGCAAAGGAAATATCTAGACAAACGGAAACCTGTCCGGGAGGGCAACCTTGGGTTCAGGCTGTCTGCAATGCCAAACGTTGAGATCTCCTGCAACCCACTGCAGGGCGATAATCTGTCACCTCTGACACACCCGTGACGACAGGAGGTTGTCCTTCTCATCCTCTAGGGACAGGAAACACATGAGAGGTTAACCCCTTAAGCCCCGCGGGTGGTTTGCACGTTAATGACCGGGCCAATTTTTACAATTCTGACCACTGTCACTTTATGAGGTAATTACTCTAGAACGCTTCAACGGATCCCCCTGATTCTGAGATTGTTTTTTCGTGACATATTGTACTTCATGATTGTGGAAAAATTTCTTCGATATCACTTGCGTTTATTTGTAAAAAAAATGGAAATTTGGCAAAAATTTCAAAATTTGAATTTTTAAGCCCTGAAATCAGAGCGATATGTCACACAAAAGAGTTAATAAATAACATTTCCCACATATCTACTTTACATCAGCACAATTTTGGAACCAAAATTTTTTTTTGTTAGGGAGCTATAAGGGTTAAAAGTTGACCAGCGATTTCTCATTTTTCCAACAAAATTTACAAAACCATTTTTTTAGGGACCACATCACATTTGAAGTCACTTTGAGAGGTCTTTATGACAGAAAATACCCAAAAGTGACACCATTCTAAAAACTGCACCCCTCAAGGTGCTCAAAACCACATTCAAGAACTTTATTAACCCTTCAGGTGCTTCATAGGAATTTTTTGAATGTGGAAGAAAAAAATGAACATTTAACTTTTTTCACAAAAATGTTACTTTAGACCCAATTTTTTTTATTTTCACAGGGGTAACAAGAAAAAATGGACCGCAAAATTTGTTGTGCAATTTCGCCTGGGCACGCAGATACCCAATATTTGGGGAAAAAACACTGTTTGGGCGCACTGTAGGGCTCGGAAGGGAAGGAGCGCCATTTGACTTTTTGATTGTAAAATTTGCTTGAATAATTAGCGGACACCATGTTGCGTTTAGAGAGCCCCTGTGTGCCCAAACATTGGAGCTCCCCCACAAGTGACCCCATTTTGGAAACTAGACCCCCCAAGGCACCTATCTAGATGCATAGTGAGCAGTTACAACCCCCAGGTGCTTCACAAATTGATTCGTAAAAATGAAAAAGTGAAAAAAAAAACACTTTTTCATTGTTTCGAATCAATTTGTGAAGCACCTGGGGGTTCCAACTGCTCACTATGCATCTAGATAGGTGCCTTGGGGGGTCTAGTTTCCAAAATGGGGTCACTTGTGGGGGAGCTCCAATGTTTGGGCACACAGGGACTCTCTAAATGCAACATGGTATCCGCTAACAAATTGAATGGAAAATCGGCTCAAATTGTTAGCGGACACCACATTGCGTTTGGAGAGCCCCTCTGTGCCCAAACTTTGGAGCTCCCCCACAAGTGACCCCATTTTGGAAACTAGACCCCCCAAGGCACCTTTCTAGATGCATAGTGAGCACTTGGAACCCCCAGGTGCTTCACAAATTGATTCGTAATAATGAAAAAGTGAAAAAAAAAACACTTTTTCATTTTTATGAATCAATTTGTGAAGCACCTGGGGTTTCAAGTGCTCACTATGCATCTAGATAGGTGCCTTGGGGGGTCTAGTTTCCAAAATGGGGTCACTTGTGGGGGAGCTCCAATGTTTGGGCACACAGGGACTCTCTAAATGCAACATGGTATCCGCTAACAAATTGAATGGAAAATCGGCTCAAATTGTTAGCGGACACCACATTGCGTTTGGAGAGCCCCTCTGTGCCCAAACATTGGAGCTCCCCCACAAGTGACCCCATTTTGGAAACTAGACCCCCCAAGGCACCTTTCTAGATGCATAGTGAGCACTTGGAACCCCCAGGTGCTTCACAAATTGATTTGTAATAATGAAAAAGTGAAAAAAAAAACACTTTTTCATTTTTATGAATCAATTTGTGAAGCACCTGGGGTTCCAAGTGCTCACTATGCATCTAGATAGGTGCCTTGGGGGGTCTAGTTTCCAAAATGGGGTCACTTGTGGGGGAGCTCCAATGTTTGGGCACACAGGGACTCTCCAAATGCAACATGATATCCGCTAACAATTTGAGCCGACAACTTGTTAGCGGATATCATGTTGCATTTGGAGAGTCCCTGTGTGCCCAAACATTGGAGCTCCCCCACAAGTGACCCCATTTTGGAAACTAGACCCCCCAAGGCACCTATCTAGATTCATAGTGAGCACTTGGAACCCCAGGTGCTTCACAAATTGATTCATAAAAATGAAAAAGTGTTTTTTTTTTCACTTTTTCATTATTACGAATCAATTTGTGAAGCACCTGGGGGTTCAAAGTGCTCACTATGCATCTAGAAAGGTGCCTTGGGGGGTCTAGTTTCCAAAATGGGGTCACTTGTGGGGGAGCTCCAAAGTTTGGGCACAGAGGGGCTCTCCAAACGCAATGTGGTGTCCGCTAACAATTTGAGCCGATTTTCCATTCAATTTGTTAGCGGATACCATGTTGCATTTAGAGAGTCCCTGCGTGCCCAAACATTGGAGCTCCCCCACAAGTGACCCCATTTTGGAAACTAGACCCCCCAAGGCACCTATCTAGATTCATAGTGAGCACTTGGAACCCCAGGTGCTTCACAAATTGATTCATAAAAATGAAAAAGTGTTTTTTTTTTCACTTTTTCATTTTTACGAATCAATTTGTGAAGCACCTGGGGATTCCAAGTGCTCACTATGCATCTAGATAGGTGCCTTGGGGGGTCTAGTTTCCAAAATGGGGTCACTTGTGGGGGAGCTCCAATGTTTGGGCACACAGGGGCTCTCCAAACGCAACATGGCGTCCGCTAACAATTTGAGCCGATTTTCCATTCAATTTGTTAGTGGACACCATGTCGCGTTTGGAGAGCCCGTGATGTGCCTAAACAGTGGAGCTCCCCCACAAGTGTCCCCATTTTGGAAACTATACCCCTCAAGGATTTTATTAAGGTGTATAGTGAACATTTTGAACCCAGAGGTACGGCACATTATTTGTTTACATTAGGTCATCATATTGAATAAGTTTTCATTATTCTTGAGCGCAAGTGCTCGCTACTTGAGTTTGCATCGGGTACTCAGGTATGCACCATGTACAGCGTGTGCTCGAGTGACATGCTCGAGTCCCTGCTCCGCATGTTTCACGGTTATTAGACACCCAAAAAAAAACATGCGGGGATCGCTCGTGCATGGCAGGCAATCCCCGTAAAGTTTTTTGGCCGCGAAGCATATGGGGCAGAGACTCGAGCACGTCACTCAAATACCCACGATACTCAATGCATACCAGAGCACCCGATGCAAACTCAAGTAGCGAGCACTTGCTCTCAACACTAGTCGCCATATCGTCATCTTTTTTTCTTACTTTTAAAAAAAATCCCAACCCCAGCCCTAACTCTAGCACAACCCTAGCCCCAGCACAACCCTAGCCCCAGCACAACCCTAGCCCCAAACCCAGCCCTAACCCTAGCCCAATCCTAACCCAAGAGTTTATTTTTGACGCCGTTCCTTGTGCGGTATAAGTGATTAGACGACTTTATTCTTCGGGTCGGTGTGATTACAGCAATGCCAGAATCATATGGGGTTTTTATGACTGACAGCTGTCACACACTAAAAGACGCATTTTTTGTAAAATCTAGTTTTTGCATCGCCATATTTTGAGAGCTATAATTTTTCCAGATTTTGGCAGACAGTCATGTGACGGCTCGTTTTTTGCGGGATGACTTGACGTTGTTATTGGTGCCATTTTCAGGCACGTGACATTTTTTGATCGCTTTCTATTCCGATTTTTGGGAAGCAGAATAAACAAAAACCAACAATTCAGGAATTGTTTTTTTTTTTTTTTTTTATTCTGTTCCGCGTGTGGTAAAATTGATGAGGTAGCTTTATTCTTCGGGTCAGTACGTTTACAGCGGTACCACATTTGTATAATTTTTCTATGTTTTGGCGCTTATACACAATAAAAGCTATTTTATAGAAAAAAATATTTTTTAGTATCGCTTTATTCTGAGAGCTATAACTTTTTTATTTTTCGGCTGATGGAGCTGTATGGCAGCTTGTTTTTTGCGTGACGAGATGACGTTTTCAGCGGTATCATTTTTATTTATATGTGTCTTTTTGATCGCGTGTTATTCCACTTTTTGTTTGGCGGTATGGTGATAAAGCATTGTTTTTTGTTTCGTTTTTTTTTTTTTTTTTTTACCGTGTTCACTGAAGGGGTTAACTAGTGGGACAGTTTTATAGGTCAGGTTGTTCCGGACGCGGCGATACCAAATATGTGTACTTTTATTGTTTTTTTTTTATTTTTTTTATAATAATATTTATTGATGGGTACATTATATTTTTATTTTTGGTGTATTATTTTTTTTATTTTTTTATAATATTTTTGCACATTTTTTTTTTTTTTTCCCATTTTCACACAGTTTATACACTTTATTACTTTGTCCCACTCTGGGACTTTCACTTTTTTTTTTCTGATCGCCTGCATGGCACAGGAATGGAGCACCATCCCTATGCCATGAAGGCTGTCAGAAGTGCACAGTGTGAAGATTGCTTGGAGATGCACTGCGCATGTCCAAGCAATCTTCCTGCTCTCTGGTGACCCGGATGTTGTCATGACGACATCGGGTCGTCATGGCAACACCGGGGAAGCCTTTGCAGACTGCGCTGGAAGCCGGAAGAGGAGGTGAGTATCGCCGATCACCTCCCCTTGCCCCCGCAATGCCGCGATCGACTTCGATCGCAGCATCGCGGGGGTTAATGTGCTGGGAGCGGTGCAGGACCGCTCCCTGCACATAGTACCGGGTGTCAGCTGTGACAATCAGCTGACACCCGGCGGCAATCGCGCCCGCACAGCCTGTGTGCGCGCGCGATCGCGATGACATACTAATACGGGTCTGGCTCTTAAGTCCCAGGGCACAGACGCGTATTAGTACGTCAGATGTTATTAAGGGGTTAAAAGGCCCCCACCTCACCACAAGTGTATTATCAATCACCACACCAGGATAAATGCAACTCTATTTTATTGAATTCTCTAATGCAAAATATTATATTTCACATAAGTATAAGGAATTCAGGGAAAGAATGTAATAGTGCTGTCATGATGGACTCCTGGAAATACAATTTCCGGTATGACTAATTCCTATTTTCCCAGGACGTCCCTCATGACAGCGACAGGAGAAGTACCAGTTCAAAAGAATATTATGGCGGGACTACTGCCAGTTGGACTTTCCTTCTGTAGGCTAAAAGTTGAGCTGATGATATGTCAAGCTTATAATGTCTACAGAAAGTGGTTACACTAGACCAGGTTGCGGCCCTACAAATCTGGTCCACAGAGGCTACTGCCATTTGGGCCCAGAAGACAGAAATTGCCTTAGTGGAATGTGACTTGATGTCAAGAGGAGGATCTCTTCCTTCCAATTTGATTTGTATGCCAGAGAAATGGTTGAGGTAATTATTAAATATTAATTATGGATATTCATTTTATTCTTATTTCTGAATTCTGTACCATACAGATTGCATCAGCCATCGTGTTAGGGTTTATAGCTGACATGCGCTATTTGTGTATTTTTGGTTCAGCACCATAATTAGAAGAACAGGTGCCATATGACCGGCCTATAAAAACCCATGTTAGAGACAGGGGGGGCTCGCTTGCCATTCCACAGGACAAGGTTCTGTGTGTAAACCAGCTGCTGATGTAGGCCCAAGGAAACACGTTCTTTACCCGGACACATTGTGTCATCCGGACACACGTGCTGGACACAGACAAACGCAATCTACCATCCAGGATCCCAGGGAGAGATGGGTGAATCTCAACAATTAAGCTAATTAAGCTAATTATGGACAAATGGACAATCACTTTGCAACTAATTATTGTATGTACCTTCTGCAATAATTCTTTTTAATGGACAACCCGAGAATAAATAGATACATTTTTTTATAAGAATATCTTGATATTGATACTTTGAGAAGTCCTCGATAGAGAAAAAATACAGAAAGAAGTATTTTTTTACATTGGCGAGCCTTAGCCAGTCCTGATTTTTCGTGTTTACAAGTGAATTTCCTTCTTGAACAAAGGGGGGACAGAAGAGAAGAGGGGAGCTGAACAGCTGTTGTTCACGTGTCAGGAAATCCACTAACTTGTCACAAGAATCAGAAAGAACCTACAGATTGAGGACTGATCTATTCTACAGATGGACTGACAGGCACCAGAGGTACAACAAGGATCAGAATCAGACGAACTGAGGATAGTATGTGCTGATCATCAAAAGCTAAGAAATCTGAAGGTAAGCAAAATATGGATATAATTTCTTCTTTTGCTAAACAAAGTAAGATTAACTTCAAAGTTAATGAAGGAAATGACTTAGATGTTTTGTGGCTTAGTTTATATAGAGAATGTGAATTGCAGAATTTACAGTTAACTTCTAAAGTGGTAAATAGAGACAAACACAAATTGAGGAATATTCTACATTTGATAGATTTATTTCATCATCTTGTGCTTGAGAAATCTAAGCAGGACAATTGTGTAGAAGTAGTGTCAAATGGTGATACTGATTCTGACTGTAATGTGGAAATTGAGCAAGAAGTAAGACACGTGTCTGTAACTGAAGGTGACCTTGGGTCTGACGAAGAGACGGACATACAAAAACCTGACATGGGAGGAGACATGAGTGATGTAGGAGGATCTGACGTACAAGGGCAACTAAAAATAGCAGAAAAGTTAGGAGCTACCGAGGCTCAACTTCAAATTAAAATGAAAAATTTGCTAAAATTATACAAAATCATGCCAAAATATGATGTCAAAATCCATGTCTGTAGAAATTCAGAGATATTTGACAACTTTTCTGATAAGTTTGATTTATCCAATGAGGAGAGGAATCAATTATTTAAAATGTGGATTCCTGTGACATTTTCCAGACGTTTAAATTGAATGCCCTGTGAAAATGACTCTCCTAATGAATGGAAAAATTATTTGGACAGATTAAAATATTTGATTTATTGTGCCACAAAGGATTTTCCCAACATAGAAGATCTGCAGAAACTAAGGATTGGTAGGAAAGAATGTACGTATACATTCATGTCCATATTTGAACGGTTGTACAAAGCTCTCATCAAAAATGGAAAATTACAACAAATGATAACAACTTTTGTACAAAAATTCAAATTCTTAAATCCAGTATCTCGAGTTGTTGCGTCACAAAAAGACTCTTTATTTGAATGTGCGCAGTTGCTTGGTTTTGTTAGAAAACATGAAAATCGTGAAAAGAAAATAAATCAAGCTAAATTTGTAAAACCGGAAAAGGTAAAATCTTCTCACAAGCCAATATCAAACTCTCCTAGACTGAGTCATCCCCATAATGAACTCTATCAAATATGCAGAAGATTTCATATATGTTATAAGCCATATCAGATGATTCAAAAGTCAATTTCTTCACAGTCTTCCTGTAAAAATAAAAATGGCTGAAATTGACAGACAGGGACAGGTGGGACCGGCTCAGAATGACATAATGGAATGTAAGCTGAAGACTCTCTTTAAGGATGAAAAAATGTCTTTTCTCAATAAAGCTTTTCTAGACATTTTTGACAGAGAAGGAAGATTTGGTTTAGGGAATGGTTAAGAAAAAAATAGTAATAATTAATTGATTCATAAATTAGAACCTCATATATAAATTAAAGTAGCAATATTTTGAATTGCATTAGAACCAATATTTGTATAAGATATTTAAATAATTCTGTTTCTGTATGAATTTGATATTTAATTTTATTTTCTTATATTTCCTTAGAGTTTTCATTCCAAAGCAGGATTTGATCAAACAACTCTAAAATGGATTTATTTCTTTATTCACACAGGAAGTTGGGAAAAATTGCATGGTTTATGTGTATAACATTTTAAAATAATAACGATATAACTAGTTGAACTATATTATGTGTAACACTTGTTAATTATTTCTTCTGTGCATGAATTTTTTTTTCAAGAGTCCTAAATTTCAGTGAATTACTCTCATATTATATTATATGTACTTGGGGAATATTCAAAGCAATATAAAGATATTAAATTGAATAGTTTACAAATGCGCATTGATAATTAGGATACAACAAATTTTGGGTTAAATTATTATTATTATTTATTATTATAGCGCCATTTATTCCATGGAGCTTTACATGTGAAAAAGGGGTATACATAGAAGAACAATTACAATAATCTTGAACACAATGTGACAGCGACTGGTACAGGTATATATATATATATATATATGTATAACTTCGTATGTGGAATGTTTGAGTTGAATGAATCTGTGACAGTCAGAGTGAAATGTGATGAATGTGAGGCCTCATGTGTGCAAGAAAAAAAACACTTTTCTTTATGTGAAAGTACAAAAATATATTTAATTCTGAGGAAATTATGATACATAATTAAGTATTATTATTTATGATTTAGTTAATAGTGGATAAGGGCAACCACACATCAGTATGGTTTATAAAGAAATATATTTAGATTTGAGAGTCCTCAGTGGTTGATACCTTTTAATGGCTAACTGAAAAGATGGTAACGAATTGCAAGCTTTCGAGACTACGCAGATCTCTTCATCAGGCATAGTATACCACAAAATCTGTTACAAGAGCCACCAGAATATCAAGGAATCATCTCCTACATTACAAAACCAAACAAGAAAGCAGCCGGGTGCCTCTAGTAGTCACCTATAATCCAAACCTGGAGGTGGTAAGGAGAGCTGCACGGAAACTACAACCCTTACTACGAAAAGATGCCCGATTACAATCCAGATTTCCAGACCCCCCACTTCTGAGTTTCAGGCAGCCCCCAAATCTAAGAAGCATCATTGTCAGAAGCTCCCTGTCATCTCCACCAGCTACAGCTACCTTTCCTTGCAACCAGAAAAAATGTAAAACCTGTCCGTGTATAACGACCACAGACAAGATAAAGATCCTCAATTCACATCAGGACTATAAGATCCCAGGTATGTTCAGCTGTATCACATCTAATGGGGTGTACTTAACTATATGTACCAAATGTGCAGCTGGGGGTCTGTATGTAGGGGGGAGACAGGGCAAAAACTTAGAACAAGGATGAATCATCATCGCCACACAATAAAAGAAAAAAGAATAGATCTGCCTGTAGCCAAGCATTTTTGTTCCCCTGATCACAGCATAAAAGACATGAAATTACTGGTATTAAAAGGTAACTTCAAATCTCAAAGAGAAAGAAGAATCTGAGAATATAAACTGATGGTGACCTTTAACACTTTCAGAGCAGGAATGAATGTGTCGCATGGATTTATATCATTCTGCATCAACTAAGGAATGTGCCCCTCAGACTTGTGAGACCATCACAACACTAGACCTAGTCACAGGACAATAAAACCTTCACACTCCTTATCTATTAACTGCTAAAATATTTATAGCCAGAACTGTTTATCTCTTCCATAATAACTCTGTTTCCCATCACCTGTCTTACCTATTGCATTTTTTGTGTCTTATTGTGTATAAATATGTGACTCTTCAGATTTTGTCTTATACTATGCCTGATGAAGAGACCTGAGTAGTCTCAAAACCTTGCAATTCGTTACCATCTTTTCAGTTAGCCATTAAAAGGTATCAACCACTGACGACTCTCAAATCTAAATATTTTTCTATCTACTGGCTAACACGGTACAAGAATATATATTTTCCCTATATCAAAATGGTTTATAAAGTAAATTTACATTTAGAATAATTTTTCCACATGATAATATCCTTGAATAACTATGATATTATTATTTTTTAATGGTTACCTAAATAGGTACACACCTCTTCAGACAAATATATGCTACACATTGATATTAAATTTATGCAAAATATTTATAGAAGAATAATTATTTTTAATTTGGTTCTGACATATAAATTATTTTATAAAATAACATTTTTTGGTATTAAGGGGGAAAATGTGTTTTTTGATCCTGATTACATAATCACTTTTGATCAATACTTATTTTTCACACATTTTAATGAAGAAGAAATATTAATAAGGTACAATGGTATAATTAAGAAGGGTATTACATGCAAAGTTGCATAATTGAATCATTTTTGGTAATACAAGGTTATGACAAATATGAAATCATCCAGATAATGGGAATATAAGGGTATTTTTATGGAGAATATAATTACTCTGCATTTGTCATTAACATATAAAGGCCTTATTTTTATTCTTATTTTTTATTCTTAATTTTATTTTTCATTTTTACATTTTATTCTTACTTTCTTCTTATTTTTCCATTTTTCATTTTTAATTCTCATTTTTATTTCAGTTCAATATCTCAATTGAGAAAACACATTAATATTTAATAAAGTAATGTCTAGTACAAGGATATTGCTTCATTAAATATAATGATATGGTTCCAATATAAGAAGAAAAATGTTTCAAGTTTCTGAGTAAACACAAGTCATTCTTGCATTCATTCATTCATATATTTATTCATTTTAGTTCAGGAGTATACATTCTTTGGTATTATTGGTTTAATAAAGATATAAACACTTGTTGTTTCAAAACACACTGACACCTATGGGTTGGAAAAGGTAATTACTAGGGTTGAGCGAGTATGTTCTGCCCGAGTATGCTCGGGTCGAGCTCCGAGTATTTACAGCTGCTCGGTGATAAGGTTGAATCGCTCCCGTGTGCATGATTTGCGACTGTTTGACAGCTTTATTACATGTGAGGAATGTGTAAGAAATAGACATCACATGTAATAAAACTGTCAAACAGTCGCAAATCATGGGGAGCGATTCAACCATATCACCGAGCAGCTGTAAATACTCTGAGCTCGGCCGAGCATACTCGGACAGAACATACTCGCTCAACCCTAGTAATTACCCCTATGACATAAAAATATTCTATCACATGAAGAACTTGATTAATAATGAATTACTATCTATTATTGTTTTATTATTCCAAACATAATTTATTTTAATATTTTGATAATAATTAGATGGATATTATTGATTGCTATGGTACGCTGTGATATTATAGGTTAGGAAAATTGCCAGATTTGGTATCAGATTAGGGAATGAAGACTTCAATCAAGACATCGCAATTATGAATTCTATCTTAATAAAGACTTTTCATATTTATAAATCAAAGAGATTCTCAAAAGTTACAAGAAGAAGCAACTGATATCCGGAAGTCTCAGAAGGTAAAGATGTTGTGAATGCTGAGTGTTATCATAGACTGTGTCAAATATAATTCACACCACTGATAACCAGGACTGCAGAGGACGATGATCCTATATGTATTGGGTTGTGTTCAAGTTTCATCATGTTCCAGTGATTTCCCATCACCTGAAAGCTGGTGAATAATGAAGGTGTGTCAGGATTCTGCCAGCCTGACATATGTGTCCTGTACATTAAGGACTGAGTGCTGGTTATGGTGCTATATAAATATGGAAGTGTCAAGTTAACCCTTGCTTTGCTGACCAAAGACGTCACATCTGTTCCAAAAGTGACACGAGACCAGTGCAGGTGACACGGAGGATTCCAGAATTATCCAAAGACAATCCAACGTAAGTCCAGGTGACACTACACGAATATTAAAGCTACATTTCATCCATGGACTTTGTTTTCTTATCAACTGACACACATGATCTTTCTAATAAAGAGTACAGTTTATGGACTGCACAATAATGAATACAGTTATGGACTGTACAATATCTACACGCTATCATTTATTTCAAAGGAGTTTTCATCTAAAGACCATGTTATAAAAGAACCGAGGAGAAGACAAGACGAAGACCCGATGACATCAGATGATGACGATTGGACCCGTGATTGCTTCGATTTAGATTTAGGGAAGTATAATTATACATGTTAAATGAATATTAGTCACGGCTTACCATAACAAGAATTTACATCATTATCTAACAATAATCCGATACTGATATTATTATTATTATGAACATGAAATGATATTGCCAAGGAAGAAGAAAAAGGAAAATGATCCTGTTATCCTAATGATGAACCCATCTACTTTGAGGATTTCAGTTGATGTCTGTCATCTTCAAAAAGGGGGAATTGTTAAATATTAATTATGGATATTCATTTTATTCTTAATTCTGAATTCTGTACCATACACATTGCATCAGCCATCGTGTTAGGGGATTTGGATGACATGCGCTATTTATGTATTTTTGGTTCAGCACCATAATTAGCAGAACAGGTGCCATATGACCGGCCTATAAAAGCCCATGTTAGAGACAGGGGGGTCTTGCCATTCCACAGGACGAGGTTCTGTGTGTAAACCTGCTGCTGACGTAGGCCCAACGGACACATGGTGTCATCCTGACACACGTGCTGGACACAGACAGACGCAATCTACCATCCAGGATCCCAGGAAAAGATGGGTGAATCTCAACTATTAAGCTAATTATGGACAAATGGACAATCACTTTGTAACTAATTATTGTATGTACCTTCTGAAATCATTCTTTTTAATGGACAACCCGAGAATAAATCGATACATTTTTTTTATAAGAATATTGTGATATTGATACTTTGAGAAATCCTCGATAGAGAAAAAATACAGAGAGTATTTATTTACACTCCTGTACACTATATACCCCTCCTCTCCTGTACACTATATACCCCTCCTCTCCAGTACACTATATACCCCTCCTGTACACTATATACCCCTCTCCTGTACACTATATACCCCTCCTGTACACTATATACCCCTCCTGTACACTATATACCCCTCCTGTACACTATATACCCCTCCTCCTGTACACTATATACCCCTCCTGTACACTATATACCCCTCCTCCTGTACACTATATACCCCTCCTGTACACTACATACCTTTCTCCTGTACACTATATACCCCTCCTCCTCCTGTACACTATATACCCCTCCTGTACACTACATACCTTTCTCTTGTACACTATATACCCCTCCTCCTCCTGTATACTATATACCCTTCTCCTGTACACTATATACCCCTCCTGTACACTATATACCCCTCTCCTGTACACTATATCTCTCCTGTACACTATATACCTCTCCTCCTGTACACTATATACCCCTCCTCTCCAGTACACTATATACCCCTCCTGTACACTATATACCCCTCTCCTGTACACTACATACCTTTCTCCTGTACACTATATACCCCTCCTCCTCCTGTACACTATTTACCCTTCTCCTGTACACTACATACCTCTCTCCTGTACACTATATACCCCTCCTCCTCCTGTACACTATATATCCCTCCTCCTGTACACTATATACCCCTCCTCCTGTACACTATTGTGACGCTCGCAGCCCTCACCCTGGGAAGTGGGGTTACTCGGAGCCAGGTCAGATGTTGGGGGGGGTTGCAGTTGTGGCCCGGACCCCGTCCGTGCCCAGGGCGGTCACATTAAAAGATGTAATGGGCTATCAGGATTGAGTGGTTGCTTTCGACTACGCAACCTGTGGTACCTGGTGATGGCCACCAGCGCCGCTGCAGTCCTCTGAGGCGGGATGTCGTGGCAGCCGAAGTTGATACTACTCCCCACAGGCGGAGCAGGGCCTCAGGGCAGAGTCACGGATGGAGGGAGTCATAGTGGAGGAGGTCTGGTGCTGTACTGTGCAGTGCGGAAATAAAGAGACCGGAGGCCATAGGGGTTGACTTCCAGGGTTTTTACTCACGGTAGAGCATGCAGCTGCAAGGTTTCTCCCTGCTCCTCAAGGGGCTCTGCGGCCACCAGGACCGGGGGTCCGAAAACATCCGAGTAATTCAAGTGCTTTAGTCAGGACCCCGCACCAGAGTGTTCCTAGACTTCAAACTGAGTCCTCTCCTGTCCGTGTGTGTGTAGAAAGGCCGGGTCTCCCTCTGGACTACGCACAGAACAAGGGTACGGGCGGCGACTCCGCTCCACCTGCTACCCGGTGGGATCCACTAAGCCTTCCGGGCTTTCCTGACTAGGACGTAGAGTAGCAAAGTCAGGTGTCGGGGGCCGGTACCCCTCTTGCAGCCGGAATCCCTCTGACTAGGCCAGAATAGCGAGGACAGGTAGCGTATACCGCTCCGTCTGCATCCCCCTGGGATCCTTTTGCGGTGGAACTAGACTCCTAAGCTCCAGGCCTTCTTGGGTAGGGACCTTGACCGGGTTGAGACATCCGTTAACTCGAACCCGCTCCTCGACTCAAGGCCAGAGTACGAGGACCGTGTCCCCATCAACTGCAGGTTCACACAGAAAGCCACGTTCAGTGATGAAGATCACAATCAAAAGACCATTAGACCAAGATGGCCGTTAGTTAAATATGAATTATTAAGTGTAACCTACATGTGCGTCCTCCACCCTCACCCATTACATGGTTCCCCTAAGCTTTTGGTTCCCCAATCTCCCGTTATCCCGGCTGGGGCAGCACACTGGTGCCTATTATCCCCCCTACAGGTGGGAGAAGTGTGGTGTTGGATGTAGAGGTGGGGTCCTGACAATTGCACTATTCTTACCTCGAAGGAGAGATACCACACCCCATTAAAGAGGTGGAGCATCCCTGTGGCGATTGAACCCCCAGGGGCGCCATATTCCCCCCTGGTGAAACACAGCATGTCCGCGGGCTGCAAAGAGAGTAAAACCTGGTACAGTCTTTTTATATTTTTGATAACAGTTTAACAATCTCACTTCTCCTTTAACGTTACAAACTGTAAATAATATAAAAGTATAAAAATATAAAACCATCAAGAGACATTATGCATAGACAGACGAGTTAAAGTGCAAGGAAGAAGAGTCAGTTCAAAAGTGCGAGGGACCTGTCCCAAGCCCTCAACGTAGGCCCTGGGGTGGCTGCAGGGCATGAAGATCCTGAGTTGGACCTCCAGGAGAGCCACGCCAGACAGGTTTTTCTTCCGAGGTCAGAGGTAGAAGTATACGCGGTTTTACATAAAACCGATAGGGAGCACCTAAAGAGATGCAAACTATATACAATAGAAAAGTCTGCCTACTGCAAGTCTGCAGGGACAAATGTCTCTAGAATGCGGGAGGAAAACATGGTTAACTACAAACATAATAACATAACTGCAAAAAGGTTACAGCCGCCGGGGCCGCTTAATCCATAGGTCCCCACCGGGGGAAAGGCTCATTCCTCCCGACTGAGGCTGACCGGTCCTCCAGCGTCGAGTGCGAGGGGGCATCACTCCTGGACTCCTTATGTACATCCAGGGCGTAATACCCCCGCACCCCGTGGTGGCGGGTGTACGACACAAAGACACCTGGGAAGAGATTCCGGCCAGGGTGTCCCTTTTTCAGCCGCGGCTCGACGTCCCGCCGGCTGACGAAGACGTCTTGCTCAAACTGGGGACTCCTTATGTAGCCCCATCCCGCCTTGTGGTGGAAGCGGACAACTTGCCCTTCCTCACGGGGGCTTGGACGGGCCGCCTCCTCCTGGCGGGCCCTGGACTTTGCAGCCTTGGCGCGCACCTCGAGGCGCTCGCAGCGAACCTCCCTCTGTCATCGCTCCCGATCGAGCTGGAGGATTTGCTGCCGACACTCCTCGCTCCTCCTGCGCGCTTCAGCCCGGGTCTCCCGGGGGAAGCCCATCAGGTCCCCCCCCCTGGTTGTCCCAGGCCCACTCTTCAGCTGCCAGCCAGGTAACTGTAGGTGCGGGCAATGGTGACAGCAGGGGCTGCTGCAGGTCCTCATGAAGTGCGGACCAATCCGGGTTGGGGTCGGTGGATACCCCAGCAGACTCAGGTTCTTCCGAGACGGGCGACGGGAGGCAATGCAGGTCCCCGCCGATAGCGGAGGCCTCTAGCTCCGGGGCAAAGACCTGCTCCCAGGTGACCGTGCCAGGTAGCAGGTACTCAGTCATGAGATCCAGGAGGGGCAGGGTGGGCTCAGCAGCCGGGACAGGGGTTTCACACTCACCCGCTCCTGGACTGCACGCTACCTCTGTTGCTGCCTCCTCCTGAGTTGCTGCTCCTTGGCGGCGGGCCCGGATGCGCTGCAGCATTTCTTCCCACCACGAAGCGGATGCCGCTTGCTGGGCCTCAGCCACTCTTCGAGCAAGGTCCGGGTTTCTTGGCGGAGAAACTCAATATCTCCCGATGTCAGGGACACGCCACCCTCCTCGCCGACGGGAGAAGATCCTGGGCCGGGTTCGGAAGGCTCCGATAGACTCCCCTCAGCAGCGTCCATGTTCGCTACTGAGGATAGTAAGTCTCCGACTGTTATGGCCGCACGTTGTTGTTTTTCCGTTCCCTCCTCTTTTCGGGGCGGCTCCTGGGCGGTGGGCTGACAGTCACCCCTTCGGACATCCCCTCTGTTTTGACGGGCACTACCCCGCGGATGGTCTCTGATGGAAGGGGTGGTCTGCTCTTATGGTGTCATGGGGGAGCCTGGCCCACGATAGGAGGTGCTAGGAGACTGTTCTTTCTGTGCATTATGGCGTCCGTTCTTCTTGGGCGGGCGCCATTTTAAGTGGAAACGACAGTCTAAGGTGAAAGGTGCACAGTACCCGGTAGCAATGCGCAAACTCCTTCAGTTCCTGCGGGCACACGATGCTGCCGACTATGCCAGAGATGTGACGCTTGCAGCCCTCACCCTGGGAAGTGGGGTTACTCGGAGCCGGGTCAGATGTTGGGGGGGTTTCAGTCGTTGCCCGGACCCCGTCCGTGCCCAGGGCGGTCACATTAAAAGATGTAATGGGCTATCAGGGTTGAGTGGTTGCTTTCGACTACGCCACCTGTGGTACCTGGTGATGGCCACCAGCGCCGCTGCAGTCCTCTGAGGCGGGATGTGGTGGCAGCCGAAGTTGATACTACTCCCCACAGGCGGAGCAGGGCCTCAGGGCAGAGTCACGGATGGAGGGAGTCGTAGTGGAGGAGGTCTGGTGCTGTACGGTGCAGTGCGGAAATAAAGAGACCGGAGGCCATAGGGGTTGACTTCCAGGGTTTTTACTCACGGTAGAGCATGCAGCTGCAAGGTTTCTCCCTGCTCCTCACGGGGCTCTGCGGCCACCAGGACCGGGGTTCCGACAACCTCGGAGTAATTCAAGTGCTTTAGTCAGAGTGTTCCTAGACTTCAAACTGAGTCCTCTCCTGTCCGTGTGTAGAAAGGCCGGGTCTCCGTCTGGACTACGCACAGAACAAGGGTACGGGTGGCGACTCCGCTCCAACCGCTACACGGTGGGATCCACTAAGCCTTCCGGGCTTTCCTGACTAGGACGTAGAGTAGCAAAGTCAGGTGTCGGGGGCCGGTACCCCTCTTGCAGCCGGAATCCCTCTGACTAGGCCAGAATAGCGAGGATAGGTGGAGTATACCGCTCCGTCTGCATCCCCCTGGGATCCTTTTGCGGTGGAGCTAGACTCCTAAGCTCCAGGCCTTCTTGGGTAGGGACCTTGACCAGGTTGAGACATCCGTTAACTTGAACCCGCTCCTCGACTCAAGGCCAGAGCACGAGGACCGTGTCCCCATCAACTGCAGGTTCACACAGAAAGCCACGTTCAGTGATGAAGATCACAATCAAAAGACCAATAGACCAAGATGGCCGTTAGTTAAATATGAATTATTAAGTGTAACCTACATGTGAGTCCTCTACCCTCACCCACTACATGGTTCCCCTAAGCTTTTGGTTCCCCAATCTATCGTTATCCTGGCTGGGACAGAACACTGGTGCCTATTAGCCCCCCCTACAGGTGGGAGAAGTGTGGTGTTGGATGTAGAGGTGGGGTCCTGACAATTGCACCATTCTTACCTCGAAGGAGAGATACCACACCCCATTAAAGAGGTGCAGCATTTCTGTGGCGATCGAACCCCCAGTGGCGACACACTATATACCCCTCTCCAGTATATATATATACCCCCTCCTGTACACTATAAACCCCTCCTCCTGTACACTCTATACCCCTCCTCCTGTACACTATATACCCCTCCTCCTGTACACTACATACCCCCTCCTAATGTACACTACATACCCCTCCTGTACACTATATACCCTTCCTCCTGAACACTATATACCCCTCTCCAGTACACTATAAACCCCTTCTGTACACTATATATCCCTCCTCCTGTACACTATATACCCCTCCTCCTGCACACTATATAACCCCTCCTGTACACTATATAACCCTCCTCCTGTACACTATATACCTCCTCCTGAACACTATATACCCCTCCTCCTGCACACTATATAACCCCTCCTGTACACTATATATCCCTCCTCCTGCACACTATATAACCCCTCCTGTACACTATATAACCCTCCTCCTGTACACTATATACTCCTCCTCCAGTACACTATATACGCTTCCTCTTCCTGTACATTATATACCACTCCTCCTGTACACTATATATATCCCTCCTCCTGTACACTATATACCCCTCCTCCTCCTGAACACTATATAACCTCTCCTCCTGTACACTATATATCCCTCCTCCTGTACACTATATATCCCTCCTCCTCCAGTACACTATATACCCTCTCCTTCTGTGCACTATATATCCCTCCTCCTGTACACTATATATCCCTCCTCCTGTACACTATATACCCCTCCTCCTCCAGTACACTATATACCCCTCCTCCTGTACACTATATACCCCTCCTCCTGTACACTATATACCCCTCCTCCTGCACACTATATACCCCTCCTCCTCCTGTACACTATATACCTCTCCTCCTGTACACTATATATCCCTCCTCCTCCTGAACACTATATATCCCTCCTGTACACTATATACCCCTCCTCCTCCTGTACACTATATACCCCTCCTCCTGTACACTATATAACCTCTCCTCCTGTACACTATATACCTCTCCTCCTGTACACTACATATCCCTCCTCCTGTACACTATATATCCCTCCTCCTCCAGTACACTATATACCCTCTCCTCCTGTACACTATATATCCCTCCTCCTGTACACTATATACCCCTCCTCCTCCTGTACACTATATATCCCTCCTCCTGTACACTATATACCCCTCCTCCTGTACACTATATACCCATCCTCCTCCTGTACACTATATACCTCTCCTCCTGTACACTATATACCCCTCCTCCTCCTGTACACTATATACCCCTCCTCTCCTCCTCCTGTACACTATATACCTCTCCTCCTCCTGTACACTATATACCTCTCCTCCTGTACACTATATACCCCTCCTCCTCCTGTACACTATATATCCCTCCTCCTCCTGAACACTATATAACCTCTCCTCCTGTACACTATATATCCCTCCTCCTGTACACTATATACCCCTCCTCCTGTACACTATATACCCCTCCTCCTCCTGTACACTATATACCCCTCCTCCTCCTGTACACTATATACCTCTCCTTCTCCTGTACACTATATACCCCTCCTGTACACTATATACCCCTCCTCCTGTACACTATATACCCCTCCTCCTCCTGTACACTATATACCCCTCCTCCTCCTGTACACTATATACCTCTCCTCCTCCTGTACACTATATGCCCCTCCTCCTCCTGTACACTATATACCCCTCCTCCTCCTGTACATTATATATCCCTCCTCCTCCTGAACACTATATAACCTCTCCTCCTGTACACTATATATCCCTCCTCCTGTACACTATATACCCTCTCCTCCTGTACACTATATACCCCTCCTCCTGTACACTATATATCCCTCCTCTTGTACACTATATATCCCTCCTCCTGTACACTATATACCCCTCTTCCTCCTGTACACTATATACCCCTCCTCCTGTACACTATATATCCCTCCTCCTGTACACTATATACCCCTCCTCCTCCTGTACACTATATACCCCTCCTCCTCCTGTACACTATATAACTCTCCTCCTGTACACTATATATCCCTCCTCCTGTACACTATATACCCCTCCTCCTGTACACTATATACCCCTCCTCCTCCTGTACACTATATACCTCTCCTCCTCCTGTACACTATATACCCCTCCTCCTCCTGTACACTATATACCCCTCCTCCTCCTGTACACTATATATCCCTCCTCCTCCTGAACACTATATAACCTCTCCTCCTGTACACTATATATCCCTCCTCCTGTACACTATATACCCCTCCTCCTGTACACTATATACCCCTCCTCCTGTACACTATATATCCCTCCTCCTGTACACTATATATCCCTCCTCCTGTACACTATATATCCCTCCTCCTGTACACTATATACCCCTCCTCCTGTACACTATATACCCCTCCTCCTCCTGTACACTATATACCCCTCCTCCTGTACACTATATATCCCTCCTCCTGTACACTATATACCCCTCCTCCTCCTGTACACTATATATCCCTCCTCCTGTACACTATATACCCCTCCTCCTGTACACTATATATCCCTCCTCCTGTACACTATATACCCCTCCTCCTCCTGTACACTATATACCCCTCCTCCTGTACAGTATATACCCCTCCTCCTCCTGTACACTATATATCCCTCCTCCTGTACACTATATACCCCTCCTCCTGTACACTATATACCCCTCCTCCTGTACACTATATATCCCTCCTCCTGTACACTATATACCCCTCCTCCTCCTGTACACTATATATCCCTCCTCCTGTACACTATATACCCCTCCTCCTGTACACTATATACCCCTCCTCCTGTACACTATATATCCCTCCTCCTGTACACTATATACCCCTCCTCCTCCTGTACACTATATATCCCTCCTCCTGTACACTATATACCCCTCCTCCTCCTGTACACTATATATCCCTCCTCCTGTACACTATATACCCCTCCTCCTCCTGTACACTATATACCCCTCCTCCTGTACACTATATACCTCTCCTCCTCCTGTACACTATATACCCCTCCTCCTCCTGTACACTATATACCCCTCCTCCTCCTGTACACTATATATCCCTCCTCCTCCTGAACACTATATAACCTCTCCTCCTGTACACTATATATCCCTCCTCCTGTACACTATATACCCCTCCTCCTGTACACTATATACCCCTCCTCCTGTACACTATATATCCCTCCTCCTGTACACTATATATCCCTCCTCCTGTACACTATATATCCCTCCTCCTGTACACTATATACCCCTCCTCCTGTACACTATATATCCCTCCTCCTGTACACTATATACCCCTCCTCCTCCTGTACACTATATACCCCTCCTCCTGTACACTATATATCCCTCCTCCTGTACACTATATACCCCTCCTCCTGTACACTATATACCCCTCCTCCTCCTGTACACTATATACCTCTCCTCCTGTACACTATATACCCCTCCTCTCCTGTACACTATATACCCCTCCTGTACACTATATACCGCTCTCCTGTACACTATATACCCCTCCCCTCCTGTACAGTATATACCCCATCTCTCCTGTACACTATATACCCCTCCTCCTGTACACTATATACCCCTCCTCCTGTACACTATATAACCCTCCTCTCCTGTACACTATATACCCCTCCTCCTGTACACTATATACCCCTCCTGTACACTATATACCCCTCCTTCTGTACACTATATACCCCTCTCCTCCTGTACACTATATACCCCTACTCCTGTACACTATATACCCCTCCTCCTGTACACCATATACCCCTCCTGTATACTATATACCCTTCTCATGTACACTATATTCCCCTCCTCCTGTACACTATATACCACTCCTCCTGTACAAAATATACCCCTCCTCCTGTATAATATATACCCCTCTCATGTACACTATATACCCCTCCTCCTGTATAATATATACCCCTCCTCCTGTACACTATATACTCCTCCTCCTGTATACTATATATCTCTCCTCCTGTACACTATATACCCCTCCTACCCTGTACACTATACACCACTCCTCCTGTACACTATATACCCCTCCTCTCCTGTACACTATATACTCCTCCTGTACACTATATACTCCTCCTGTACACTATATACCCCTCCTCCTGTACACTATATACCCCTCCTACTGTACACTATATACCCCTCCTGTACACTATATACCCCTCCTCCTGTACACTATATACCCCCTCCTTCAGTACACTATATACCCCTCCTGTACACTATATACCCCTCCTCCTGTACACTATATACCTCCTCCTGTACACTATATACCCCTCCTCCTCCTGTACACTATATACCCCTCCTCCTCCTGTACACTATATACCTCTCCTCCTGTACACTATATACCCCTCCTCTCCTGTATACTATATACCATCTCCTCGGGTACACTATATACCCCTCCTGTACACTATATACCACTCCTATACACTATATACCCCTCCTCCTGTACACTATATACCCCTCCTTCTCCTGTACACTATATACCCCCTCCTGTACACTATATACCCCTCCTCCTGTACACTATATACCTCCTCCTCCTGTACACTATATACCCGTCCTTCTGTACACTATATACCCTTCCTCTTCCTGTACACTATATACCCCTCCTCCTGTACACTATATAACCCTCCTCCTGTACACTATATACCCCTCCTGTACACTATATACTCCTCTCCTGTGCACTATATACCTCTTCCTCCTGTATACTATATACTCTTCTCCTGTACACTATATACCCCTCCTGTACACTATATACCGCTCTCCTGTACACTATATACCCCTCCCCTCCTGTACAGTATATACCCCATCTCTCCTGTACACTATATACCCCTCCTCCTGTACACTATATACCCCTCCTCCTGTACACTATATAACCCTCCTCTCCTGTACACTATATACCCCTCCTCCTGTACACTATATACCCCTCCTGTACACTATATACCCCTCCTTCTGTACACTATATACCCCTCTCCTCCTGTACACTATATACCCCTACTCCTGTACACTATATACCCCTCCTCCTGTACACCATATACCCCTCCTGTACACTACATACCTCTTCCTCCTGTATACTATATACCCTTCTCATGTACACTATATACCCCTCCTCCTGTACACTATATACCACTCCTCCTGTACAAAATATACCCCTCCTCCTGTATAATATATACCCCTCTCATGTACACTATATACCCCTCCTCCTGTATAATATATACCCCTCCTCCTGTACACTATATACTCCTCCTCCTGTATACTATATATCTCTCCTCCTGTACACTATATACCCCTCCTGTACACTATATACCCCTCCTCCTGTACACTATATACTCCTCCTCCTGTATACTATATATCTCTCCTCCTGTACACTATATACCCCTCCTACCCTGTACACTATACACCACTCCTCCTGTACACTATATACCCCTCCTCCTGTACACTATATACCCCTCCTCCTGTACACTATATACCCCTCCTACTGTACACTATATACCCCCTCCTTCAGTACACTATATACCCCTCCTGTACACTATATACCCCTCCTCCTGTACACTATATACCTCCTCCTGTACACTATATACCCCTCCTCCTCCTGTACACTATATACCCCTCCTCCTCCTGTACACTATATACCTCTCCTCCTGTACACTATATACCCCTCCTCTCCTGTATACTATATACCATCTCCTCGGGTACACTATATACCCCTCCTGTACACTATATACCACTCCTATACACTATATACCCCTCCTCCTGTACACTATATACCCCTCCTTCTCCTGTACACTATATACCCCCTCCTGTACACTATATACCCCTCCTCCTGTACACTATATACCTCCTCCTCCTGTACACTATATACCCGTCCTTCTGTACACTATATACCCTTCCTCTTCCTGTACACTATATACCCCTCCTCCTGTACACTATATAACCCTCCTCCTGTACACTATATACCCCTCCTGTACACTATATACTCCTCTCCTGTGCACTATATACCTCTTCCTCCTGTATACTATATACTCTTCTCCTGTACACTATATACCCCTCCTCCTGTACACTATATACCCCTCCTGTACACTATATACCGCTCTCCTGTACACTATATACCCCTCCCCTCCTGTACAGTATATACCCCATCTCTCCTGTACACTATATACCCCTCCTCCTGTACACTATATACCCCTCCTCCTGTACACTATATAACCCTCCTCTCCTGTACACTATATACCCCTCCTCCTGTACACTATATACCCCTCCTGTACACTATATACCCCTCCTTCTGTACACTATATACCCCTCTCCTCCTGTACACTATATACCCCTACTCCTGTACACTATATACCCCTCCTCCTGTACACCATATACCCCTCCTGTACACTACATACCTCTTCCTCCTGTATACTATATACCCTTCTCATGTACACTATATACCCCTCCTCCTGTACACTATATACCACTCCTCCTGTACAAAATATACCCCTCCTCCTGTATAATATATACCCCTCTCATGTACACTATATACCCCTCCTCCTGTATAATATATACCCCTCCTCCTGTACACTATATACTCCTCCTCCTGTATACTATATATCTCTCCTCCTGTACACTATATACCCCTCCTGTACACTATATACCCCTCCTCCTGTACACTATATACTCCTCCTCCTGTATACTATATATCTCTCCTCCTGTACACTATATACCCCTCCTACCCTGTACACTATACACCACTCCTCCTGTACACTATATACCCCTCCTCCTGTACACTATATACCCCTCCTCCTGTACACTATATACCCCTCCTACTGTACACTATATACCCCCTCCTTCAGTACACTATATACCCCTCCTGTACACTATATACCCCTCCTCCTGTACACTATATACCTCCTCCTGTACACTATATACCCCTCCTCCTCCTGTACACTATATACCCCTCCTCCTCCTGTACACTATATACCTCTCCTCCTGTACACTATATACCCCTCCTCTCCTGTATACTATATACCATCTCCTCGGGTACACTATATACCCCTCCTGTACACTATATACCACTCCTATACACTATATACCCCTCCTCCTGTACACTATATACCCCTCCTTCTCCTGTACACTATATACCCCCTCCTGTACACTATATACCCCTCCTCCTGTACACTATATACCTCCTCCTCCTGTACACTATATACCCGTCCTTCTGTACACTATATACCCTTCCTCTTCCTGTACACTATATACCCCTCCTCCTGTACACTATATAACCCTCCTCCTGTACACTATATACCCCTCCTGTACACTATATACTCCTCTCCTGTGCACTATATACCTCTTCCTCCTGTATACTATATACCCTTCTCCTGTACACTATATACCCCTCCTGTACAAAATATACCCCTCCTCCTCATGTACACTATATACCCCTCCTCCTGTACACTATATACCCCTCCTCCTCCTGTACACTATATACCCCTTCTCCTCCTGTGCACTATATACCCCTCCTCCTGTACACTATATACCTCTCCTCCTGTACACTATATATCCCTCCTGTACACTATATACCCCTCCTGTACACTACATACCCCTCTCCTCCTGTACACTATATACCCCTCCTCCTGTACATTATATACCCCCTCTCCTCCTGTACACTATATACCCCTCCTCCTGTACACTATAAACCCCTCCTCCTGTACATTATATACCCCCTCTCCTCCTGTACACTATATACCCCTCCTCCTGTACACTATAAACCCCTCCTCCTGTACATTATATACCCCCTCTCCTCCTGTACACTATATACCCCTCCTCCTGTACACTATATACCTCTCCTCCTGTACACTGTATACCCCTCCTCCTCCTGTACACTATATACCCCTCCTGTACACTATATACCCCTTTCCTCTTGTACACTATATATCCCTCCTCCTCCTGTACACTATATAACCCTCTCCTCTTGTACACTATATACCCCTCCTGTACACTATATACCCCTACTCCTGTACACTATATACCTCTCCTCCTGTACACTGTATACCCCTCCTCCTGTACACTATATACCCCTCCTACTGTACACTATATACCCCTCCTCCTGTATACTTTATACCTCAACTCCTGTACACTATATACCCCTCCTCCTGTATACTTTATACCTCAACTCCTGTACACTATATACCTCTCCTGTACACTATATACCCCTCCTCCTGTACAATATATACCTCTCCTGTACAGTATATACCCCTCCTCCTGCTGTACACTATATACCCCTACTCCTCCTGTACACTATATACCCCTCCTCCTGTACACTATATACCCCTCCCCTCCTGTACACTATATACCCCTCCTCCTGTACACTATATACCCCCTTCTCATGTACATTATATACCCCTCCTCCTGTACACTATATACCCCTCCTCCTGTACACTATATACCCCCTCCTCCTGTACACTATATACCCCCTCCTCCTGTACACTATATACCCCTCCAACTGAACACTATATACCCCTCCTGTACACTATATACCCCTCCTCCTGTACACTATATACCCCCTTCTCATGTACATTATATACCCCTCCTCCTGTATACTACATACCTCTCCTGTACACTATATACCCCTCCTCCTGTACACTATATACCCCCTCCTCCTGTACACTATATACCCCTCCAACTGAACACTATATACCCCTCCTGTACACTATGTACCCCTCCTCCTGTACACTATATACCCCTTTCCTCTTGTACACTATATACCCCTCCTGTACACTATATACCCCTCTCCTCTTGTACACTATATACCCCTCCTGTACACTATATACCCCTACTCCTGTACACTATATACCTCTCCTCCTGTACACTGTATACCCCTCCTCCTGTACACTATATACCCCTCCTACTGTACACTATATACCCCTTCTCCTGTATACTTTATACCTCAACTCCTGTACACTATATACCTCTCCTGTACACTATATACCCCTCCTCCTGTACAATATATACCTCTCCTGTACAGTATATACCCCTCCTCCTGCTGTACACTATATACCCCTCCTCCTGTACACTATATACCCCTCCCCTCCTGTACACTATATACCCCTCCTCCTGTACACTATATACCCCCTTCTCATGTACATTATATACCCCTCCTCCTGTATACTACATACCTCTCCTGTACACTATATACCCCTCCTCCTGTACACTATATACCCCCTCCTCCTGTACACTATATAACCCTCCAACTGAACACTATATACCCCTCCTGTACACTATATACCCCTCCTCCTGTACACTATATACCCCCTTCTGTACACTATATACCCCTCCCCTCCTGTACACTATATTACCCCTCCTGTACACTATATACCCCTCCTCCTGTACACTATATACCCCTCCTCTCCTGTACACTATATCCCTCCTCTCCTGTACACTATATTCCCCCTCCTGTACACTATATACCCCTCCTCTCCTGTACACTTCACCTGCCAGAAGTGTAGACTACTGGCTCTTTTAGAAGAAAAGGTGCGGGGACTGGACGAAAGAATTGCGACATTAAAACTCATCAAGGAAAATGAAGACTTCCTGGACAGAACAGAAGCGTCACTACTGGTCACGGAAAGTGAAGGAAGCGTCAGAGAACCTCCAGAGGCAGACAAGTGGAGGCAAGTGACCAAAAGAAGCAAGAAGACCATGGAGACACCACCAACCACACAACTGAGAAACAGATTCCAAGGACTTGTGAAGGACGAAGATGGCACACCTAAGGATGAGGCACTACCAGCAAGCAAAGAAGAAAAGAGTACCCAGAAACACCCAGAAGCGACAAGGAAAAGGACAGCCAAGAAGGGAAGAAGAGTGGTGGCGGTGGGAGACTCACTACTGAGAGGAACAGAAGCAGCTATCTGCAGACCGGACATAACCACAAGAGAAGTATGCTGCCTCCCAGGTGCGAAGATCAAGGATGTTACCGATAGGATACCGAAGCTCATCAGTTCCAAGGATGTCCACCCATTTCTTCTGATACATGTTGGCACCAATGACACGGCAAGGAAGGACCTACCGACAATCTGCAAAGACTTTGAAGCATTGGGAAAGAAAGTAATAGAACTGGATGCACAGGTAGTTTTTTCTTCTATCCTTCCAGTAGACGGGCATGGCGTCAGGAGATGGAACAGGATCCTTGATGTGAACAAGTGGCTGAGACAATGGTGCAGACAACAAGGATTTGGATTCCTGGACCACGATGTGAATTACCTCTATGACGGACTCCTTGCCAGAGACGGACTACACCTCAACAAACCCGGGAAACACACATTCGCCAGGAGACTCGCAACACTCATCAGGAGGGCGTTAAACTAGAAGAAGAGGGGATGGGAAGAAAAACGCCGGACACGAACATGCAACCAGAGAACATACTAATGAAAGATATGAAGTGCGACAAAGAAGGTCCAAGACAAGATACTTGGAAGGGAGGTAAGAAAATTTCTAATACAATCCACAGGGAGAAGATTGGAACAAAACAAAATCATGTAAACTGCGTGCTAGCAAATGCCAGGAGCCTGACAAACAAGATGGATGAACTGGAAGCAGAAATATCTACAGGTAACTATGACATAGTGGGAATAACCGAGACATGGTTAGATGAAAGCTATGACTGGGCAGTTAACTTACAGGGTTACAGTCTGTTTAGAAGGGATCGAAGAAGTCGGAAAGGGGCTGGAGTCTGTCTATATGTAAAGACGTGTCTAAAGCCTACAATACGGGAGGATGTATGGGAGGGACATGAGGAGGTCGAGTCCTTATGGGTGGAGATACATGGGGCAAAAAACAATAATAAAATTATCATAGGAGTCTGTTATAAACCACCAAATATAGCAGAAGCCACGGAAAGTCTATTAATGAGACAAATAGACGAAGTAGCAAAAAATAACGAGGTGATTATTATGGGGGACTTCAACTACCCCGATATAGACTGGGAAACAGAAAGCTGTAGATCTCAGAAAGGAAACAGGTTTCTGTCAATTATCAAAGACAATTATTTGTCACAACTTGTGCAGGAACCAACTAGAGGGACGGCCCTTTTAGACTTAATATTAACTAACAGGCCAGACAGAATAACTGAGGTGCAGGTCGGGGGGCACCTGGGAAATAGTGACCACAACATTATACAATTCCACATGTGCTTCAGTAGGGAGCCCAGCAAGGGGGTCACAAAAACACTGAACTTCAGCTAAGAGATGCCCTTCACCTTATAGACTGGGATAGGATCTTCAGTAATAGGAGCACGGAGAGAAAATGGGAAATTTTCAAAACAGTCCTACATAGTCACTGTAGAAGGTCCATACCTTATGGGAATAAAAGGGCTAGGAATAGGAGGAAGCCAATGTGGCTAAATAAGGAAGTCAAGAGGGCAATGAAAAACAAAAAAAGGGCTTTCGGTAAACTTAAACAAGAAGGCAGCGAGGAAGCGCTAATATCTTATAGGGAAAAAAACAAAATCTGTAAGAAACAAATAAGAATAGCAAAAGAGGAGACAGAGAGACTAATTGCCAAGGAAAGTAAAACCAATCCCAAACTGTTCTTTAACTATATAAACAGTAAAAGGATTAAAACTGATGGAGTTGGCCCATTGAAAAATCACCTGGGTAAAATCCTAGAGGGCGATGAGGGTAAAGCAAACCTACTCAATAGCTTCTTCTCCACTGTTTTCACAAAAGAAAACAATTTATCGGAGGAAATGCAGAGTGATAAAGTAAACCCTCCGCTAAATATCACCCACCTAACCCAGGAGGAAGTTCAGAAACGCCTAAATAATATCAAAATAGACAAGTCACCAGGCCCAGATGGCATACACCCCCGGGTACTAAAAGAATTAAGTAATGTGATAGACAGGCCGCTGTATCTTATATTCAAGCACTCTTTATGGACAGGGACTGTCCCACTAGACTGGCGCCAAGCAAATGTGGTACCAATATTCAAAAAGGGGTCTAAAAGTGACCCTGGGAACTATAGAGCAGTCAGCTTAACGTCTGTTGTGGGTAAATTGTTTGAAGGATTTCTTAGAGATGCTATTGTAGAATATCTTAATGATAATAACTGTCTAACTCCATATCAACATGGATTCATGAGGGATCGCTCCTGATGGCCTTCTACGAGGAGGTGAGCTCACAGCTGGACCGGGGAGAGTCAGAGGATGTTGTAGACCTGGACTACTCCAAAGCGTTTGATACCGTGCCACACAAAAGGTTGGTCTATAAAATGAGAATGCTTGGTCTGGGGGATAATGTGTGCAAGTGGGTAAATAGCTGGCTGAGTGATAGAAAGCAGAGGGTGGTTATCAATGGAGTAAGCTCAGGGGGTGTCAGGGTTACTAGCGGGGGGCCTCAAGGGTCTGTCTTGGGCCCTATATTATTTAATATATTTATTAATGATCTAGTGGAAGGGTTGCATAGTAAAATAGCAATATTTGCAGATGATACTAAACTTTGTAAAGTAGTTAATACAGATGAGGATAGGGCACAGCTACAGGAGGATTTAGATAAATTGAGGAGTTGGGCCAAAAAATGGCAAATGGGGTTCAATGCCGATAAATGTAAGGTCATGCACATGGGAAAGAAAAACAGCAGTCACCCATACATATTAAATGGGAAACCGTTGGAGAAATCTGACATGGAGAAGGACCTGGGCGTCTTGGTTAATAGCAAATTAAATTGGAGTGCCCAGTGTCAGGCAGCAGCTGCGAAGGCAAAATAGAGTCATGGCATGCATCAGAAGAGGAATAGGGGCATATGATGAGAACATTGTTCTTCCTCTGTATAAAGCGCTGGTAAGGCCGCACTTAGAATATTGTGCACAGTTCTGGGCTCCGGTGCTCAGGAAAGACATATTGGAGCTAGAGAGGGTACAAAGGAGGGCGACTAAGGTAATAAAGGGAATGGAGGGACTAGAATACCCAGAGAGGTTGTCAAAATTAGGCCTATTTACGTTGGAAAAGAGAAGGCTTAGGGGAGACCTCATAAACATGTATAAATACATCAGGGGGCAGTACAGAGATCTCTCCCATGACCTGTTTATACCAAGGATGGTGACAAAGACGAGGGGGCACACTATGCGTCTGGAGGAAAGGAGGTTCCTGCACCAGCATAGAAGGGGATTCTTTACGGTCAGAGCCGTGAGACTCTGGAACTCTCTGGGAGAGGAAGTGGTGATGTCCAACTCAATTGATGAGTTCAAGAGAGGCCTGGACGCCTTTCTGGAGAACAATATAATTACATCTTATGCTTAGTTAATTAATCCAGGGATTTAATCTGACTGCCAGATTGGAGTTGGGAAGTGAATTTTTCCTCAGTGATGTAAATTGGCCTATACCGCATGGTTTTTTTTGCCTTCCCCTGGATCAACGCTGCGGAATAGCTGCAGTGCACAAGAAATAGGCTGAACTGGATGGACGCTTGTCTTTTTTCGGCCTTATACACTATGTAACACTAGATACCCCTCCTCCTGTTTACTATATACCCCCTCCTCCTGTACACTATATACCCCTCCTCCTCCTGTACACTATATACCCCTCCTCCTGTACACTATATACCCCTCCTCCTCCTGTACACTATATACCCCTCCTCCTCCTATACACTATATACCCCTCCTACTGTTTACTATATACCCCTCTCCTGTACACTATATACCCTCTCCTCCTGTACACTATATACCCCCTCCTGTACACTATATACCCTCCCCTCCTGTACACTATATACCGCTTCTAACCTGTACACTATATAACTCTCCTCCTGTACACTATATACCCCTCCTCCAGTACACTATATACACCTCCTGTATACTATACCATCTCCTCCTATACACTATATACTCTTGCTACTGTACTCTATATACCCCTCCAGTACACTATATACCTCTCCTACTGCACACTATATACCCCTCCTCCTGTACACTATATACCCCTCCTCCTGTACACTATATACCCCTCCTCCAGTACACTATATACACCTCCTGTATACTATACCATCTCCTCCTGTACACTATATACCCCTCCTACTGTACACTATATACCCCTCCTGAACACTATATACCCCTCCTGTACGCTATATACCTCTCCTACTGCACAATATATACCCCTCCTCCTGTACACTATATACCCCTCCTCCTGTACACTATATATCCTCTCCTCCTGTACACTATATACCCCTCCTCCTGTACA
The DNA here is from genome assembly GCF_046119375.1 of Phyllobates terribilis. Classification (NCBI taxonomy): domain Eukaryota; kingdom Metazoa; phylum Chordata; class Amphibia; order Anura; family Dendrobatidae; genus Phyllobates; species Phyllobates terribilis. Next base: position 980,256,272 of record NW_027362762.1, on the reverse strand, counting down.
CTATATACCCCTCCTCCTGTACACTATATACCCTCTCCTCCTGTACACTATATACCCCTCCTCCTGTACACTATATACCCCTCCTGTACACTATATACCCCTCCTCCTCCTGTACACTATGTACCCCTCCTGTACACTATATACCCCTCCTCCTCCTGTACACTATATACCCCTCTTCCTGTACACTATATACCCCTCTCCTCCTGTACACTATATACCCTCTCCTCCTGAACACTATATACCCCTCCTCCTGTACACTATATACCCCTCCTGTACACTATATACCCCTCCTCCTCCTGTACACTATATACCCCTCTTCCTGTACACTATATACCCCTCCTGTACACTATTTACCCCTCCTCCTCCTGTACACTATATACCCCTCTTCCTGTACACTATATACCCCTCTCCTCCTGTACACTATATACCCTCTCCTCCTGAACACTATATACCCCTCCTGTACACTATATACCCCTCCTCCTCCTGTACACTATATACCCCTCCTCCTCCTGTACACTATATACCCCTCCTCCTGTACACTATAAACCCCTCCTCCAGTACACTATATACCCCTCCTCCTCCTGTACACTATATACCCCTCCTACTGTACACTATAAACCCCTCCTCCAGTACACTATATACCCCTCCTCGTGTACACTATATAAAACTCCTGTATACTATACCCTCTCCTCCTGTGCACTATATACCCCTCCTACTGTACACTATATACCCCTCCTGTACACTATATACCCCTCCTCCTCCTGTACACTATATACCCCTCCTCCTGTACACTATAAACCCCTCCTCCAGTACACTATATACCCCTCCTCGTGTACACTATATACCCCTCCTCCTGTACACTATTTACCCCTCCTCCTCCTGTACACTATATACCCCTCCTCCTGTACACTATATACCCCTCCTCCTGTACACTATATACCCCTCCTCCTGTACACTATAAACCCCTCCTACTGTACACTATAAACCCCTCCTCCAGTACACTATATACCCCTCCTCGTGTACACTATATAAACCTCCTGTATACTATACCCTCTCCTCCTGTGCACTATATAACCCTCCTACTGTACACTATATACGCCTCCTCCTGTACACTATATAACTTCTCCTGTAAACTATATACCCCTCTCCGGTACACTATATACCCCTCCTCCTGTACAATATATACCTCTACTCCTGTACACTATATAGCACTCCTCCTGTACACTATATAACCTCTCCTGTACACTATATACCCCTACTCCTCCTGTACACTATATACCCCTTCCTGTACACTATATACCCATTCTCCTGTACATCATATACCTCCTCCTGTACACTATATACCCTCGCCTCTCCTGTACTCTATATACCCCTCTCCTGTACACTATATACTACTCCTCGTGTACACTATATAACCTCTCCTCCAATACACTATATACCCCCTCCTCCTGTACACTATATACCTCTCCTGTGCACTATATACCACTCCTCCTGTACACTATATACCCCTCCTGTACACTATATACCCCTCCTCCTGTACACTATATACCTCTTATTCCTGTATACTATAAACCCTCCTCCTGTACACTATATACCCCTCCTCCTGTACACTATATACCCCTCCTGTACACTATATACCCCTCCCCTCCACTATATACCCCTCCTCCTGTACACTATATTCCCCCTCCTGTACACTATATACCCCTCCTCCTCCTGTACACTATATACCCTCCCCTCCTGTACACTATATACCGCTCCTAACCTGTACACTATATAACTCTCCTCCTGTACACTATATACCCCTCCTCCAGTACACTATATACACCTCCTGTATACTATATACCCCTCCTCCTGTACACTATATACCTCTTATTCCTGTATACTATAAACCCTCCTCCTGTACACTATATACCCCTCCTCCTGTACACTATATACCCCTCCTGTACACTATATACCCCTCCCCTCCACTATATACCCCTCCTCCTGTACACTATATTCCCCCTCCTGTACACTATATACCCCTCCTCCTCCTGTACACTATATACCCTTCCCTCCTGTACACTATATACCGCTCCTAACCTGTACACTATATAACTCTCCTCCTGTACACTATATACCCCTCCTCCAGTACACTATATACACCTCCTGTATACTATACCATCTCCTCCTATACACTATATACTCCTGCTACTGTACTCTATATACCCCTCCAGTACACTATATACCTCTCCTACTGCACACTATATACCCCTCCTCCTGTACACTATATACCCCTCCTCCTGTACACTATATACCCCTCCTCCAGTACACTATATACACCTCCTGTATACTATACCATCTCCTCCTGTACACTATATACCCCTCCTACTGTACACTATATACCCCTCCTGAACACTATATACCCCTCCTGTACGCTATATACCTCTCCTACTGCACAATATATACCCCTCCTCCTGTACACTATATACCCCTCCTCCTGTACACTATATATCCTCTCCTCCTGTACACTATATACCCCTCCTCCTGTACACTATATACCCCTCCTCCTGTACACTATATACCCTCTCCTCCTGTATACTATTTACCCCTCCTCCTCCTGTACACTATATACCCCTCTTCCTGTACACTATATACCCCTCTCCTCCTGTACACTATATACCCCTCCTCCTGTACACTATAAACCCCTCCTCCAGTATACTATATACCCCTCCTGTACACTATATACCCCTCCTCCTCCTGTACACTATATACCCCTCCTCCTGTACACTATAAACCCCTCCTCCAGTACACTATATACCCCTCCTCGTGTACACTATAAACCCCTCCTCCAGTACACTATATAAACCTCCTGTATACTATACCCTCTCCTCCTGTGCACTATATACCCCTCCTACTGTACACTATATACCCCTCCTGTACACTATATACCCCTCCTCCTACTGTACACTATATACCCCTCCTCCTGTACACTATATACCCCTCCTCCTGTACACTATATACCCCTCCTCCTGTACACTATAAACCCCTCCTACTGTACACTATAAACCCCTCCTCCAGTACACTATATACCCCTCCTCGTGTACACTATATACCCCTCCTGTACACTATATACCCCTCCTCCTGTACACTATAAACCCCTCCTACTGTACACTATAAACCCCTCCTCCAGTACACTATATACCCCTCCTCCTGTACACTATATACCCCTCCTCCTGTACACTATATACCCCTCCTCCTGTACACTATATACCCCTCCTCCTGTACACTATTTACCCCTCCTCCTGTACACTATATACCCCTCCTCCTGTACACTATAAACCCCTCCTACTGTACACTATAAACCCCTCCTCCAGTACACTATATACCCCTCCTCGTGTACACTATATACCCCTCCTGTACACTATATACCCCTCCTCCTGTACACTATAAACCCCTCCTACTGTACACTATAAACCCCTCCTCCAGTACACTATATACCCCTCCTCCTGTACACTATATACCCCTCCTCCTGTACACTATATACCCCTCCTCCTGTACACTATAAACCCCTCCTACTGTACACTATAAACCCCTCCTCCAGTACACTATATACCCCTCCTCGTGTACACTATATAAACCTCCTGTATACTATACCCCCTCCTCCTGTGCACTATATACCCCTCCTACTGTACACTATATACCCCTCCTGTACACTATATACCCCTCCTCCTCCTGTACACTATATACCCCTCCTCCTCCTGTACACCATATACCCCTCCTCTCCTGCACACTATATACCCCTCCTCCTGTACACTATATACCCCTCCTCCTCCTGTATACTATATATCCCTCCTCCTGTACACTATATACCCCTCCTCCTCCTGTACACTATATACCCCTCCTCCAGTACACTATATATCCCTCCTCGTGTACACTATATACCCCTCCTCCTGTACACTATTTACCCCTCCTCCTCCTGTACACTATATACCCCTCCTCCTGTACACTATAAACCCCTCCTCCTGTACACTATTTACCCCTCCTCCTCCTGTACACTATATACCCCTCCTCCTGTACACTATATACCCTCTCCTCCTGTGCACTATATACCCCTCCTCCTGTACAGTATATACCTCTCCTCCTGTACACTATATACCCCTCCTCCTGTAGACTATATACCCCTCCTCCTGTACACTATAAACCCCTCCTACTGTACACTATAAACCCCTCCTACTGTACACTATAAACCCCTCCTCCTGTACACTATATACCCTCTCCTCCTGTGCACTATATACCCCTCCTCCTGTACACTATATAACTTCTCCTGTAAACTATATACCCCTCTCCGGTACACTATATACCCCTCCTCCTGTACAATATATACCTCTACTCCTGTACACTATATACCCTCTCCTCCTGTACAATATATACCTCTACTCCTGTACACTATATAGCACTCCTCCTGTACACTATATAACCTCTCCTGTACACTATATACCCCTACTCCTCCTGTACACTATATACCCCTTCCTGTACACTATATACCCATTCTCCTGTACATCATATACCTCCTCCTGTACACTAAATACCCTCTCCTCTCCTGTACTCTATATACCCCTCTCCTGTACACTATATACTACTCCTCGTGTACACTATATAACCTCTCCTCCAATACACTATATACCCCCTCCTCCTGTACACTATATACCTCTCCTGTGCACTATATACCACTCCTCCTGTACACTATATACCCCTCCTGTACACTATATACCCCTCCTCCTGTACACTATATACCTCTTATTCCTGTATACTATAAACCCTCCTCCTGTACACTATATACCCCTCCTCCTGTACACTATATACCCCTCCTGTACACTATATACCCCTCCTCCTGTACACTATATTCCCCCTCCTGTACACTATATACCCTCTCCTCCTAATGTTTACTATATACCCCTCTCCTGTACACTATATACCCTCTCCTCCTGTACACTATATACCCCTCCTGTACACTATATACCCCTCCTCTCCTGTACACTATATACCACTCCTCCTGTGCACTATATACCCTTCTTCCTGTGCATTATATACCCCTCCTCCTCCTGTACACTATATACCTCTCCTCCTGTACACTATATACCCCTCCTCTTGTACACTATATATCCCTCCTCCTGTACACTATATACCCCTCCTCCTCCTGTACACTATATACCTCTCCTCCTGTACACTATATACCCCTCCTCCTCCTGTACACTATATACCTCTCCTCCTGTACACTATATAACCTCTCCTGTACACTATATACCCTTACTCCTCCTGTACACTATATACCCCTCCTCCTGTACACTATATACCCCTCCTCTTGTACACTATATATCCCTCCTCCTGTACACTATATACCCCTCCTCCTCCTGTACACTATATACCTCTCCTCCTGTACACTATATACCCCTCCTCCTCCTGTACACTATATACCTCTCCTCCTGTACACTATATAACCTCTCCTGTACACTATATACCCCTCCTCCTGTACACTATATACCCCTCCTCCTCCTGTACACTATATACCTCTCCTCCTGTACACTATATAACCTCTCCTGTACACTATATACCCTTACTCCTCCTGTACACTATATACCCCTCCTCCTGTACACTATATAACCTCTCCTGTACACTATATACCCTTACTCCTCCTGTACACTATATACCCCCTCCTGTACACTATATACCCCTCCTCCTGTAAACTATATACCCCTCCTCCTGTATACTATATAACCTCTCCTGTACACTATATACCGCTACTCCTCCTGTACACTATATACCCCCTCCTGTACACTATATACCTCCTCTTGTACAATATATACCCCTCTTCCTGTACACTATATACCCCTCCTCCTGTACACTATATAACCTCTCCTGTACACTATATACCCCTACTCCTCCTGTACACTATATACCCCCTCCTGTACACTATATACCCCTCCTCCTGTACACTATATACCCTCTCCTCCTTTACACTATATACCCCCTCCTCCTGTACACTATATTCCCCTCCTCCTGTACACTATATACCCTCTCCTCCTGTATACTATATACCCCTCCTACTGTACACTATATACCCCTCCTCCTGTACACTATATACCCCTCCTCCTGTACAGTATATAACCTCTCCTGTACAGTATATACCCCTACTCCTCCTGTACACTATATACCCCTCCTCCTGTACACTATATAACCTCTCCTGTACAGTATATACCCCTACTCGTCCTGTACACTATATACCCCTCCTCCTGTATACTATTTACCCCTCTTCCTCCTGTACACTATATACCCCTCCTCCAGTACACTATATACCCCTCCTCCTCCTGTACACTATATACCCCTCCTCCAGTACACTATATACCCCTCCTCGTGTACACTATATACACCTCCTGTATACTATATCCTCTCCTCCTGTGCACTATATACCCCTCCTACTGTACACTATATACCCTTCTTCCTGCACACTATATACCCCTCCTCTTGTACACTATATAACCTCTCCTGTACAGTATATACCCCTACTCCTCCTGTACACTATATACCCCTCCTCCTGTACACTATATACACCTCCTGTATAGTATACCCTCTCCTCCTGCACACTATATATCCCTCCTACTGTACACTATATACCCCTCCTCCTGCACACTATATACCCTTCCTCCTGTACACTATATACCCCCTCCTCCTGTACACTATATACCCCTTCTCCTCCTGTACACTGTATACCCCCTCCTCCTGTACACTATATACCCCTCCTCTCCTGTACACTATATACCTCCTCCTGTACACTATATACCCTTCCTCTCCATTATATACCTCCTCCTATCTACCCCTCTCCTCCTGTACACTATATACCCCCTCCTCCTGTACACTATATACCTCTTCTCTCCTGTACACTATATACCCCTCCTCCAGTACACTATATACCCCATCCTCCTGTACACTATATACCCCTCCTGTAGATTATATACCCCTTCTCCTCCTGTACACTGTATACCCCCTCCTCCTGTACACTATATACCCCCTCCTCCTGTACACTATATACCCCTCCTCTCCTGTACACTATATACCTCCTCCTGTACACTATATACACCTCCAATTGTACACTATATACCCACCTTGTACACTATATACCCCTCCTCTCCTGTACACTATATACTCCTCCTCCCTTACACTATATTCCCCTTCTGTACACTATATACCTCCTCCTGTACACTATATACCTCCTCCTCCTGTACACTATATACCCCTCGTCCTGTACACTATATACCCCTCCAACTGTACACTATATACCCACCCTGTACACTATATACCCCTCCTCTCCTGTACACTATATACTCCTCCTCCCTTACACTATATTCCCCTCCTGTACACTATATACCCCTCTTCCTGTACTCTATATACCCCTCTCCTGTACACTCTATACCCTCTCCTCCTGTACACTATATACCCCTCCTGTATGCAATATACCCCTCCTACTGTACACTATATACCCTTCCTCCTGTACATTATATACCCCTCCTCCTGTACACTATATACCTCCTCTCCTGCACACTATGTACCCCTCCTCCTGTACACTATATACCCATCCTACTGTACACTATATACCCCTTCTCCTGTACACTATATACCCCTCCTCCTGTACACTATATACCCCTCCTCCTGTATACTATATACCCCTCCTGTACTCTATATACCCCTCCTCCTGTACACTATATACCCCTCCTCTCCACTATATACCCCTCCTCCTGTACACTATATACTCCCTCCTCCAGTACACTACATACCCCTCCTGTACACTATATACCCCTCCTCCTGTACACTATATACCTCTCCTCCTGTACACTATATACCCCTCCTCCTGAACTCTATACACCCCTCCCCTCCTGTACACTATATACCTCTCTCCTGTACACTATATACTCCTCCTCCTGTACACTATGTATCCCTCCTCCTCCTGTACACTATGTACCCCTCCTCCTCCTGTACACTATATACCTCTCCTCCTGTACAGTATATACCCCTCCTCCTGTACTCTATACACCCCTCCCCTCCTGTACACTATATACCCTCTCCTGTACACTATATACCTCTCCTCCTGTACACTATATTCCCCTCCCCTCCTGTACACTATATACCCCTCCTCCTCCTGTACACTATATACCCCTCCCATCCTGTACACTATATACCTCCTCCTCCTGTACACTATATACCCCCTCCTCCTGTACACTACATACCCCTTCCCTCCTGTACACTATATACCCCCTCCTCCTGTACACTATATACCCCTCTCCTGTATACTATATTATAGAATCATAGAATGGTAGAGTTGGAGGTCCTGGGTCATGTGGTCCAACCCCCGGCTCAAAGTAGGATTCACTATTTCATCCCAGACAGATATCTGTACAGCCTCTGTTTGAAGACGTCCATTGAAGGGGAAATCACCACTAGAGATGAGCGTTGTTCTACTCGAACTGTTCGCCAATCTCAAATTCAAGCTGTTTTGGGCGGTGTTCGAGCCGTTCGGCGAACACGAACAATTTGAGAAAAATTCGGCTGTTCGAGGTTATGTTCGATAACTGTTCGTGCACCAAAATCATAACTGGATTTTTTCTCAGTAATGATGAAAATTAATGTTAATCCGCAGTTTGAGTGTACAGTGGGGTGGGGGGAGGGGCAGGGGATGGATCTCTGCAGGAATAATGAAGATCTCCATTTTTTTTTCTCTTTCCCGCATTTGCAGTGGGGAGGTGCAATCTGTCAGCCTATCAGCAGCGCACACACGGAGCGAAGTGCTTTTCTTCACACAAGCAAGGGCATGTGTCATTGGCAGTGTATGTCACATGTCCTTGCCCTATAAGACCCAGCCATTTTCCCTGTCGCCACCATTTTCTCACTGCTGCAGCTGCGTGTTAGACGGCACCGCTGTTGCTGTGTGCGCTATATCTTGTTAATTTCAAGCCAATTTTCGCACAAATATACAGATAGCTTGGGAGTAGGGAATAGTTGTGATTGCAGTCCTTTTAAGGACTAGGTTACAGCATTTCCTACGACTTTTATCAGGGAGGTCTGTGCTCTTAAATAGATAGGTTGTGGGAGTAAAGACTAATTGTAATTGGAGTCCTTTTCAGGGCTAGGTTACATCAGTTCCTATCAGTTTTTGCCAGGCAGGTCTGTGCCAGTGCTGTGCAAGTTTTTTTCACAGCATTTGGCTGAATCTAGCAAAGCTAATCCTTTTTGGCCTATTGCAGAGTGTGTTAGTCAGTGGAGTAGCCTATCTGTGTTGCAAGATATACCACCTGTGTATAGAATACCAATTTTTTTACTGCACCTAGTGAAGTAAAATCTTTTGGGCATAGCATCATTCTATTAGTCCATCTATACTGACCTCCATCAGGTTGCAAACTGAATATAATTTTTTTCTGCATCTAGCTCTGAAAAAATATTTGGGCTTCTAGCAGTGTGTGGGACTTGTTCTATTAGTCCTTCTATACTGACCTCCAGCAGGTTGCAAATTGAATATAATATTTTTCTGCATCTAGCTCTGAAAAAATAGTTGGGCTTCTAGCGGTGTGTGGGACTTGGTCTATTAGTCCATCTATACTGACCTCCATCAGGTTGCAAATTAAAAATAATTTTTTTCTGCATCTAGCTCTGAAAAAATATTTGGGCTTCTAGCAGTGTGTGGGACTTGGTCTATTAGTCCATCTATACTGACCTCCATCAGGTTGCAAATTAAAAATAATTTTTATCTGCATCTACAGTACCTCAGAAAAAATATTTGGGCTTCTAGCAGTGTGTGGGACTATTTGTATTAGTCCATCTATACTGACCTCCATCAGGTTGCAAATTCAAAATAATTTTTTTCTGCATCTAACCCAGCCAATAGTTTTGGCCTAATACCACAGTTTGGCCACTCAGCTCTGCTCGGTTACCATCCATTGTTTTTTTGTGCAAACAACTCCAGAGTTGTGAATTAGTTAACCACCAAAATGAGTGGAAAAAGGCCTGCTGCTGGTGGAAAGGGGAATAGGCGTGTTGGGAAGGGGAAAAAAGGTTGTGTCCGTGGGGTAGGTGTTAAAGCAACAGTAACATCTGCAGAAGAAAGACCATCTTCCAGCCAAACTAAAATGTCTACTTCTTTTAGCGGACAATGTGATAAGATCCCTTTCTTACGGCCACGCCAATCGCTACAAATTCCAGATGAGGCACAAAAACAGCAGGTGCTTCAACGGATATCAAGTGTTCCTTTAAGTGGGCTCTCCTCCACATCAACTTCAACATCACAAATACTCCAGTCCTCAAAGGTGTCACCCAAATCGCACTTGCTTCCTCACAGCTCCCAAATCTCCAGCTGCCCGTCTGAGTATGAGGTAGAACAGATGGTTGAGTCTGCAGAGCTGTTTACTCATACTATAGCCTGGGAATCAGAGGTCGACTCCAGCGCTTCTGTGAATCCAGACGAGGAAATGATCTGCACTGATGCCCAGAATATTTATGAGTCGGATCCAGGACCAGACGCAGAAGGTTCTGACCATAATGTAGACCCTCATTCCCAAACTGTAACTCCTGTTGGTGGAGACAATGAGGAAGACGATGATAAGACTCAAATACCTGATTGGAGCGACAACTTTAGTTTTTTGTCAGGGCAGGAACAGGTTGGCTCTGAGGACGACGGGTGTGATAACGCACAGGGTGATGATGATGAGGTCGGAGATCCCACTTACTGTCAACCCACAGTCAGCCAAGAGATGAGGTCAGCAGAGGAGGTGGAGGAAGATGCTAGTGACGACGAGGTCAGGTTGCGCCTTCCTGGACAGAGACGTAGTACTGGAAGCACGTCAACAACTGCATCCTCAAACACAACTCTGCCTCTCACCACAAGTCGTGGTGGCTCTTCAGGTCGCATGGGTGCTAAGCCTTGCATAGCCTGGGCATTTCTTCAGATCGATAAAGATGACCCAACTCGTGTTATCTGTAACATTTGTCAGCAAAAGCTAAGTAGAGGCCAAAAAATACATAGTTTGAGTACTTCATGCATGAACCGGCACATGGACATGAAGCATAAGTTGCAGTGGGAAGCTCAGTGTGCTACAATGCGGCCTAGCCGGCCGGGCCAATCACCGTCTGCCATATCTTGTGCATCCGTGGCCTCTTCATCCTCTGTGACTGGGGGGACAGCAGTCACACCTGTTTTGGGGCGCAGACCTGCCACCTCTTTACCTGCAACAGCCAGCGTGATTGGCAGGTCATCATTTTCTTTGGAGGTGGTAACACCAGCTGGTGTTGAGCGCTGTCCGACATCGATAGCACCACCTTTGGATCAAGGCAACCTAACATGTCCGCCTGCATCTTCCTCACAGACCGGCAGTTTGCCGGGGACACCCTTATCAACCCCGTCTAAGCACAATAGCCAGCCCTCGGTCCCTCAGATGTGGACAAGTAAAAGACCATTTCCTCCTATCCATGAGAAAGCTAAGAGGTTGAATTTCACCATCTGCAAGCTCTTGGCTACAGAAATGCTGCCTTTCCGCCTGGTGGACACAGAGGATTTTCGAGACCTTATGTCCGTCGCAGTGCCCCAGTACCAGATGCCCAGTCGGCACTACTTCTCAAAGAAAGGTGTGCCTGCGCTCCACCAGCATGTCGCACACAACATCACCGCTTCTTTGAGAAACTCTGTGTGTGACAGGGTGCATTTCACCACAGACACTTGGACGAGTAGGCATGGACAGGGGCGTTACATGTCGCTGACTGGGCACTGGGTAACTATGGTGACAGCAGGACAAGGGGCTGCTGTCCAAGTCTTGCCGTCCCCACGAGTTGTGCGTCAATCCTCTTTATGTCAAAGTTCCTCCACTGCTTCTGCCTCCTCAACCTCCTCTCGGTCTTCCACCTGCACCCAAAGCCTGTCTGGTCATGCCACAAGCTTTCTAACTGCGCAGAAGGGATCCTGCACACCTCCTTACTATGCTGGCAGTAGGGCTCAACGTCATCAGGCGGTTTTTACATTGAAATGTCTGGGAAATGTGAGTCACACAGCTGAGGAGTTGTGGTCAGCTCTGGAGAACCAATTACATGAATGGTTGTCTCCACTGGACCTGAAACCAGGGAAGGCCGTGTGCGACAATGCTGCAAACCTGGGTGCGGCCCTTCGCCGGGGCAATGTCACACACGTGCCTTGTATGGCTCACGTGTTGAACCTGGTTGTCCAGCAATTTTTAGCCCACTATCCCAGACTAGATGGCCTTCTGCAGAGGGCACGGTCGCTGTGTGCTCACTTCCGCCGTTCGCATCCCGCAGCTCAGCGACTTACATCTCTACAGAAGTCGTTGGGCCTGCCACTTCACCGGCTAAAATGCGATGTGCCTACCCGGTGGAATTCAACTCTGCACATGTTGCAGCGACTGTGGCAGCACCGACAAGCCCTGGTGCAATACGTTCTGACGTATAGCCTGGGCCAACGAGATTCAGAGGTGGGGCAAATCACGCTGGAGGAGTGGTCTCAGATCAGGGACCTATGCACCCTTCTGCACAGTTTTGAAATGGCGACGAAGATGTTTAGTGCTGACGATGCCATTATCAGCATGACTATTCCGGTGATTTACATGCTGGAGCACATGTTAAACAGAATTCGGAGTCAGGTGGTGGCACAAGAGGAGGTGGAGGAAGTAGAGGAGGAGGAGTTGTATGCGGAAGGGCTAACATCTGCAAGGTCCAGACGGTCGGCAGCACCAAGGCGGCAGGCATGTGAGGGTGGGGGAGATGGTTTTACCAGGGCGCATGGTAGCAGCCAAACTAGTGAGGAAGGTGCAGGAGCCCAGGAAGAAGTGGAGGACGAACTGATGGAAGACTCATCAGATGAGGGAGACCTTGATCACATTTCTGTTGTGCGAGGTTGGGGGGAGAGGACAGAGGAAGGAAGCATGATTGTTACCTCGCCACCAACACAACAGGGACTTGGTGCTCCTGGATGCGCAACACACATGAGTGCCTTCTTGCTGCACTACCTGCAACATGACCCTCGAATTGTGAGAATTAGAAATAATCCTGACTACTGGGTTGCCACACTGTTAGATCCCCGGTACAAAAGTAAATTTGCAGAAATTATTCCTGCCATAGAAAGGGATGCACGCATGCAGGAGTATCAGCAGAGACTGTTGCAGAATCTTACATGTGCTTTTCCACAAAATACCAGTGGTGCACGTAGTGAATCTCACAGTTCCAACTTGCCAACCGTGGGACCGTCAAGTGTTCAGCACTCAAACCGTAACAGAACCACAGTATCTGCTGGTAACATCAATTTTGCGGAATCATTTCACCACTTTTTTAGCCCATCCTTTGCAAGGCCACAGGAGACAAGAAGTCTGACACATAGTCAATGCCTAGAGACGATGGTACAGGAGTATCTCCAAGTAAACATTGAAGCCACGACTGTGTCACTGGACCCTTGCTCTTTTTGGGCTTCCAATCTGGATAAATGGCCGGAGCTAGCCACTTACGCCTTGGAGATCTTGTCATGCCCCGCAGCCAGCGTTCTGTCTGAACGTGTGTTCAGCGCTGCTGGTGGTGTGCTGACAGATAAGCGCACGCGGCTCTCCACTGATAATGTAGACAGACTCACGTTCATAAAGATGAACAAATCATGGATCCGAAACGACTTTTCTACCCCTGTGTCATCCTGGGGAGAGTAAAAGCTTGATGATTGGTTAAAATCACCCTACCAACCGTTTTAAGCTTTCAAATTACTAATCATGTTTATCTGTATCTTGACTGGAAAATAATTTGGGCTTTGTAGCAGTGTGCAGCACTGATCCTATTAGGCCATCTATACTAAAGCTTCACCAGATTTAAAATTAAAAATAATTTTTAGCTGCATCTAGCCCGGAAAATAATTTTGGGGCTCCGAGATGCGCAAGGCACATAAGTGCCTTCTTGCTGCACTACCTGCAGCATGACCCTCATATTGTCAGAATTCGAAGTAATCATGACTACTGGGTTGCCACACTCTTAGATCCCCCAAACTTTTCGATCAACCTTTTCATTTTAATAAAGACCAAAAAAATGGTCATTTTTGAAATTATAAGCATTAGCAGGTTGTTAGAAACTGAAATCAAACAGTTTTCAACTCAAAACTTTATTCTAGGTGATGTTACATTTTCACATAGGACCCCTTGTTCGAAAGGAGCTTCTGAACTCTCTCGTCCATTGAATTTGTCAGGTTTTGGATGGTTTCTGCTTCAATTGTTTTGCATGAGGACAGAATACCCTCCCAGAGCTGTTGCTTAGATGTGAACTGCCTCCCGCCATCATAGACACTCCTTTTAATGATGCTCCAAAGGTTCTGAATGGGGTAGAGGTCAGGGGAGCATGGGGGTCACACCATAAGTTTGTCCCCTTTTATGCCCATATCAGCCAGAGATGCAGATGTTTTATGTGCAGCATGAGATGGTGCATTATCATGCAGAAAAATGATCTTGCTGTGAAATACACGGTTCTTCTTCTTGAACCATGGCAGGAAGTGCTGTTTGAGAAAATCCACATACATTATGGAGTTCATCTTTAGCGCCTTCAGGGATCCTAAAGGGGCCGACAATCTCTCTCCCCATGATTCCAGCCCAAAACATTACTCCACCTCCTCCTTGTTGGCGCTGTAGCCGTGTTTGCGTGGGGTGTCCATCAACCAGCCATCCTCCACTCCATCCATCTGGACCATCGAGCGCTGCACGGCACTCATCCGTGAACAAAACAGTTTTGAAATCAGTCTTCATGTAATGTTTGGCCCACTGGAGCCGTTTCTGCTTGTGTGAAGTGGATAGAGGAGGTCGACAGGATGGCGCATGCACAGCTGCAAACCTCTGAAGGACCCTGCATCTTGTTGTTCGGGGGACGTTGGAGGCACAAGCAGCTTCAAAAACTTGTCTGCTGCTATGACAAGGCTTTTTTGCCGCTGCTCTTTCAACCTGACGTAATTGCCTGTAGGAAAGAGTCCTCAATTTGCCCTTATCAGCACGCACACGTGTGTACTGTGAATCAGCTACATACTTCTTGATTGCCAAGACACTTCATCCTGATCATCGCACAATGTTGATTGTAGTCATGCCTTGACCTAAACACTCCACAATTTGTTGCTTCTCAGCAGCCGACACATCCTTTTTCTTTCCCATTTTGGCAGAAAATGTAGGCTGCTTAATAATGTGAGAGAGCCTTCTTAAGTAGTCTTGCCTTTCATTGGACACACCTGCCAAACTAATTAGCACAGGTGTCTGCAATTGCTTACAGTGATATAAAGAGCCCTGACACACATCACCATCAATGAGTTTAACTGACAAACAAACAAATTCTTCCCTTATCACTCCTAAACACTTTTTGTATAATAATTTGGAACGCAGTGTACATGTGCTTTTCCACAAAACACCAGTGGTTCACGTAGTGAATCTTACAGTTCTAACTTGCCAACCGTGGTCTGTATGGAGTTGTTCAATAAAGGGCCCAAAATTAAGATAACATAGATGGGAGAGGTCTCTATGAATAGGAATTCCTAAGTATTTGATACCCTGTGAGGGCCAGGCAAAGGGAAAGTTGGACTGGATGGAATCCTATATGGATTTGGGGAGGGAGACATCGAGGGCCTCAGACTTCGCTGCATTGATTTTAAAATTTTACCATGTAACAAAGTGATCTATTTCAGCCATAACAGCATGGATGGATATATGTGATTGAGTGATATATACTAGGACATCATCAGCAAATAGAGAGCACTTGTACTCGGTGCCTCCCACCTCAATCCACCTAATATTGGGGTTATGGCGAATTGATGAGAGCAGGTGCTCCGTCACTAGGATGTATAAGAGAGGGGACAGAGGACATCACTGCCTTGTCCCATTGGTGATTGTGAAAGGTGATGAAAATGTTCTGACGCACCCCCTGGGCCTTGGGACACCCGGAGCCGGACCCTTTTTGGTGGATGCTGGTGGTTGTAGTCTTCGTGGCGGCGACCCAGTTCCGTGGCTCAGGGCGGTCAAACCAGTGGCGGAACTATTTATGTGGTTTTCATGTTTAAATGTCCGACTACGCCACCCGTGGATTGCGGTCAGAGTGAACCGCCGCTACAGGGCAGACCACTGAGGCTGGTGTTGTGGGTGCAGCAGAGTGTAGCATAACTCCCCACGGGAGGAGTATAGCCTCAGGGCAGTGTATGCGGAGGATGGGGGTGATGGTGCAGGGCAGCAGCAGTAACGACACGGAGTCAGTGATGCAGTTCAGGGCCTTTACTCACAGTTCTTATTATCCAGACCACGTCTGCAGGTAACGGCTGCCCACGTCGTACTGTGCTCACCAGGTGAGGGGCTCAGACAACTCCCAGATAACTTTGGAGCACTTCACAGGACCCCCTTTGTGTGTCCTTTGTCTGGCCTTTCTTACCAACACTTCTGTCCGGCTGCCTCGGGCCTCCTCTTGGTAAACTTGGCGCCAGTTTCCCTGACCCTATGTGGTGCCTTCCTAGCGGGTGTAGCGAGGGGCTGCGCCACATAAAATGTCAGAGCCTCCGGTTTCTAGCTGAGGGTCGTTTCCTGCCTCCACTAGTTCGGGGACCGGTCTCCCCCTTTGGCCTGACCCCTCCACGCAGGTGGATTCGGGCGTGCGGTGGCGACTCGCCCGTCCGCACCCCTGGGATCCCTTCATTCCTCGTTCCTGGAGCCTTCTCCGCTCCTCTTCCTTCCTTCTCCCTCTTCCAGGCCTGGGCCTCTGTTACTAGGCCCGCCTCCGGAGCAGAGCTCATGCAGAGCCCCTGCTCCCTGCCACTTCTGCTCAGACTTCTCTGCACTGAACTAAGATGGTGCCCACCTTTTATACTCCCTTCTCAATGCACCCAGGAACTGCTTCCTCCCTGCTCCTGCACTACAGGGTTCCCCTTCCTCAGTGTTCCCTCCCCCCACTCCAGCCAGGGACAGGGACTGTCGTGCCCATCTCAGGGGCATATTGGTCGCCCTGCCCCACGGCAATGTGGTGTAATGCATGCAGGTGTCGGGTCCTGATCCACACTCCATCCTTACCTGAGAGTGAGATATCACACCTCTGGGTGAGGTGCAATACGTCTGTAGCAACCGAGCCCTCAGGGTGCTACAGTTCCATTTATCTTCAGCCTAGGTGACGTATTGCGATACAGGGCCGTGATTTTGGCTATAAAAGGGTCCCCTAGACCCCTACCCCAAGCTTTTTAAGAGAATCATATATGGCGTGCCAGGAGACTCTATGGAATGCTTTCTCAGCATCCAACGAGAGTATCTAATTACAAATTTTTAACTGCATCTAGCCCAGGAAATACTTTGTGCCTAGTAGCAGTGTCTGCTAGTAAGCGGATTATCCCGGCTGTTAAGCAAGCTGCACCACCTGTAGTTTAGACACTTAATTTTTTCAAAGGAAATGCTTCGGGACCATGGAATACTTAGTGAAGAGCATCAGGAGGCACCCCAAGGCATAGGGGCTGCGACTGGCAGTAGGATGCCTTGCGGTGGACAGCCGAGCTCGATCCTTATAAAAGCTTTTTAACTGCAGCAGCTTTAGTGGACGCTACTGGAGCTGGAATTACCGCGGCTGCTGGCATGAGACTTGCCCTCCAATAGATCCTTGTAAATGGATTTAAAGTGTATTCATTCAAATTAGAGAGACAATTTAAATTAAAAAGCTTAGAGCTGCCTCCACCACAGGGGGGCTCGCTCGACCCACCAGCGGACAGGCACCAGTATTGGGAGAGGGGGGCTGGCCGTCAGGGTTCACCGCGGCTCTGGCACAAACCCGGCGACACGGAGGTGGCACGGGCAGGAGCGGACTGGCCGTGTCGGCTTCTCACTTTTTGGATTTTAGAAGGGCATGACATGCCTATATCTGTGTCTCCCCCTCCTTTTACTCCTCCACCTCTTTTATTTTCGCATGACTATATGTACTTGTCACTTTTCCATGTGTTAGTTATGTCTTCTGAGCAGTTTGTCAGCTTTTGGACACCTTTGAAGGTGTTTTCTATGTGTTTCTATGTGTTTTTGTTTGCCTGCCATTGGTTTTAACGGTGTTCGACGAACAGTTCGATGAACAGTTCGGCGAACACACAGGTGTTCGACAAACCGAACCGAACTCGAACACTACGGGGGTGGCTCAACACTACTCACCACCTCTCGTGGCCGCCTGTTCCACTCATTGATCACCCTGTCAAAAAGTTTTTTCTAATATCTAATCTGTGTCTCCTCCCATTCAGTTTCATCCCATTGCTTCTAGTCTTTCCTTGTGCAAATGAGAATAAAGATGATCCTTCTACAATGTGACAGCCCTTGAGATATTTGTAGACAGCTATTAAGTCTCCTCTCAGTCTTCTTGTTTGCAAGCTAAACATTCCCAAATCCTGTAACCGTTCCTCATAGGACAGGGTTTGCAGACCGGTCATCTTTCTGGTCGCTCTTCTCTGAACTTGCTCCAGTTTGTCGATGTATTTTTTAAAATATGGTGCCCA
Organism: Phyllobates terribilis; assembly: GCF_046119375.1. Classification (NCBI taxonomy): domain Eukaryota; kingdom Metazoa; phylum Chordata; class Amphibia; order Anura; family Dendrobatidae; genus Phyllobates; species Phyllobates terribilis. Next base: position 980,237,746 of record NW_027362762.1, on the reverse strand, counting down.
GAACTGGACACAGTATTCCAGATGAGGTCTGACCAAAGAGGAGTAAAGTCCGATAATGACTTCACGTGATCTAGACTGTATGCTTGTTAATACATCCCAGAATTGTATTTGCCTTTTTTGCTGCTGCATCACACTGTTGACTCATGCTCAGTCTATGATCTATTAGTATACCTAAGTCTTTTCCACATGTACTGTTGCTCAGCTCTATTCCTCCCATTTTGTATATGCTTTTTTCATTTTTATTTCCCAGATGTAGGACTTTGCATTTTTCCCTGTTATAAACCATTCTGTTAGTTGCTGCCCACTGCTCCAGTTTATTTAGGTCTTTTTGAATCCTCTCTCTCTCTTCTCTAGTATTAGCTATCCCTCCTAGCTTTGTGTCATCAGCAAATGTAATCAGTTTACTCTCAATTCTTTCATCTAAATCATTGATAAAGATGTTGAACAATACAGGACCCAGGCTGGAGCCCTGTGATACCCCACTTGAGACATTCATCCAGCTGGATGTGAAGCCATTTACAACCACTCTTTGAGTCCGATCACTAAGCCAGTTATGAATCCACCTAACAGTTGCCTGGTCCATTCCATAGTTGGTCATTTTTTCAATAAGGATGGTGTGAGATACTTTGTCAAATGCTTTGCTGAAGTCAAGATATACTATATCAACAGCATTTCCCTGATCCACAGTGATTCTGACATAGAAGGAAATTAGGTTAGTCTGACATGACTTGTTAGTTACAAACCCATGCTGACTCTGATTAATCACTTCACTCTTATCCAGGTACTTACATACATGTTGTTTAATAATTTGTTCAAAGATCTTTCCTGGTATAGAAGTCAGACTCACCGGCCTATAGTTCCCTGGGTCCACCTTCTTCCCTTTTTAGAAGATAGGAACATTTGCTCTTCTCCAAGAATTTTCAAAGATTATGGAGAGTGGTTCTAAAATTTCTTCTAAGATCTCCTTCAGTACTCTGGGGTGTAATTCATCTGGACCTTGAGACTTGAACTCATTTATGTTAGCTAAATATTCCCTCAAAATCTTTCTGTTTACAGATAACCTGGATTCTTCTATTCCTTTAATAGGACAGTGAAGATCAGTTGATGTTACATTTTCTTTCTGAGAGAAAACAGATGCAAAATAGGAATTAAAAAGTTTGGCCTTCTCCACATCCTTCCTTACCATTTCACCATTTTCATCCTGTAAAATTCCTATAGCATCTTTGACTTTTCTTTTACTTTTGACATACCCCAAAATCCTTTTTTTATTGCTTTTGACATCTCTTTCAAGCCTTAATTCATTGTCAGCTTTAGCTAACCTGTTACATCCCCTACAGGTTCTGCAGACTGCATTATAATCTTCTTTAGATATACCTCCCTCTTTCCATTTGATAAACACTTCTTTCTTTTTAGCATATGTTTAAGTTCTGTGTTCATCCATCTTGGAATCCTTAAATGCTTCCCATTCTTCCTACTTTCCGGGACTATTAACGATTGTGCTTTGAGAATCTCATTTTTAAAATTTACCATCCTTCCGGGACATTTTTGTCCTTAAGGACATCCAGCCATTGAATCCCTCCTATTCCATTTCTGAGAAGCTTAAAATCTGCCTTACTGAAATCTAACCTTGAAGTTTGAGTCTTCACGTCTTCTTCCTCTATACCCCTACTCATGTACACTATATACCCATCCTCCTCCTGTACACTATATACCCCATCTCCTGTACACTATATATCCTTCCTCCTGTACACTATATACACTCTCCTCCTGTACACTATATACCCCCTCTTCCTACTGTACACTATATACCACTCCAGTAAACTATATACCCCCCTGTACACTATATATCCCTCCTCCTATACACTATAAATCCCTCCTCCTGTACACTATATACCCCCTCTTCTTCCTGCACACTATATACCCCTCCTGTACACTATATACCCCCTCTTCCTCCTGTACACTATATACCCCTCCTCCTGTACACTATATACTCTTCTCCTGTACACTATATACCCCTCATGTACATTATATACCCCTCCTCCTGTACATTATATACCCCCTCCTGTACACTATATACCCCCTCTTCCTACTGCACACTATCTCCTGTAAAATATATACCCCCCCTGTAGACTATATACCCCTCCTCCTATACACTATATATCCCTCCTCCTGTACACTATATACCCCTCTCCTGTACACTATATACCCCCTCTTCCTCCTGTACACTATATACTCCCTCCTCCTGTACACTATATATCCCTCCTGTACACTATATACCCCTCCTGTACACTATATACCGCTCCTCTCCACTATATATCTCCTCCCGTACACTATATACCCCCTCCTGTACACTATATACCCCTCCTCCTGTACACTATATACCTCCTCCTGTACACTATATACCTCTCCTCCTCCTGTACATTATATACCCCTCCCCTCCTGTACACTATATACCTCTCCTGTGCACTATATACCACTTCTCCTGTACACTATATACCCCTCCTGTACACTGTATACCCCTCTCCTGTACACTATATACCCCTCCTGTACACTGTATACCCTTCTCCTGTACACTATATCTCTCCTGTACACTATATACCTCTCCTCCTGTACACTATATAACCCTCCTCCAGTACAGTATATACCCCTCCTGTACACTGTATACCCCTCTCCTGTACACTATATACCCCTCCTCCTCCTGTACACTATATACCCCTCCTGTACACTGTATACCCGTATCCTGTACACTATATCTCTCCTGTACACTATATACCTCTCCTCCTGTACACTATATACCACTTTTCCGTTACCTATATACCTCTCGTCCTGTACACTATATACCCCTCCCCCTCCTGTACACTATATACCCCTCCTCCTGTACACTATATACCCCTTCTCCTCCTGTACACTATATACCCCTCCTCCTGTACACTATACACCCCTCCTTTACACTATATACCCCTCCTCTCCTGTACGCTATATACCCCTCTCCTCCTGTACAGTATATACCCCTCCTCCTCCTGTACACTATATACCCCTCTCCTGTACACTATATACCCTTCTCCTGTACACTATACCCCTCCTCCTGTACACTATATACCCCTCCTCACGTACACTATATACCCCTCCTGTACACTATATACCCCTCTCCTCCTGTACACTATATACCCCTCCTCCTCCTGTACACTATATACCCCTCCTCCTTCTGTATACTATATACCCCTCCTCCTCCTGTACACTATATACCCCTCTCCTCCTGTACACTATATACCCCTCTCCTGTACACTATATACCCCTCCTGTACACTATATACCTCTCCCCCTCCTGTACACTACATACCCCTCCTCCTCCTGTACACTATATACCCCTCTCCTCCTGTACACTATATACCCCTCCTATACACGATATACCCCTCCTCCTGTACACTATATACCCCTCCTCCTGTACACTATATACTCTATCCTCCTGTACACTATATACCCCTCCTCCTGTACACTATATACCCCTCTCCTGTACACTATATACCCCTCCTCCTGTACACTATATACCCCTCCTCCTCCTGAACACTATATAACCTCTCCTTTACACTGTATACCCCTCCTGTACACTATATACCCCTCCTCCTCCTGTACACTATATACCCCTCCTGTACACTATATACTCCTCCTGTACACTATATACTCCTCCTGTACACTATATACCCCTCCTCCTGTACACTATATACCCTCTCCTCCTGTACACTATATACCCCTCCTGTACACTATATACCCCTCCTCCTGTACACTATATACCCCTCCTCCTGTACACTATATACCCCTCTCCTGTACACTATATTACCCCTCCTCCTCCTGTACACTACATACCCCTCCTCCTGTACACTATATACCCCCTCCTGTACACTATATACCCCTCCTCCTGTACACTATATACCCCCTCTCCTGTACACTATATACCCCTCCTCCTGTACACTATATACCCCCTCTCCTGTACACTATATACCCCTCCTCCTGTACACTGTATACCCCTCCTCCTGTACACTATATACCTCTCCTCCTGTACACTATATATCCCTCCTCCTGTACACTATATACCCCTCCTCCTGTACACTATATACCCCTCCTCCTCCTGTACACTATATACCACTCCCCCTCCTGTACACTATATACCCCTCCTCCTATACACTATATACCCCTCCTGTACACTATATACACCTCTCCTGTACACTATATACACCTCTCCTGTACACTATATACACCTCCTGTACACTATATACCCCCTCCTCCTGTACAGTATATACCCCTCCTCCTCTGTACACTATACCCCTCCTCTCCTGTACACTATATACCCCTCCTCTCCTGTACACTATATACCCCCTCCTCCTGTACAGTATATACCCCTCCTCCTCTGTACACTATACCCCTCCTCTCCTGTACACTATATACCCCTCCTCCTGTACACTATATACCCCTCCTCTCCTGTACACTATACCCCTCCTCTCCTGTACACTATATACCCCTCCTCCTGTACAGTATATGCCCCTCCTCTCCTGTACACTATACCCCTCCTCTCCTGTACACTATATACCCCTCTCCTCCTGTACAGTATATACGCCTCCTGTACACTATATACCTCTCCTCCTGTACACTATATACCCCTCCTCTTCCTGTACACTATACCCCTCACCTCCTGTACAGTATATACGCCTCCTGTACACTATATACCCTTACTCCTCCTGTACACTATATACCCCTCCTCCTGTACACTATATACCCTTACTCCTCCTGTACACTATATACCCCTCCTCTCCAGTACACTATATACCTCGCTGTGATTCTACCTCACGGCGTCTATGTCGCTCTGTCACTTTCTCTCCTCAGTGTCGCGCACGCGCTGTGGAGGTGGAGTCTGTCGCTGTGGAGACGCCTCCTGTACACTATATACCTCTCCTGTGCACTATATACCCCTCCTGTACACTATATACCACTTCTCCTGTACACTATATACCCCTCCTGTACACTGTATACCCCTCTCCTGTACACTATATACCCCTCCTGTACACTGTATACCCCTCTCCTGTACACTATATACCCCTCCTCCTGTACAGTATATACCCCTCCTGTACACTGTATACCCCTCTACTGTACACTATATACCCCTCCTGTACACTATATACCCCTCCTGTACACTGTATACCCCTCTCCTGTACACTATATACCCCTCCTCCTCCTGTACACTATATACCCCTCCTGTACACTGTATACCCGTATCCTGTACACTATATCTCTCCTGTACACTATATACCTCTCCTCCTGTACACTATATACCACTTTTCCGTTACCTATATACCTCTCGTCCTGTACACTATATACCCCTCCCCCTCCTGTACACTATATACCCCTCCTCCTGTACACTATATACCCCTTCTCCTCCTGTACACTATATACCCCTCCTCCTGTACACTATACACCCCTCCTTTACACTATATACCCCTCCTCTCCTGTACGCTATATACCCCTCCTCCTGTACAGTATATACCCCTCCTCCTCCTGTACACTATATACCCCTCTCCTGTACACTATATACCCTTCTCCTGTACACTATACCCCTCCTCCTGTACACTATATACCCCTCCTCACGTACACTATATACCCCTCCTGTACACTATATACCCCTCTCCTCCTGTACACTATATACCCCTCCTCCTCCTGTACACTATATACCCCTCCTCCTTCTGTATACTATATACCCCTCCTCCTCCTGTACACTATATACCCCTCTCCTCCTGTACACTATATACCCCTCTCCTGTACACTATATACCCCTCCTGTACACTATATACCTCTCCCCCTCCTGTACACTACATACCCCTCCTCCTCCTGTACACTATATACCCCTCTCCTCCTGTACACTATATACCCCTCCTATACACGATATACCCCTCCTCCTGTACACTATATACCCCTCCTCCTGTACACTATATACTCTATCCTCCTGTACACTATATACCCCTCCTCCTGTACACTATATACCCCTCTCCTGTACACTATATACCCCTCCTCCTGTACACTATATACCCCTCCTCCTCCTGAACACTATATAACCTCTCCTTTACACTGTATACCCCTCCTGTACACTATATACCCCTCCTCCTCCTGTACACTATATACCCCTCCTGTACACTATATACCCCTCCTGTACACTATATACTCCTCCTGTACACTATATACTCCTCCTGTACACTATATACCCCTCCTCCTGTACACTATATACCCTCTCCTCCTGTACACTATATACCCCTCCTGTACACTATATACCCCTCCTCCTGTACACTATATACCCCTCTCCTGTACACTATATTACCCCTCCTCCTCCTGTACACTATATACCCCTCCTCCTGTACACTATATACCCCCTCCTGTACACTATATACCCCTCTCCTGTACACTATATTACCCCTCCTCCTCCTGTACACTATATACCCCTCCTCCTGTACACTATATACCCCCTCTCCTGTACACTATATACCCCTCCTCCTGTACACTATATACCCCCTCTCCTGTACACTATATACCCCTCCTCCTGTACACTGTATACCCCTCCTCCTGTACACTATATACCTCTCCTCCTGTACACTATATATCCCTCCTCCTGTACACTATATACCCCTCCTCCTGTACACTATATACCCCTCCTTTCCTGTACACTATATACCACTCCCCCTCCTGTACACTATATACCCCTCCTCCTATACACTATATACCCCTCCTGTACACTATATACCTCTCCTGTACACTATATACACCTCTCCTGTACACTATATACACCTCCTGTACACTATATACCCCCTCCTCCTGTACAGTATATACCCCTCCTCCTCTGTACACTATACCCCTCCTCTCCTGTACACTATATACCCCTCCTCTCCTGTACACTATATACCCCCTCCTCCTGTACAGTATATACCCCTCCTCCTCTGTACACTATACCCCTCCTCTCCTGTACACTATATACCCCTCCTCCTGTACACTATATACCCCTCCTCTCCTGTACACTATACCCCTCCTCTCCTGTACACTATATACCCCTCCTCCTGTACAGTATATGCCCCTCCTCTCCTGTACACTATACCCCTCCTCTCCTGTACACTATATACCCCTCTCCTCCTGTACAGTATATACGCCTCCTGTACACTATATACCTCTCCTCCTGTACACTATATACCCCTCCTCTTCCTGTACACTATACCCCTCACCTCCTGTACAGTATATACCCTTACTCCTCCTGTACACTATATACCCCTCCTCCTGTACACTATATACCCTTACTCCTCCTGTACACTATATACCCCTCCTCCTCCTGTACAGTATATACGCCTCCTGTACACTATATACCTCGCTGTGATTCTACCTCACGGCGTCTATGTCGCTCTGTCACTTTCTCTCCTCAGTGTCGCGCGCTCACTGTGGAGGTGGAGTCTGTCGCTGTGGAGACGCCTCCTGTACACTATATACCTCTCCTGTGCACTATATACCCCTCCTGTACACTATATACCACTTCTCCTGTACACTATATACCCCTCCTGTACACTGTATACCCCTCTCCTGTACACTATATACCCCTCCTGTACACTGTATACCCCTCTCCTGTACACTATATACCTCTCCTCCTGTACACTATATACCCCTCCTCCTGTACAGTATATACCCCTCCTGTACACTGTATACCCCTCTACTGTACACTATATACCCCTCCTGTACACTGTATACCCCTCTCCTGTACACTATATCTCTCCTGTACACTATATACCTCTCCTCCTGTACACTGTATACCCCTCTCCTGTACACTATATACCCCTCCTGTACACTATATACCCCTCCTCCTCCTGTACACTATATACCCCTCCTGTACACTGTATACCCGTATCCTGTACACTATATACCTCTCCTCCTGTACACTATATACCACTTTTCCGTTACCTATATACCTCTCGTCCTGTACACTATATACCCCTCCCCCTCCTGTACACTATATACCCCTCCTCCTGTACACTATATACCCCTCCCCCTCCTGTACACTATATACCCCTCCCCCTCCTGTACACTATATACCCCTCCCCCTCCTGTACACTATATACCCCTCCTCCTCCTGTACACTATATACCCCTCCCCCTCCTGTACACTATATACCCCTCCTCCTGTACACTATATACCCCTCCTCCTGTACACTATATACCCCTTCTCCTCCTGTACACTATATACCCCTCCTCCTGTACATTATATACCCCTCCTGTACACTATATACCCCTCCTCTCCTGTACACTATATACCCCTCTCCTCCTGTACAGTATATACCCATCCTCCTCCTGTACACTATATACCCCTCTCCTGTACACTATATACCCTTCTCCTGTACACTATACCCCTCCTCCTGTACACTATATACCCCTCCTCACGTACACTATATACCCCTCCTCACGTACACTATATACTCCTCCTCCTCCTGTACACTATATACCCCCTCCTGTACACTATATACCCCTCTCCTCCTGTACACTATATACCCCTCCTCCTCCTGTACACTATATACCCCTCCTCCTCCTGTATACTATATACCCCTCTCCTCCTGTACACTATATACCCTCCTCCTCCTGTACACTATATACCCCTCCTCCTCCTCTACACTATGTACCCCTCCCCTGTACACTATATACCCCCTCTCCTGTACACTATATTCCCCTCTCCTCCTGTACACTATATACCCCCTCCTCCTGTACACTATATACCCCTCTCCTGTACACTATATACCCCTCCTCTCCTGTACACTATATACCCCTCCTGTACAATATATACCCCTCCCCCTCCTGTACACTATATACCCCTCCTCCTCCTGTACACTATATACCCCTCTCCTCCTGTACACTATATACCCCTCCTATACACGATATACCCCTCCTCCTGTACACTATATACCCCTCCTCCTCCTGTACACTATATACCCCTCCTCCTGTACACTATATACTCTATCCTCTTGTACACTATATACCCCTCCTCCTGTACACTATATACCCCCTCCTGTACACTATATACCCCTCTCCTGTACACTATATACCCCTCCTCCTGTACACTATATACCCCTCCTCCTCCTGAACACTATATAACCTCTCCTTTACACTGTATACCCCTCCTGTACACTATATACCCCTCCTGTACACTATATACCCCTCCTCCTCCTGTACACTATATACCCCTCCTGTACACTATATACCCCTCCTGTACACTATATACTCCTCCTGTACACTATATACTCCTCCTGTACGCTATATACCCCTCCTCTCCTGTACACTATATACCCCTCCTCCTGTACACTATATACCTCCTCCTGTACACTATATACCCTCTCCTCCTGTACACTATATACCCCTCCTGTACACTATATACCCCTCCTCCTGTACACTATATACCCCTCTCCTGTACACTATATACCCCTCTCCTGTACACTATATTACCCCTCCTCCTCCTGTACACTATATACCCCTCCTCCTGTACACTATATACCCCCTCCTGTACACTATATACCCCTCCTCCTGTACACTATATACCCCTCCTCCTGTACACTATATACCCTCTCCTGTACACTATATACCCCTCCTCCTGTACACTGTATACCCCTCCTCCTGTACACTATATACCTCTCCTCCTGTACACTATATACCCCTCCTCCTGTACACTATATACCTCTCCTCCTGTACACTATATACCCCTCCTCCTGTACACTATATACCCCTCCTCCTGTACACTATATACCCTTCCTGTACACTATATACACCTCTCCTGTACACTATATACACCTCTCCTGTACACTATATACCCCCTCCTCCTGTACACTATACCCCTCCTCCTGTACAGTATATACCCCTCCTCCTCTGTACACTATATACCCCTCCTCTCCTGTACACTATATACCCCTCCTCCTGTACAGTATATGCCCCTCCTCTCCTGTACACTATACCCCTCCTCCTGTACAGTATATGCCCCTCCTCTCCTGTACACTATACCCCTCCTCTCCTGTACACTATATACCCCTCTCCTCCTGTACAGTATATACGCCTCCTGTACACTATATACCTCTCCTCCTGTACACTATATACCCCTCCTCTTCCTGTACACTATACCCCTCACCTCCTGTACAGTATATACGCCTCCTGTACACTATATACCCTTACTCCTCCTGTACACTATATACCCCTCCTCCTGTACACTATATACCCCCTCCTGTACACTATATACCCCTCCTCCTGTACACTATATACCCCCTCTCCTGTACACTATATACCCCTCCTCCTGTACACTATATACCCCCTCTCCTGTACACTATATACCCCTCCTCCTGTACACTGTATACCCCTCCTCCTGTACACTATATACCTCTCCTCCTGTACACTATATATCCCTCCTCCTGTACACTATATACCCCTCCTCCTGTACACTATATACCCCTCCTCCTCCTGTACACTATATACCACTCCCCCTCCTGTACACTATATACCCCTCCTCCTATACACTATATACCCCTCCTGTACACTATATACACCTCTCCTGTACACTATATACACCTCTCCTGTACACTATATACACCTCCTGTACACTATATACCCCCTCCTCCTGTACAGTATATACCCCTCCTCCTCTGTACACTATACCCCTCCTCTCCTGTACACTATATACCCCTTCTCTCCTGTACACTATATACCCCCTCCTCCTGTACAGTATATACCCCTCCTCCTCTGTACACTATACCCCTCCTCTCCTGTACACTATATACCCCTCCTCCTGTACACTATATACCCCTCCTCTCCTATACACTATACCCCTCCTCTCCTGTACACTATATACCCCTCCTCCTGTACAGTATATGCCCCTCCTCTCCTGTACACTATACCCCTCCTCTCCTGTACACTATATACCCCTCTCCTCCTGTACAGTATATACGCCTCCTGTACACTATATACCTCTCCTCCTGTACACTATATACCCCTCCTCTTCCTGTACACTATACCCCTCACCTCCTGTACAGTATATACGCCTCCTGTACACTATATACCCTTACTCCTCCTGTACACTATATACCCCTCCTCCTGTACACTATATACCCTTACTCCTCCTGTACACTATATACCCCTCCTCTCCAGTACACTATATACCTCGCTGTGATTCTACCTCACGGCGTCTATGTCGCTCTGTCACTTTCTCTCCTCAGTGTCGCGCACGCGCTGTGGAGGTGGAGTCTGTCGCTGTGGAGACGCCTCCTGTACACTATATACCTCTCCTGTGCACTATATACCCCTCCTGTACACTATATACCACTTCTCCTGTACACTATATACCCCTCCTGTACACTGTATACCCCTCTCCTGTACACTATATACCCCTCCTGTACACTGTATACCCCTCTCCTGTACACTATATACCTCTCCTCCTGTACACTATATACCCCTCCTGTACACTGTATACCCCTCTACTGTACACTATATACCCCTCTCCTGTACACTATATCTCTCCTGTACACTATATACCTCTCCTCCTGTACACTATATACCCCTCCTCCTGTACACTGTATACCCCTCCTGTACACTATATACCTCTCCTCCTGTACACTATATACCCCTCCTCCTGTACACTATATAACCCTCCTCCAGTACAGTATATACCCCTCCTGTACACTGTATACCCCTCTCCTGTACACTATATACCCCTCCTGTACACTATATACCCCTCCTCCTCCTGTACACTATATACGCCTCCTGTACACTGTATACCCGTATCCTGTACACTATATACCTCTCCTCCTGTACACTATATACCACTTTTCCGTTACCTATATACCTCTCGTCCTGTACACTATATACCCCTCCCCCTCCTGTACACTATATACCCCTCCCCCTCCTGTACACTATATACCCCTCCTCCTCCTGTACACTATATACCCCTCCCCCTCCTGTACACTATATACCCCTCCTCCTGTACACTATATACCCCTCCTCCTGTACACTATATACCCCTTCTCCTCCTGTACACTATATACCCCTCCTCCTGTACACTATATACCCCTCCTGTACACTATATACCCCTCCTCTCCTGTACACTATATACCCCTCTCCTCCTGTACAGTATATACCCCTCCTCCTCCTGTACACTATATACCCCTCCTCACGTACACTATATACCCCTCCTCACGTACACTATATACTCCTCCTCCTCCTGTACACTATATACCCCCTCCTGTACACTATATACCCCTCTCCTCCTGTACACTATATACCCCTCCTCCTCCTGTACACTATATACCCCTCCTCCTCCTGTACACTATATACCCCTCCTCCTGTACACTATATACCCCTCCTCCTCCTGTACACTATATACCCCTCCTCCTCCTGTATACTATATACCCCTCTCCTCCTGTACACTATATACCCTCCTCCTCCTGTACACTATATACCCCTCCTCCTCCTCTACACTATGTACCCCTCCCCTGTACACTATATACCCCCTCTCCTGTACACTATATACCCCTCTCCTCCTGTACACTATATACCCCTCCTCCTCCTGTACACTATATACCCCTCCTCCTCCTGTACACTATATACCCCTCCTCCTCCTGTACACTATATACCCCTCTCCTCCTGTACACTATATACCCCTCCTCCTCCTGTACACTATATACCCCTCCTCCTCCTGTATACTATATACCCCTCTCCTCCTGTACACTATATACCCTCCTCCTCCTGTACACTATATACCCCTCCTCCTCCTCTACACTATGTACCCCTCCCCTGTACACTATATACCCCCTCTCCTGTACACTATATACCCCTCTCCTCCTGTACACTATATACCCCCTCCTCCTGTACACTATATACCCCTCTCCTGTACACTATATACCCCTCCTCTCCTGTACACTATATACCCCTCCTGTACAATATATACCCCTCCCCCTCCTGTACACTATATACCCCTCCTCCTCCTGTACACTATATACCCCTCTCCTCCTGTACACTATATACCCCTCCTATACACGATATACCCCTCCTCCTGTACACTATATACCCCTCCTCCTCCTGTACACTATATACCCCTCCTCCTGTACACTATATACTCTATCCTCTTGTACACTATATACCCCTCCTCCTGTACACTATATACCCCCTCCTGTACACTATATACCCCTCTCCTGTACACTATATACCCCTCCTCCTGTACACTATATACCCCTCCTCCTCCTGAACACTATATAACCTCTCCTTTACACTGTATACCCCTCCTGTACACTATATACCCCTCCTGTACACTATATACTCCTCCTGTACACTATATACCCCTCCTCCTCCTGTACACTATATACCCCTCCTGTACACTATATACCCCTCCTGTACACTATATACTCCTCCTGTACGCTATATACTCCTCCTGTACGCTATATACCCCTCCTCTCCTGTACACTATATACCCCTCCTCCTGTACACTATATACCTCCTCCTGTACACTATATACCCCTCCTCTCCTGTACACTATATACCCCTCCTCCTGTACACTATATACCTCCTCCTGTACACTATATACCTCCTCCTGTACACTATATACCCCTCCTCTCCTGTACACTATATACCCCTCTCCTTTACACTGTATACCCCTCCTGTACACTATATACCCCTCCTGTACACTATATACCCCTCCTCCTCCTGTACACTATATACCCCTCCTGTACACTATATACCCCTCCTGTACACTATATACTCCTCCTGTACACTATATACTCCTCCTGTACGCTATATACCCCTCCTCTCCTGTACACTATATACCCCTCCTCCTGTACACTATATACCTCCTCCTGTACACTATATACCCTCTCCTCCTGTACACTATATACCCCTCCTGTACACTATATACCCCTCCTCCTGTACACTATATACCCCTCCTCCTGTACACTGTATACCCCTCTCCTGTACACTATATACCCCTCTCCTGTACACTATATTACCCCTCCTCCTCCTGTACACTATATACCCCTCCTCCTGTACACTATATACCCCCTTCTGTACACTATATACCCCTCCTCCTGTACACTATATACCCCTCCTCCTGTACACTATATACCCTCTCCTGTACACTATATACCCCTCCTCCTGTACACTGTATACCCCTCCTCCTGTACACTATATACCTCTCCTCCTGTACACTATATACCCCTCCTCCTGTACACTATATACCTCTCCTCCTGTACACTATATACCCCTCCTCCTGTACACTATATACCCCTCCTCCTGTACACTATATACCCCTCCTGTACACTATATACACCTCTCCTGTACACTATATACACCTCTCCTGTACACTATATACCCCCTCCTCCTGTACACTATACCCCTCCTCCTGTACAGTATATACCCCTCCTCCTCTGTACACTATATACCCCTCCTCTCCTGTACACTATATACCCCTCCTCCTGTACAGTATATGCCCCTCCTCTCCTGTACACTATACCCCTCCTCTCCTGTACACTATATACCCCTCTCCTCCTGTACAGTATATACGCCTCCTGTACACTATATACCTCTCCTCCTGTACACTATATACCCCTCCTCTTCCTGTACACTATACCCCTCACCTCCTGTACAGTATATACGCCTCCTGTACACTATATACCCTTACTCCTCCTGTACACTATATACCCCTCCTCCTGTACACTATATACCCCCTCCTGTACACTATATACCCCTCCTCCTGTACACTATATACCCCCTCTCCTGTACACTATATACCCCTCCTCCTGTACACTATATACCCCCTCTCCTGTACACTATATACCCCTCCTCCTGTACACTGTATACCCCTCCTCCTGTACACTATATACCTCTCCTCCTGTACACTATATATCCCTCCTCCTGTACACTATATACCCCTCCTCCTGTACACTATATACCCCTCCTCCTCCTGTACACTATATACCACTCCCCCTCCTGTACACTATATACCCCTCCTCCTATACACTATATACCCCTCCTGTACACTATATACACCTCTCCTGTACACTATATACACCTCTCCTGTACACTATATACACCTCCTGTACACTATATACCCCCTCCTCCTGTACAGTATATACCCCTCCTCCTCTGTACACTATACCCCTCCTCTCCTGTACACTATATACCCCTCCTCTCCTGTACACTATATACCCCCTCCTCCTGTACAGTATATACCCCTCCTCCTCTGTACACTATACCCCTCCTCTCCTGTACACTATATACCCCTCCTCCTGTACACTATATACCCCTCCTCTCCTGTACACTATACCCCTCCTCTCCTGTACACTATATACCCCTCCTCCTGTACAGTATATGCCCCTCCTCTCCTGTACACTATACCCCTCCTCTCCTGTACACTATATACCCCTCTCCTCCTGTACAGTATATACGCCTCCTGTACACTATATACCTCTCCTCCTGTACACTATATACCCCTCCTCTTCCTGTACACTATACCCCTCACCTCCTGTACAGTATATACGCCTCCTGTACACTATATACCCTTACTCCTCCTGTACACTATATACCCCTCCTCCTGTACACTATATACCCTTACTCCTCCTGTACACTATATACCCCTCCTCCTGTACACTATATACCCCTCCTCCTGTACAGTATATACGCCTCCTGTACACTATATACCTCGCTGTGATTCTACCTCACGGCGTCTATGTCGCTCTGTCACTTTCTCTCCTCAGTGTCGCGCACGCGCTGTGGGCGGGCAGAGTTCGCGCGCTCACTGTGGAGGTGGAGTCTGTCGCTGTGGAGACGCCTCCTGTACACTATATACCTCTCCTGTGCACTATATACCCCTCCTGTACACTATATACCACTTCTCCTGTACACTATATACCCCTCCTGTACACTGTATACCCCTCTCCTGTACACTATATACCCCTCCTGTACACTGTATACCCCTCTCCTGTACACTATATACCCCTCCTCCTGTACAGTATATACCCCTCCTGTACACTGTATACCCCTCTACTGTACACTATATACCCCTCCTGTACACTATATACCCCTCCTGTACACTGTATACCCCTCTCCTGTACACTATATCTCTCCTGTACACTATATACCTCTCCTCCTGTACACTATATACCCCTCCTGTACACTATATAACCCTCCTCCAGTACAGTATATACCCCTCCTGTACACTGTATACCCCTCTCCTGTACACTATATACCCCTCCTCCTCCTGTACACTATATACCCCTCCTGTACACTGTATACCCGTATCCTGTACACTATATCTCTCCTGTACACTATATACCTCTCCTCCTGTACACTATATACCACTTTTCCGTTACCTATATACCTCTCGTCCTGTACACTATATACCCCTCCCCCTCCTGTACACTATATACCCCTCCTCCTGTACACTATATACCCCTTCTCCTCCTGTACACTATATACCCCTCCTCCTGTACACTATACACCCCTCCTTTACACTATATACCCCTCCTCTCCTGTACGCTATATACCCCTCTCCTCCTGTACAGTATATACCCCTCCTCCTCCTGTACACTATATACCCCTCTCCTGTACACTATATACCCTTCTCCTGTAAACTATACCCCTCCTCCTGTACACTATATACCCCTCCTCACGTACACTATATACCCCTCCTGTACACTATATACCCCTCTCCTCCTGTACACTATATACCCCTCCTCCTCCTGTACACTATATACCCCTCCTCCTTCTGTATACTATATACCCCTCCTCCTCCTGTACACTATATACCCCTCTCCTCCTGTACACTATATACCCCTCTCCTGTACACTATATACCCCTCCTGTACACTATATACCTCTCCCCCTCCTGTACACTACATACCCCTCCTCCTCCTGTACACTATATACCCCTCTCCTCCTGTACACTATATACCCCTCCTATACACGATATACCCCTCCTCCTGTACACTATATACCCCTCCTCCTGTACACTATATACTCTATCCTCCTGTACACTATATACCCCTCCTCCTGTACACTATATACCCCTCTCCTGTACACTATATACCCCTCCTCCTGTACACTATATACCCCTCCTCCTCCTGAACACTATATAACCTCTCCTTTACACTGTATACCCCTCCTGTACACTATATACACCTCCTCCTCCTGTACACTATATACCCCTCCTGTACACTATATACTCCTCCTGTACACTATATACTCCTCCTGTACACTATATACCCCTCCTCCTGTACACTATATACCCTCTCCTCCTGTACACTATATACCCCTCCTGTACACTATATACCCCTCCTCCTGTACACTATATACCCCTCTCCTGTACACTATATTACCCCTCCTCCTCCTGTACACTATATACCCCTCCTCCTGTACACTATATACCCCCTCCTGTACACTATATACACCTCCTCCTGTACACTATATACCCCCTCTCCTGTACACTATATACCCCTCCTCCTGTACACTATATACCCCCTCTCCTGTACACTATATACCCCTCCTCCTGTACACTGTATACCCCTCCTCCTGTACACTATATACCTCTCCTCCTGTACACTATATATCCCTCCTCCTGTACACTATATACCCCTCCTCCTGTACACTATATACCCCTCCTTTCCTGTACACTATATACCACTCCCCCTCCTGTACACTATATACCCCTCCTCCTATACACTATATACCCCTCCTGTACACTATATACCTCTCCTGTACACTATATACACCTCTCCTGTACACTATATACACCTCCTGTACACTATATACCCCCTCCTCCTGTACAGTATATACCCCTTCTCTCCTGTACACTATATACCCCTCCTCTCCTGTACACTATATACCCCCTCCTCCTGTACAGTATATACCCCTCCTCCTCTGTACACTATACCCCTCCTCTCCTGTACACTATATACCCCTCCTCCTGTACACTATATACCCCTCCTCTCCTGTACACTATACCCCTCCTCTCCTGTACACTATATACCCCTCCTCCTGTACAGTATATGCCCCTCCTCTCCTGTACACTATACCCCTCCTCTCCTGTACACTATATACCCCTCTCCTCCTGTACAGTATATACGCCTCCTGTACACTATATACCTCTCCTCCTGTACACTATATACCCCTCCTCTTCCTGTACACTATACCCCTCACCTCCTGTACAGTATATACGCCTCCTGTACACTATATACCCTTACTCCTCCTGTACACTATATACCCCTCCTCCTGTACACTATATACCCTTACTCCTCCTGTACACTATATACCCCTCCTCTCCAGTACACTATATACCTCGCTGTGATTCTACCTCACGGCGTCTATGTCGCTCTGTCACTTTCTCTCCTCAGTGTCGCGCACGCGCTGTGGGCGGGCAGAGTTCGCGCGCTCACTGTGGAGGTGGAGTCTGTCGCTGTGGAGACGCCTCCTGTACACTATATACCTCTCCTGTGCACTATATACCCCTCCTGTACACTATATACCACTTCTCCTGTACACTATATACCCCTCCTGTACACTGTATACCCCTCTCCTGTACACTATATACCCCTCCTGTACACTGTATACCCCTCTCCTGTACACTATATACCTCTCCTCCTGTACAGTATATACCCCTCCTGTACACTGTATACCCCTCTACTGTACACTATATACCCCTCCTGTACACTATATACCCCTCCTGTACACTGTATACCCCTCTCCTGTACACTATATCTCTCCTGTACACTATATACCTCTCCTCCTGTACACTATATACCCCTCCTGTACACTATATAACCCTCCTCCAGTACAGTATATACCCCTCCTGTACACTGTATACCCCTCTCCTGTACACTATATACCCCTCCTCCTCCTGTACACTATATACCCCTCCTGTACACTGTATACCCGTATCCTGTACACTATATCTCTCCTGTACACTATATACCTCTCCTCCTGTACACTATATACCACTTTTCCGTTACCTATATACCTCTCGTCCTGTACACTATATACCCCTCCCCCTCCTGTACACTATATACCCCTCCTCCTGTACACTATACACCCCTTCTCCTCCTGTACACTATATACCCCTCCTCCTGTACACTATACACCCCTCCTTTACACTATATACCCCTCCTCTCCTGTACGCTATATACCCCTCTCCTCCTGTACAGTATATACCCCTCCTCCTCCTGTACACTATATACCCCTCTCCTGTACACTATATACCCTTCTCCTGTAAACTATACCCCTCCTCCTGTACACTATATACCCCTCCTCACGTACACTATATACCCCTCCTGTACACTATATACCCCTCTCCTCCTGTACACTATATACCCCTCCTCCTCCTGTACACTATATACCCCTCCTCCTTCTGTATACTATATACCCCTCCTCCTCCTGTACACTATATACCCCTCTCCTCCTGTACACTATATACCCCTCTCCTGTACACTATATACCCCTCCTGTACACTATATACCTCTCCCCCTCCTGTACACTACATACCCCTCCTCCTCCTGTACACTATATACCCCTCTCCTCCTGTACACTATATACCCCTCCTATACACGATATACCCCTCCTCCTGTACACTATATACCCCTCCTCCTGTACACTATATACTCTATCCTCCTGTACACTATATACCCCTCCTCCTGTACACTATATACCCCTCTCCTGTACACTATATACCCCTCCTCCTGTACACTATATACCCCTCCTCCTCCTGAACACTATATAACCTCTCCTTTACACTGTATACCCCTCCTGTACACTATATACACCTCCTCCTCCTGTACACTATATACCCCTCCTGTACACTATATACTCCTCCTGTACACTATATACTCCTCCTGTACACTATATACCCCTCCTCCTGTACACTATATACCCTCTCCTCCTGTACACTATATACCCCTCCTGTACACTATATACCCCTCCTCCTGTACACTATATACCCCTCTCCTGTACACTATATTACCCCTCCTCCTCCTGTACACTATATACCCCTCCTCCTGTACACTATATACCCCCTCCTGTACACTATATACACCTCCTCCTGTACACTATATACCCCCTCTCCTGTACACTATATACCCCTCCTCCTGTACACTATATACCCCCTCTCCTGTACACTATATACCCCTCCTCCTGTACACTGTATACCCCTCCTCCTGTACACTATATACCTCTCCTCCTGTACACTATATATCCCTCCTCCTGTACACTATATACCCCTCCTCCTGTACACTATATACCCCTCCTTTCCTGTACACTATATACCACTCCCCCTCCTGTACACTATATACCCCTCCTCCTATACACTATATACCCCTCCTGTACACTATATACCTCTCCTGTACACTATATACACCTCTCCTGTACACTATATACACCTCCTGTACACTATATACCCCCTCCTCCTGTACAGTATATACCCCTTCTCTCCTGTACACTATATACCCCTCCTCTCCTGTACACTATATACCCCCTCCTCCTGTACAGTATATACCCCTCCTCCTCTGTACACTATACCCCTCCTCTCCTGTACACTATATACCCCTCCTCCTGTACACTATATACCCCTCCTCTCCTGTACACTATACCCCTCCTCTCCTGTACACTATATACCCCTCCTCCTGTACAGTATATGCCCCTCCTCTCCTGTACACTATACCCCTCCTCTCCTGTACACTATATACCCCTCTCCTCCTGTACAGTATATACGCCTCCTGTACACTATATACCTCTCCTCCTGTACACTATATACCCCTCCTCTTCCTGTACACTATACCCCTCACCTCCTGTACAGTATATACGCCTCCTGTACACTATATACCCTTACTCCTCCTGTACACTATATACCCCTCCTCCTGTACACTATATACCCTTACTCCTCCTGTACACTATATACCCCTCCTCTCCAGTACACTATATACCTCGCTGTGATTCTACCTCACGGCGTCTATGTCGCTCTGTCACTTTCTCTCCTCAGTGTCGCGCACGCGCTGTGGGCGGGCAGAGTTCGCGCGCTCACTGTGGAGGTGGAGTCTGTCGCTGTGGAGACGCCTCCTGTACACTATATACCTCTCCTGTGCACTATATACCCCTCCTGTACACTATATACCACTTCTCCTGTACACTATATACCCCTCCTGTACACTGTATACCCCTCTCCTGTACACTATATACCCCTCCTGTACACTGTATACCCCTCTCCTGTACACTATATACCTCTCCTCCTGTACACTATATACCCCTCCTCCTGTACAGTATATACCCCTCCTGTACACTGTATACCCCTCTACTGTACACTATATACCCCTCCTGTACACTATATACCCCTCCTGTACACTGTATACCCCTCTCCTGTACACTATATCTCTCCTGTACACTATATACCTCTCCTCCTGTACACTATATACCCCTCCTCCTGTACACTATATAACCCTCCTCCAGTACAGTATATACCCCTCCTGTACACTGTATACCCCTCTCCTGTACACTATATACCCCTCCTGTACACTATATACCCCTCCTCCTCCTGTACACTATATACCCCTCCTGTACACTGTATACCCGTATCCTGTACACTATATACCTCTCCTCCTGTACACTATATACCACTTTTCCGTTACCTATATACCTCTCGTCCTGTACACTATATACCCCTCCCCCTCCTGTACACTATATACCCCTCCCCCTCCTGTACACTATATACCCCTCCTCCTCCTGTACACTATATACCCCTCCCCCTCCTGTACACTATATACCCCTCCTCCTGTACACTATATACCCCTCCTCCTGTACACTATATACCCCTCCCCCTCCTGTACACTATATACCCCTCCTCCTGTACACTATATACCCCTCCTCCTGTACACTATATACCCCTTCTCCTCCTGTACACTATATACCCCTCCTGTACACTATATACCCCTCCTCTCCTGTACACTATATACCCCTCTCCTCCTGTACAGTATATACCCCTCCTCCTCCTGTACACTATATACCCCTCTCCTGTACACTATATACCCTTCTCCTGTACACTATACCCCTCCTCCTGTACACTATATACCCCTCCTCACGTACACTATATACTCCTCCTCCTCCTGTACACTATATACTCCTCCTCCTCCTGTACACTATATACCCCCTCCTGTACACTATATACCCCTCTCCTCCTGTACACTATATACCCCTCCTCCTCCTGTACACTATATACCCCTCCTCCTCCTGTATACTATATACCCCTCTCCTCCTGTACACTATATACCCTCCTCCTCCTGTACACTATATACCCCTCCTCCTCCTCTACACTATGTACCCCTCCCCTGTACACTATATACCCCCTCTCCTGTACACTATATACCCCTCTCCTCCTGTACACTATATACCCCCTCCTCCTGTACACTATATACCCCTCTCCTGTACACTATATACCCCTCCTCTCCAGTACACTATATACCCCTCCTGTACAATATATACCCCTCCCCCTCCTGTACACTATATACCCCTCCTCCTCCTGTACACTATATACCCCTCTCCTCCTGTACACTATATACCCCTCCTATACACGATATACCCCTCCTCCTGTACACTATATACCCCTCCTCCTCCTGTACACTATATACCCCTCCTCCTGTACACTATATACTCTATCCTATTGTACACTATATACCCCTCCTCCTGTACACTATATACCCCCTCCTGTACACTATATACCCCTCTCCTGTACACTATATACCCCTCCTCCTGTACACTATATACCCCTCCTCCTCCTGAACACTATATAACCTCTCCTTTACACTGTATACCCCTCCTGTACACTATATACCCCTCCTGTACACTATATACCCCTCCTCCTCCTGTACACTATATACCCCTCCTGTACACTATATACTCCTCCTGTACACTATATACTCCTCCTGTACGCTATATACCCCTCCTCTCCTGTACACTATATACCCCTCCTCCTGTACACTATATACCTCCTCCTGTACACTATATACCCTCTCCTCCTGTACACTATATACCCCTCCTGTACACTATATACCCCTCCTCCTGTACACTATATACCCCTCCTCCTGTACACTGTATACCCCTCTCCTGTACACTATATACCCCTCTCCTGTACACTATATTACCCCTCCTCCTCCTGTACACTATATACCCCTCCTCCTGTACACTATATACCCCCTCCTGTACACTATATACCCCTCCTCCTGTACACTATATACCCCTCCTCCTGTACACTATATACCCTCTCCTGTACACTATATACCCCTCCTCCTGTACACTGTATACCCCTCCTCCTGTACACTATATACCTCTCCTCCTGTACACTATATACCCCTCCTCCTGTACACTATATACCTCTCCTCCTGTACACTATATACCCCTCCTCCTGTACACTATATACCCCTCCTCCTGTACACTATATACCCCTCCTGTACACTATATACACCTCTCCTGTACACTATATACACCTCTCCTGTACACTATATACCCCCTCCTCCTGTACACTATACCCCTCCTCCTGTACAGTATATACCCCTCCTCCTCTGTACACTATATACCCCTCCTCTCCTGTACACTATATACCCCTCCTCCTGTACAGTATATGCCCCTCCTCTCCTGTACACTATACCCCTCCTCCTGTACAGTATATGCCCCTCCTCTCCTGTACACTATACCCCTCCTTTCCTGTACACTATATACCCCTCTCCTCCTGTACAGTATATACGCCTCCTGTACACTATATACCTCTCCTCCTGTACACTATATACCCCTCCTCCTCCTGTACACTATACCCCTCACCTCCTGTACAGTATATACGCCTCCTGTACACTATATACCCTTACTCCTCCTGTACACTATATACCCCTCCTCCTGTACACTATATACCCTTACTCCTCCTGTACACTATATACCCCTCCTCTCCAGTACACTATATACCTCGCTGTGATTCTACCTCACGCCGTCTATGTCGCTCTGTCACTTTCTCTCCTCAGTGTCGCGCACGCGCTGTGGAGGTGGAGTCTGTCGCTGTGGAGACGCCTCCTGTACACTATATACCTCTCCTGTGCACTATATACCCCTCCTGTACACTATATACCACTTCTCCTGTACACTATATACCCCTCCTGTACACTGTATACCCCTCCTGTACACTGTATACCTCTCCTCCTGTACACTATATACCCCTCCTCCTGTACACTATATACCCCTCCTCCTGTACACTATATACCTCTCCTCCTGTACAGTATATGCCCCTCCTCTCCTGTACACTATATACCTCTCCTCCTGTACACTATATACCCCTCTCCTCCTGTACACTATATACCCCTGCTCTCCTGTACACTATATACCCCTCCTGTACACTATATACCCCTCTCCTCCTGTACACTATATACCCCTCACCTCCTGTACACTATATACCCCTCCTCCTGTATACTATATACCTCTCCTCCTGTACACTATATACCCCTCCTCCTCCTGTACACTATATACCTCTCCTCCTGTACACTATATACCCCTCCTCTCCAGTACACTATATACCCCTCCTGTACACTATATACCCCTCCTGTACACTATATACCCCTCTCCTCCTGTACACTATATACCCCTCACCTCCTGTACACTATATACCTCTCCTCCTGTACACTATATACCCCTCCTCCTCCTGTACACTATATACCCCTCCTCCTCCTGTACACTATATACGCCTCCTGTACACTATATACCTCGCTGTGATTCTACCTCACGCCGTCTATGTCGCTCTGTCACTTTCTCTCCTCAGTGTCGCGCACGCGCTGTGGGCGGGCAGAGTTCGCGCGCTCACTGTGGAGGTGGAGTCTGTCGCTGTGGAGACGGTGACGTGCTGGTGACGTCGCTGTGGCTCAGTGTATAAGTGTCCGGGCGCAGCGCAGTCCCCGTTAGTCAGGCGGCGGTAGAGCGTGGTCCCCGGAGAGGAGGAGAATCTGCTCACCGACAGCATGGGTTACGGGGTAAGAGCGGAGCGCGGCCGGGAGGTGCTCGGCCTGTAGTGCCGGGTTATGGGGAGGTGATGGCTGGAGTCTGTCATGTCAGGTTCCGCAGAAAGGGAAATAATGTGGCTGTGGGTCTGGGCAGGGTGATGGCTGCGGTGGCTGCGTGGGCCTGGGCAGGGTGATGGCGGCGGGGGCCTGGGCAGGGTGATGGCGGCGGGGGCTCTGGGATCTGGATAGAGTGATGGCGGCTGTGGGGTCTGGGCAGGGTGTTGGCGGCGGTGGCTACGGGATCTGGATAGGGTGTTGGTGGCGACGGGGGCCTGGGCAGGGTGATGGCGACGGGGGCCTGGGCAGGGTGATGGCGACGGGGGCCTGGGCAGGGTGATGGCGGCGGGGGCCTGGGCAGGGTGATGGCGGCGGTGGCTCTGGGATCTGGATAGAGTGATGGTGGCTGTGGGGTCTGGGCAGGGTGTTGGTGGCGGTGGCTACGGGGCCTGGGCAGGGTGATGGCGACGGGGGCCTGGGCAGGGTGATGGCGACGGTGGCTGCGGGGGCCTGGGCAGGGTGATGGTGATGGCGGCGGGATCTGGGCAGGGTGATGGCGGTGATGGCTGCGGGGGCCTGGGCAGGGTGATGGCGGCGGTGGCTACGTGATCTGGGTAGGGTGATGGCGGCGGTGGCTATGGGATCTGGATAGAGTGATGGCGGCTGTGGGGTCTGGGCAGGGTGTTGGCGGCGGTGGCTACGGGATCTGGATAGGGTGTTGGCGGCGGTGGCTACGGGGCCTGGGCAGGGTGATGGCGGTGGTGTCTGCGGGGGGTCTGGGTAGGGTGATGGCTATGGGATCTGGGCAGGGTGATGGCGGCGGTGGCTATGGGATCTGGGCAGGGTGATGGCGGCGGTGGCTACGGGATCTGGGCCGGGTGATGGCGGCGGGGGCCTGGGCAGGGTGATGGCGGCGGTGGCTACGGGATCTGGGCTGGGTGATGGCGGGGGCCTGGGCAGGGTGATGGCGGCGGCGGCTACGAGATCTGGGCAGGGTGATGGCGGCGGCGGCTACGAGATCTGGGCAGGGTGATGGCGGTGGGGTCTGGATAGTGGGTGCTGGGTTTTGGGCAGAAGGATGGGAGGGGGTTGATTGGTTTTCGCTATCTGGTTCCTTTTGTCTCCACTTGTTACTTAGGGTTGGAGGGTGAGGCTGGAGATCCTGTGAGGTGCGGCGGCGCCGCCTCCTCTACCTGGTTTTGTGAGATGCACCACTGCCTCCTCCTGGTTCTGTGAGGTGCACTGCCACGTCTGTATTGGTGGCGTCTTACTCTTGGGTGCCCCTCTGGGCTCTCTGTAGTGGTGGCGTCTTACTCTTGGGCGCCCCTCTGGGCTCTCTGTAGTGATGGCGTCTTACCCCTGGGTGATCCCTCTGGGCTCTCTGTAGTGATGGCGTCTTACCCTTGGGCGCCCCTCTGGGCTCTCTGTAGTGATGGCGTCTTACTCTTGGGCGCCCCTCTGGGCTCTCTGTAGTGGTGGCGTCTCACTCTTGGGCGCCCCTCTGGGCTCTCTGTAGTGATGGCGTCTCACTCTTGGGCGCCCCTCTGGGCTCTCTGTAGTGATGGCGTCTCACTCTTGGGCGCCCCTCTGGGCTCTCTGTAGTGATGGCGTCTCACTCTTGGGCGCCCCTCTGGGCTCTCTGTAGTGATGGCGTCTCACTCTTGGGCGCCCCTCTGGGCTCTCTGTAGTGATGGCGTCTTACTCTTGGGCGCCCCTCTGGGCTCTCTGTAGTGGTGGCGTCTTACTCTTGGGCGCCGCTCTGGGCTCTCTGTAGTGATTGCGTCTTACTCTTGGGCTCCCCTCTGGGCTCTCTGTAGTGATGGCGTCTTACTCTTGGGCGCCCCTCTGGGCTCTCTGTAGTGATGGCGTCTCACTCTTGGGCGCCCCTCTGGGCTCTCTGTAGTGATGGCGTCTTACTCTTGGGCGCCCCTCTGGGCTCTCTGTAGTGGTGGCGTCTTACTCTTGGGCGCCGCTCTGGGCTCTCTGTGTAGTGATGGCGTCTTACTCTTGGGTGCCCTGTAGTGGTTGGGCCCTCTGCTTGTCTGAGTCTTCCTGGCAGTGAGTCGTTGGCAGCAGTGAGAGTCTGCATTGCAGAGGGGCGATGTGCTCTAGAGGCGGCGATGCTGCCAGGGACGGAGCGTGTGCCAGCTACTTCACTCCTTTCACTTGTAAATTAGTGTTGGCGCCTCATCTGCCCCTTGACACTGGCAGCTGCTGGGGGCCGCGTGTCCCTGTGGAGTGCGGCCTATTCCCTGCCTGAAGGACAGAGGGGGCACAGACTTCACTCTGTGGAATGGGGGGGTCCTGTTCTGCATGGGTTAATGGCTTTACATCTGCTTTATCTGCAGTCTATAGTCGGGGGATGGGATCAGCCGCTGGTGCGGGCTTTCCTTCTGGTGACTATGTTCTTCCTGTGTTCCCTGTTAGGGCGCAAAGCTACAATGACCTTGTTGTGTCATTGCTAAGTTATATAGTGGAGGGCATCCCCTGCAGATGTTACTATCACCAGTGGATGTCTGTGCCATGTAGTAGTGGCATAACATGGGTGATTTGTTGTGGGGTGAGCCTTTGTTGGGGTACTCCTATTATGTGCCCCACACTTCACCTGGCTGCTCCCAGATCTCCTAACCCTAGTTCTGGGACTTGGTACCACCCAGGCACTTCTGTCCCTTGTCTACCCCCCTCTACTGCTTCTGTCCCATGACCGCCCCTTCTCTGCCACCTGGTGCTCTGTACTCTGGATAGCCTATGGTTCCTGTGGTGTGACCATATACTCTTGCTGGTGGTCTCATGCATTTGCAGCAGGCACATCACTTTTTGGGTTATGGCTTTTTCTCTGAAGGTCATATTCATCTGTAACCTAAACTTCACCCAGAGATGGTGCATGCAGCCCATGCTGTGATGCTTTAGTGTCATGCAGCCCATGTATGAGTTCCTAGAACAGAAGACTTCTGAAGCCGTTGACTGGTCCTGTAGGTGCTGTTTCCACGGTGTGATATCACCCTGGCTCCTGAGGCTGCAGTCATTCTCTCCTTCTGACCTCAGGCTCCTGGGCTGGAACACTAATTGCACACAGGAACAGTGGACGCCTCCAGTAAAATGCCCCAAGGCAATCCTCTCCATTGATGGTCAGAAAACGCTCAGACTTTTGAGTGGCAGCAATGCTGCCTGCCCCAGTAGGAGTCGTTCTGGCAGCCATTTTGATTATCACCCAGTATTCCCAGAGTGATGGATAATTTTCTTTGTTCATCCAACAAGTCACCATGGATTGAGATTTTTTTTTTTTTTTAATGGTCTTTGGCGCAATCTGTGGGAAGATGAATCTCATATTGGTATCAATTTTGTATTGTCTACGTATTTAAGATCGTTTGATTCTTTCTTCTTTTTTAGAAAGTCCAGCCTTCCTGAAAATAGCTTCTGCGTTTAAACTGGAGAGAAATTCATCTAATGTTAGCAATCACATCTCTTGTTCCTCTGCCCTTTTTTTTTTATTTAACCCATGGGCGGCGCTAGCCCTGACTAAAAGCGAGGAATCACACCCATGTGACTATATACTTATATCATACCTACTCGTTTAAAGTGCTATATACTCATGATATTAGTGCCAATTTTAATGAAAAAAGCATGTTGGTGATGCACATTGCATCACTAACACGGCAATGGAGGCTGTTTACATAGTAGACAGGACATCACGGGTTCCTTTTAAGTATTCTTCCTGGTCTTGCCCCCCTGATGTTCACTTTCTATCTCTGTATATATCTTTTGATGATTAAAGTTCTTTGTCTGCCCTAATGGCTCTCTTTAGTCTTTTACTGATGTTTGTGTCCTGCTTGTTAACGTTTTACTTTATTTGTCTTTCTTCACTAATCTGTAGGGTCTCTTCTGTTAACCCTGGCTGCAGAGGTCTCTTCTGCCTCTTGTTTATGGTCTTACTAGCTTCTTCAGTAATAATCTGAGGAATTATGGACACACATAAAAGACTACTTTCTTTCATCCATGTCTAATGATGTAAGTCGGTTGTGCAGACCGTTCTAAAAAACTTAAGGTCTGTTGGTCAAATCAAAGATGGAACCTGCCTGTTTAGTCCTTTTGCTCAGTTTGACACTAATCTTTGATGTGAAAAATTCATGATCTGTTCCACGGTCAGCTTCTGGCTCTCTTTTTCACAGTAATCATCGACTACCTCAATCTTTGGTGAACATATGTCAATCTGATTCTTAAAGGGAACCGGTCACATCCTAGTTGCTATGTACACGGCTCCCATTGCTTTGTTAGTAATGCAATGTGCATCACTAGAAGCTTTTTACATTAAAATCGGTGGTAGTATAATTATTTTATAACATTATAATACACTTTGTCCTACCTGCTGTATTCTGTTATAGGGGTGTGATCCTCTCATTCAATCACTGCTGGCGCCGCCCATGTATTTGAATATTGCTCTTAGCAAGCTTGTGTCTAGATCGGAGGTGACTTTTTTTTTTTTTTTTTTTTTTTTTTTTGTGCTCCTCACTTTAGCCTCCGATCTAGACGCTTCACTGCTGAGGAGACTAGATCGGAGTTGTTGGAGTGAGGACCTCAGTAATCCCCTCCGATGGAGAGAGTTCAGCACTGACACCGCTAGATCGGAGTTGTTGGAGGGAGGACCTCAATAATCCCCTCCGATGGAGATAGTTCAGCACTGACACCACTAGATCAGAGTTGTTTAATGGAGCAAGCATCAAGTAAAAAAAATGGGGTTTTTTTCTCCTCCAATCCCCCTCCACAACAGCACACTTGGAGGTAGCCTCCCCATCCTAATTAGGGACAGGAAAACAAGAGGTTAAATAGCCCCTACCCAATACCATCCACAGTGTTTTCCGGTCCCTATGGGATGAAGAGGTTACCTAGAGGGGCTGCGCCTCCTGTAGCTCCCCAGCCAGTGTCTCCTCTGTCCTCCATGGCAGCGTTCTGGCGTACATGCAGGATGTGCTGGAAGTCTGGCATTCCCTTATGGAAGAAGTCAGGGGAATGGTTCGGCAGGAAATGCAATCCTCCCTAGCCTCCATCTTGCAGTCATTTTTGCAAGGCAGAGTGGAGGGCCCATCTCCACTGAAAAGCGGAACGTATATGGTTAGGGATACATCTGATTCCGAAGAATTTGGATCCATCGAGGAACCTGAGGAAGGTGTTCTAAGAAGTATTACTTTTCTGCCGAAAATATGGAAGAATTGTTGTTGCAGATGAGACACTATGCAGGTGGAAGAGGAGAAGACCTGTACAGTTCAAGACAAGATGTTTGGGGGTCTGAAATCCAAGAAGTTGGTGTTTCTGGTGCATGACAACATTCAGAGTCTGATAATGGATGAATGGGAGTCGCGTGAAAAGAGGCTTGGTGTTACTGGAGAAATGAAAGATTCCCTCTGGATGAAAATATGGCTAAACTATGGACGGAAATTCCGAAAGTGGATGTGCGAGTGGCAAGGGTAGCGAAGAAGACAACCCTTCCCTTTGAAGACTCGTCCCAGCTGAAGCATCCAATGGATAGGAAGATGGACAGTCTGCTGAGGAAGACATGGGAAACATTGGCTGCTTTTCTGAAGATGAATATCGCTTCGACTTGTGTAGCACGTTCCATGTTCCTCTGGCTACAACAATTGGAAGAACATTTCTGGAAGGGTACTCCTCGGGAGGACCTCTTTGCATCTCTTCCTTTGCTACAAAAAGCCACTGAATTCCTAGCTGATGCCTCAGCGGAGTCTGTCAAGATTGCGGCAGGATCGGCAGCCTTATCTAATTCCACAAGAAGAGCTCTATGGTTGAAGATGTAGAGTTGAGGACAATGCATCAAAGTCTAAGCTTTGTTCCATCTCGTTTAAAGGAGAGTATATGTTTGGAGCAGTCTTGGATGAGCTGTTGGAGAAAGCATCTGACAAGAAGAAGTCTCTGCCAGAGCCGAAGATTTCAAGGAACTTCAGCAAGAGACCATTTCTCCGCCCTCAGCAGCAAATATTTCAGTATAGAGGCAAGGGTAAACCAGTCGCTGGAGCTACCCAAAAGGGGGAAGAGGGAAGAATATCTTTCAACGTTCAAGGCAAGACAATAACGCCAAGAAGGTAGGAGGCAGGATTGCAAGCTTCCTTCCACAATGGCAGCTGATATCTACGGACGGGTAGATCCTGGACATGGTGGCGGTAGAAGCCAAAATAGATTTTGCTACCTACCTTCCAAGAAGGGTAGAAGTAAATTCCTTACCTTCTGCAAGATTACAAAAGATCCTAATGACAGGTCTTCAGAATCTTCAAAATTCAGATGCTATATCACCAGTGCCTCGCATGGAACGATGAGAAGGTCCTTATTCTCGAGTGTTTCTGTTGAAAAAGGCTTCAGGTTCCTACAGGATTATTATTATTATTATTATTATTATTATTATTATTTATTATTATAGCGCCATTTATTCCATGGCGCTTTACATGTGATAGGGATATACATAACAAAAGCATTTACATAATCTTAACAAAACGAGTCAGCGACTGGTACAGGAGGAGCGAGGACCCTGCCCGCGAGGGCTCACAGTCTACGAGGGATGGGTGAGGATACAGTAGGTGAGGGTAGGATAATCCTCAATCTAAAACATCTCAACCAATATGTGAAATACAGAAGGTTCAAGATGGAGTCGATAAGGTCCACGATCGCGCTGATTGGGGAAGGATTTGTCATGGCAACAATAGACCTGCAAGAGGCATACTACCATGTGCCAATTCACCCGGCTTACAGAAAATCTGAGGAATTTCCTGCAAGTCAGAATCAAACGGTACTCCATTTTCAGTTCGATGTACTCCCCTTCGGCATTTCGTCGGCACCCTGTTTGTTCACAAAGATCATGGCAGAGGTGGTAGCTTGTCTAAGAAGGTGGAATATCCGCATCGTCCCCTATTTAGACTATATTTTTTTTTTTTAGTGATGGCTCCTTCAGTTCCAAGTTTGGAAAAAGACCTTCAGATGATCCTCCAGATTCTGGAATCGTTGGGATGGCTGAAAAATTACAAGAAGTCAGATCTGATTCCCTCCACCAGGAAGACCTTCTTGGGAATTCTCCTGGACTCTCAGCAGCAAGCCTTTTTTTTTTTTTTTTTTTTTTTTTTTTGCCGAAACCAATTCAGTTAAGATCGAAAGTTTATGCGCTGAAAAACCAGAGCAGAGTCTCAATAAAATTCGACATGTCCGTCCTTGGGACCATGACCTCATCTATTCAAGCTGTACCTTGGGCTCAAGTGGATTCGAGGGTCCTTCAAAACTACATCCTTTTCTGTTGGGACAGATCTCCAAGTTCCCTCACCAGTGGGATTCATCTGCCAGAGAAGGTAAAAGCATCTTTAAGGTGATGGCTCTGTCCAGAAAATCTGGAGAAAGGTTCGACATTTATTCAACTTCCCTTTAATATCCGTCAAAACAGACGCAAGCAAAATGGGGTGGGGAGCAGTAGTCTCCTATGTGGCCTTTCAAGGAGTCTGGTCACGAGAAATCACAGAACAATCCTCGAACCTAAGAGTTGAAAGCGGTGGAAGAAACCCTATGGCGGCCAATTCTCTACTTCAGGGATCACATGTCAGGGTCTACTCGGACAATGACAACTGTAGCCCACTTAAGACATCAGAGAAGTACAAAAAAATGGAAATTGCAAATGATCTCAAAGGATCTTCCACTGGGTGCAGCATCATCTATTATCAGTTGTCAGAGCCCCTGACAATATCAGGCAGATCTATTGAGAAGGAAAGACATTCATCCAGGGGAGTGGAGTCTGAACTCAAAGATATTTCATTTGATTGTACAAAAGTGGGGCTATCCAGAGGTGGATTTGTTTGCGAACCAGAAAAAATGCGAAAGCTTTTTTTTCTCCTTGGACCTGAGGATTCAGCAACAGGGATAGATGCATTTGCAAACCCTTGGGAAGTCTGACTCGCATATGCTTTTCCCCCTGATTCCATTGCTACCAAGGACCTTAGAAAAGATCAGGTCTGAAGGAGTCAAGACTAGTCTAATGGCTCTAATGTGGCCAAAAAGATCATGGTTCGGAACATTGACCAGTCTAAAAATGGAGGATCCGTTGATGCTGCATCAGGGCCCGATTTACCATCCAGCCTCTCAAAATTTGTCTTTAGCGGCTTGTCTTCTGAGACCGCCCTCTTAAGAGCCAGAGGCTTCTCAGTGGAGGTGATCCATACACTGCAGAAAACGGGTCACAAATTCCATCTATGAAAAAAATCTGGAAAGCTTTCAAACTATAGTATGACCCTCATCCATTAGATCCCTTTTGGCTGGACATGGTCAGAATCTTGGACTTCCTGCAGAACGGTCTGTCTGAAGGATTGAGACCAAGCACAATTAAGGTCCAAGTCTCTGCTTTAAGCTCCTATTTTGATACTGATTTGGCCCAGAGCAGATGGATTAGGAGACTCATGACAGCTGCTACTCGGATAAATCCAACAAGAGCTAAAATTATTCCACCTTGGGATCTCAATATACACTGCTCAAAAAAAAAATGAAGGGAACACTCAAATAACACATCCTAGATATGAATGAAATATTCTCACTGAATACTTTGTGTGATTTTGTTGTCAGCACATTCAACTTTGTACAGAACAATCATCAATGGAAATCACATTTATTAACCAATGGAGGCCTGGATTTGGAGTCACCAAATGTGGCCTCCACGTGCCTGTATGATCTCCCTACAACGCCTGGGCATGCTCCTGATGAGGTTGCAGATGGTCTCCTGTGGGATCTCCTCCCAGACCTGGACTAAAGCATCTCCAACTCCTGGACAGTCCTGTGGTGCAACGTGACGTTGGTGGATGGAGCGAGACATGATGTCCCAGATGTGCTCAATCGGATTCAGGTCTGGGGAACTGACGGGCCAGTCCATAGCTTCAATGCCTTCATCTTGCAGGAACTGCTGACACACTCCAGCCACATGAGGTCTGGCATTGTCCTGCATTAGGAGGAACCCAGGGCCAACCGCACCAGCATATGGTCTCACAAGGGGTCTGAGGATCTCATCTCTGTACCTAATGGCAGTCAGGCTACCTCTGGCGAGCACATGGGCTGTGCGGCCCTCCAAAGAAATGCCACCCCACACAATTACTGACCCACTGCCAAACCAGTCATGCTGAAGAATGTTGCAGGCAGCAGATCACTCTCCAATGCGTCTCCCGACTCTTGTCACGTCTGTCACATGTGCTCAGTGTGAACCTGCTTTCATCTGTGAAGAGCACAGGGCACCAGTGGCGACTTTGCCAATCCTGGTGTTCTGTGGCAAATGCCAAGCGTCCTGCATGGTGTTGGGCTGTGAGCACAATGCCCATCTATGGATGTCGGGCCCTCATACCACCCTCATGGAGTCGGTTTCTAACTGTTTGTGCAGACACATGCACACTTGTGGCCTGCTGGAGGTCATTTTGCATGGTTCGGATAGTGCTCCCCCTGTTCCTCCTTGCACATTCCTTGTGACATTCCTTGTGCCATACTGGATGAGCTGCACTACCTGAGCAAATTGTGTGGGTTGTACTGTAGACACCGCCTCATGCTACTGTATCTCTAGGGGTGAGAGCAATGGCAAAATGGAAGTGACCAAAACAGCCAAAAAGGATGAGAACAGAGAAATGGTCTGTGGTCCCCACCGGCAGAACCGCTCCTTTTATAGGGGGTATCTTGCTAATTGCCAATCATTTCTACCAGTTGTCTGTTCCATTTGCACAACAGCAGGAGACATTGATTCACAATCAGTGTTGCTTCTTAACTGGACAGGTGGATTTCACAGAAGTGTTATTGACTTGGAGTTGCATTGCGTTGTTTAAGTGTTCCCTTTTATTTATTTTTTTTTTTTTTGAGCACTGTAGTTCTTCGAGGCCTAGCTATGCATCCTTTCGAGCCAGTAGCTGAGGCACACCATAGACTAATTGTCTTGGAAAGCAGCATTGCATATAGCTCTGACTACAGCCAGGAGAGTGGGTGAAATCCAAGCCCTGTCTATCAGAGACTTATTGTCGTATTTTGGAGGACAGGATCATCCTCCAGTTGGAACCTTCTTTTCTTCCCAAGATGTCGTCTGATTTTCATATGTCTCGGCTCATAATTCTCCTGTCCTTTTGCCAAAAACCATCAAATGGCAAGGAAGAATTCCACGCATTGGACGTAAGAAGGACTATAATCCACTACTTAAGTCCTGATCCTTCCTCCAAGTTTCAGTCTGACTCATTTGTTCAATATGGAGGCCCCAACAAAGGGATGAAAATTGCAAAAAATGCGCTAACAAATTGGATTGAAAAAGCAATTTGTGAAACATACATAGTTCAAGATTTGCCTCCTCCGGAATCCTTGAAAGCTCATTCCACTAGAGCTATGTCGGTCTCTTGGGCTGAAAAGGCTAGTGCATCCATCGAGCAGATCTGCAGGGCAGCTACGTGGTCGTCTGTCCATACCTGTGCTAATTATTCAACATTACATCTAATCTATAAAGACCTAGCATTTGGAAGGAAAGTCCTTCAGGATGTTGTCCCTCCCTAAGATTCATTCTTTGGTATTACTCCCAGTGTTCTGTTGTGGATGGGATTGGAGAAAATAGAATTCAACTTACCGGTAACTGTTTCTAAGACCCTCCACAACAGCACGGGTAATTCCCGCCCTTTTTTTGTTGATGGAAAAATCCTTAGTGTTAATAAAATATTTAGATCATTCATACTGTGGTCCTTTGAAAACACTGGGGATGGTATCGGGGAGGGGCTATTTAACCTTTTCCTGTCCCTAATTGGGATGGGGAGGCTACCTCCAGGTCATGGAGGGTCTTAGAATTAGACTTACCGGTAATTTGGTTTCCTTTTTTTTTTTTTTTTTTTTTTTTTTTTTTTTTTTTACACTGTTATATTGGAGGCAATGGCGAGGGCTCACACCCCCTATGACTGACTGACTGGCGAGGGCTCACACCCCCTATGACTGACTGACTGGCGAGGGCTCACACCCCCTATGACTGAATACAGCAGGTAGGACAAAGTATATATACTGTTATAAAATAATTATACTACCGCCGATTTTAATGTAAAACGCTTCTAGTGATGCACACTGCATCACTAACAAAGCAATGGGGGCCGTGTACATAGCAACTAGGATGTGACCGGTTCGCTTTTAAAGGCCCCATTGGATGATATTCATGTGTAGAGTCTCCGTTTGTGATTTTTGGAAGGTGTTGATCTGTCATACAAAGTCAATAAAGCTTCCGGCAGCCTCGTTGTTTTCACAAAATGCAATGATTCCATGTTGGCTGTAGCCCATTTTGGCATTCAAGTCTCTCATGATAATGAAGTCTTGTTTTGGCACCCTCCTGGTGGTAGAGGAGTTGTTCTGTCTGTGCAATCCTGCCAGTGACCTTGTACAAGGTCATTGTTGGAGTTGGACTCTCCAGGCATTGTCTGAGTAAATTATTAACCTTTGAGAGGCCGCAGTACAGGACTACCAAGTGGTGCGGGGGAGGATGGGTTGGGACTGGCATCTGGGCACTCTCCTCCTAGAGTGCAGGGATAGAGCGCACTCTCCTAGCAAACCTCCTACTCTGCACCTCAAATAACAGGCGCATGTCCTGATGCCAGACTCTGGCCCCCACAAATCAGTCCTCCAGCACCCCAATAACAGGCAATGGACTGTCACCGGGGTACACCTATTATAGGGGTGCACTTGGGTACAGGGTGGCTCATAAGTCCTTGTTCTGCTCTGACCATTATACGTCTTCCTGGATTGGTGATTTGTACAGGACTGGAGCCAATCACAAATACCACAATCATTAGTCGTCGTCCCCCACCTATCTGTTGCAGTCCTCACTGGGGGTTATTATAGGATAGAGGGCTGCACAGGCTGTGTATAGTGGCCTCTAAGGCTTTACTCTGGGATTAACCTTGTGAGTGCTGCCATGCCATGTGACTGACTTGTGGTTAACCTTGTGAGTGCTGGCATGCAGAGTTGCGCCCCAGAGGTCTGTTTCTTGTGAATCTGTCTATCTATGGCACACTGTTCTGCAGGATGTGATCCCAGGGTTGGAGGTGTTGAGCAGCATTAACCCTGTGTTGGTTGATTATACAGTGGAAGCTGTAAGGGTACATGCCCATGATCAGGAATAGTAGCGTTTTTTGATGCGTTCTAAACATGTGTTTTGATAGATAAGCAGATTTACCTTATTTATTTTTACTCACTTATATAGCGCCATTAATTACACAGCGCTTTACAGACATCATCGCTGTCCCCATTGGGGCTCACAATCTACATTCCCTATCAGTCTTTGTAGTGTGGGAGGAAACTAGAGAACCCGGAGGAAACCCACACAAACACGGGGAGAACATACAAACTCCTTGCAGATGTTGTCCTTGGTGGGATATGAACCCAGGATCCCCAGCACTGCAATCTAGTAAAAGTGTATTGACATTAACATGCTGCGGCTCGTAAACCCGCAGCACAGGTGAGGTTACGCAGTGTTAAACGGAAGCACAGTGGGCACGGGATTTCTATAGGTGCCATCCACTGTGCTTGCATTGTAGAACGTAGCGAAAATACGATGCGTTCAAAAAGCTGCTATTCCTGATCGTAGGCATGTAGCCTTACAGGCAGAAGAACGAGCTGCCAGCTTCTTACTCTGCTGTCTCCCCGCAGGCCGGACGTGATAAGTATGAGCCTGCTGCCACTTCTGAACATGGCGGCAAGAAGAAGGGCAAAGGAAAGGACCGGGATATGGATGAGCTCAAGAAGGAAGTCACTATGGTGAGTGAGAAGTCTCCTCCATCTGACTGACGTCTCCTTGCCTGGGGCTGCAGATCATGCCCCTCACCCTCTCTCTCCTCTATAACAGGAGGACCATAAGATGAGCTTGGAGGAGCTTCACCGCAAGTATGGCACGGATCTGACCCGGGTAAGATGGTAACTGGCCAGGTGATGCCTGAAGTGTAGTCTCCCCTGTGTGTGGTTGTATCACGATGTTCTTCTGTTACAGGGGCTTACAACAGCCCGAGCAGCTGAAATCTTGGCACGTGATGGTCCAAATGCCTTGACGCCACCCCCCACCACTCCAGAGTGGGTAAAGTTCTGCCGACAGCTGTTTGGAGGCTTCTCTATGCTGCTGTGGATTGGCGCCCTTCTCTGCTTCATGGCATATGGTATTCGGTCTGTGACGGAGGATGAACCACAGAATGATGATGTGAGCGGCGCCACCTTCTTCAGAGTTCTCACGTGTCGTGCTCTGTGTATAACGTCGTCCTCTACTCTCCACAGCTCTACCTCGGTGTTGTCCTGTCCGCTGTCGTCATAATCACCGGCTGCTTTTCTTACTACCAAGAGGCTAAAAGCTCGAAGATCATGGAGTCCTTCAAGAACATGGTGCCTCAGGTGCGTCCTGTATACCATCGGCCGCCGAGCCGGTGTCTAGTAATGCGCTGGTATCCTGACTTGTCTTCTATCCCAGCAAGCCCTGGTCATCCGCAACGGGGAGAAGCTGAGCATCAACGCGGAAGACGTCGTCCAAGGAGACTTGGTAGAAGTGAAGGGTGGTGACAGGATCCCGGCCGATCTCCGTATCATATCTGCCCATGGTTGTAAGGTGAGCGGGAGCCGCTCCTCGCAAATCTTTTACCTCGCTGTTGTCAGCTGCTTCACAATTTTTTTCCGATCCTGATAGGTGGATAATTCCTCCCTGACTGGAGAATCTGAGCCACAGACCAGATCTCCTGACTTCACGAACGAGAACCCCCTGGAGACCCGAAACATCGCCTTCTTCTCCACCAATTGTGTGGAGGGTGAGTGTCTGTGGGTAGCTGTCAGGTGCAGTTTGTGACTTGCCAGGTCTGATGTGACTGTTCCAATCCTCCCTACACAGGAACCGCTCGTGGTATCGTCATCAA
Source organism: Phyllobates terribilis (assembly GCF_046119375.1). NCBI lineage: Eukaryota > Metazoa > Chordata > Amphibia > Anura > Dendrobatidae > Phyllobates > Phyllobates terribilis. Next base: position 980,198,748 of record NW_027362762.1, on the reverse strand, counting down.
CACCGGTGACCGCACAGTCATGGGACGTATCGCCACGCTGGCGTCTGGTCTGGAGGGTGGTCGTACCCCCATCGCTATTGAGATTGAGCACTTCATCCACATCATCACCGGCGTGGCAGTCTTCCTGGGCGTCTCCTTCTTCATACTATCACTCATCTTGCAGTACACTTGGCTGGAGGCCGTTATCTTCCTCATTGGTATCATTGTCGCCAACGTGCCTGAGGGTCTCCTGGCTACAGTTACTGTGAGTAGGGAGGGGGACACTGGTAGGACTGCTGGTCGGACCACTGGTCGGACCACTCAGCAGTTCCTCTAAACTCCTGCTTGTCTTCTATAGGTGTGCCTTACACTCACCGCTAAGAGAATGGCCCGGAAGAACTGCCTGGTAAAGAATCTGGAAGCCGTGGAAACCCTCGGATCTACCTCCACCATCTGTTCCGACAAGACTGGGACCCTCACACAGAATCGTATGACGGTGGCACACATGTGGTTTGATAACCAGATTCATGAAGCAGATACTACAGAGAATCAGAGCGGTACGATGTGTGTTTGTGTGTGTTCAGGGATGTTTGAATGGATGGTGGGGTGCTGGGAGTCTTGGGGGTGCTCTAAGATGGTGCTGATCTGGTAGTCACAACTGTAGCAAATGATACAAGTGTGGGGGTTGTCTTGGGAATGCTGTTAGAGGTAGTTGAATGCTCTGGGTCTCTGCTGTAATATGTGGTGGGGTACATCTTGTCTTGGGGACACTATGTAAGATGATACTAGTAAAATGTCCAAGGGAGCCAGCGAGTGTATTGAGGGCTCTAAGGTGCGGTTCTTGGTTTCTCATCCCCCTCTGCCTCTTCTCCCCCCCCCCCACTTGCAGGTGCCTCCTTTGATAAGAGCTCGCCCACATGGACCGCCCTGTCCCGTGTCGCTGGCCTGTGTAACCGTGCTGTGTTCCAGGCCGGGCAGGAGAACACTCCTATCCTGAAGGTGAGTCTGCATCCCAGTATGTTGTTCTGGGGGGGGGGAGGGGGGGTCTCTGGATCTGCGTCCCCCTCACCTGCCTCCTCGCTGTCCTTCTCCTGTAGCGGGATGTGGCCGGAGATGCCTCCGAATCTGCTCTGCTGAAGTGTATAGAGCTCTGTTGTGGATCTGTGAGGGACATGAGGGAGAAGAACCAGAAAGTGGCCGAGATCCCCTTCAACTCCACCAACAAGTATCAGGTGAGATGCTCATCGCCTGTGTATACCGGGTCTGTCCCGTCATCCGTACAGAGTAAGCGGGCTTACTGCTGGCTGGTGTGACCGGCTCGCTCTTCCCAAGGCCCAGATCGGATGAACGCTGCTCTGCGGCTGGGTGGAGGTTGGGGGAGGACAAGAGGCGTCTGTCAGATCTGCTTAAAATAAACCGGTAATCTTAAGTGTGAGCCGATGTGCAACGTGCTGCGGGGCTGAGCTCCTCTGCAGCCGTCCTGTGTCTGTGCATGGTGACGGCCGTCCACCTGATCCGCTGACTTACCAGACTAGCGTTCAAAATCAAACTTTATGAAAGATAATACATTGGAGTCAAGGATCTGAGCGCACACGCGGATTCTTCCTATCCATAAAATGTAGTAAATTTCACACAAAAAAATACAGTAAAAGTTGTTTTTGTAGCATAATAATAATGCTGTTTTAAAGTGCATTTTTTTCAGTAGCAATTTCAGATTTTGTTATCGTATACATATGAAATGTCCCTAACCCTTTCACCACATGCGCCGTACATGTATGGTGCATGGCATGTCTCCCGCTTTGGCGCGGGCTCCAGCGATGAGCCTGCACCTTCCCGGGGACATTACAGCTGATCTGATCATGTGCCCCTAACAGCCGCAGGTGAAATCGCCATCAATCTGACAGTGGAATTTAACATGGGTGCGGCGGAAGGACGTCGCTAGTCCTGCCCATGTCACATGACCACGGGTCGCCTATGGGTTGGCATGACAAACCAGGGTCTGCAGGAGACCCCTGCGATTGTAATTGCCGGGATGCTATGAGCGTTTATTCTTTTTGGCATGTGCGCTCCCTCCCCCATTAGCCTCGGGTGATTCTAAGTAGTTAGCCGGTCCACTCCTGACCCATAAATTGTAGGCTTTCAGCCCAGGAAAGGTGACAAAACAGGACAGGGACCCAACAATGAAGGACGCCTTGACGCTGGCTGTTGGGTACACATATATTGGCCAATCTATGCGCTAAGTGCTTTCCTTTACTGTAATTTTTCATATTAATTTTACAGAAATTGAAATCTTTCATGTGGACATTGTGAAGCGCTTTCGTGTTTCTATTGCAGTAATGCAGTTTCAGTGTCTTAGCGCAATCACTCTTGGCAATTTAGGAGGCAACTTTGACCCTTTTTTCATAAAAAAATTAATCCAATCGGTAAACGGCATAACAAGAAAAAAAATATCAAAACGCCAGAATTAAGTTGTGTTTTTTTTTTTTTCTCTTTTTTTGGTCTCCGGAACATTGCAATAATGGGCGATCCAAACATTGGATCTACCCCAAAATGGTGTCCATAAAAACGTCAGCTAGGTGCACAAAAAATAAGCCCTCACCCGGCCCCAGATCCCGACAATTGTAGAAGATACGGGTCTCAGAAAATTGCAACTTTTTTTTTTTTTTTAATAAACATTAGGATTTTTTTTTTTCCCCCACTTGTATAGGTTCTGCTTTTTTTATGTTTTGGTATCTACAAACTCTTAATGACCTGGAGAATCATAATGGCAGGTCAGTTTTACCATATAGTGAACGTAGTAAAAAAAAAAAAAAAAAAAAAAAAAAAAGTGAAATTGCATTTTTTTTTTTCTTGCAATTTCGCTGCACTTGCAATTTTTTTTTCCTGTTTTCCGATACACGATATGGTAAAATCATTGGTGTCGCTCAAAAGAACAGCTTGTCCGGCAATAAACAAGCCCTTAAATGGCCATATTGGTCGAAAAATAAAAAGTTTTACTCCTCTTCTTCCAAGAGCCATAAAACACAAAAGCGCAAAAACTTTAAAAGGGCCGTGGTGTGAAGGGGTTAATCCTTGTTTGGCAATTGTAAACCTTTCTTTTGGCACAAATGCCTCCAGTATAAGATCCATACTCCAGGACATATGCCAAATGCCCGGACCTGGGCTACAATTCAGGGAAATGCCCCTTTCTTGAGTGGAGCAGTCGTGCAGGACGCAGCCCCCCCCCCGCGGCTGTGCCGTGCATTTTGCCCATCTCGGCAAGGAGACTGCTCCCGCAGAGCAGTACATGTACGGCGCCGTGATCGGACGGGCTCACGCGGAGCACCGCCGCGATCACCTGCGGGTGTCCGCTCTGTGTAGGAGCTTACACCCCGCAGCACTGCCCATGATCAGTGCTAGCACCGATCGCGGCCGTTTAACCCCTCTGATGCCGCTGTCAGTAGTGACATCACAGAAGGAGTGGGCTCCCTCTGAGATCCCATCAGCACAACGCCGATCTGATCGCATTCAGTTGATGGTCTCCATGGTGACCTCCAATCCCAAGATGGCCGCAGGGTGCTTCAGGGTCCTGCAGGAAGGTGGCCTGTCCGCGCCTGCTCAGAGCTGAGACGCCTCCTTCCTGCCTGTCGGACGCTGATCTGATGCTCCGCACTGCAAAGCTACAAAGTAAAAAAATGAATTCTAAAAAATCACAAAAAGGAAAAAAATCTATTTATTGGCTTAATATATTCTATTTATCTGTGTAAAAAAAATAAATAAACAAACAAAGTACACATATTTGGTATCGCTGCGCCCGTAACGACCCGACCTATATAATTGTCCCACTAGTTAACCTGTTCAGTGAGCACCGTAAAAAAAAAATTAAAGCATAGGTTTTTTTTTTGCCTTGATTATCATACCGCCGAACAAAAAGTGGAATAAAACGCAATCAAAAAGATGTCTGTAAATAAAAAATGGTACCGCTGAAAACATAATCTCGTCCCGCAAAAAACAAGCCGCCATACACCTTCATCAGCCGGAAAATAAGTTATAGCTCTCAAAATAAAGCGATGCAAAAAATATTTTTTCGATTAAAAGTTTTTGTGTAAAAGCGCCAAAACCTAGAGAAAAAAAACTATAAATGTAGTATCGCTGTAAACGTATTGACCCGAAGAATAAAGCATTATCAATTTTACCACACGCGAAACTGCATAAAAAAAAAAACCTCAAAAAACAAATCCTGAATTGTTGGTTTTTGTTCATTCTGCCTCCCAAAAATCGGAATAGAAAGCGATCAAAAAATGTCACGTGCCTGAAAATGGCACCAATAAAAACGTTAACTCGTCCCGCAAAAAACAAGCCGTCACATGACTGTCTGCCAAAATATGGAAAAATTATAGATCTTAAAATATGGCGATGCAAAAACTTTTTTTTTACAATAAAAAGCGTCTTTAGTGTCAATCCTAAAAACCTGATATAAATCCGGCATCGCTGTAATTGCACCGACCCGAAGAATAAAGTCGTCTGATCACTTATACTGCACGAGGAACGGTGTAAAAAATAAATAAAATCAATTTTTTTCTCACTGCTGATTTGTTCATTCTGCCTCCCAAAGATCGCATTAAGGCTCTGCGCACATTTATCCTGTGCTCTATGCTGAGCGCTTACACCGGGGTTTGTGTAAATCTCTGAAATGCGTGATTCAGACAGAAACCCGGTGGAAGATTCCCTGTAATGAGGCAGATGGAGGCACCGTGGATGCCGTCTGGCCTGTGATCCCACGGTGTCCGTCTTTTTATTAGGCGTGCATAAAAGTGCCGTCGGCCAGTTTTGTTCACTTCTGAAAAGGACACCTCTGAACAGAGGCCAGATGGAGTTCAGAGTAACTCTGCTGCCTCATTATAGTGAATGGATCGCTTGGGGATTTCACCTGAATCACGTCACTTAGAGATTTAGATGGAAGCCCCGATATAAGTGCTCAGTGTAGAGGGCAGGATAAACGTGATCCAAAATGTTCCCAATAAAAGCTTCAACTCCATTCACAAAAAAAAGCAAGTTTTCACTCGGGTCTGTCATCTGTTAACAATAATATAGGGGTTTCCACATTACTGGTAGCACAAAGGCTATGGAAAAAACAAAATGCCTCCTTGTCCTCCAAAAGAAATCCAACTAATTCTGCGCTCCCAAATCCAAATGTCCCCCTCCCTTCTGAGCTCCAGTGTGTGTCTAAACCTCAGTTAGCGTCCACATGTTTGGCATTTCTGTAGCGATGAGAGCCTGCCTAATTTACGGGTGCATGTCTCCAGAAGCACGAGCCAGGGCTGTGGAGTCTGTAAGCCAAACCTCTGACTCCCTCATACACTGCTCATGTTTAAGTGATAAATTTACTGTAGGACAGATTCACCTCAGCTAAGAGTCCAGACCCTGAGATCAGGAATAGGACAGACATTTATAGGACATTTCAGAACTTTCCCAAATTCTTATGAAAAAATATTCCCCACAAACTGCATTGTACTACTGCACCCAATTTATTATATATTTTAGGAGTCTGTACATTTTATACCAACTACACCAAAATGGGCTCTGACTCCACAGCCCTCGCACAAGCTGGGCACCACGTACTGGTCACTACAACGTACTGGTCACTACAACGGCAGTTTGCACTCTTCACTTAGCAACATCCACTGCTGCTTGTGGAAAACACCCATGGAGTCAAAATCATCACTACACCTGTAGATAAATTCACAAAGTGGTATAATTTCCAAAATGGGGTCAATTGAGGGGGGAGGATTCTGCACTTCTAGCACTTAGGGGCTGTGTATATGGAGTCCGCAAACTATTCTAGGAAAATCTGCGCTCCAGGAGGCAAATTGCGCTCCATCCCTCCTGAGTCTCACCGTGTGCCAAAGCAGTACTGTACAGTCACATATCAGGTACTTCTAAATTCAGCAGAAATGGTGGGACAAATTTTGGTGCCATTTTTACCCATTTCCCAGTGTGACAATGTAAATCTGGTGCTGAAACAACAACATTTCCGTGTTAAAAATGTAATTATTTTTTCTTCACTGCCCACTGGTATAAATTTCCGTGACACACCTGTGGTGTCAATTGATCACTGCACCCCTAGATGAATTCATTGAAAGGTGTAGTTTGTAAAATTGGGTCACTCAATTCCTGTGACGCACCTGAAGGGTTTATAAACTTCTTGAATGTGGTTTTGAGCACCTTGAGGGGTGCAGTTGTTAGAATGGTGTCACTTTTGGGTATTTTCTGCCATAAAGGCCCCACAAGGTCACTTCATATGTGATGGGGTCCCAAGGTATGAAAACATTAGATATTTCACTGAAAGCTAAGCGTGATTGTCGTACTGTGACTATATTTGTGGCCGATACAGAGCACAGACGGGTCCCTGCAGATAAAGGCATAACACGGAAGTTTTCTTCCAGACAAAGTCGTCTGATTAAGAGAGAAGCTGCTAAAATCCCATTACAAAGCAGCAGACTGGTGTGTAAAGCTGCTGGAGACCCCGAACCTCAAGGTGCAGGATCAGCCAGAGGCTGCCATTGTGCATAAACCTATTATTTGGCCGCCCCTATACAGCGCTTACAAGCAGAGACCCTGACATACATGAAGACTCCTTGTAAACCAGCCATGTTTACTGATGAGGCTGTGCAACCCTGGAAGGTCCAGATGCCTGTAATGGTGGATGGCTACCATGTCCCCTCAAGACTGTGACATCTTCAAGGAGGTGGTGAAGTCATGCTTGGGCTTGAATCATGGAGGGAGCTGTTCGGCCCTTTAGGGTCCCTGGAGGTGTAAAAATGACTTTGTCAAAGTATATAGTTTCTGACAGACCACTTTCTTCCATGATACAAAAAGCAAAATCCTCTTCATGCTGACAATGTCCCATCTCATGCTGCAAAGAGACCTCCGAGTCATTAGCTGCTATGGGCATAAAAGGAGAGAAGCTCATGGTGCAGCCACCACCCTCCCCTGACCTCAGTCCTATTGAGAACCGTTTGAGATTTCTTAAGCTAAATATCTGAGGGTGGGAGGCCGATCACATCAAAAACAGCAGCTCTGGAGGGGATTCTGACATCAGGTAAAGAATTACAAGCCGAAACTCTCCAAAAACTTCAATGGATGCAAGAATTGTGAAGGTGAAATCTCAGAAGGCTCCGACGTTACATGGACCTCGGCCGGTCACCAGAAAAAAAGGCTATTAAGCTGCAGGTTAATCGGTACTAACCAGCTCGGCTCTCGCACCAGCCCAACGCTGGATAACCTGGAACCTAACTACAGGGTCGGCCATTTATATGGATACACCTAAATTTAAATGGGAATGGTTGGTGATATCAACTTCCTGTTTGTGGCACATTGGGAAGGGGAAAACCTTTTCCCGATGGGTGGTGACCATGGTGGCCATTTTGGATCCAACTTTATTCTCAATGGGAAGAGGGTCATGTGACACATCAAACTTATTGATAATTTCATAAACAATGGTGTGCTTGGTTTTAACGTAACTTTATTCTTTCATGAGTTTTTTACAAGTTTATGACCCCTTATAAAATGTGTTCACAGTGCTGCCCATTGTGTTGGATTGTCAATGCAACCCTCTTCTCCCACTCTTGACACACTGATGGCAACACCGCAGAAGAAATGCTAGCACGGGCTTCCAGGTCCCCACCCATCTGGAAAGGTTTTCCCCCTCCCATATACTAATGTGCCACAAACAGGAAGTTGATATCCCCAACCATTCCCATTTAATTTAGGTGTATCCATATAAATGGCCCACCCTGTAGTTGGCCAACTTCATTGCTAACCAGTCCAAATTATGACTCCAGACCCCGAAGATTAATTGGACTTGCGCCCCAGTTAGTCTTGATTGTGATAGATACTATAATTTAATTTAGCTTATTTTGCTAAGGTAAGTCTACCAGTCCATCCTGAGACTCCTGGCACTGGACTTACAATGGTCTCCTTCTGATTAGCACACCTTCTACACCTCCTACCAAGAGGACAAACTGTGACAAGTTCAATATGCTATCCAAGTATGAGTGGTGGGCTGGAAATCTGCTGGACTCACCAGCTACCCTCATGACTGTATTTTATTAACACCCCCTACTTGTTTGATATAATCACCACAGACCGCTGGTATCATCCGGAAGCCATCCTTGCCAATACCAGCAGTATTGCTAGTAAAGAGTAGTGAAGCTTTGAGACTGTGTAGTGAAAACAAACCTACAAGCCAGCTGGCTAACCAGGCACGGCTCTCAATATTGTAGATGCCCCTGATACCCCATGAAATAACAGCGTGAGTCAGAAGCAGCCAAAGAAAACTGTAGACCTGAGGTGGCCGGCTAATCCAACAACTACGAAGCATCCAGGAAATGCTCAGGCAAGCCAAACACCAGACATGAGGTGGCATGCCAACCATGAGACCTGAGGCAAGACCTGAAGTGTCAGGCCAACCATGAGACCTGAGGCAAGACCTGAAGTGGCAGGCCAACCATGACATGTTTTAAGCTTCATACTGAGAAAATAAACATTAAGCACTACTGAGATCTGAATTCAGAACCTCCGGCTCACAAGACGGGCACCCTAGCCTAGCCACAGCAACAGCACAACCTAAACGAGAAACGCCAGGCCACGTGAGATGCTAGAAGCCCCAGGCCAGACTTCAAACATGAGGCAGTAGGTACTGAAACATTAAATCTAGATTCTCTAAAACTAATAACATTTCAGCCCCCAACTGGACCCCTGTGCTCTCTGCCATTCTTGCTGGAGGTTGCTATAGGTGTTCCATGCTAAAGCTCCTACATCCAAGGGACCGGAAACCACATTGAAGGAGGAAGTGGGAGTTGCTTTTTTATTTTGTGCTCTTGACTTCCTGTTCAGTGTTTGGGGCAGATTCCACTATCTCAGGTGCTGTAATTGGGTAGGGGGGAAAAATACTTTTATCACTGGGAGGTATGTCCAATAAAATGTGATTTGCACATTATACTGACTCGTTTGCATTGACTATTAAGGAAAATCAGAGAAATAGCATTTGCATAATAACTTGGGGTACTGCTCTGAACATTCCTCAAGTCTTATCCTCTTTGGTACAAGCCAGTGATTTGTGGACCCCCGAGGCTTGCGCCGCTTATCCTGCTCCCGTTCTCTCCACAGCTGTCCATACACAAGAATGCCAACCCCTCCGAGTCCCGTTTCCTGCTGGTCATGAAGGGCGCCCCCGAGAGGATCCTGGATCGCTGCTCCACCATCCTGCTGCAAGGCAAAGAGCAGCCGCTGGATGAGGAGCTGAAGGACGCCTTCCAGAATGCGTACCTGGAGCTAGGAGGCCTGGGAGAACGAGTCCTGGGTGAGGCCCGCTCCTCCATAGCTTCATCTACCATGTTTTTTGCAAGTAGTGGTCTAATTTCTTGCCTTGTCTCCTCAGGTTTCTGTCACTTGGTTCTCGATGATGACCAGTTTCCTGATGGCTTCAGTTTTGATACCGATGATGTGAATTTCCCCACAGAGGGTCTGTGCTTTGTGGGCCTCATTTCCATGATTGACCCTCCTCGTGCCGCTGTGCCTGATGCCGTCGGCAAGTGTAGAAGTGCCGGCATCAAGGTGGGCGACGTCCCTTGTGCTAATGCGCTTGTACTCGAATGAAGCCTTTTCTATGGATTTACCTTCATTTTACTGTCAGGTTATCATGGTCACCGGTGACCACCCCATCACTGCCAAGGCCATCGCCAAGGGAGTGGGTATCATCTCTGAGGGTAACGAGACTGTGGAAGACATTGCAGCCAGACTGAACATCCCAGTGAACCAGGTGAACCCCAGGTACGTGTTGTGGGACACAAGTCCTCTTGTGTAACCACTGCAGCTAGTCTCCTCCTGTCTTGGCCGCTGCTCTTCTCCTCACTGGTTACTCATCTCCCCATATTCTTCTTTGTTAGGGATGCCAAGGCCTGTGTCATCCATGGTTCGGACCTGAAGGATATGGCCCCCGAGCAGATTGATGACATCCTCCGATACCACACAGAAATAGTCTTTGCTAGAACCTCCCCTCAGCAGAAGCTGATCATTGTGGAGGGTTGTCAGCGGCAGGTACATGTCATCCTCCTTTTTCATACAGACGTGGAGTAAGGTTGCGAGTGCAGGGCATGAATGATCGTCTGTCTTGCAGGGCGCCATTGTGGCTGTGACTGGTGATGGTGTGAACGACTCCCCAGCTCTGAAGAAGGCTGACATTGGTATCGCTATGGGCATCGCCGGCTCTGACGTCTCTAAGCAGGCGGCTGACATGATCCTGCTGGATGATAACTTTGCTTCCATTGTGACTGGTGTGGAGGAAGGTGAGTGCCAGCTCCTGGGAGGAAGCTTTACAGCATGTCGCCCTGCCGCTTCAATGATCTCCCTTTTCTTACAGGACGTCTTATCTTTGATAACCTGAAGAAATCAATCGCCTACACCCTGACCAGTAATATCCCTGAGATCACACCGTTCCTCATCTTCATCATCGCCAACATCCCTCTGCCTCTGGGCACCGTCACCATCCTCTGTATAGATCTGGGCACTGACATGGTAGGAGCTCTGTGGTGGTGGTGGTGGTGGTGATGATGGCCACTGACTAAGGGTCACTAATTGTGTTCCTCTTCTCAGGTTCCTGCCATCTCTCTGGCTTATGAACAAGCAGAAAGCGACATCATGAAGCGTCAGCCTAGAAACCCCAAAACAGACAAGCTGGTGAATGAGCGCCTTATCAGCATGGCGTATGGTCAGATCGGTGAGTAACTGCTTGAGGTGTGGACCGTCGCTGCTCCAGTGCAGCTGTTGCTCAGGCTCTCCCATGGTCACTCACTTCTTCTCCTGTTCAGGTATGATCCAGGCCCTCGGAGGTTTCTTCACCTACTTTGTCATCCTGGCGGAGAACGGCTTCTTGCCGTCAACGCTGCTCGGCATCAGAATGAACTGGGATGACCGCTGGATGAACGATGTGGAGGACAGCTATGGGCAGCAGTGGGTGAGTGCCCTCTATATATGGGGTCCATGTGGTGGTCTCCGTGCTGCAGGATCTTCATCTTCCCTTCTCCCGACAGACGTACGAGCAGAGGAAGATCGTGGAGTTCACATGTCACACGTCGTTCTTCGTCAGTATCGTCATTGTGCAGTGGGCCGACTTAATCATCTGTAAGACCCGGAGGAACTCTGTGTTCCAGCAGGGCATGAAGTGAGTCAGGGTCTGGGGTGGTCAGTGGTGGAGGACCGCTGCCAGGCCACGGGCTGTAACACGACTTCTTCTCCATAGGAACAAGATCCTGATCTTTGGGCTGTTTGAGGAGACAGCTCTGGCTGCTTTCCTGTCCTACTGCCCGGGTATGGACAAGGCACTGCGCATGTACCCGTTGAAGTAAGTGATGGCCGATGACTGGTGCCACGCTCATATCTTGTGCAGCTCCTAATTACCCCCTCATCTTTCAGGCCGACATGGTGGTTCTGTGCCTTCCCGTACTCGCTGCTAATCTTCATCTACGATGAAATCCGCAAGCTGATAATCAGACGCAACCCTGGAGGTGAGAGCTGGCCTTTGATCGGCAGGAAACTGCTGTTATAGATTCCCTTCCAGGCTCACGTGTGTGTACTAAGGCTTTACAATGCCTGCGGTGGGGCACTGTGACCTCATCTCGCATTTTGGTCATGCAGTTGCTGACAATTTTCTAATATATATATTTTTATTTTTTTTTCAGGTTGGGTGGAGAAGGAAACCTATTATTAAGTGTGTAACTTGCCCTGCCATTTCACAGATCTCCCTCCTGCCTGCACACCCTCGTTCCCTGCGTGCACCTGTCTGGCCTGTTTCCCGTGAGCGAAGATGCATTTTGGCGAGGGGCGCAGAGTCGCCTGTGTGCGTCCTGCTCTGAGTTCCCATTGTGCCTTCTTTGGTTTAGTTTTTGTAAGGGAGCACGTCCACAGAGATTATTTATATATATATATCTGCATTTTTACAAATAAAGGTGGGTTTCACAGGGCCCTGTGGCGGTCTTGGAGATCCTTGCTGCATCCCTGTGGCATGCTCAAAGGTCTCGGCCACGTCCTTGTATAACTCCACAAATCCTAATCCTGTACGGAGCTTACCTCGTGTCTTACACCGATCTCATCTGGAGCTTCCAGCTTGATGACCTGATGTAGACGATCACTTGGCCCGGTAGTTAAGAGCGTCACGTGGCAGGCAGAACGGCGAGTGCAGCGCTGGATATGATGTGAAGTACAGGAATGATTTGCAGATATCAGGACCAGACTCCAGGTGACCTCAGGCTTCTCCATATCATTACTGTGGATAAAGCCCCTGGTGGGCCGCAGACTGTAGCGTGGACTCCGCTTGTGACGGTGACTGCAGCTGCATATTGGTCATCTGGGGAATGTGGACAACGAGCTTCTGTTCAGCGTCAACGTTCTGTCTTCTTACTCCTTCTCACGGTGTGCAATCTGACCTACAGCATAAACCTCTTCTGACTTCAAAAATAAGCAGTCTGGTCTCTGTAGTATAACTTGTTCATTGAGCTACAGATGGATATACACGAACCGAAATGTATGAATGTGGTGAAACTACAAGAATACAAATAACAGTATAAGTATCGAGCTTAGACTATCCCATAACTATGACATTTACAATGAACAGGGAAAGCACACAGCAAGATGGAGCTTGTACATGTGAATACATGACCTAGTATACAGAGTTGTTGTAAAATCAGACATTGATAACACAATACCACAGGAACAGAGATTGTCCCCTTACCCTAGATAAAATATATCTGGTAATGGAGTAATGCAGGGAACAAGACACACACACACATGTCTGGAGAACTTGTCTATGAAAGAGGACCTTCTGACCCAGCATGCATTGAACTCTCCCACAATGTAACGGACTGGTTTACAGAAAAACAACATGTTTAAATTGTATTACATCACCAGCAGGTGCTGTTAGGGCATTAGATGTCACTAACAGAGTATTACAGCTTGTTAAAGTGACAACAGTAATTTAACGTCCTCTTTTACCCTGATGGGCCGAGCAGCCGCCATCTTCTGATTCCTGTGGAAGCCACATTGCGACTGAGAAGCAGCCTGTGTGCAGAGGTTTGAAGCTAGTGGGATGGGCCGATTGTGGGGGTGGTGGGGTGATATGTGGAGACATGTCACACTGGGTTGTAGGATGGTTCAGCTTCTCTACTTGACCTAAAAGTGGAATATTTACACGACCACTAATCAGGGAACGAGTGTTCCTCCTTTCAATCCTTGTTTCACGATCATTGGCTTATGTACATGAGCGAGAGCTGCTCAGGACTGCACCGATACACTGTAACGAGCCTGCTGTGTGGAGTAAGTGACTGGGGTAGGAGGATAGATGTGCGGCTGCAGGTAACGCGCAGGTCTCTTCTCCACAATCCACTGCTTGGTAATAACCTGTTAGTAAGGTTTCCAGAAGGTGAAGTCTGGATGCCGGCCCTTTAATTTGCACATGGTGGTCTGAGATCAGCAGTTGTTTAGAGGGGCGTGCACTCCTTTCAGGGACATACTGATAGAACAGGGTGACCATAGCCGCCCCTTATACATCGGCAATGGTGAGGGATGTAGTTCTCTGGCTGCTGCTGCTGGGATCAGCGGCTACACCTGCCCGGTACGGAGTGGCATGTTCATCACAGCCACCCTGCAGGGTCCTGCTCAGCACGAAGCGTTCACCTCCTGGGCTGCTGGCGGTGCGGGGGTTAATGGGAGCATAGTGACTCATTGTGCCCCCTCCTCTGTACCAAGCCGGTGAGGTGTGGCGCGGCCCTCCCACCCTAACAGGACCAGAGTCACTGGGGGAAAAAAAGCAACCGGGCAGAGACCCCATCAAGGACGTATGGTCACTAGACGGGTTTATGGTGGATATACAGTCACTAGAGAGAAGGAGCATATAGTCACTACAGAGTGGCTCACGGTCACTAGAGAAGGGGTGTATGGTCTCTACAGGGTGTACTGTCATAGATGGGGCATTCAGTCAGTACAAGGGGTACAATACAGTCAATAGAGGGGGTGTAGAATCATACGGTCTAGATGGGGTGTACGGTCACTAGAGCAGGGGCGTATGGCCATTACACGTACTGTCATAGAGGGGACCTACGGTGAGTACAAGAGGTACAAGTACCACAGATAATGGTGCTGAAAATGATGACAGCGACAATTCCCACCAGAGAGCGGAAAATTTCTCCCTGACGTGAGAAAATTCCCAGAGAGGAAGATGTGTGCAGACACCGGAGATCTGGGAGGGGGGAAGGTGTTGCATCCTTGTGTCCCCATATATAACACGTTACTGCAGCTGCCATAAAGTAATCGCCTCATAAATATTGGCCTTTGTGCAGGTCTGTGACTCCTAGCAGCAGGTGAAGCCATCTCAGGCTGGAAATGCAGGAAAGTCTCTAAATAATGCATTGGGGTGCATGATGGGTGAAGGGTTAAAGCTCCGGCCACAGGCAGGAGTAGCGGTGATGTGCTGGACACAGGCAGGAGTAGCGATTATGAGCTGGACACAGGCAGGTGTAGGGTGAAGCGCCGGACACAGGCAGGTGTATCGATTATGTGCTGGACACAGGCTGGTGTAGGGGTGATGTGCTGGACACAGGCTGGTGTAGGGGTGATGTGCTGGACACAGGCTGGTGTAGGGGTGATGTGCTGGACACAGGCTGGTGAAGGGGTGATGTGCTGGACACAGGCAGATGTATCGGTGGCGCGCCGGACACAGGCAGGTGTAGCGGTGATGCCAAAGAACACATTGACCTAAAGAGAAGTGGCAGGACATTCTATGGACAGATGAGAGAAAGATTGTTGTTATTGGGTGTAAAGGCCGCAGTTTGTGAGACCACCCATAAACACTAAATTCAGGACACTATGAAGACTATAAAGCATGGAAGTCTGGGGATGTTGTCATATTATACAGCTGGGCCCATTTATCGCACACCAGGCACCATGGACCAGTGTAAATATATTAAACTACTGGTAGAGCTCATGTTGCCTAATGCTGAAGAAATGCACCTAAAATGGGGGCAAACACACAAGCAAGTGGGTGACCTCCTAGCTCCGGTTTAAAAAGATTGATGTTATGAAGAGGCTGCCCGATCCCCAGACCTCAATCCGATGGAGAATTTGTGGAGTGACGACAAAAATGCAATGCGAAAAATGCAAGATCTGTTGTATGTCGTCTGGTCAGCGTGGGCTGGAATGTGTCTGTCCACAGGGGTTTGATGTTAGGTGACCCCATGCCGCACAGATGTAAAGCCATAATCAGAAAAAAAGGTCAAACAAAGAAATATTAGATCAATGATTGACAATAAAGCCAAGTCTGGAAACAAATCTCAGTTTATCCTGTAAAGACTCGGGTCTGTAAATGACAACGCAGAAACGGCCATCAGGTCCAGGACAATGTATTTTGGTTCCCTAGGCAGATGAAGCCAATGGTGCACCCACCCCAATTCAAAGGAATGGGTCAGAGATGTGGGCCCACTGGGGTTGATGTGCAAGGCTGAATTAGAGGTGTTGTGTATTGTGATGACCGAGGAAAGGTAACAGGACCCCTAATGCAACTCCCCCTCCGATGGGTCAGGTAAGAAGAGCTGATGACCACTTCCACTAGAATTGCTGACTTTTGTTACCTTTTTCACAAAAAAAAAAAAAAAAAAAAGTGGTGTACTTTAGGAATGTGACTTAAAAGGGAGTACAATTTCAAAGTTAGATACAGAATCGATGATTTTTTTGAGGACCATTTACACAATACAGGGGGAAAAATAGCGATATTAATTCCTGACATCCTATACTTTAAATGTAAAATCTAAGTCATGGAAACGAATATAGCATAACTATAATGGGGGTCATTTGGTTTCAATTAAGGTGCCCAGCATTTGTCAGATACCCTAATGGAAAATAAACAAACCCCCATAATAGATAAAGGGATACGTCTGATGGTTTTTGCATCCGTCATGCTACAAATACAGCTTGCACAAAACTTATAGTGGTTCTGGTGATGTATTGTCATGCCAGGTGTGGGAAAGACTTAGTGCAACACAGAGGGGGAAAAGGTAAAGAAAGCCCAGACACTAGGGAAAGGGGGAAGTGGAGACCTAGTCTGGTCTAGCGTCACCCGGTCTCCCCTAACGTCCCTATATTGTCTCCTCAGCGATCGCCGCACGCGTGCCTTGCCCTACTCTCCCTGGCATATGGCTACGGCTAGGGATGGAAGTAGATGAGCACTAGTCAACCTCCACTAAAACTCTATAGACAACAAGGGTAGACAAAACGGGAAATAGCTTAGCTTTAGATAAACTCCAAATAAGCACACGGCCTCAAGCTCCAGAGAGGACGAAGTACTGCTCCTGCTAAGCTTCACAGGTAGAGATGGATTTAGCCAGCGACTCCCTCTCAGACACACCAGGTATATATACACCCAGGCAGAGAGCTAATTAGCAAGAGAGAGGTAGCCGCCCAGTCCTAAAGACAGCCTCATATCTAAGAGGCGGTCTGCAATGCCAAACGTAGAGATCTGCAACTCACTGCACGGCGACTGTCACCTCTGACACACCTGTGACATGTATTCATGTACTGATGGTGGTTCTGATGACATTCATGTAGTGATGGTTGTTCTGGTGCTGTATTCATGTAGTGATGATGATTCTGGTGATATATTCAACACCAGAACCATCATAAGTACATGAATATGAAACTAAAATCAGCATAAGTACATAATTAGAGCACCAGAGCCATAAATAGTACATGAACATGGCACCAGAAACATCATTAGCAAATAAAAACGTCACCAGAATCACAATTTGTACATGAATGTATCACTAGAACCACAATCAGTACAGGAATATATCAACAGACCCACCATCAGTACAGGACTATGTCACTAGAACCACCATCAGTAAATGAATATGTCACCAGTACCACCATAAGTATATGAATACATGACCAGAACCAAAACTACTTGGATACAAGAACCAAGATTAGTACAGTGATCAATTGTAATGTCAAGTCAGCCCCATAAACAATTGTATTGCATGAACCTACAACACTACAACTCCCAGTAAGTCCTTAACAATGATAATAACAACTCCCAGTATCTCCTTAACAACCATCATCAGAGTGCGGACCATATAGGAACCACAGGACTGATGACACGCAGGTAGTATCACAAATCAACATTTACATCCAGGTACCTTATAGGTGACATTTTCTCTGGAGTCGTATCTTTTCATCTCCATCTTGTCCATGATGACTTTTCATATCCACCTCTCACCTCTGCAGACTTCCCTCTACTCCAGTCTTCTGCAGGACATGCCCACACAGTGCCCTTAAAAATAAGACTGTTATTAAAATGCCCTTTGCATAAAAATATCTGTTCATATTATTGTAAGGGGTACAGGGTAGTAGTTGTGGCGAGGGTCTGCTGCTGTGCTCCCACATCCTGACTCCCCACAAAAGAGAAAATAGTGCCCCATCTGTCGTAGGGTCTGGGTGTAGTGTATCACTCACGGTCCCGGATCCAGACATCACCACACGGTCAAGGACAGACTCTGCTTTCATTTATAACAGTCCAACATTACTTAACACTTGCACAGTCTCAATAGCAGATACAGTACAGCACATGTTCAGTTGTTCATCCTGAGCTCTCTGTTACCTCAGGCTCTGTCATGCCTTCCTCTTCCAATACAGTTTTCATGCTTCCTGACCCACTCTTCTGCTGGTTCAGCATCCCATCCGGCTCCCCTAGTGAGGTGAAGGAGGTATGCACTTTTCTGCCTAATACGGGCCGTAGGCCCCGGATTTGCTGGGATTTCCCACTGAACAAAGTGGCGGCCATCTGCATACTGTTTGTCCTCCCCTTCAGCGGGCTTCTCGTACTTTCTCATGCTTCTGGCCTAATCTGCTTCTCCTCAGATCTCTCCAGCACTCACTTAGTGTTCAGTAGTAATAGTTGCAAAATTTATGTGACTACACCAGGAAGTAGTCCTTCTATTGATAACTTCACTCCCCCTCCCAACTGGGAAAACCCCTGGACCTAATAACTATACATTACAGTTACCTTACTTCTTACACTGCAGTGCCCCCTACTGCATTTCCTAATCTTATTTTCTACATCTAAGTCCTAATTCTTTAACCATAATCTTATAATATCAAAGCATACAAAGTAATCTTTCACTGAAATGCCCCCTTCTGCATTTCTTAATAACCACTAGGGTCCAGGACAGTGTTGTAGTTAGTGTCATTAATTTTCCTGGCAACCTGATAACTGCCTTCCCACGTTTGGCATGGGAAGCAATAATCAATAAGTAAGTATATCATCTGTGAGGCAATGGCAGAGAAGGAGATAGACAAAGATCAGTAGAATTATTTGTAGCTGACTGCCAAAGGGTGTCGAGGTGACAGACCGCTAGTGGCAGCGCTAGGTACTGCGACACATGTCGCCCTGTTATGGCGCTGTGTGCAGTGTCTGGTTGCCCCTTTGTATCCATTGCGCCCGAAAGTCAGGACTGTATGTTGGTTCGGTGAGCGCGGAGGGAGGGGTGTCTGCACGATGGAGGCAGGCGTCACCCCTAGGTGATGTATAGAGGGGGTCATCTAGCCTCGTCTTGGAGGGGTAGAGCTAGCCGCGTCACAGTGGGCGAAGCTAAGTCCAGCTACGGAGCTTGTACTCAGTGTCATGGTTGCACGGCTGCACCCCTGGATGCAGCTGACTGATGGCGTGCGGCTCCTGTGAGTGCTGCGTTCTTTATATTAGGCCACGGCTCCACTGTCAGTATTTGGTCAGTATTCGGTCAGTATTTTTTCTCAGGAGCGGGTGATAAATGCAGAATTGGTGACTTGTTTCTATTCTACCTTTTTATTGCTCACAGTATAGAGAGTAATCCATTGCTTACAATCCATCACTTAGTGTTTTGTAGCAGAACCTCGTCCTTTAATTCCCGGACTGACGGGGCATTGACGCCACTGGGGGATTCCAGACATCTGGAGGGATCTCGCTTCATTTGCAAATCTGCAGACAATTCCTCTTTACTGCTCTGGGTCCGGGCCCCAATGCGTGGCCCTAACTCATCCCAGAGGTCCTCTATAGGGTGTAAACCAGGTGATTGGCTCGGCCATTGCAACAGGCGAGCGTTTTTCTTTGCTAACCAGTTTTTGACTAAATTGGATGTGTTCTTAGGACTGGGGTGTCGCTAGAGTCAAAGATTCGGGGCTCCGGCCCAGAATGTTTTGCCAAGAGCCCCGAATCTGCTGCCAGACTGCAGTGGGGGGCGACAGCGAGTCGGGTGAAAGTTCCTCTGCCTGTGCACTGACCGCTGCCGCCCCTCACTGCAGCGTTCCCTGCCTGTTATCAGCTTTCCCTCGCTGTGGGAGAGATGAGTCCCACTGCCTGCAAACAGGAGGACACATACCACACAGTGCTGCCTCTAGTGTCGGCTCAGGGGGGTGAGCGGCTGCAGTCACTGGACCAGGGGAGAGCAGAGGGAGCACTGCAGGGTGAGGCAGGAGGCTGTGATCTGCCCAGTGTGACCGCTCTGATATAGGAGGTTAGAGTGTGTGTGTGTGTATGAGTGTGTATGTATAAGTGTGTATATATGAGTGTGTATATCATTGTGTGTATGTATGAGTGTGTATATTATTGTGTGTATGTATGTGTATATCATTGTGTGTATGAGTGTGTGTATAATTCTGTGCATGTATGAATGTGTAATACACACAATGATATACACACTCATACATACACATTCATACACACAATGGTAGAGTGTGTATGTATGAGTGTGTATATCATTGTGTGTGTATAAGCGTGTATATCATTGTGTGTGAGTGTGTATGTATGAGTGTGTATATACGCACAATGATGACTGTGTGTATCATTGTGTATATTTCATTGTGTTTGTATGAGTGTATATTATTGTGTGTATGTATGAGTGTGCATATCATTGTGTGTGTATGAGTGTGTATGTATGAGTGTGTATATACGCACAATGATGAGTGTGTGTATCATTGTGTGTATGTATGAGTGTGTATATCGTTGTGTGTATTTCATTGTGTTTGTATGAGTGTGTATATTATTGTGTGTATGTATGAGTGTGCATATCATTGTGTGTGTATGAGTGTGTATGTATGAGTGTGTGTATCATTGTGTGTATATCACTGTGTGTATATCATTGTGTATGTATGAGTGTGTATATCATTGTGTGTATGAGTGTGTATATCATTGTGTGTGTATGAGTGTGTATGTATGAGTATATCATTGTGTGTATGAGTGTGTATGTATGAGTGTGTGTATCATTGTGTGTATATCACTGTGTGTATATCATTGTGTATGTATGAGTGTGTATATCATTGTGTGTATGAGTGTGTATATCATTGTGTGTGTATGAGTGTGTATGTATGAGTATATCATTGTGTGTATGAGTGTGTATGTATGAGTGTGCATATCACTGCGTGTATGAGTGTGTATATCATTGTGTGTATACACGACTACATCACCAGATCCACGAGCAGTACATGACTACATCGCCAGAACCACCGTCAGTACACAAATACGTAACCAGAACTAAAATCAGTACAAAAATACGTCACCAGAATCACCGTCAGTACACAAATATATCACCAGAATCACCGTCGGTACACTACTAGATTACCAGAACCACCGTCGGTACATGACTACATCACCAGAACCAAACCACCATCAGTACACAACTACATCACTAGAATCACCGTCAGTACACAAATATATTACCAGAACCACTGTCGGTACACAAATACGTCACCAGAACCATTTGTACATGAATTAATTACCAGGACCATCAAATCACCATCAATACACAATGCCATGACCAGAACCTCCTTCAGTACATTGCTATATAACCAGAACCACCATCTGGACATGACTACATCACCAGAACCAACGTCAGCACATGAACACATCACCAGAACCACCATCCACACACTAATACATCCCAGAACCCTCGTCAGTACACGAATACATCACCAGAAGCACTGTCAGTATGAGACTACAACACCAAGCTTAGTCCAGCGCTCAATTGCAATATCAGGTCAGCCCCATATGCAATTGTATATGTTCTTAATAATGGTAAGGAGATACTGGGAGTTGCTATCAATCATCATCGGACTGCGGATCACCCTGCTTGTTCACCGCACCTGCGGTTTTGCTCCGATCTGCTTGCTCTCTGCACCTGCGGTTTTGCTCCGCTCTGCTTGTTCACCGCACCTGCGGTTTTGCTCCGTTCTGCTTGTTCACCGCACCTGCGGTTTAGCTCCGCTCTGCTTGTTCACTGCACCTGGGGTTTTGCTCCGCTCTGCTGGTTCACCGCTCCTGCGGTTTTGCTCTGCTAGTCCACCGCACCTGCGGCTCTGTTTCTGTATCCCAGTCTGTACTGGTCCCTATCCAGCCTGCGTTCATACCTGCCAGTATCTGCCTGTCTGCATTCCAGCCGTGCCTGTCAGCACCCGCCTGTCTGCATACCAGCCACACCTGCCAGTACCCACCTGCCTACATACCAGCCGTGCCTGCTAAGTACCCACCTGCCGTCATACCAGCCGTGCCTGCCAGTACCCACCTGTCCGCATACCAGCTAACCTGCCTGTTCCTGCATTGCCCGGTGTGGGTCAACAGCTGTGACCGGGGTCTGACCTGGAGTAGCACCTGGTCCCTCTGCTTGGTTCCTCCCTGGTTCACGAAGTCGACTGAGCCGCCGTGCAACCTTGGTCGGACCGGTTTGATACTTAGTTACGCCCCTCCAGGCACTCCTCGGTTCATGGTCCAGTGGGATCACTAATCACGCTCACGCCAGTCATTCCGGGCGCGAGCGCAACAGTTTGCTCAGGCCATGGTTCCTGTTGAGCCCCATGGCCCTTCGCTCTCAGAGACATTTGAATCCTTGTCTGGCGAAGACGTGCACTAAGAAATTTTTTTTTCTCAAGCTGAGGTTCAGGCGATTTACGCACCAGCCCAAATGGAGCTAACAGCACTCGTTCCTGCGGATCCACCACGGTACTATGGGGATCCAAAACGAAGCCGTGCATTTGTGGAGCAATGCATGCTGCATTTCAAATTCTATGCTCACTATTTTCCTACCGATCGGGTGAAAGTAGCATTCATGATGTCCTACCTAGCAGGTGATGCCTTGAAATGGATTACCCCCCCCTATGGGAAGCATGGGATCCTATCGTCTCTGACCTGCAGGCTTTCCTGGTGGCCTTTCTAATGGTCTTCTATGACCCTAATCCTGAAGCTTCTGCTAAAGCTTCCTTTCCCAATATCCTGGAGCAGCCCCGATGGGTGATGTGTGTAGGTAGCCTACCAGTTCTCCAGCCTGAAGAGACTGCTGCCCACGCAGAATCCACACATGATGACAATGCTCCACAGAATACTTCCCTTCCCAACCTCAAGAGGCAGTCCAGACGTGCAAGGCATAGAGGTAAACCGTCGCGCCGGGTTCTGTCCTCCCAAAGACCTCCTGTTCCCCAGCCTGTGGAGGCAGCTATCCGCACAGAGTCCATGAAGGATGACTATGTTCGTCAGGCAAAGCAGAGGCCAGAACTCAGTCACAAAGTCGGATTGCGGTCCCGCTGCGGTTGTTTGGGACCCCCGGATGGTCTTTGTCCAGCGAAGGTTGGAGAATCCCAAGACATAAGGCCTGTGGGAGAGGCTGCCCTTTGCGTTAGTGTTTCCTCTCCATAGATGACCATGACTGTCTCCGTGGCAAGTGAAGGCCTCGGATTAACCGGAAGTTTCGGGCGTAAAGCCTTGAAGAGTCGGTGTCTGATTCCCGTCCGACAACTCCAGAAGCCGGTTTGGGCATTGTCAGCAGAAGGACGAGCCCTACTCAGAAACAGTCAAAATATGTCTGTACAAATTAAGCTCCAGATTGGAGCATTACACATGAAGAAGTTCACATTTCAGGTGCTGTCTGGTTTACCCACAGGTCGTCCAGAGCCGAGAGATCTAGTGCCCGCTCAGGTCTGGAGATCCTGCATGGTGTTTCCTGGGGGACTGCTGAGGTGCAAGGGGTGTCCAGTCCCCATATCTTCAGGACAGTCAGCAGTTTCTTCTTCTTCACCAGATCTGCTAGTCGCTGACTCGCTGTGCGCTGAAGTCTCCGAAGGAAGGGAAGCGGAGGCAATGTCCCCACAGTCTTAACGATTGTACCAATGATCTGGCTTTGGGCACTGCCCCGCCTCGCAGCCATCTCATCTCAGAAACACGACTGAAGTTGGTCCCTAAGCAAGGATCCTCCATCTTTAACAAATGTGGTAATAAGTCCATCAAGGTGGTGGCTACCTCCAAGTCTCTGCACCCCTCCAACCAGGCGGAGGACCTCCAGTTGCCTCCTGAATCCTCTGGGGTGCTATCTGATAGCAAATGGAGAGAGACTTTTCTGCACCCTGTACCTGGTACTTCGCCCACTTCATCCAGTAAGCTTGGCAAAGTGTAAATCAAAGCGGTGGTTAACCCCGAGTCTTTGCACCCCTCCAACCTGGTGGAGGACCTCCAGTTGTCCCGTGAATCCTTTGGGGTGCTACCCGATATTAATAAGTGGAGAGAGACTTTCCTGTGTCTTGTTCCTGGTACCTCGCCCACTTCATCTGTTGCTGAGGATGGCCCGATGGAAGGAAGCATCCTAGTTACCAAGATGATGAGACCAGCTTTGTTCCCTCTAGTGGACAGAAGAGGGAATCTTCTTGAGGAGAAGGATCGGCCTCCAAATTCTCTGCAGAAAATACTTGCTGGCTGGAAGAAGAGGGGGTGTAAAGGGGGGGGTACTGTAACATCCCTGGCGGCGTGCTTGCATGGTGCACCACCTCCCACCATGCAAGACCGCAATCTTACCTGTCAGTCCATGCTGCACTCTTTGCTCCAGTACCTGCTGTGTCTATGTCTCTTCTCTGATTGCTTAGGGCGTCGGCGCGGCTTTCTGCCTGTTTATTATAGGTACTGTGTGCACAGTCCTAATGCGTCCCCAGCCTATTGCTGTGAGTCACTGGATACTTAAACCCCCTCCACCCAGTAGGAAGTGCCTGAGCAACACTTTCACTCAGTTTGTCTTTTGCAACTGAGTTGCCAGGTCCTGTCCTGTATCTAGTCTGTTCTGCCACCCTGGGGGCTGAGTACCCAGGAACGCTACCTGTATCTCTGACTTCTAGTCTGTTTCTGCCACCCTGGGGGCTGAGTTCCCAGGCTCGTTCCTGTATCTTGTTCCCGGTTCAGTTCCTGTCTGAACAGTGTCCTAGCCCGTTACTTGTTTCTCTCTATGTCCGTACCTTCCCTTTGCCTGCAGTGTCTGAACCTGCACCTAACTCCAACTCGTTGTCTCTGTACTTCTGTTTGTGAGTTTTGTGTCCACTCGCTACTTCATTGTAAGTACCTTGTGTGTATCTGGTTCTGTTTGTCCCCTTTCCCTGCCTCCGTCTCTACCTCCTGTGTTCTAACCATCTCCCTGTATTTTCCTGTCTGTTCCATGTGAACAGAGCCCTGTCCTGTCTGCCTTCACCTTCTGTTCTGCTCTGCTTGTTCACCGCTCCGGCGGTTCAGCTCTGTTCCGCTTGTTTACCTCACCTGCGGTTCTGTTCTGCTCTGCTTGTTCACCGCTCTGGCGGTTCCGCTCTGCTTCGCTTGTTTACCGCACCTGCGGTTTTGCTCCGCTCTGCTTGTTCTCCGCACCTGCGGTTTTGCTCCACCCTGCTTGTTCACCGCACCTGCGGTTTTGCTCCGCTCTGCTTGTTCACCGCACCTGCGGTTTGCGGTTTTGCTCCGCTCTGCTTGTTCACCGCACCTGCGGTTTTGCTCCGCTCTGCTTGTTCACCGCACCTGTGATTTTGCTTCGCTCTGCTTGTTCTCCGCACCTGCGGTTTTGCTGCGCACTGCTTGTTCTCCGCACCTGCGGTCTTGCTCCACTCTGCTTGTTCTCCGCACCTGCGGTTTTGCTCCGCTCTGCTTGTTCACTGCACCTACGGTTTTGCTCCGCTCTGCTTGTTCACCGTACCTGTGGTTTTGCTCCACTCCGCTTGTTCACCGCTCCTGCGGCTTTGCTTTGCTAGTCCACCGCACCTGCGGCTCTGTTTCTGTATCCCAGTCTGTACTGGTCCCTATCCAGCCTGCGTTCATACCTGCCAGTATCTGCCTGTCTGCATTCCAGCTGTGCCTGTCAGCACCCGCCTGTCTGCATACCAGCCACACCTGCGAGTACCCACCTGCCTACATACCAGCCGTGCCTGCTAAGTACCCACCTGCCGTCATACCAGCCGGGCCTGCCAGTACCCACCTGTCCGCATACTAGCTAACCTGCCTGTTCCTGCATTGCCCGGTGTGGGTCAACAGCTGTGACCGGGGTCTGACCTGGAGTAGCACCTGGTCCCTCTGCTCGGTTCCTCCCTGGTTCACGGAGTCGGACTGGGTTGATACTTAGTTACGCCCCTCCAGGCACTCCTCGGTTCATGATACAGTGGGATCACTAATCACGCTCACGCCAGTCAGTCCGGGCGCGAGCGCAACAAGTTAAATGTATCTGTCTAGTAAGTTTCTTCTGTTAATCCCTTTTTATTTTGTCTGTTTATTCTGTATTTTATTGTCCCCCTTGGTAAAATCTTTTGTATATTTTTCATGAACACTGCTACCCTTTTGGATTCAATATAAAATTGAATAGTTCCGTCTCTTGTGCTCTGTAACCGTCCTTCCCCCGAAGCCATACGCTACCAGAAAGCAGGTGTCCGATCAGGCCTGTATTATATTTTAAAACTGATCGGTGGTGGCAGCGAATAATCTTAATTGGGTTACGGTGAAGCTGGCAGTGATCGTATTTGACCAAGAAGGAGAGTGATGGGGGGCTACGCCAGATGACCTGGCCTCCACAGTCACCAGACCTGAACCCAATCGAGATGGTTTGGGGTGAGCTGGACCGCAGAGTGAAGGCAAAAGGACCAACAAGTGCTAAGCATCTCTGGGAACTCCTTCAAGATTGTTGGAAGACCATTTCCGGTGACTACCTCTTGAAGATCATCAAGAGAATGCCAAGAGTGTGCAAAGCAGTCATCAAAGCAAAAGGTGGCTACTGTGAAGACCCTAGAATATAAGACATATTTTCAGTTGTTTCACACTTTTTTGTTAAGTATATAATTCCACATGTGGTAATTCATAGTTTTGATGCCTTCAGTGTGAATGTACAATTTTCATAGTCCTGAAAATACAGAAAAATCTTTAAATGAGAAGGTGTGTCCAAACTTTTGGTCTGTACTGTATATATATATATATATATATATATATATATATATATATATATATATATATACACACACACACACAAACCAGAGAAACCGGACCAGTACCTCCTAGTGTGAACTGGTGCCAGCTGCCGTAACTATAAAATATATCAAAAGAATGCAGCAGCGCTTCATATGGCCAAGATGCGTCTTAACAATGAAAATAGCGAAAATATTAGATCTAAACTGTTTTGCTCAGCAACAAGTACTTACAAAAAACAAAGATTTTTAGCGCATAAATTGGCCAATTCATGTGTGCCCATCAACTACGGCAAGGTAACCTCCCTAGGAGGTGCTGGTCAGGTTTCTCTGGTTTGTATTACCCTAAGGGGGTGTAATTGCCTCTTGCCTGATTCTGCACTCCTCCCATTAACCAGCAGGTGTTGCATGAACAGCTCTGCTTGCCCTTTAAATGTAGGTGTTTTTATCTTAGTTTTTATATATATATATATATATATATATATATATATATATATATATATATATATACACACACATATGTATATACAGTGCTCAAAAAAATAAAGGGAACACTTAAACAACACAATGTAACCAAGTCAATAACACTTCTGTGAAATCTACCTGTCCAGTTATGAATAGTGTTGAGCATTCCGATACTGAAATATCGGGTATCGGCCGATATTCGCGGTATCGGAATTCCGATACTTAATTCCGATACTTTTAGAATATCGAATACCGGAATCGGAAGTTCCCATAATGCTTGCGCTCTGCAGTGTCTCTGAAGGATGACAAGCTGGATGGTAGCGCTCAGCTGCGATCCAGCCTGTCATCAGAATGCCATCCCAGCGTGAGAGAATTCTCCTGATTGTTTAAAAGCCGGCGGGCGGTAAAAAGCCGCCGGCTTTTAAACAATCACACAGCCCCATACTGCTTCCCGGCAGCCTCCCACCTCGATCCTCCGCTCCCCTCGCCACCTCCCATCCCGATCGTAAGTTAGGACCGGGCGGGGAGTGCAGCACCAAGGAGCGGGGAGCGAAGGACCCGGGCGGGGAAGCCGGCAGTGAAAAGACTTCACCGCCGGCTTTCCCGTTCTGTGCTGCGCTTTCCCGCCGGTTATTTCAAATGAACAGCTGAGGTATCAGGTGATGCCGATCAGCTGTTCATTTGAAGTCGCCGCGTTGCCCTCAGAGGGTTCATGTGAGTTCATGCTTGACTGCATGAACTCACATGAACTTTCCCACAGTCGCACAGGTCAGCCTCACCTCCCAGACCGGTCATGATTGGTGTGTGCGGGTGTCTGTGCGGTGTGTGTGCGGTGTGTGCGGGTGTCTGTGCGGGTGTGCGCGGTGTCTGTGCGATGTCTGGGGGTGTGTGCGGTGTCTGTGCGATGTCTGGGGGTGTGTGCGGTGTCTGTGCGATGTCTGCGGGGGTGTGCGGTGTCTGTGCGATGTCTGCGGGTGTGCGCGGTGTCTGTGCGATGTCTGTGCGATGTCTGCGGGTGTGTGTGCGGGTGTCTGTGCGATGTCTGGGGGTGTGTGCGGCTGTGCGCGGTGTCTGTGCGATGTCTGTGCGATGTGTGCGGTGTCTGTGCGATGTCTGGGAGTGTGTGAGTGCAGGCAGACATAGGCCGATGTGACACTACTACTCCCATCGGCCTATGTCTGTCCCCCGTCCACTCGTGCCAGCAGGATCAGCTCGATGGGAGCAGTAGTTCCCATCAGCCTGATCCTGCTATATAAATTGCCCTACTGTGTCCCCAATAAATGTTAGATACATGTCATTGGTGGCCAGTGGTTACCTACAATAAATTAGTTCATACATTACCTGTCCCCGCCGATCGCCACCTAAAATAAAGTAAAAAATAAAAAACTACACCTATACTCACCTAGACACCTAATTCCCCGAAGCCATCGATCTCCTGTAATAAAATAATAAACCACAACCTTATCCTTACCCCTCCGTAGTAGTCCACGATGATCTCCAGTTTAGAGCAGCCACATAGAATGTGACCGCTCTGAACCGCTGCCGCCGCTAGAATGACGGAGCCGTAAAGCAGCCCCGTCATTGCATAAGCGGGTTCGCCGGAGTTCAGGCAGCGCTGCTCCGGTTAGCTCCTTTACGGCCCTGCTGTATCGTGAGAAATTCCCACGGTACAGCAGTGCCATAAAGGAGGTCTCCGGAGCAGCGCTGCCTGAATGCACTCCGGTGACCTCAGTCAGTGGCTCCCGCTGCCGGGAGCGGACGTGTTCCCGGCAGTGTGAGCTTACAGCAGCCATGACAGCTGTCACCATCTCCAGATGTGACAGCTGTGCATGGGAGATCAGCGCAGGAACGTGGACAGGTAACTATTTTTTTTTAGTAAACTAAGAATTAAATAAAATTGTGTGTTTTATTTCAAATAAATTATTTTTTTCTGGGTGTAGTGTGTTTTTTCTTTTTAACACTTTGTAGGTTAGTAATGGGGGTGTCTTATAGACGCCCATCATTACTAACCTGGGCTTCATGGCAGCTGGCGCTGACATGAACCCCACCACTATTACCCCCTGCCACCGCACCAGGGCAGCGTGGAAGAGCGAGGCTAAGTGCCAGAATTGGCGCATCCTATGAATGCGCCATTTCTGGGGCGGCTGACGGCTGGTGTTTCTAGCCTGGGAGGGGGCCAATATTCATGGCTCCCTTCCTGGGCTATTAATATCAGCCCCCAGCTGTCTGCCTAGCCTTTGCTAGCTATTAAATTAGGGGGTACCCCATGTCATTTTTTGGGGGGGTCCCCCATTTTAATAGCTAGTAAAGGCTATGTATTCAGCTGGGGGCTGATATTAGTAGCCTGGGAAGCTCCGTGGGTATTACCCCCTTCCCAGGCTTCAAACATCTGCCCCAGCCGTCCGCTTAACCTCCGCTAGAGCCTAAAATTATGGGGGATCCCACGCCAATTTTTTTTTAAATAAATCCTTTATTTTAACACTAAATGACATTTGAGGAGTTAATAAAGATGCAGTCCCTAAATTATTATTTATTTTTTAATTAATTTTTCCCAAAAATTTTGACGTGGGCTTTGCCATATTTTTGTATGCCAGCCAGGTACAGCATCCAGCTTCTATGAACGCGTCATTTTCCGGGGTGGCTGCGGACTGCAATTTGCAGCGGGGGGGGGGCAGAAAGCTTGGGCCTCCCTGCGCTGCGGATTCCAGCCCCCAGCTGCCTAGTTGTACCTGGCTGGACACAAAAATAGGGAGAAGCTCCACGTCAATTTTTTTTTAATTATTTCAGGAAATTCATGAAATAATTTAAAAAAAATTGCCGTGGGGCTTCGCACTATATTTGTGTCCAGCCAGGTACAACTAGGCAGCTGGGGGCTGGAATCTGCAGCGCAGGGAGGCCCAAGCTTTCTGCCCCCCACAGCAAATTGCAGTCCGCAGCCACCCCGGAAAATGGCGCGTTCATAGAAGCGCCATCTTCTGGCGCTGTACCCAACTCATCCAGGGCCCTGGTGCGGTGGCTCACTGGGTAATAAAGGGGTTAGGGCCAGCTTGGCATTATCAGCTGGCCCTAAGCCCGGAATTCATGGGGTCACGCCAATATTAGACATGACCACCATGAATTTCTAGTAAAGTATTTAAAAAAAATCACAAACACCCAGAATAAAATCCTTTAATTGAAATAAACACACAATTCTTTATTGTTCTAAATTAAACCATACTTACCATCACGCCCATTCCAGCTGAAGCCAACGATCTCCTGTAATAAAAATAAAATAATAAAGCAACCTCATCCTTACCTTTCCATGGTTCCCACGACAGCTTCAGCTCTGCTACATCGAGATGACAGGCTGGACCGCAGCAGAAAGCTGCCATCCAGCCTGTCATCCCGCAGACACTGAGAAGCGCAGGCATGCTTGCGCTCCTCAGTGTCTCTCTGTGACGGCATCCAGATGAGCCGAGGTCATGTCCAATGAACTCAGCTCACCTCATGTACGTCACTGACAGCGTGGGAAAATTCTCACGCTGAAGCGCTGAGTGCAGGAGAATTTTCCCACGCTGTCAGTGACGTGCATGAGGTGAGCCAAGTTCATTGGACATGAACTCGGCTCATCTTTATGCCGTCACAGAGAGACACTGAGGAGCGCAAGCATGCCTGCGCTTCTCAGTGTCTGTGGGATGACAGGCTGGATGGCAGCGTTCTGCTGTGGTCCAGCCTGTCATCTCGATGTAGCAGAGCTGAAGCTGTCCTGGGAACCATGGAAAGGTAAGGATGAGGTTGCTTTATTATTTTACTTTTATTGCAGGAGATCGTTGGCTTCAGCTGGAATGGGCGTGATGGTAAGTATAGTTTAATTTAGAACAATAAAGAATTGTGTCTTTATTTCAATTAAAGGACTTTATTCTGGGTGTTTGTGTTTTTTTTTAACTTTGACTATGGGGTTAGTAATGGGGGTGTCTTATAGACGCCTCTCCATTACTAACCTGGGCTTGATGTCAGCTGGCATTATAAGCTGACATCAACCCCAGCCCTATTACCCCACTGCCACCGCACCAGGGCAGCGTGGAAGAGCGAGGCTAAGTGCCAGAATTGGCGCATCCTATGGATGCGCCATTTCTGGGGTGGCTGACGGCTGGTGTTTCGAGCCTGGGAGGGGGCCAATATTCATGGCACCCTTCCTGGGCTATTAATATCAGCCCCCAGCTGTCTGCCTAGCCTTTGCTAGCTATTAAAATAGGGGGGACCCCACGTCATTATTTTGGGGTCCCCCATTTTAATAGCTAGTAAAGGCTAGGTATTCAGCTGGGGGCTGATATTAGTAGCCTGGGAAGCTCCGTGGGTATTACCCCCTTCCCAGGCTTCAAACATCTGCCCCAGCCGTCTGCTTAACCTCCACTAGAGACTAAAATTAAGGGGAACCCCACGCCAATTTTTTTTTTAATAAATCCTTTATTTTAACACTAAATGACAAGTACAGTAAGCAACACTGTCACTGTACTTCATATATATGTGACTGACATGTTTCTATCTATCTAATCTATGTATGATTCTCTATTCCTTCTATTCTAAATTGTCGGGTACCGCTGCTGAATTGCCGGCCGGCTTTCTTAAAGAGACGGTGCATGAAAACACTATTATTTTTTTAAATAAATCCTTTACACTAAATGACAAGTACAGTAATCAACACTGTCACTGTACTTCATATATATGTGACTGACATGTTTCTATCTATCTAATCTATGTGTGATCCTCTATTCTGTCTGTTGTAAATTGTCGGGTACCGGTGTATGCGCTGATGAATTGCCGGCTTTTCGCATAATACATTCTACATTATTCTTAGTTGTTTTCCTTCATGTAGAATTAACCTACAAGGAAAGAAAGGGTTTATTTTCATTCCGATATTAGTGTCCCATTGACTTGCATTGGTTTCCGGTATCGGAATCGGCGATATCCGATACTTTTTGAGTATCGGTCCGATCCAATCCGATACGATATTTCCTGATATCGGAAGGTATCGCTCAACACTAGTTATGAAGCGACACTGATTGTAAATAAATTTCTTCTTCTGTTGTGCAAATGGAACAGACAACTGGTAGAAATGATCGGCAACTAGCAAGATACCACCTATAAAAGGAGCGGTTCTGCCAGAGGGAACCACAGACCATTTCTCTGTTCTCATCCTTTTTGGTTGTAGCTTTGGTCACTTTCATTTTGCCATTGCGCTCACCCCTAGAGGTACAGTAGCATGAGGTGGTGTCTACAGTACAACCCACAGAAGTTGCTCAGGTAGTGCAGTTCATCCATGGTGGCACATCAGTTCGAGCTGTGGCAAGAAGGGCAGCTGTGTCTGACAGCGTAGTGTCAAGAGCATGGAGCAGATACCAGGAGACGTGGAGGGGGCCGTAGGAGGGCAACAACCCAGCAGCAGGACCGATACCTCCGCCTTTGTGCAAGGAGGAACAGGAGGAGCACTGCCAGAGCCCTGCAAAATGACCTCCAGCAGACCACAAATGTACATGTGTCTGCACAAACGGTTAGAAACCGACTCCATGAGGGTGGTATGAGGGCCCGACTTCCACAGATGGGGTTTTGCTCACAGCCCAACACCATGCAGGACGCTTGGCATTTGCCACAGAACACCAGGATTGGCAAAGTCGCCACTGGCGCCCTGTGCTCTTCACAGATGAAAGCAGGTTCACACTGAGCACATGTGACAGACGTGACAGAGTCTGGAGACGCCATGGAGAGCGATCTGCTGCCAGCAACATCCTTCAGCATGACCGGTTTGGCAGTGGGTCAGTAATGGTGTGGGGAGGAATTTCTTTGGAGGGCCGCACATGTATACATGATGGTCACCCTGGTGATATGGTGGTGGAGGATGAGGAGAAGGAGGAGGACGACATAAAAAAGACGATATCCTGAAGCGTATACCCATGTCTGGGGGTGAAGGTGTGCATGGGAATAAACCAAAAAAAAAACCCACTGGATTTGAGTTTATGTTACGCTGCTATCATCTGGTGGTGTTGAGAAGTCCTTGTTCATTTTGATAATAGTCAGCCGGTCAGCATTTTCAGTTGACAGGTGGATGCGCCTATCAATTATAATACCACTGGCGGCACTAAAAACCCGCTCTGACAAAACGCTAGCGGCAGGGCAGGCCAGGACCTCCATGGTGTAGAGACAGTTCATGCCACGAGTCAAGCTTGGATACCCAATAGTTGTAAGGCACAGAGGAATCATGGAGGAAGCTGGTACGGTCATCAAGGTACTCCTTCAGCATCTTCCAAAATGTTTTCCTCCTTGTTAGAATACCTCGCGTATCAGGGCCTGGGCGCTGGGAGGGTCTGAGAAAAGTGTCCCAGACCTTTGACAGTGTTCCCCTGCCTCATCTGGTTTATATCTCCCTCGCCTGTACTCCTTGGTTGTCCAAGGAACTGTGACCTCTGCCGCCAGTGTTATCAGATGGGCCTTCTGGTACTGCAACATTTTATTAGACCTCTCCGCCACAGGAAGGAGAGATAGAAAGTTCTTCTTGTAGCGTGGGTCTAGAAGTGTGACCAACCAATAATTACTGTTGCCCAAAATGCGTACAACGCGAGGGTCACGGGAAAGGCTGCGGAACTTATACTCAGCCATGTGTGCCAGACTGCCAACAGCCAAGACTTCCCTGTCCCCACCAAGAGGACGACTGTCCATGCTCTCCTCCTTCTCATCCTCCTCCTGGTCCTCCTCCTCGTCCTCCTTCTCCTTCCTCTCTTCAGGCCATCCACACTGAACAGACGGGATGAATGTGGTGTGGGTAGTACCGTCAGTAGCGCAGGAAACCAGCTCCTGTTCCTCCTCCTTCTCCTCATTATGACCAAATCCGCATTGAGAGATGAGGCTGGGCTGTGTAGCATCACCTTGTATAGTTCCTTGCTCCATCTAATCGTGCTCCGCCTGCAAAGCCTCCTCTTTACTTGTGAGCAGCGAGGGTTTTGGTAGACAGAGAAGCGGGATGGTGACGCTAATTATGGCGTCATCGCCGCTCCTCAAAGTTTTGGAGAACCACACAGATGTCAGACATCCATGCCCACTCATCAGCTCTTATGTGCGGAGGCTGACGGGTGTGTTGAAGCTTGTACT
This sequence comes from Phyllobates terribilis, assembly GCF_046119375.1. Taxonomy (NCBI): domain Eukaryota; kingdom Metazoa; phylum Chordata; class Amphibia; order Anura; family Dendrobatidae; genus Phyllobates; species Phyllobates terribilis. The sequence goes on along the minus strand of NW_027362762.1, from coordinate 980,164,890 downwards.
CAACAACTGCCCTCTGCTGCTCACAAATCCTTCCCAACATATGCAACGTTGAGTTCCAATGCGTGGTGACATCGCATACCATTCGGTGACCTGGAAGCTGCAAACGCTGCTGAAGCACTTCCAGGGCGGCAGAAGCTGTATCTGACTTTCAGAAATGGGCACACATGTGGAGTACTTTCACAAGCAGCTCAGGCAGATCCGGGTAGGTTTTGAGAAACCGCTGAATCACTAAGTTGAGCACGTGGGCTAGGCATGGTACGTGTGCGAGGTTGCCAAGCTTCAGAGCCGCCACCAGGTTCTGGCCATTGTCACACATGACCATGCCTGGCTGTAGATTCAGGGGTGAGAGCCACAGATCTGCCTGCTCGTGTACAGCTTTCAACAACTCTGCAGTGGTTTGTGGTTTGTCACCTAAGCAGATTATCTTTAGCAGAGCCTGTTGCCGCTTGGCCGAGGCAGTGCTGCAGTGCTGACAGCTTGCAACTGATGTGGTAATTTCGGACATGGAGGCTGAAGAGGAGGAGGTGCAGGAACTGCTGTAGAAGGTGAATGCAACCCTGATTGAACCAAGGCCTGCAATCCTCTGCATCGGTACCACGTGTTCCGTCCCAAAGTCCATCTTGGTCCCAGCTTCCACAATATACACCCAGTGTGCCATCAGGGAAATGTATCATCCCTGGCCACAAGCTGTTGTCCACGTGTCTGTGGTTAGGTGGACCTTCCCAGTAACTGCGTTGGTCAGGGCATGGGTAATGTGCTGCAACACGGGCTTGTGTAAGGCGGGAACGGCACACCGGAAGAAAGAGTGGCGGCTGGGGACCGAGTACCGAGGGATGGCCACCGCCATGATGTTGCGGAAAGTTTCTGTCTCCACAAGCCTAAACGACAACATTTCCAGTGCAAGCAGTCTGGAAATGTGTCAGTTTAGTATTATGGCCTGTGGGTGGTTGGCTGCATATTTGCGCTTGCATTCCAAGGACTGGGGTAGGGACAACTGAACGCTGCTCTGGGAGAAGTACATTGACGTGGTTGCTCACGGTTGCAAGTATACAATGACAGGTGCAGGGTGGGAGGCACCATTGCCTGAGTCATGGACAGCGGATTGGCGTGCACGCACAACAGGGGAACAGGCAGTGGTGTCACCCGCAGACAATGTTTCTGGACACTGGCGTTTGGCCCAACTAGTCAGGTGCTTTGCTGTCATGTGCCTGAGCATGCTGGTGGTGGTCAGGCTGGAAGTTTTCTGCCTTTTTGGGGTTAAGTGGACAGTCTTTAAAATAGAGCCAGACTCGAGAAGACCTAACAGTTGGACTGACAACTTCCCTCGTGTTGGTGTTCTAGGGAACAGTTGTCCGCCTCGTGTCTGTGGCCACCCCACTGCTTGTTCCTGTCTGTTGTGGTGCTACGACTCCCTACTCTCTGCGCTGCTGTTCTCGCTCTGCATGTCACCTTGCCAGGTTGGGTCAGTTAATTCATTGTCCACCACCTCGTCTTCCACGTACGCACCCTGGTCCTCCTCCTTACTTTCTGGCAATTGTGTCTCATCCTCATCATACACCTCTTGCGACAGTAATTGCACTTTCCCACCATCACCTTCTTGTGACCGTGGCTGCTCAAATAATTGGGTATCGCTACATGCGATCTCCTCATGTCCCACTTGAAGCTGGCTGGGCAAGAGGCCTGAATCTATAAATGAAAATGTGAACAGCTCTTTGAAGTGTCCAAGTGTAGGATCACTTGTCTCCGGGCACTCGGCATGATGGGAGGAAGAAGGATTAGGGTGAGGAATATGTGTTCCAGACTCGGAAGACAGGGTGGTGGTGGTGGCAAACTGACTGGAAGCATTATCTGCTATTCAACCAACAACCTCTTCACACTGCTCTGGCTTCAATAGTGGTGTTCCATGGCCCCCCTAGAAAGTGGGACAGGAAGGTAGGTCGACATGATGTGGGTGCTTGTTGTACTCCCTCAGCAGGAACAGTTTCATCTTGCCCACGGCCCCAGCCTCTGTGTGCACCATCACGTCCCCTTCCCCATCCCTTACCACATCATGCCTTGCCCATTTTAAATGAAGTTTAATATTTTGCAGCTTGCAATTATTACCGCATAATTGACCACCTCAGATAATGGACAAGTGTCTCTGCTTCCACAATACAGCAATGCTGTTCAAATCAACCAAATCTGGCTGTATTCTGCCAACAAGCAAATGGAGCAGTAAAAATGGTGTATTATATTGCTTTTCCCAAAAAATTATTACGATTAAGAGCAAAATGAATATTATCAGGCCTGATATCTAGGGCTATTGATAGGAGTTCCAGCAGCAGAAATGGACCCTATTCTGTACTATACCAGCTCTGCACAATCTCTCCCTAACTAGTGCAATCAGCAGGATGAATACTCATCAGAATGAGCCCTTTCTGGACTGATAGAGTAGATTAATAATAGTGGTGTGGAATCTCTGTTTAAAATAATGGCCAAATCTCTCCCTAGCTCAGCAGCAGCAGCTCTCCCTACACTGTCTGATCCGGAGTGACTGTGACGAGCATGGCGGTGCCCGGTCTGATATAGACCTGATGACGCTGTGCGGCCAGCCAACCACTGTAATGCCACAACCAACATGGCTACGGCATTACAGTGAGTGGCAGACAATCCCTGCATGTTCATTGGCTCTGTAAAGAGCGCCAAACATGCAGGGAGGGGACCCGAGCTCCAGCCGAGCAACCCGGAAATACTAGCCGAGCACCGATCATCTTGGGCAGTGAGATGCTCGGGAGAGTAACGAATACTGGCGAGCATGCTCGCTCATCACTAGGCGTGATCACTTCAAGTGACCGGTGCAATACGAACACCAAATACAGCCCTGCCAGACTGGAGTCTGTGACTTCCGGTACCTCTAGACCTCCTGCAGTTACTAGACTTCCCAGCAGAGGTCAGTGCGGCTCCGCTTCCTCATTCCATGTCTCTCTCTTTCTTCCGCTTGCTGCTGGTGAATGACTCTCTCAGACATATCCCAGTGACTAATCATGGTCCATGCGTTTTGCTGCGGCTAATATGACCCGTCTCCCCCATGATCAGTGAGTTCAGCTGTGGTGGCCCTGGAGTGAGAGAATGGAGGGCCCCGGCCTCCTCACAGTCACATGACTCAAGGTCTTCACTGCGCTTATCGTCCCGGAGCCACTGCCGAAGGCCATGACGGGGTTAATGACAGCTGGAATGTAGATGGAAATTTAATAACCGCCTGTAAATGTCCATTCATAGAATAAGAGCTGATAACAGAGAATCTCCACCCCCACCCTGCACCGCACACAATGGCTGGGGGGCCGTCACCGCTCATAAACCACGTCATATACAGAATCAATCATCAGCCAACCAGAACCTGCCGGGAAGATCCAGTCCTGTCCGAGACCACCATATAATACAGGAGAGAAGCCGCCATATAATGCAGGAGAGAAGCCGCCATATAATGCAGGAGAGAAGCTGCCATATAATACAGGAGAGAAGCCGCCATATAATGCAGGAGAGAAGCCACCATATAATACAGGAGAGAAGCCGCCATATAATGCAGGAGAGAAGCCGTCATATAATGCAGGAGAGAAGCCGCCATATAATGCAGGAGAGAAGCCGCCATATAATACAGGAGAGAAGCCGCCATATAATGCAGGAGAGAAGCTGCCATATAATACAGGAGAGAAGCCGCCATATAATGCAGGAGAGAAGCCGCCATATAATGCAGGAGAGAAGCCGCCATATAATACAGGAGAGAAGCCGCCATATAATGCAGGAGAGAAGCTGCCATATAATACAGGAGAGAAGCCGCCATATAATACAGGAGAGAAGCCGCCATATAATGCAGGAGAGAAGCCGCCATATAATGCAGGAGAGAAGCTGCCATATAATACAGGAGAGAAGCCGCCATATAATGCAGGAGAGAAGCCACCATATAATACAGGAGAGAAGCCGCCATATAATGCAGGAGAGAAGCCGTCATATAATGCAGGAGAGAAGCCGCCATATAATGCAGGAGAGAAGCCGCCATATAATACAGGAGAGAAGCCGCCATATAATACAGGAGAGAAGCCGCCATATAATACAGGAGAGAAGCCGCCATATAATGCAGGAGAGAAGCCACCATATAATACAGGAGAGAAGCCGCCATATAATGCAGGAGAGAAGCCGCCATATAATACAGGAGAGAAGCCGCCATATAATGCAGGAAAGAAGCCGCCATATAACGCAGGAGAGAAGCCGCCATATAATACAGGAGAGAAGCTGCCATATAATGCAGGAGAGAAGCCGCCATATAATGCAGGAGAGAAGCCGCCATATAATGCAGGAGAGAAGCCGCCATATAATACAGGAGAGAAGCCGCCATATAATGCAGGAGAGAAGCCACCATATAATACAGGAGAGAAGCCGCCATATAATGCAGGAGAGAAGCCGCCATATAATACAGGAGAGAAGCCGCCATATAATGCAGGAAAGAAGCCGCCATATAACGCAGGAGAGAAGCCGCCATATAATACAGGAGAGAAGCTGCCATATAATGCAGGAGAGAAGCCGCCATATAATGCAGGAGAGAAGCCGCCATATAATGCAGGAGAGAAGCCGCCATATAATACAGGAGAGAAGCCGCCATATAATGCAGGAGAGAAGCCGCCATATAATACAGGAGAGAAGCCACCATATAATACAGGAGAGAAGCCGCCATATAATGCAGGAGAGAAGCCGCCATATAATGCAGGAGAGAAGCCGCCATATAATACAGGAGAGAAGCCGCCATATAACGCAGGAGAGAAGCCGCCATATAACGCAGGAGAGAAGCCGCCATATAATACAGGAGAGAAGCCGCCATATAATACAGGAGAGAAGCCGCCATATAATGCAGGAGAGAAGCCGCCATATAATGCAGAAGAGAAGCCGCCATATAATGCAGGAGAGAAGCAGCCATATAATGCAGGAGAGAAGCCGCCATATAATGCAGGAGAGAAGCCGCCATATAATACAGGAGAGAATCCGCCATATAATGCAGAAGAGAAGCCGCCATATAACGCAGAAGAGAAGCCGCCATATAATACAGGAGAGAATCCGCCATATAATGCAGGAGAGAAGCCGCCATATAATGCAGGAGAGAAGCCGCCATATAATGCAGGAGAGAAGCCGCCATATAATACAGGAGAGAAGCCGCCATATAATGCAGGAGAGAAGCCACCATATAATACAGGAGAGAAGCCGCCATATAATGCAGGAGAGAAGCCGCCATATAATACAGGAGAGAAGCCGCCATATAATGCAGGAAAGAAGCCGCCATATAACGCAGGAGAGAAGCCGCCATATAATACAGGAGAGAAGCTGCCATATAATGCAGGAGAGAAGCCGCCATATAATGCAGGAGAGAAGCCGCCATATAATGCAGGAGAGAAGCCGCCATATAATACAGGAGAGAAGCCGCCATATAATGCAGGAGAGAAGCCGCCATATAATACAGGAGAGAAGCCACCATATAATACAGGAGAGAAGCCGCCATATAATGCAGGAGAGAAGCCGCCATATAATGCAGGAGAGAAGCCGCCATATAATACAGGAGAGAAGCCGCCATATAACGCAGGAGAGAAGCCGCCATATAACGCAGGAGAGAAGCCGCCATATAATACAGGAGAGAAGCCGCCATATAATACAGGAGAGAAGCCGCCATATAATGCAGGAGAGAAGCCGCCATATAATGCAGAAGAGAAGCCGCCATATAATGCAGGAGAGAAGCAGCCATATAATGCAGGAGAGAAGCCGCCATATAATGCAGGAGAGAAGCCGCCATATAATACAGGAGAGAATCCGCCATATAATGCAGAAGAGAAGCCGCCATATAACGCAGAAGAGAAGCCGCCATATAATACAGGAGAGAATCCGCCATATAATGCAGGAGAGAAGCCGCCATATAACGCAGGAGAGAAGCCGCCATATAATACAGGAGAGAATCCGCCATATAATGCAGGAGAGAAGCCGCCATATAATGCAGAAGAGAAGCCGCCATATAATGCAGGAGAGAAGCAGCCATATAATGCAGGAGAGAAGCCGCCATATAATGCAGGAGAGAAGCAGCCATATAACGCAGGAGAGAAGCCGCCATATAATGCAGGAGAGAAGCCGCCATATAATGCAGGAGAGAAGCCGCCATATAATGCAGGAGAGAAGCCGCCATATAACGCAGGAGAGAAGCCGCCATATAACGCAGGAGAGAAGCAGCCATATAACGCAGGAGAGAAGCCGCCATATAACGCAGGAGAGAAGCCGCCATATAACGCAGGAGAGAAGCCGCCATATAATGCAGGAGAGAAGCCGCCATATAATGCAGAAGAGAAGCCGCCATATAATGCAGGAGAGAAGCCGCCATATAATGCAGAAGAGAAGCCGCCATATAATGCAGGAGAGAAGCCGCCATATAATGCAGGAGAGAAGCAGCCATATAATACAGGAGAGAAGCCGCCATATAATGCAGAAGAGAAGCCGCCATATAACGCAGGAGAGAAGCCGCCATATAATGCAGGAGAGAAGCCGCCATATAATACAGGAGAGAAGCCGCCATATAATGCAGGAAAGAAGCCGCCATATAACGCAGGAGAGAAGCCGCCATATAATACAGGAGAGAAGCTGCCATATAATGCAGGAGAGAAGCCGCCATATAATGCAGGAGAGAAGCCGCCATATAATGCAGGAGAGAAGCCGCCATATAATACAGGAGAGAAGCCGCCATATAATGCAGGAGAGAAGCCGCCATATAATACAGGAGAGAAGCCACCATATAATACAGGAGAGAAGCCGCCATATAATGCAGGAGAGAAGCCGCCATATAATGCAGGAGAGAAGCCGCCATATAACGCAGGAGAGAAGCCGCCATATAACGCAGGAGAGAAGCCGCCATATAATGCAGGAGAGAAGCCGCCATATAATGCAGGAGAGAAGCCGCCATATAATACAGGAGAGAAGCCGCCATATAATGCAGGAGAGAAGCCGCCATATAATGCAGAAGAGAAGCCGCCATATAATGCAGGAGAGAAGCAGCCATATAATGCAGGAGAGAAGCCGCCATATAATGCAGGAGAGAAGCCGCCATATAATACAGGAGAGAATCCGCCATATAATGCAGAAGAGAAGCCGCCATATAACGCAGAAGAGAAGCCGCCATATAATACAGGAGAGAATCCGCCATATAATGCAGGAGAGAAGCCGCCATATAACGCAGGAGAGAAGCCGCCATATAATACAGGAGAGAATCCGCCATATAATGCAGGAGAGAAGCCGCCATATAATGCAGAAGAGAAGCCGCCATATAATGCAGGAGAGAAGCCGCCATATAATACAGGAGAGAAGCCGCCATATAATGCAGGAGAGAAGCCGCCATATAATACAGGAGAGAAGCCGCCATATAATGCAGAAGAGAAGCCGTCATATAATGCAGGAGAGAAGCCGCCATATAATGCAGGAGAGAAGCCGCCATATAATACAGGAGAGAAGCAGCCATATAATGCAGGAGAGAAGCCGCCATATAATGCAGGAGAGAAGCAGCCATATAACGCAGGAGAGAAGCCGCCATATAATGCAGGAGAGAAGCCGCCATATAATGCAGGAGAGAAGCCGCCATATAATGCAGGAGAGAAGCCGCCATATAATGCAGGAGAGAAGCCGCCATATAACGCAGGAGAGAAGCCGCCATATAACGCAGGAGAGAAGCAGCCATATAACGCAGGAGAGAAGCCGCCATATAATGCAGGAGAGAAGCCGTCATATAATGCAGGAGAGAAGCCGCCATATAACGCAGGAGAGAAGCCGCCATATAATGCAGGAGAGAAGCCGCCATATAATGCAGGAGAGAAGCCGCCATATAATGCAGAAGAGAAGCCGCCATATAATGCAGGAGAGAAGCCGCCATATAATGCAGAAGAGAAGCCGCCATATAATGCAGGAGAGAAGCCGCCATATAATGCAGGAGAGAAGCAGCCATATAATACAGGAGAGAAGCCGCCATATAATGCAGAAGAGAAGCCGCCATATAACGCAGGAGAGAAGCCGCCATATAATGCAGGAGAGAAGCCGCCATATAATGCAGAAGAGAAGCCGCCATATAACGCAGGAGAGAAGCCGCCATATAATGCAGAAGAGAAGCCGCCATATAACGCAGGAGAGAAGCCGCCATATAATACAGGAGAGAAGCCGCCATATAACGCAGGAGAGAAGCCGCCATATAATGCAGGAGAGAAGCCGCCATATAATGCAGGAGAGAAGCCGCCATATAATGCAGGAGAGAAGCCGCCATATAATGCAGGAGAGAAGCCGCCATATAATGCAGGAGAGAAGCCGCCATATAATGCAGAAGAGAAGCCGCCATATAATGCAGGAGAGAAGCCGCCATATAACGCAGGAGAGAAGCCGCCATATAATGCAGGAGAGAAGCCGTCATATAATGCAGGAGAGAAGCCGCCATATAATGCAGGAGAGAAGCCGCCATATAATGCAGGAGAGAAGCCGCCATATAATGCAGGAGAGAAGCCGCCATATAATGCAGAAGAGAAGCCGCCATATAACGCAGGAGAGAAGCCGCCATATAATGCAGAAGAGAAGCCGCCATATAATGCAGAAGAGAAGCCGCCATATAATACAGGAGAGAAGCCGCCATATAATGCAGGAGAGAAGCCGCCATATAACGCAGGAGAGAAGCCGCCATATAATGCAGAAGAGAAGCCGCCATATAATGCAGAAGAGAAGCCGCCATATAATGCAGGAGAGAAGCCGCCATATAATGCAGGAGAGAAGCCGCCATATAATGCAGGAGAGAAGCCGCCATATAATGCAGGAGAGAAGCCGCCATATAATACAGGAGAGAAGCCGCCATATAATGCAGGAGAGAAGCCGCCATATAACGCAGGAGAGAAGCCGCCATATAATGCAGGAGAGAAGCCGCCATATAATGCAGAAGAGAAGCCGCCATATAATACAGGAGAGAAGCCGCCATATAACGCAGGAGAGAAGCCGCCATATAATGCAGAAGAGAAGCCGCCATATAATACAGGAGAGAAGCCGCCATATAACGCAGGAGAGAAGCTGCCATATAATGCAGAAGAGAAGCCGCCATATAACGGAGGAGAGAAGCCGCCATATAATGCAGAAGAGAAGCCGCCATATAATGCAGAAGAGAAGCCGCCATATAACGCAGGAGAGAAGCCGCCATATAATGCAGGAGAGAAGCCGCCATATAATGCAGGAGAGAAGCCGCCATATAATGCAGGAGAGAAGCCGCCATATAATGCAGGAGAGAAGCCGCCATATAATGCAGGAGAGAAGCCGCCATATAATGCAGGAGAGAAGCCGCCATATAATGCAGGAGAGAAGCCGCCATATAATACAGGAGAGAAGCCGCCATATAATGCAGAAGAGAAGCCGCCATATAATGCAGAAGAGAAGCCGCCATATAATGCAGAAGAGAAGCCGCCATATAATGCAGAAGAGAAGCCGCCATATAATGCAGGAGAGAAGCCGCCATATAATGCAGAAGAGAAGCCGCCATATAATGCAGAAGAGAAGCCGCCATATAATGCAGAAGAGAAGCCGCCATATAATGCAGGAGAGAAGCCGCCATATAATACAGGAGAGAAGCCGCCATATAATGCAGGAGAGAAGCCGCCATATAATGCAGAAGAGAAGCCGCCATATAACGCAGAAGAGAAGCCGCCATATAATGCAGGAGAGAAGCCGCCATATAATACAGGACAGAAGCCGCCATATAATGCAGAAGAGAAGCAGCCATATAACGCAGAAGAGAAGCCGCCATATAATGCAGGAGAGAAGCCGCCATATAATGCAGGAGAGAAGCCGCCATATAATGCAGGAGAGAAGCCGCCATATAATGCAGGAGAGAAGCCGCCATATAATGCAGAAGAGAAGCCGCCATATAATGCAGAAGAGAAGCAGCCATATAATGCAGAAGAGAAGCCGCCATATAATGCAGAAGAGAAGCCGCCATATAATGCAGAAGAGAAGCAGCCATATAATGCAGAAGAGAAGCCGCCATATAATGCAGAAGAGAAGCAGCCATATAACGCAGAAGAGAAGCCGCCATATAATGCAGAAGAGAAGCCGCCATATAATGCAGAAGAGAAGCCGCCATATAATACAGAAGAGAAGCCGCCATATAATGCAGAAGAGAAGCCGCCATATAATGCAGAAGAGAAGCCGCCATATAATGCAGGAGAGAAGCCGCCATATAACGCAGGAGAGAAGCCGCCATATAATGCAGGAGAGAAGCAGCCATATAATGCAGGAGAGAAGCCGCCATATAATGCAGGAGAGAAGCCGCCATATAATACAGGAGAGAAGCCGCCATATAATGCAGAAGAGAAGCCGCCATATAATACAGGAGAGAAGCCGCCATATAATACAGGAGAGAAGCCGCCATATAATGCAGAAGAGAAGCCGCCATATAATGCAGGAGAGAAGCCGCCATATAACACAGGAGAGAAGCCGCCATATAACGCAGGAGAGAAGCCGCCATATAACGCAGGAGAGAAGCCGCCATATAACGCAGGAGAGAAGCCGCCATATAATGCAGAAGAGAAGCCGCCATATAATGCAGGAGAGAAGCCGCCATATAACGCAGGAGAGAAGCCGCCATATAACGCAGGAGAGAAGCCGCCATATAATGCAGGAGAGAAGCCGCCATATAACGCAGGAGAGAAGCCGCCATATAACGCAGGAGAGAAACCGCCATATAACGCAGGAGAGAAGCCGCCATATAATACAGGAGAGAAGCCGCCATATAATGCAGGAGAGAAGCCGCCATATAACGCAGGAGAGAAGCCGCCATATAACGCAGGAGAGAAGCCGCCATATAATGCAGAAGAGAAGCCGCCATATAATGCAGAAGAGAAGCCGCCATATAATGCAGAAGAGAAGCCGCCATATAACACAGGAGAGAAGCCGCCATATAATGCAGGAGAGAAGCAGCCATATAATGCAGGAGAGAAGCAGCCATATAATGCAGGAGAGAAGCAGCCATATAATGCAGGAGAGAAGCCGCCATATAATGCAGAAGAGAAGCCGCCATATAACGCAGGAGAGAAGCAGCCATATAATGCAGGAGAGAAGCCGCCATATAATGCAGGAGAGAAGCAGCCATATAATGCAGGAGAGAAGCAGCCATATAATGCAGGAGAGAAGCCGCCATATAATGCAGGAGAGAAGCAGCCATATAATGCAGGAGAGAAGCAGCCATATAATGCAGGAGAGAAGCCGCCATATAATGCAGAAGAGAAGCCGCCATATAATGCAGGAGAGAAGCAGCCATATAATGCAGGAGAGAAGCCGCCATATAATGCAGGAGAGAAGCAGCCATATAATGCAGGAGAGAAGCAGCCATATAATGCAGGAGAGAAGCCGCCATATAATGCAGGAGAGAAGCAGCCATATAACGCAGGAGAGAAGCCGCCATATAATGCAGGAGAGAAGCCGCCATATAATGCAGGAGAGAAGCAGCCATATAATGCAGGAGAGAAGCAGCCATATAATGCAGGAGAGAAGCCGCCATATAATGCAGAAGAGAAGCCGCCATATAACGCAGGAGAGAAGCAGCCATATAATGCAGGAGAGAAGCCGCCATATAATGCAGGAGAGAAGCAGCCATATAATGCAGGAGAGAAGCAGCCATATAATGCAGGAGAGAAGCCGCCATATAACGCAGGAGAGAAGCCGCCATATAACGCAGGAGAGAAGCCGCCATATAATGCAGGAGAGAAGCCGCCATATAACACAGGAGAGAAGCCGCCATATAATGCAGGAGAGAAGCCGCCATATAATACAGGAGAGAAGCCGCCATATAACGCAGGAGAGAAGCCGCCATATAATACAGGAGAGAAGCCGCCATATAATACAGGAGAGAAGCCGCCATATAACGCAGGAGAGAAGCCGCCATATAATGCAGGAGAGAAGCCGCCATATAATGCAGAAGAGAAGCCGCCATATAACGCAGGAGAGAAGCCGCCATATAATACAGGACAGAAGCTGCCATATAATACAGGAGAGAAGCCGCCATATAATGCAGGAGAGAAGCCGCCATATAATGCAGAAGAGAAGCCGCCATATAATGCAGAAGAGAAGCCGCCATATAACGCAGGAGAGAAGCCGCCATATAATACAGGACAGAAGCCGCCATATAATACAGGAGAGAAGCCGCCATATAATGCAGAAGAGAAGCCGCCATATAATGCAGAAGAGAAGCCGCCATATAACGCAGAAGAGAAGCCGCCATATAATGCAGGAGAGAAGCCGCCATATAATGCAGGAGAGAAGCCGCCATATAACGCAGGAGAGAAGCAGCCATATAACGCAGGAGAGAAGCCGCCATATAATGCAGGAGAGAAGCAGCCATATAACGCAGGAGAGAAGCCGCCATATAACGCAGGAGAGAAGCCGCCATATAACACAGGAGAGAAGCCGCCATATAATGCAGAAGAGAAGCCGCCATATAATGCAGGAGAGAAGCCGCCATATAACGCAGGAGAGAAGCCGCCATATAATGCAGAAGAGAAGCCGCCATATAATGCAGAAGAGAAGCCGCCATATAATGCAGAAGAGAAGCCGCCATATAATGCAGGAGAGAAGCCGCCATATAATGCAGGAGAGAAGCCGTCATATAATGCAGAAGAGAAGCCGCCATATAATGCAGGAGAGAAGCCGCCATATAATGCAGAAGAGAAGCCGCCATATAACGCAGGAGAGAAGCCGCCATATAACGCAGGAGAGAAGCCGCCATATAACACAGGAGAGAAGCCGCCATATAATGCAGAAGAGAAGCCGCCATATAATGCAGGAGAGAAGCAGCCATATAACGCAGGAGAGAAGCCGCCATATAATGCAGAAGAGAAGCCGCCATATAATGCAGAAGAGAAGCCGCCATATAATGCAGGAGAGAAGCCGCCATATAATGCAGGAAAGAAGCCGCCATATAACGCAGGAGAGAAGCCGCCATATAATGCAGAAGAGAAGCCGCCATATAATGCAGGAGAGAAGCCGCCATATAATGCAGGAGAGAAGCCGCCATATAATGCAGGAGAGAAGCAGCCATATAATGCAGGAGAGAAGCCGCCATATAATACAGGAGAGAAGCCGCCATATAACGCAGGAGAGAAGCCGCCATATAATGCAGGAGAGAAGCCGCCATATAATGCAGAAGAGAAGCCGCCATATAATGCAGAAGAGAAGCCGCCATATAACGCAGAAGAGAAGCCGCCATATAATGCAGAAGAGAAGCCGCCATATAACGCAGGAGAGAAGCCGCCATATAATGCAGAAGAGAAGCCGCCATATAATGCAGAAGAGAAGCCGCCATATAACGCAGGAGAGAAGCCGCCATATAATACAGGACAGAAGCTGCCATATAATGCAGGAGAGAAGCCGCCATATAATGCAGAAGAGAAGCCGTCATATAACGCAGAAGAGAAGCCGCCATATAATGCAGGAGAGAAGCCGCCATATAATGCAGAAGAGAAGCCGCCATATAATGCAGGAGAGAAGCCGCCATATAATGCAGGAGAGAAGCCGCCATATAATGCAGAAGAGAAGCCGCCATATAATGCAGGAGAGAAGCCGCCATATAATGCAGGAGAGAAGCCGCCATATAACGCAGAAGAGAAGCCGCCATATAATGCAGGAGAGAAGCCGCCATATAATGCAGGAGAGAAGCCGCCATATAATGCAGAAGAGAAGCCGCCATATAATGCAGAAGAGAAGCCGCCATATAACGCAGGAGAGAAGCCGCCATATAATACAGGACAGAAGCTGCCATATAATACAGGAGAGAAGCCGCCATATAATGCAGGAGAGAAGCCGCCATATAATGCAGAAGAGAAGCCGTCATATAATGCAGGAGAGAAGCCGCCATATAATACAGGACAGAAGCTGCCATATAATACAGGAGAGAAGCCGCCATATAATGCAGGAGAGAAGCCGCCATATAATGCAGAAGAGAAGCCGTCATATAATGCAGGAGAGAAGCCGCCATATAATGCAGAAGAGAAGCAGCCATATAACGCAGGAGAGAAGCCGCCATATAACGCAGGAGAGAAGCCGCCATATAATGCAGAAGAGAAGCCGCCATATAACGCAGGAGAGAAGCCGCCATATAACGGAGGAGAGAAGCCGCCATATAATACAGGAGAGAAGCCGCCATATAATACAGGAGAGAAGCCGCCATATAACGCAGGAGAGAAGCCGCCATATAATGCAGGAGAGAAGCCGCCATATAAAGCAGGAGAGAAGCCGCCATATAACGCAGGAGAGAAGCCGCCATATAATGCAGGAGAGAAGCCGCCATATAACACAGGAGAGAAGCCGCCATATAACGCAGGAGAGAAGCCGCCATATAACGCAGAAGAGAAGCCGCCATATAACGCAGGAGAGAAGCCGCCATATAATGCAGGAGAGAAGCCGCCATATAACACAGGAGAGAAGCCGCCATATAATACAGGAGAGAAGCCGCCATATAATGCAGGAGAGAAGCCGCCATATAATACAGGAGAGAAGCAGCCATATAATGCAGGAGAGAAGCCGCCATATAATACAGGAGAGAAGCCGCTATATAATACAGGACAGAAGCCGCCATATAATGCAGAAGAGAAGCCGCCATATAATGCAGAAGAGAAGCCGTCATATAATACAGGAGAGAAGCCGCCATATAATGCAGAAGAGAAGCCGTCATATAATGCAGGAGAGAAGCCGCCATATAATGCAGGAGAGAAGCCGCCATATAACGCAGGAGAGAAGCCGCCATATAATGCAGGAGAGAAGCCGCCATATAATGCAGAAGAGAAGCCGTCATATAATGCAGGAGAGAAGCCGCCATATAATGCAGGAGAGAAGCCGCCATATAACGCAGGAGAGAAGCCGCCATATAATGCAGGAGAGAAGCCGCCATATAATGCAGAAGAGAAGCCGTCATATAATGCAGGAGAGAAGCCGCCATATAATGCAGGAGAGAAGCCGCCATATAATGCAGGAGAGAAGCCGCCATATAATGCAGAAGAGAAGCCGCCATATAATGCAGAAGAGAAGCCGTCATATAATGCAGGAGAGAAGCCGCCATATAATGCAGGAGAGAAGCCGCCATATAATGCAGGAGAGAAGCCGCCATATAATGCAGAAGAGAAGCCGCCATATAATACAGGAGAGAAGCCGCCATATAATACAGGAGAGAAGCCGCCATATAATGCAGGAGAGAAGCCGCCATATAATGCAGGAGAGAAGCCGCCATATAATGCAGAAGAGAAGCCGCCATAAAACGCAGGAGAGAAGCCGCCATATAATACAGGAGAGAAGCCGCCATATAATACAGGAGAGAAGCCGCCATATAATGGAGGAGAGAAGCCGCCATATAATGCAGAAGAGAAGCCGCCATAAAACGCAGGAGAGAAGCCGCCATATAATACAGGAGAGAAGCCGCCATATAATGCAGGAGAGAAGCCGTCATATAATGCAGGAGAGAAGCCGCCATATAATACAGGAGAGAAGCCGCCATATAATGCAGGAGAGAAGCCGTCATATAATGCAGGAGAGAAGCCGCCATATAATGCAGGAGAGAAGCCGCCATATAATGCAGAAGAGAAGCCGCCATATAATGCAGAAGAGAAGCCGCCATAAAACGCAGGAGAGAAGCCGCCATATAATGCAGAAGAGAAGCCGCCATATAATGCAGGAGAGAAGCCGTCATATAATGCAGGAGAGAAGCCGCCATATAATACAGGAGAGAAGCCGCCATATAATGCAGGAGAGAAGCCGTCATATAATGCAGGAGAGAAGCCGCCATATAATACAGGAGAGAAGCCGCCATATAATGCAGGAGAGAAGCCGTCATATAATGCAGGAGAGAAGCCGCCATATAACGCAGGAGAGAAGCCGCCATATAATGCAGAAGAGAAGCCGTCATATAATGCAGGAGAGAAGCCGCCATATAATGCAGGAGAGAAGCCGCCATATAACGCAGGAGAGAAGCCGCCATATAATGCAGAAGAGAAGCCGCCATATAACGCAGGAGAGAAGCCGCCATATAACGGAGGAGAGAAGCCGCCATATAATACAGGAGAGAAGCCGCCATATAACGCAGAAGAGAAGCCGCCATATAATACAGGAGAGAAGCCGCCATATAATGCAGAAGAGAAGCTGCCATATAATACAGGAGAGAAGCCGCCATATAACGCAGAAGAGAAGCCGCCATATAATACAGGAGAGAAGCCGTCATATAATGCAGAAGAGAAGCCGCCATATAATACAGGAGAGAAGCCGCCATATAACGCAGAAGAGAAGCCGCCATATAATACAGGAGAGAAGCCGCCATATAATACAGGAGAGAAGCCGCCATATAATACAGGAGAGAAGCCGCCATGTAATACAGGAGAGAAGCCGCCATATAATACAGGAGAGAAGCCGCCATATAATACAGGACAGAAGCCGCCATATAACACAGGAGAGAAGCCGCCATATAATGCAGAAGAGAAGCCGCCATATAATGCAGAAGAGAAGCCACCATATAATGCAGGAGAGAAGCCGCCATATAATACAGGACAGAAGCCGCCATAAAACGCAGGAGAGAAACCGCCATATAATACAGGAGAGAAGCCGCCATATAACGCAGGAGAGAAGCCGCCATATAATACAGGAGAGAAGCTGCCATATAATGCAGTAGAGAAGCTGCCATATAATGCAGAAGAGAAGCCGCCATATAACACAGGACAGAAGCCGCCATATAATACAGGAGAGAAGCCGCCATATAACGCAGGAGAGAAGCCGCCATATAATACAGGAGAGAAGCCGCCATATAATGCAGGAGAGAAGCCGCCATATAATACAGGAGAGAAGCCGCCATATAATGCAGAAGAGAAGCCGCCATATAATGCAGAAGAGAAGCCGCCATATAATGCAGGAGAGAAGCCGCCATATAATGCAGGAGAGAAGCCACCATATAATGCAGGAGAGAAGCCACCATATAATGCAGGAGAGAAGCCGCCATATAATACAGGAGAGAAGCTGCCATATAATACAGGAGAGAAGCCACCATATAATGCAGGAGAGAAGCCACCATATAATGCAGGAGAGAAGCCACCATATAATGCAGGAGAGAAGCCACCATATAATGCAGGAGAGAAGCCACCATATAATGCAGGAGAGAAGCCACCATATAATGCAGGAGAGAAGCCACCATATAACGCAGGAGAGAAGCCGCCATATAATACAGGAGAGAAGCTGCCATATAACGCAGGAGAGAAGCCGCCATATAATGCAGGAGAGAAGCCGCCATATAATGCAGGAGAGAAGCCGCCATATAATACAGGAGAGAAGCCGCCATATAATGCAGAAGAGAAGCCGCCCAATAATACAGGAGAGAAGCCGCCATATAACGCAGAAGAGAAGCCGCCATATAACACAGGAGAGAAGCCGCCATATAACGCAGGAGAGAAGCCGCCATATAATGCAGAAGAGAAGCCGCCATATAATACAAGAGAGAAGCCGCCATATAACGCAGGAGAGAAGCCGCCATATAATGCAGGAGAGAAGCCGCCATATAATGCAGAAGAGAAGCCGCCATATAATACAGGAGAGAAGCCGCCATATAACGCAGGAGAGAAGCCGCCATATAACACAGGAGAGAAGCCGCCATATAATGCAGAAGAGAAGCCGCCATATAATACAGGAGAGAAGCCGCCATATAACGCAGGAGAGAAGCCGCCATATAATGCAGAAGAGAAGCCGCCATATAATACAGGAGAGAAGCCGCCATATAATGCAGGAGAGAAGCCGCCATATAACGCAGAAGAGAAGCCGCCATATAATGCAGAAGAGAAGCCGCCATATAATACAGGAGAGAAGCAGCCATATAACACAGGAGAGAAGCAGCCATATAATACAGGAGAGAAGCCGCCATATAATACAGGAGAGAAGCCGCCATATAATGCAGGAGAGAAGCCGCCATATAACACAGGAGAGAAGCCGCCATATAACACAGGAGAGAAGCCGCCATATAACACAGGAGAGAAGCCGCCATATAATGCAGAAGAGAAGCCGCCATATAATACAGGAGAGAAGCCGCCATATAACGCAGGAGAGAAGCCGCCATATAATGCAGAAGAGAAGCCGCCATATAATACAGGAGAGAAGCCGCCATATAATGCAGGAGAGAAGCCGCCATATAACACAGGAGAGAAGCCGCCATATAACACAGGAGAGAAGCCGCCATATAACGCAGGAGAGAAGCCGCCATATAATGCAGGAGAGAAGCCGCCATATAATGCAGAAGAGAAGCCGCCATATAATACAGGAGAGAAGCCGCCATATAACGCAGGAGAGAAGCCGCCATATAATGCAGGAGAGAAGCCGCCATATAATGCAGGAGAGAAGCCGCCATATAATACAGGAGAGAAGCCGCCATATAATACAGGAGAGAAGCCGCCATATAATGCAGGAGAGAAGCCGCCATATAATGCAGGAGAGAAGCCGCCATATAACGCAGGAGAGAAGCCGCCATATAACGCAGGAGAGAAGCCGCCATATAATACAGGAGAGAAGCCGCCATATAACGCAGAAGAGAAGCCGTCATATAATACAGGAGAGAAGCCGCCATATAATGCTGAAGAGAAGCCGCCATATAATGCAGGAGAGAAGCCGCCATATAACGCAGGAGAGAAGCCGCCATATAATGCAGAAGAGAAGCCGCCATATAACGCAGAAGAGAAGCCGTCATATAATACAGGAGAGAAGCCGCCATATAATGCTGAAGAGAAGCCGCCATATAATGCAGGAGAGAAGCCGCCATATAATACAGGAGAGAAGCCGCCATATAACGCAGGAGAGAAGCCGTCATATAATACAGGAGAGAAGCCGCCATATAACGGAGGAGAGAAGCCGCCATATAATACAGGAGAGAAGCCGCCATATAACGCAGGAGAGAAGCCGTCATATAATACAGGAGAGAAGCCGCCATATAATGCTGAAGAGAAGCCGCCATATAACGGAGGAGAGAAGCCGCCATATAATACAGGAGAGAAGCCGCCATATAACGCAGGAGAGAAGCCGTCATATAATGCAGGAGAGAAGCCGCCATATAATACAGGAGAGAAGCCGCCATATAATGCTGAAGAGAAGCCGCCATATAATGCAGAAGAGAAGCCGCCATATAATACAGAAGAGAAGCCGCCATATAATGCAGAAGAGAAGCCGTCATATAATACAGGAGAGAAGCCGCCATATAATACAGGAGAGAAGCCGCCATATAATGGAGAAGAGAAGCCGCCATATAATGCAGGAGAGAAGCCGCCATATAATGGAGAAGAGAAGCCGCCATATAATGCAGGAGAGAAGCCGCCATATAATACAGGAGAGAAGCCGCCATATAATGGAGAAGAGAAGCCGCCATATAATGCAGGAGAGAAGCCGCCATATAATGCAGGAGTGAAGCCGCCATATAATGCAGGAGAGAAGCCGCCATATAACGCAGGAGAGAAGCCGCCATATAATACAGGAGAGAAGCCGCCATATAATGCAGGAGAGACGCCGCCATATAATGCAAGAGAGAAGCCGCCATATAATACAGGAGAGAAGCCGCCATATAATACAGGAGAGAAGCCACCATATAATGCAGGAGAGAAGCCGCCATATAATGCAGGAGATTAGCCGCCATATAATACAGGAGAGAAGCCGCCATATAATACAGGAGAGAAGCCGCCATATAATGCAGGAGAGACGCCGCCATATAATGCAAGAGAGAAGCCGCCATATAATACAGGAGAGAAGCCGCCATATAATACAGGAGAGAAGCCGCCATATAATGCAGGAGAGACGCCGCCATATAATGCAAGAGAGAAGCCGCCATATAATACAGGAGAGAAGCCGCCATATAATACAGGAGAGAAGCCGCCATATAATGCAGGAGAGACGCCGCCATATAATGCAAGAGAGAAGCCGCCATATAATACAGGAGAGAAGCCGCCATATAATACAGGAGAGAAGCCGCCATATAATGCAGGAGAGAAGCCGCCATATAATGCAGGAGAGAAGCCGCCATATAACGCAGAAGAGAAGCCACCATATAACGCAGGAGAGAAGCTGCCATATAATGCAGAAGAGAAGCGCCATATAACGCAGGAGAGAAGCCGCCATATAACGCAGAAGAGAAGCCGCCATATACTACAGGAGAGAAGCCGCCATATAACGCAGGAGAGAAGCCGCCATATAATGCAGGAGAGAAGCCGCCATATAAAACAGGAGAGAAGCCGCCATATAATACAGGAGAGAAGCCGCCATATAATGCAGAAGAGAAGCCGCCATATAATGCAGGAGAGAAGCCGCCATATAATACAGGAGAGAAGCCGCCATATAATGCAGGAGAGAAGCAGCCATATAATGCAGGAGAGAAGCCGCCATATAATACAGGAGAGAAGCCGCCATATAATGCAGGAGAGAAGCCGCCATATAACGCAGGAGAGAAGCAGCCATATAATGCAGGAGAGAAGCCGCCATATAATACAGGAGAGAAGCCGCCATATAATACAGGAGAGAAGCCGCCATATAATGCAGGAGAGAAGCAGCCATATAATGCAGGAGAGAAGCCGCCATATAATACAGGAGAGAAGCCGCCATATAATACAGGAGAGAAGCCGCCATATAACGCAGGAGAGAAGCCGCCATATAATGCAGGAGAGAAGCCGCCATATAACGGAGGAGAGAAGCCGCCATATAATGCAGGAGAGAAGCCGCCATATAATGCAGGAGAGAAGCCGCCATATACTACAGGAGAGAAGCCGCCATATAATGCAGAAGAGAAGCCGCCATATAATGCAGGAGAGAAGCCGCCATATAATGCAGGAGAGAAGCAGCCATATAATGCAGGAGAGAAGCCGCCATATAATACAGGAGAGAAGCCGCCATATAACGCAGGAGAGAAGCCGCCATATAATGCAAGAGAGAAGCCGTCATATAATGCAGGAGAGAAGCCGCCATATAATGCAGGAGAGAAGCCGCCATATAATGCAGGAGAGAAGCAGCCATATAATACAGGAGAGAAGCCGCCATATAATACAGGAGAGAAGCCGCCATATAATGCAGGAGAGAAGCAGCCATATAATGCAGGAGAGAAGCCGCCATATAATACAGGAGAGAAGCCGCCATATAATACAGGAGAGAAGCCGCCATATAACGCAGGAGAGAAGCCGCCATATAATGCAGGAGAGAAGCCGCCATATAATGCAGGAGAGAAGCCGCCATATAATGCAGGAGAGAAGCCGCCATATAATGCAGGAGAGAAGCCGCCATATACTACAGGAGAGAAGCCGCCATATAATGCAGGAGAGAAGCCGCCATATAATGCAGAAGAGAAGCCGCCATATAATGCAGGAGAGAAGCCGCCATATACTACAGGAGAGAAGCCGCCATATAATGCAGGAGAGAAGCCGCCATATAATGCAGGAGAGAAGCCGCCATATAATGCAGGAGAGAAGCAGCCATATAATGCAGGAGAGAAGCCGCCATATAATACAGGAGAGAAGCCGCCATATAACACAGGAGAGAAGCCGCCATATAATGCAGGAGAGAAGCCGCCATATAATGCAGGAGAGAAGCCGCCATATAACGCAGGAGAGAAGCCGCCATATAATGCAAGAGAGAAGCCGTCATATAATGCAGGAGAGAAGCCGCCATATAACACAGGAGAGAAGCCGCCATATAATACAGAAGAGAAGCCGCCATATAATACAGGAGAGAAGCCGCCATATAACGCAGAAGAGAAGCAGCAATATAATGCAGGAGAAAAGCCGCCATATAACGCAGAAGAGAAGCAGCAATATAATGCAGGAGAAAAGCCGCCATATAATGCAGAAGAGAAGCCGCCATATAATGCAGAAGAGAAGCCGCCATATAATGCAGGAGAGAAGCCGCCATAAAACGCAGGAGAGAAGCCGCCATATAATGCAGAAGAGAAGCCGCCATATAATGCAGAAGAGAAGCCGCCATATAACGCAGGAGAGAAGCCGTCATATAATGCAGGAGAGAAGCCGCCATATAATACAGGAGAGAAGCCGCCATATAATGCAGGAGAGAAGCCGCCATATAATACAGGAGAGAAGCCGCCATATAATGCAGGAGAGAAGCCGCCATATAATACAGGAGAGAAGCCGCCATATAATGCAGGAGAGAAGCCGCCATATAATGCAGGAGAGAAGCCGCCATATAATACAGGAGAGAAGCCGCCATATAATGCAGGAGAGAAGCCGCCATATAATACAGGAGAGAAGCCGCCATATAATGCAGAAGAGAAGCCGCCATATAACGCAGGAGAGAAGCCGTCATATAATACAGGACAGAAGCCGCCATATAATGCAGAAGAGAAGCCGCCATATAATGCAGAAGAGAAGCAGCCATATAATGCAGAAGAGAAGCCGCCATATAATGCAGAAGAGAAGCCGCCATATAATACAGGAGAGAAGCAGCCATATAATGCAGAAGAGAAGCCGCCATATAATACAGGGGAGAAGCCGCCATATAATGCAGGAGAGAAGCTGCCATATAATACAGAAGAGAAGCCGCCATATAATGCAGAAGAGAAGCCGCCATATAATGCAGAAGAGAAGCCGTCATATAATGCAGAAGAGAAGCCGCCATATAATGCAGAAGAGAAGCCGCCATATAATACAGGAGAGAAGCCGCCATATAACGCAGGAGAGAAGCCGCCATATAATACAGGACAGAAGCCGCCATATAATGCAGGAGAGAAGCCGCCATATAATGCAGGAGAGAAGCCGCCATATAATACAGGAGAGAAGCCGCCATATAATGCAGAAGAGAAGCCGCCATATAATGCAGAAGAGAAGCCGCCATATAATGCAGAAGAGAAGCCGCCATATAATGCAGAAGAGAAGCCGCCATATAATACAGGACAGAAGCCGCCATATAATGCAGAAGAGAAGCCGCCATATAATGCAGAAGAGAAGCCGCCATATAATACAGGAGAGAAGCCGCCATATAATGCAGAAGAGAAGCCGCCATATAATACAGGAGAGAAGCCGCCATATAATGCAGGAGAGAAGCAGCCATATAATGCAGGAGAGAAGCCGCCATATAATGCAGAAGAGAAGCCGCCATATAATGCAGAAGAGAAGCCGCCATATAATACAGGAGAGAAGCCGCCATATAATGCAGAAGAGAAGCCGCCATATAATGCAGGAGAGAAGCCGTCATATAATGCAGGAGAGAAGCCGCCATATAATGCAGGAGAGAAGCCGCCATATAATGCAGAAGAGAAGCCGCCATATAATACAGGAGAGAAGCCGCCATATAATGCAGGAGAGAAGCCGCCATATAATACAGGACAGAAGCCGCCATATAATGCAGAAGAGAAGCCGCCATATAATGCAGAAGAGAAGCCGCCATATAATACAGGAGAGAAGCCGCCATATAATGCAGAAGAGAAGCCGCCATATAATGCAGGAGAGAAGCCGTCATATAATGCAGGAGAGAAGCCGCCATATAATGCAGGAGAGAAGCCGCCATATAATGCAGAAGAGAAGCCGCCATATAATACAGGAGAGAAGCCGCCATATAATGCAGGAGAGAAGCCGCCATATAATACAGGAGAGAAGCCGCCATATAATACAGGAGAGAAGCCGCCATATAATGCAGAAGAGAAGCCGCCATATAATGCAGAAGAGAAGCCGCCATATAATGCAGAAGAGAAGCCGCCATATAATGCAGAAGAGAAGCCGCCATATAATGCAGGAGAGAAGCCGCCATATAACGGAGGAGAGAAGCCGCCATATAATACAGGAGAGAAGCCGCCATATAATGCAGAAGAGAAGCCACCATATAACGGAGTAGAGAAGCCGCCATATAATACAGGAGAGAAGCCGCCATATAATACAGGAGAGAAGCCGCCATATAACGGAGGAGAGAAGCCGCCATATAATACAGGAGAGAAGCCGCCATATAATACAGGAGAGAAGCCGCCATATAATGCAGAAGAGAAGCCGCCATATAACGGAGGAGAGAAGCCGCCATATAATGCAGGAGAGAAGCCGCCATATAACGGAGTAGAGAAGCCGCCATATAATACAGGAGAGAAGCCGCCATATAATGCAGAAGAGAAGCCGCCATATAATGCAGGAGAGAAGCCGCCATATAATACAGGAGAGAAGCCGCCATATAACGCAGGAGAGAAGCCGCCATATAATGCAGGAGAGAAGCCGCCATATAACACAGGAGAGAAGCCGCCATATAATGCAGAAGAGAAGCCGTCATATAACGCAGGAGAGAAGCCGCCATATAATGCAGGAGAGAAGCCGCCATATAATGCAGAAGAGAAGCCGCCATATAACGCAGGAGAGAAGCCGCCATATAATGCAGAAGAGAAGCCGTCATATAATGCAGAAGAGAAGCCGCCATATAATGCAGAAGAGAAGCCGTCATATAATGCAGAAGAGAAGCAGCCATATAATGCAGAAGAGAAGCCGCCATATAATACAGGAGAGAAGCCGTCAAATAATGCAGAAGAGAAGCCGCCATATAACACAGGAGATAAGCCGCCATATAACACAGGAGAGAAGCCGCCATATAATGCAGAAGAGAAGCCGTCATATAACGCAGGAGAGAAGCCGCCATATAATGCAGGAGAGAAGCCGCCATATAATGCAGAAGAGAAGCTGCCATATAATGCAGGAGAGAAGCAGCCATATAATACAGGAGAGAAGCCGTCAAATAATGCAGAAGAGAAGCCGCCATATAATACAGGAGAGAAGCCGCCATATAACACAGGAGAGAAGTCGCCATATAATGCAGAAGAGAAGCCGTCATATAACGCAGGAGAGAAGCAGCCATATAATACAGGAGAGAAGCCGTCAAATAATGCAGAAGAGAAGCCGCCATATAACACAGGAGATAAGCCGCCATATAACACAGGAGAGAAGCCGCCATATAATGCAGAAGAGAAGCCGTCATATAACGCAGGAGAGAAGCCGCCATATAATGCAGGAGAGAAGCCGCCATATAATGCAGAAGAGAAGCTGCCATATAATGCAGGAGAGAAGCAGCCATATAATACAGGAGAGAAGCCGTCAAATAATGCAGAAGAGAAGCCGCCATATAATACAGGAGAGAAGCCGCCATATAACACAGGAGAGAAGCCGCCATATAATGCAGAAGAGAAGCCGTCATATAACGCAGGAGAGAAGCAGCCATATAATACAGGAGAGAAGCCGCCATATAATACAGGAGAGAAGCCGCCATATAATGCAGGAGAGAAGCCGCCATATAATACAGGAGAGAAGCCGCCATATAACGCAGGAGAGAAGCCGCCATATAATGCAGAAGAGAAGCTGCCATATAACGCAGGAGAGAAGCAGCCATATAATACAGGAGAGAAGCCGCCATATAACGCAGGAGAGAAGCCGCCATATAATACAGGAGAGAAGCCGCCATATAACGCAGGAGAGAAGCCGCCATATAATGCAGAAGAGAAGCCGTCATATAACGCAGGAGAGAAGCCGTCATATAATGCAGAAGAGAAGCTGCCATATAATGCAGGAGAGAAGCCGCCATATAATACAGGAGAGAAGCCGCCATATAACGCAGGAGAGAAGCCGTCATATAATGCAGAAGAGAAGCTGCCATATAATGCAGGAGAGAAGCCGCCATATAATGCAGAAGAGAAGCCGTCATATAATACAGGAGAGAAGCCGCCATATAACGCAGAAGAGAAGCCGCCATATAATGCAGGAGAGAAGCGCCATATAATACAGGAGAGAAGCCGCCATATAATACAGGAGAGAAGCCGCCATATAATGCAGGAGAGAAGCCGCCATAAAACGCAGGAGAGAAGCCGCCATATAATGCAGAAGAGAAGCCGCCATATAATGCAGAAGAGAAGCCGCCATATAACACAGGACAGAAGCCGCCATATAATACAGGAGAGAAGCCGCCATATAATGCAGGAGAGAATCCGCCATATAATGCAGGAGAGAAGCCGCCATATAATACAGGAGAGAAGCCGCCATATAATGCAGGAGAGAAGCCGCCATAAAACGCAGGAGAGAAGCCGCCATATAATGCAGAAGAGAAGCCGCCATATAACGCAGGAGAAAAGCCGCCATATAATGCAGGAGAGAAGCCGCCATATAACGCAGGAGAGAAGCCGCCATATAATGCAGAAGAGAAGCCGCCATATAATACAGGAGAGAATCCGCCATATAATGCAGGAGAGAAGCCGCCATATAATACAGGAGAGAAGCCGCCATATAATGCAGGAGAGAAGCCGCCATATAATACAGGAGAGAAGCCGCCATATAATGCAGAAGAGAAGCCGCCATATAATGCAGAAGAGAAGCCGTCATATAATGCAGAAGAGAAGCCGCCATATAATGCAGGAGAGAAGCCGCCATATAATGCAGAAGAGAAGCCGTCATATAACGGAGGAGAGAAGCCGCCATATAATGCAGAAGAGAAGCCGCCATATAACGGAGGAGAGAAGCCGCCATATAATACAGGAGAGAAGCCGCCATATAATGCAGAAGAGAAGCCGCCATATAACGCAGGAGAGAAGCCGCCATATAATGCAGGAGAGAAGCCGCCATATAACACAGGAGAGAAGCCGCCATATAATGCAGAAGAGAAGCCGTCATATAACGCAGGAGAGAAGCCGCCATATAATGCTGGAGAGAAGCCGCCATATAATACAGGAGAGAAGCCGCCATATAATGCAGAAGAGAAGCCGTCATATAATGCAGAAGAGAAGCCGCCATATAATGCAGAAGAGAAGCCGTCATATAACGCAGGAGAGAAGCCGCCATATAATGCAGGAGAGAAGCCGCCATATAATGCAGGAGAGAAGCCGCCATATAATGCAGAAGAGAAGCCGTCATATAATGCAGAAGAGAAGCCGCCATATAATGCAGGAGAGAAGCCGTCATATAACGCAGGAGAGAAGCCGCCATATAATGCAGGAGAGAAGCCGCCATATAAAGCAGGAGAGAAGCCGCCATATAACACAGGAGAGAAGCCGCCATATAATGCAGAAGAGAAGCCGCCATATAACACAGGACAGAAGCCGCCATATAACGCAGGAGAGAAGCCGCCATATAATACAGGAGAGAAGCCGCCATATAATGCAGAAGAGAAGCCGCCATATAACACAGGAGAGAAGCCGCCATATAATGCAGGAGAGAAGCCGCCATATAATACAGGACAGAAGCCGCCATATAATGCAGAAGAGAAGCCGTCATATAATGCAGAAGAGAAGCCGCCATATAATACAGAAGAGAAGCCGCCATATAATGCAGAAGAGAAGCCGTCATATAACGCAGGAGAGAAGCCGCCATATAATGCAGGAGAGAAGCCGCCATATAATGCAGGAGAGAAGCCGCCATATAATGCAGAAGAGAAGCCGTCATATAATGCAGAAGAGAAGCCGCCATATAATGCAGGAGAGAAGCCGTCATATAACGCAGGAGAGAAGCCGCCATATAATGCAGGAGAGAAGCCGCCATATAAAGCAGGAGAGAAGCCGCCATATAACACAGGACAGAAGCCGCCATATAATGCAGGAGAGAAGCCGTCATATAACGCAGGAGAGAAGCCGCCATATAATGCAGGAGAGAAGCCGCCATATAAAGCAGGAGAGAAGCCGCCATATAACGCAGGAGAGAAGCCGCCATATAATGCAGAAGAGAAGCCGCCATATAACACAGGACAGAAGCCGCCATATAACGCAGGAGAGAAGCCGCCATATAATGCAGGAGAGAAGCCGCCATATAATGCAGGAGAGAAGCCGCCATATAATGCAGGAGAGAAGCCGCCATTTAATACAGGAGAGAAGCCGCCATATAATGCAGAAGAGAAGCCGCCATATAATGCAGAAGAGAAGCCGTCATATAATGCAGAAGAGAAGTCGCCATATAATGCAGGAGAGAAGCCGCCATATAATGCAGAAGAGAAGCCGTCATATAACGGAGGAGAGAAGCCGCCATATAATGCAGAAGAGAAGCCGCCATATAACGGAGGAGAGAAGCCGCCATATAATACAGGAGAGAAGCCGCCATATAATGCAGAAGAGAAGCCGCCATATAACGCAGGAGAGAAGCCGCCATATAATGCAGGAGAGAAGCCGCCATATAACATAGGAGAGAAGCCGCCATATAATGCAGAAGAGAAGCCGTCATATAACGCAGGAGAGAAGCCGCCATATAATGCTGGAGAGAAGCCGCCATATAATACAGGAGAGAAGCCGCCATATAATGCAGAAGAGAAGCCGTCATATAATGCAGAAGAGAAGCCGCCATATAATACAGAAGAGAAGCCGCCATATAATGCAGGAGAGAAGCCGCCATATAACACAGGACAGAAGCCGCCATATAACGCAGGAGAGAAGCCGCCATATAATACAGGAGAGAAGCCGCCATATAATGCAGAAGAGAAGCCGCCATATAACACAGGAGAGAAGCCGCCATATAACGCAGAAGAGAAGCCGCCATATAACACAGGACAGAAGCCGCCATATAACGCAGGAGAGAAGCCGCCATATAACGCAGGAGAGAAGCCGCCATATAATACAGGAGAGAAGCCGCCATATAATGCAGAAGAGAAGCCGCCATATAACACAGGAGAGAAGCCGCCATATAATACAGGAGAGAAGCCGCCATATAATGCAGAAGAGAAGCCGTCATATAATGCAGAAGAGAAGCCGCCATATAATACAGAAGAGAAGCCGCCATATAATGCAGAAGAGAAGCCGCCATATAATGCAGGAGAGAAGCCGCCATATAATACAGGAGAGAAGCCGCCATATAATGCAGAAGAGAAGCCGTCATATAATGCAGAAGAGAAGCCGCCATATAATACAGAAGAGAAGCCGCCATATAATGCAGAAGAGAAGCCGCCATATAATGCAGAAGAGAAGCCGCCATATAATACAGGAGAGAAGCCGCCATATAATGCAGAAGAGAAGCCGTCATATAATGCAGGAGAGAAGCTGCCATATAATGCAGAAGAGAAGCCGTCATATAATGCAGAAGAGAAGCCGTCATATAATGCAGGAGAGAAGCCGCCATATAATACAGGAGAGAAGCCGCCATATAACGCAACAGAGAAGCCGCCATATAATGCAGAAGAGAAGCCGTCATATAATGCAGAAGAGAAGCCGCCATATAATGCAGGAGAGAAGCCGTCATATAACGCAGGAGAGAAGCCGCCATATAATGCAGGAGAGAAGCCGCCATATAAAGCAGGAGAGAAGCCGCCATATAACACAGGAGAGAAGCCGCCATATAATGCAGAAGAGAAGCCGCCATATAATGCAGAAGAGAAGCCGCCATATAATACAGGAGAGAAGCCGCCATATAATGCAGAAGAGAAGCCGTCATATAATGCAGGAGAGAAGCTGCCATATAATGCAGAAGAGAAGCCGTCATATAATGCAGAAGAGAAGCCGTCATATAATGCAGGAGAGAAGCCGCCATATAATGCAGAAGAGAAGCCGTCATATAATGCAGAAGAGAAGCCGCCATATAATGCAGGAGAGAAGCCGTCATATAACGCAGGAGAGAAGCCGCCATATAATGCAGGAGAGAAGCCGCCATATAAAGCAGGAGAGAAGCCGCCATATAACACAGGAGAGAAGCCGCCATATAATGCAGAAGAGAAGCCGCCATATAACACAGGACAGAAGCCGCCATATAACGCAGGAGAGAAGCCGCCATATAATACAGGAGAGAAGCCGCCATATAATGCAGAAGAGAAGCCGCCATATAACACAGGAGAGAAGCCGCCATATAATGCAGAAGAGAAGCCGTCATATAATGCAGAAGAGAAGCCGCCATATAACACAGGAGAGAAGCCGCCATATAATGCAGGAGAGAAGCCGCCATATAATACAGGAGAGAAGCCGCCATATAATGCAGAAGAGAAGCCGCCATATAATGCAGAAGAGAAGCCGCCATATAATGCAGAAGAGAAGCCGCCATATAATACAGGAGAGAAGCCGCCATATAATGCAGGAGAGAAGCCGCCATATAATACAGGAGAGAAGCCGCCATATAATGCAGAAGAGAAGCCGCCATATAATGCAGAAGAGAAGCCGCCATATAATGCAGAAGAGAAGCCGCCATATAATGCAGGAGAGAAGCTGCCATATAATACAGGAGAGAAGCCGCCATATAATGCAGAAGAGAAGCCGCCATATAATGCAGGAGAGAAGCCGCCATATAATACAGGAGAGAAGCAGCCATATAATGCAGAAGAGAAGCCGTCATATAATGCAGGAGAGAAGCAGCCATATAATGCAGAAGAGAAGCCGCCATATAATGCAGGAGAGAAGCCGCCATATAATGCAGAAGAGAAGCCGTCATATAATGCAGAAGAGAAGCCGCCATATAACGGAGGAGAGAAGCCGCCATATAATACAGGAGAGAAGCCGCCATATAATGCAGGAGAGAAGCAGCCATATAATGCAGAAGAGAAGCCGTCATATAATGCAGGAGAGAAGCTGCCATATAATACAGGAGAGAAGCCGCCATATAATGCAGAAGAGAAGCCGCCATATAATGCAGAAGAGAAGCCGCCATATAATACAGGAGAGAAGCAGCCATATAATGCAGAAGAGAAGCCGTCATATAATGCAGGAGAGAAGCCGCCATATAATGCAGGAGAGAAGCAGCCATATAATGCAGAAGAGAAGCCGCCATATAATGCAGAAGAGAAGCCGTCATATAATGCAGGAGAGAAGCAGCCATATAATGCAGAAGAGAAGCCGCCATATAATGCAGGAGAGAAGCCGCCATATAATGCAGAAGAGAAGCCGCCATATAATGCAGGAGAGAAGCCGCCATATAATGCAGGAGAGAAGCCGCCATATAATGCAGAAGAGAAGCCGCCATATAATGCAGGAGAGAAGCCGCCATATAATGCAGGAGAGAAGCCGCCATATAATGCAGAAGAGAAGCCGCCATATAATGCAGGAGAGAAGCCGCCATATAATGCAGGAGAGAAGCAGCCATATAATGCAGAAGAGAAGCCGCCATATAATGCAGGAGAGAAGCCGCCATATAATGCAGAAGAGAAGCCGTCATATAATGCAGAAGAGAAGCCGTCATATAATGCAGGAGAGAAGCAGCCATATAATGCAGAAGAGAAGCCGCCATATAATGCAGGAGAGAAGCCGCCATATAATGCAGAAGAGAAGCCGTCATATAATGCAGAAGAGAAGCCGCCATATAATGCAGGAGAGAAGCAGCCATATAATGCAGAAGAGAAGCCGTCATATAATGCAGAAGAGAAGCCGTCATATAATGCAGGAGAGAAGCAGCCATATAATGCAGAAGAGAAGCCGCCATATAATGCAGGAGAGAAGCCGCCATATAATGCAGAAGAGAAGCCGTCATATAATGCAGAAGAGAAGCCGCCATATAACGGAGGAGAGAAGCCGCCATATAATACAGGAGAGAAGCCGCCATATAATGCAGAAGAGAAGCCGCCATATAACGCAGGAGAGAAGCCGCCATATAATGCAGAAGAGAAGCCGCCATATAACACAGGAGAGAAGCCGCCATATAATGCAGAAGAGAAGCCGTCATATAATGCAGGAGAGAAGCCGCCATATAATGCAGGAGAGAAGCCGCCATATAACACAGGAGAGAAGCCGCCATATAATGCAGAAGAGAAGCCGTCATATAACGCAGGAGAGAAGCCGCCATATAATGCAGGAGAGAAGCCGTCATATAATGCAGGAGAGAAGCCACCATATAACACAGGAGAGAAGCCGCCATATAATGCAGAAGAGAAGCCGTCATATAACGCAGGAGAGAAGCCGCCATATAACGCAGGAGAGAAGCCGTCATATAATGCAGGAGAGAAGCCGCCATATAATGCAGAAGAGAAGCCGTCATATAATGCAGAAGAGAAGCCGCCATATAACACAGGAGAGAAGCCGCCATATAACACAGGAGAGAAGCCACCATATAATGCAGAAGAGAAGCCGTCATATAACGCAGGAGAGAAGCCGCCATATAACACAGGAGAGAAGCCGCCATATAACACAGGAGAGAAGCCACCATATAATGCAGAAGAGAAGCCGCCATATAACGCAGGAGAGAAGCCGCCATATAATGCAGAAGAGAAGCCGTCATATAACGCAGGAGAGAAGCCGTCATATAATACAGGAGAGAATCCGCCATATAATGCAGAAGAGAAGCCGCCATATAATGCAGGAGAGAAGCCGCCATATAATGCAGGAGAGAAGCCGCCATATAATGCAGAAGAGAAGCCGCCATATAATACAGGAGAGAAGCCGCCATATAATACAGGAGAGAAGCCGCCATATAATGCAGAAGAGAAGCCGTCATATAATGCAGAAGAAAAGCCGCCATATAATACAGGAGAGAAGCCGCCATATAATACAGGAGAGAAGCCGCCATATAATGCAGGAGAGAAGCCGCCATATAACGCAGGAGAGAAGCCGCCATATAATGCAGGAGAGAAGCCGCCATATAATACAGGAGAGAAGCCGCCATATAACGCAGGAGAGAAGCCGCCATATAATACAGGAGAGAAGCCGCCATATAACGCAGGAGAGAAGCCGCCATATAATACAGGAGAGAAGCCGCCATATAATGCAGGAGAGAAGCCGCCATATAACGCAGGAGAGAAGCCGCCATATAACGCAGGAGAGAAGCCGCCATATAATGCAGGAGAGACGCCGCCATATAACGCAGGAGAGAAGCCGCCATATAATGCAGAAGAGAAGCCGCCATATAATGCAGAAGAGAAGCCGCCATATAATGCAGGAGAGAAGCCGCCATATAATGCAGAAGAGAAGCCGCCATATAATGCAGGAGAGAAGCCGCTATATAATGCAGGAGAGAAGCTGCCATATAATACAGGAGAGAAGCCGCCATATAATACAGGAGAGAAGCAGCCATATAATACAGGAGAGAAGCAGCCATATAATACAGGAGAGAAGCCGCCATATAATGCAGGAGAGAAGCCGCCATATAATGCAGAAGAGAAGCTGCCATATAATGCAGGAGAGAAGCTGCCATATAATACAGGAGAGAAGCTGCCATATAATACAGGAGAGAAGCCGCCATATAATACAGGAGAGAAGCAGCCATATAATACAGGAGAGAAGCCGCCATATAATGCAGAAGAGAAGCCGCCATATAATGCAGGAGAGAAGCCGCCATATAATGCAGAAGAGAAGCTGCCATATAATACAGGAGAGAAGCCGCCATATAATACAGGAGAGAAGCAGCCATATAATACAGGAGAGAAGCAGCCATATAATGCAGAAGAGAAGCCGCCATATAACGCAGGAGAGAAGCTGCCATATAACGCAGGAGAGAAGCTGCCATATAATGCAGGAGAGAAGCTGCCATATAATACAGGAGAGAAGCTGCCATATAATGCAGGAGAGAAGCCGCCATATAATGCAGGAGAGAAGCTGCCATATAATACAGGAGAGAAGCTGCCATATAATACAGGAGAGAAGCCGCCATATAATGCAGGAGAGAAGCCGCCATATAATACAGGAGAGAAGCTGCCATATAATACAGGAGAGAAGCTGCCATATAATACAGGAGAGAAGCTGCCATATAATACAGGAGAGAAGCAGCCATATAATGCAGGAGAGAAGCCGCCATATAATACAGGAGAGAAGCTGCCATATAATGCAGGAGAGAAGCCGCCATATAATGCAGGAGAGAAGCTGCCATATAATACAGGAGAGAAGCTGCCATATAATACAGGAGAGAAGCCGCCATATAATACAGGAGAGAAGCCGCCATATAATACAGGAGAGAAGCCGCCATATAATGCAGGAGAGAAGCCGCCATATAATACAGGAGAGAAGCTGCCATATAATACAGGAGAGAAGCTGCCATATAATACAGGAGAGAAGCCGCCATATAATGCAGGAGAGAAGCCGCCATATAACGCAGGAGAGAAGCTGCCATATAATGCAGGAGAGAAGCTGCCATATAATACAGGAGAGAAGCAGCCATATAATGCAGGAGAGAAGCCGCCATATAATACAGGAGAGAAGCTGCCATATAATGCAGGAGAGAAGCCGCCATATAATGCAGGAGAGAAGCTGCCATATAATACAGGAGAGAAGCTGCCATATAATACAGGAGAGAAGCCGCCATATAATACAGGACAGAAGCCGCCATATAATACAGGAGAGAAGCCGCCATATAATACAGGAGAGAAGCCGCCATATAATACAGGACAGAAGCCGCCATATAATACAGGAGAGAAGCTGCCATATAATACAGGAGAGAAGCTGCCATATAATACAGGAGAGAAGCTGCCATATAATACAGGAGAGAAGCAGCCATATAATGCAGGAGAGAAGCCGCCATATAATACAGGAGAGAAGCTGCCATATAATGCAGGAGAGAAGCCGCCATATAATGCAGGAGAGAAGCTGCCATATAATACAGGAGAGAAGCTGCCATATAATACAGGAGAGAAGCCGCCATATAATACAGGACAGAAGCCGCCATATAATACAGGAGAGAAGCCGCCATATAATACAGGAGAGAAGCCGCCATATAATACAGGAGAGAAGCTGCCATATAATGCAGGAGAGAAGCCGCCATATAATGCAGGAGAGAAACCGCCATATAATACAGGAGAGAAGCCGCCATATAATGCAGAAGAGAAGCCGCCATATAATGCAGAAGAGAAGCCGCCATATAATGCAGGAGAGAAGCCGCCATATAATACAGGAGAGAAGCCGCCATATAATACAGGAGAGAAGCCGCCATATAATGCAGGAGAGAAACCGCCATATAATACAGGACAGAAGCCGCCATATAATACAGGAGAGAAGCCGCCATATAATGCAGGAGAGAAACCGCCATATAATACAGGAGAGAAGCCGCCATATAATGCAGAAGAGAAGCCGCCATATAATGCAGAAGAGAAGCCGCCATATAATGCAGGAGAGAAGCCGCCATATAATACAGGACAGAAGCCGCCATATAATACAGGAGAGAAGCCGCCATATAATGCAGGAGAGAAACCGCCATATAATACAGGAGAGAAGCCGCCATATAATGCAGAAGAGAAGCCGCCATATAATGCAGGAGAGAAGCCGCCATATAATGCAGAAGAGAAGCCGCCATATAATGCAGGAGAGAAGCCGCCATATAATACAGGAGAGAAGCCGCCATATAATGCAGAAGAGAAGCCGCCATATAATGCAGGAGAGAAGCCGCCATATAATACAGGACAGAAGCCGCCATATAATACAGGAGAGAAGCCGCCATATAATGCAGGAGAGAAACCGCCATATAATACAGGAGAGAAGCCGCCATATAATGCAGAAGAGAAGCCGCCATATAATGCAGAAGAGAAGCCGCCATATAATGCAGGAGAGAAGCCGCCATATAATACAGGAGAGAAGCCGCCATATAATGCAGAAGAGAAGCCGCCATATAATGCAGAAGAGAAGCCGCCATATAATACAGGAGAGAAGCAGCCATATAATGCAGAAGAGAAGCCGTCATATAATGCAGGAGAGAAGCTGCCATATAATACAGGAGAGAAGCCGCCATATAATGCAGAAGAGAAGCCGCCATATAATGCAGAAGAGAAGCCGCCATATAATACAGGAGAGAAGCAGCCATATAATGCAGAAGAGAAGCCGTCATATAATGCAGGAGAGAAGCAGCCATATAATGCAGAAGAGAAGCCGCCATATAATGCAGGAGAGAAGCCGCCATATAATGCAGAAGAGAAGCCGTCATATAATGCAGAAGAGAAGCCGCCATATAACGGAGGAGAGAAGCCGCCATATAATACAGGAGAGAAGCCGCCATATAATGCAGAAGAGAAGCCGCCATATAACGCAGGAGAGAAGCCGCCATATAATGCAGAAGAGAAGCCGCCATATAACACAGGAGAGAAGCCGCCATATAATGCAGAAGAGAAGCCGTCATATAACGCAGGAGAGAAGCCACCATATAATGCAGGAGAGAAGCCGCCATATAACACAGGAGAGAAGCCGCCATATAATGCAGAAGAGAAGCCGTCATATAACGCAGGAGAGAAGCCGCCATATAATGCAGGAGAGAAGCCGTCATATAATGCAGGAGAGAAGCCACCATATAACACAGGAGAGAAGCCGCCATATAATGCAGAAGAGAAGCCGTCATATAACGCAGGAGAGAAGCCGCCATATAACGCAGGAGAGAAGCCGTCATATAATGCAGAGGAGAAGCCGTCATATAATGCAGAAGAGAAGCCGCCATATAATACAGGAGAGAAGCCGCCATATAATGCAGAAGAGAAGCCGTCATATAACGCAGGAGAGAAGCCGTCATATAATACAGGAGAGAATCCGCCATATAATGCAGAAGAGAAGCCGCCATATAATGCAGGAGAGAAGCCGCCATATAATGCAGAAGAGAAGCCGCCATATAATGCAGAAGAGAAGCCGCCATATAATGCAGGAGAGAAGCCGCCATATAATGCAGAAGAGAAGCCGCCATATAATACAGGAGAGAAGCCGCCATATAATACAGGAGAGAAGCCGTCATATAATGCAGAAGAGAAGCCGCCATATAATGCAGGAGAGAAGCCGCCATATAATGCAGGAGAGAAGCCGCCATATAATGCAGGAGAGAAGCCGCCATATAATGCAGAAGAGAAGCCGCCATATAATGCAGGAGAGAAGCCGCCATATAATGCAGAAGAGAAGCCGCCATATAATACAGGAGAGAAGCCGCCATATAATACAGGAGAGAAGCCGTCATATAATGCAGAGGAGAAGCCGTCATATAATGCAGGAGAGAAGCCGCCATATAATGCAGAAGAGAAGCCGCCATATAATACAGGAGAGAAGCCGCCATATAACGCAGGAGAGAAGCCGTCATATAATGCAGAGGAGAAGCCGTCATATAATGCAGGAGAGAAGCCGCCATATAATGCAGAGGAGAAGCCGTCATATAATGCAGAAGAGAAGCCGCCATATAATACAGGAGAGAAGCCGCCATATAACGCAACAGAGAAGCCGCCATATAATGCAGAAGAGAAGCCGTCATATAACGCAGGAGAGAAGCCGTCATATAATACAGGAGAGAATCCGCCATATAATGCAGAAGAGAAGCCGCCATATAATGCAGGAGAGAAGCCGCCATATAATGCAGGAGAGAAGCCGCCATATAATGCAGAAGAGAAGCCGCCATATAATACAGGAGAGAAGCCGCCATATAATACAGGAGAGAAGCCGCCATATAATGCAGAAGAGAAGCCGTCATATAATGCAGAAGAGAAGCCGCCATATAATACAGGAGAGAAGCCGCCATATAATACAGGAGAGAAGCCGCCATATAATGCAGGAGAGAAGCCGCCATATAACGCAGGAGAGAAGCCGCCATATAATGCAGGAGAGAAGCCGCCATATAATGCAGGAGAGAAGCCGCCATATAACGCAGGAGAGAAGCCGCCATATAATACAGGAGAGAAGCCGCCATATAACGCAGGAGAGAAGCCGCCATATAATACAGGAGAGAAGCCGCCATATAATGCAGGAGAGAAGCCGCCATATAACGCAGGAGAGAAGCCGCCATATAACGCAGGAGAGAAGCCGCCATATAATGCAGGAGAGACGCCGCCATATAATGCAGAAGAGAAGCCGCCATATAATGCAGGAGAGAAGCCGCCATATAATGCAGAAGAGAAGCCGCCATATAATGCAGGAGAGAAGCCGCTATATAATGCAGGAGAGAAGCTGCCATATAATACAGGAGAGAAGCCGCCATATAATACAGGAGAGAAGCAGCCATATAATACAGGAGAGAAGCAGCCATATAATACAGGAGAGAAGCCGCCATATAATGCAGGAGAGAAGCCGCCATATAATGCAGGAGAGAAGCTGCCATATAATACAGGAGAGAAGCTGCCATATAATACAGGAGAGAAGCCGCCATATAATACAGGAGAGAAGCAGCCATATAATACAGGAGAGAAGCTGCCATATAATGCAGAAGAGAAGCCGCCATATAACGCAGGAGAGAAGCTGCCATATAATGCAGGAGAGAAGCCGCCATATAATGCAGGAGAGAAGCTGCCATATAATACAGGAGAGAAGCTGCCATATAATACAGGAGAGAAGCCGCCATATAATGCAGGAGAGAAGCCGCCATATAATACAGGAGAGAAGCTGCCATATAATACAGGAGAGAAGCTGCCATATAATACAGGAGAGAAGCTGCCATATAATACAGGAGAGAAGCAGCCATATAATGCAGGAGAGAAGCCGCCATACAATACAGGAGAGAAGCTGCCATATAATGCAGGAGAGAAGCCGCCATATAATGCAGGAGAGAAGCTGCCATATAATACAGGAGAGAAGCTGCCATATAATACAGGAGAGAAGCCGCCATATAATACAGGAGAGAAGCCGCCATATAATACAGGAGAGAAGCCGCCATATAATGCAGGAGAGAAGCCGCCATATAATACAGGAGAGAAGCTGCCATATAATACAGGAGAGAAGCTGCCATATAATACAGGAGAGAAGCCGCCATATAATGCAGGAGAGAAGCCGCCATATAATACAGGAGAGAAGCTGCCATATAATACAGGAGAGAAGCTGCCATATAATACAGGAGAGAAGCAGCCATATAATGCAGGAGAGAAGCCGCCATATAATACAGGAGAGAAGCTGCCATATAATGCAGGAGAGAAGCCGCCATATAATGCAGGAGAGAAGCTGCCATATAATACAGGAGAGAAGCTGCCATATAATACAGGAGAGAAGCCGCCATATAATACAGGACAGAAGCCGCCATATAATACAGGAGAGAAGCCGCCATATAATACAGGAGAGAAGCCGCCATATAATACAGGAGAGAAGCTGCCATATAATACAGGACAGAAGCCGCCATATAATACAGGAGAGAAGCCGCCATATAATGCAGGAGAGAAGCAGCCATATAATGCAGAAGAGAAGCCGCCATATAATGCAGGAGAGAAGCCGCCATAAGAGAGCTAACCGGCAGTATGGCTGATAACAGGGAGTAATAGATTGTAGGTCTTTTTTATTTGATAGAAGAAGTACACTACATGACACAACAATAATACATTACAGGACACAAAACATAAGAACAAAACTGCAGAACAAGACCAGGGGCGGACCTACCGCCCGTGCAGCCGGTTCATTGAACGGGGCCCCCCGAGGGAGAGGGGGCCTCTCCAGCCTCCAGCAGGGCCGCCATCAGGGCATGACTGCCCTGACTCCAGCATGGGGCCCGGGCTGTCGGGGCCCCCTCGGAGCCCCGTTGGGGTCCCCCTCTTGTGCGTCTCCTCATGGGGCCCCCCTGCAGGACCCCCCGCCGTCACATGACCCCCCGCCGTCACATGACCGGAGATGTCCCTGCGCTCAGCATGGGCCCCCGGCCCCAAGCTGAGCGCAGGGACATCTCCGGTCATGTGACAGCGCCGGCACAATACTTACCCCTCCCCGTGCCTCCGCAGCGTCTTCCGCGTCCTCTGACGTCTCAGGTCAGAGGGCGCGGTGATATGTTTACAGCGCGCGCGATCTCTCCTGAGCTGTCACAGTGGGAAGACGCGGGCGATGCTGGAGTCCGGATCAGCATGAGGTGAGAAGTGAGGTATTTGATTTTTTTTTTTATGCATGGGGGCATGGGGCATTATATGGTGGGGGGAGAGTGGGTGTGACATCCTGCATGGGGCATTATATGGTGGGGGGAGAGTGGGCGTGACATCCTGCATGGGGCATTATATGCTGGGGGGAGAGGGGGTGTGACATCCTGCATGGGGCATTATATGGTGGGGGGAGAGTGGGTGTGACATCCTGCATGGGGCATTATATGGTGGGGGGAGAGTGGGCATGACATCCTGCATGGGGCATTATATGCTGGGGGGAGAGGGGGTGTGACATCCTGCATGGGGCATTATATGGTGGGGGGAGAGTGGGTGTGACATCCTGCATGGGGCATTATATGGTGGGGGGAGAGTGGGTGTGACATCCTGCATGGGGCATTATATGGGGGGGTGACATACCGCATGGGGCATTATATGGGGGGGTGACATTCTGCATGGGGCATTATAAGAGGGGAAGGGGGGAAGTGACATCCTGCATAGGGCATTATGAGAGGGGGAGGGGGGAATTGACATCCTGCATGGGGCATTATTTGGGGGTGGGGGGTGACATCCTGCATGGGGCTTTATATGGGGGAGGGGGAGGGGGGACTTGACATCCTGCATGGGGCATTATTTGGGGGTGGGGGGGGTGACATCCTGCATGGGGCATTATAAGAGGGGAAGGGGGAAGTGACATCCTGCATGGGGCTTTATATGGGGGAGGGGGGACTTGACATCCTGCATGGGGCATTATTTGGGGGTGGGGAGGAGTGTGACATCCTGCATGGGGCATTATAAAAGGGGGAGGGGGGAATTGACATCCTGCATGGGGCTTTATATGGGGGAGGGGGGAATTGACATCCTGCATGGGGCATTATTTGGGGGTGGGGGGTGTGACATCCTGCATGGGGCATTTTTTGGGGGTGGGGGGTGTGACATCCTGCATGGGGCATTATAAGAGGGGGAGGGGAAATTTACATCCTGCATGGGGCATTATATGGGGGTGGGGAGGAGTGTGACATCCTGCATGGGGCATTATAAGGAGGGTGGGTGTGTGACATACTGCATGGGGCATTATAAGGAGGGGGGGGTGTGACCTCCTGCATGGGGCATTATAAGGGAGGGGGTGGTCTGACATACCACATGGGGCATTGAAAAGGGGGGAAGTGGCATCCTGCAAGGGGCATTATATGGGAGGGGGGAGGTGACATCCTGCATGGGGCATTAAAAGGGGGGTGTCATCCTGCATGGGGCATTAAAAGGGGGGTGTCATCCTGCATGGGGCATTATAAGGGGGGAACAGCCAACATGGAGCGTTACATGGGGGCCAATATTCTGTATGGAGTGTTATATGGGGGACAGTATCCTGTATGGAGCGTTATATGGGGGACAGTATTCTGTATGGAGCGTTATACGGGGGCCAGTATTCTGTATGCAGTGTTATATGGGGACCAGTATCCTGTATGGAGCGTTATATGGGGGTCAGTATTCTGTATGGAGCGTTATATGGGGGTCAGTATTCTGTATGGAGCGTTATATGGGGGTCAGTATTCTGTATGGAGCGTTATATGGGGGACAGTATTCTGTATGGAGCGTTATATGGGGGCCAGTATCCTGTATGCAGTGTTATATGGGGACCAGTATCCTGTATGGCGCATTATATGGGGACCAGTATCCTGTATGGAGCATTATATGGGGACCAGTATCCTGTATGGAGCATTATAAGGGGGTCAGTATCCTGTATGGAGCATTATATGGAGGTCAGTA
The DNA here is from genome assembly GCF_046119375.1 of Phyllobates terribilis. Classification (NCBI taxonomy): domain Eukaryota; kingdom Metazoa; phylum Chordata; class Amphibia; order Anura; family Dendrobatidae; genus Phyllobates; species Phyllobates terribilis. The sequence continues at coordinate 980,123,451 of NW_027362762.1, read as the reverse complement.
TTCTGTATGCAGTGTTATATGGGGACCAGTATCCTGTATGGAGCATTATATGGGGACCAGTATCCTGTATGGAGCATTATAAGGGGGTCAGTATCCTGTATGGAGCATTATATGGTGCCAAAAATACTGTATGGAGGACTATACTGTCCGGTGTGCGCTGTGAGGATTCGCCGGTTTCTGAGCTATTGTAGAATTCACAATAGATATCGCTCGTGTAATGGGGCATTATAAGGGGGGAACAGCCTGCATTGAGCGTTATATGGGGGCCAATATTCTGTATGGAGCGTTATATGGGGGTCAGTATTCTGTATGGAGCGTTATATGGGGGTCAGTATTCTGTATGGAGCGTTATATGCCGGCCAGTATTCTGTATGGAGCGTTATATGGGGGCCAGTATTCTGCATGGAGCGTTACATGGGGGCCAATATTCTGTATGCAGTGTTATATGGGGACCAGTATCCTGTATGGAGCATTATATGGGGACCAGTATCCTGTATGGAGCATTATATGGGGACCAGTATCCAGTATGGAGCATTATAAGGGTGACAGTATCCTGTATGGAGCATTATATGGGGGCCAGTATCCTGTATGGAGCATTATAAGGGGGTCAGTATTCTGTATGGAGCGTTATATGGGGACCAGTATCCTGTATGGAGCATTATATGGGGTCCATTATACTGTATGGAGGACTATATTGTCCGGTCTGCACTGTGCGCTGTGAGGATTCGCCGGTTTCTGAGATATTGTAGAATTTACAATAGATATCGCTCGTGTAATGGGGCATTATAAGGGGGGGGGACAGCCTGCATGGAGCGTTATATGGGGGCCAATATTCTGTATGGAGCGCTATATGGGGGTCAGTATTCTGTATGGAGCGTTATATGGGGGACAGTATTCTGTATGGAGCGTTATATGGGGGCCAGTATTCTGTATGCAGTGTTATATGGGGACTATTATATGGTGGGGGGAGAGTGGGCGTGACATCCTGCATGGGGCATTATATGCTGGGGGGAGAGGGGGTGTGACATCCTGCATGGGGCATTATATGGTGGGGGGAGAGTGGGTGTGACATCCTGCATGGGGCATTATATGGTGGGGGGAGAGTGGGTGTGACATCCTGCATGGGGCATTATATGGGGGGGTGACATACCGCATGGGGCATTATATGGGGGGGGTGACATTCTGCATGGGGCATTATAAGAGGGGAAGGGGGGAAGTGACATCCTGCATGGGGCATTATGAGAGGGGGAGGGGGGAATTGACATCCTGCATGGGGCATTATTTGGGGGTGGGGGGTGACATCCTGCATGGGGCTTTATATGGGGGAAGGGGAGGGGGGACTTGACATCCTGCATGGGGCATTATTTGGGGGTGGGGGGGTGTGACATCCTGCATGGGGCATTATAAGAGGGGAAGGGGGACTTGACATCCTGCATGGGGCATTATTTGGGGGTGGGGAGGAGTGTGACATCCTGCGTGGGGCATTATAAAAGGGGGAGGGGGGAATTGACATCCTGCATGGGGCTTTATATGGGGGAGGGGGGAATTGACATCCTGCATGGGGCATTATTTGGGGGTGGGGGGTGTGACATCCTGCATGGGGCATTTTTTGGGGGTGGGGGGTGTGACATCCTGCATGGGGCATTATAAGAGGGGGAGGGGAAATTGACATCCTGCATGGGGCATTATATGGGGGTGGGGAGGAGTGTGACATCCTGCATGGGGCATTATAAGGAGGGTGGGTGTGTGACATACTGCATGGGGCATTATAAGGAGGGGGGTGTGTGACCTCCTGCATGGGGCATTATAAGGGAGGGGGTGGTCTGACATACCACATGGGGCATTGAAAAGGGGGGAAGTGGCATCCTGTAAGGGGCATTATATGGGAGGGGGGAGGTGACATCCTGCATGGGGCATTAAAAGGGGGGTGTCATCCTGCATGGGGCATTAAAAGGGGGGTGTCATCCTGCATGGGGCATTATAAGGGGGGAACAGCCAACATGGAGCGTTACATGGGGGCCAATATTCTGTATGGAGTGTTATATGGGGGACAGTATCCTGTATGGAGCGTTATATGGGGGACAGTATTCTGTATGGAGCGTTATACGGGGGCCAGTATTCTGTATGCAGTGTTATATGGGGACCAGTATCCTGTATGGAGCGTTATATGGGGGTCAGTATTCTGTATGGAGCGTTATATGGGGGTCAGTATTCTGTATGGAGCGTTATATGGGGGTCAGTATTCTGTATGGAGCATTATATGGGGGACAGTATTCTGTATGGAGCGTTATATGGGGGCCAGTATCCTGTATGCAGTGTTATATGGGGACCAGTATCCTGTATGGCGCATTATATGGGGACCAGTATCCTGTATGGAGCATTATATGGGGACCAGTATCCTGTATGGAGCATTATAAGGGGGTCAGTATCCTGTATGGAGCATTATATGGAGGTCAGTATTCTGTATGCAGTGTTATATGGGGACCAGTATCCTGTATGGAGCATTATATGGGGACCAGTATCCTGTATGGAGCATTATAAGGGGGTCAGTATCCTGTATGGAGCATTATATGGTGCCCAAAATACTGTATGGAGGACTATACTGTCCGGTGTGCGCTGTGAGGATTCGCCGGTTTCTGAGCTATTGTAGAATTCACAATAGATATCGCTCGTGTAATGGGGCATTATAAGGGGGGAACAGCCTGCATTGAGCGTTATATGGGGGCCAATATTCTGTATGGAGCATTATATGGGGGTCAGTATTCTGTATGGAGCGTTATATGGGGGTCAGTATTCTGTATGGAGCGTTATATGCCGGCCAGTATTCTGTATGGAGCGTTATATGGGGGCCAGTATTCTGCATGGAGCGTTACATGGGGGCCAATATTCTGTATACAGTGTTATATGGGGACCAGTATCCTGTATGGAGCATTATATGGGGACCAGTATCCTGTATGGAGCATTATATGGGGACCAGTATCCAGTATGGAGCATTATAAGGGTGACAGTATCCTGTATGGAGCATTATATGGGGGCCAGTATCCTGTATGGAGCATTATAAGGGGGTCAGTATTCTGTATGGAGCGTTATATGGGGACCAGTATCCTGTATGGAGCATTATATGGGGTCCATTATACTGTATGGAGGACTATATTGTCCGGTCTGCACTGTGCGCTGTGAGGATTCGCCGGTTTCTGAGATATTGTAGAATTTACAATAGATATCGCTCGTGTAATGGGGCATTATAAGGGGGGGGACAGCCTGCATGGAGCGTTATATGGGGGCCAATATTCTGTATGGAGCGCTATATGGGGGTCAGTATTCTGTATGGAGCGTTATATGGGGGACAGTATTCTGTATGGAGCGTTATATGGGGGCCAGTATTCTGTATGCAGTGTTATATGGGGACCAGTATCCTGTATGGAGCGTTATATGGGGGCCAATATTCTGTATGGAGCGTTATATGGGGGTCAGTATTCTGTATGGAGCGTTATATGGAGGTCAGTATTCTGTATGGAGCGTTATATGGGGGTCAATATTCTGTATGGAGCGTTATATGGGGGACAGTATTCTGTATGGAGCGTTATATGGGTACCAGTATCCTGTATGGAGCATTATATGGGGACCAGTATCCTGTATGGAGCATTATAAGGGGGACAGTATCCTGTATGGAGCATTATATGGGGTCCATTATACTGTATGGAGGACTATATTGTCCGGTCTGCACTGTGCTCTGTGAGGATTCGCCGGTTTCTGAGCTATTGTAGAATTTACAATAGATATCGCTCGTGTAATGGGGCATTATAAGGGGGGGAACAGCCTGCATGGAGCGTTATATGGGAGCCAATATTCTGTATGGAGCGTTATATGGGGGTCAGTATTCTGTATGGAGCGTTATATGGGGGACAGTATTCTGTATGGAGAGTTATATGGAGGTCAGTATCCTGTATGGAGCGTTATATGGGGGACAGTATTCTGTATGGAGCGTTATATGGGGGCCAGTATCCTGTATGCAGTGTTATATGGGGACCAGTATTCTGTATGCAGTTTTATATGGGGGCCAGTATTCTGTATGGAGCATTATATGGGGGACAGTATTCTGTATGGAGCGTTACGTGGGGGACAGTATTCTGTATGGAGCGTTACGTGGGGGACAGTATTCTGTATGGAGCGTTATATGGGGGTCAGTATTCTGTATGGAGCGTTATATGGGGGACAGCATTCTGTATGGAGCGTTATATGGGGGCCAGTATCCTGTATGCAGTGTTATATGGGGACCAGTATTCTGTATGCAGTGTTATATGGGGGCCAGTATTCTGTATGGAGCATTATATGGGGGACAGTATTCTGTATGGAGCGTTATATGGGGGACAGTATTCTGTATGGAGCGTTATATGGGGGACAGTATTCTGTATGGAGCGTTATATGGGGGCCAGTATCCTGTATGCAGTGTTATATGGGGACCAGTATTCTGTATGCAGTGTTATATGGGGACCAGTATCCTGTATGGAGCATTATATGGGGACCAGTATCCTGTATGGAGCATTATAAGGGGGTCAGTATTCTGTATGGAGCATTATAAGGGGGTCAGTATTCTGTATGGAGCATTATATGGGGGTCAGTATTCTGTATGGAGCATTATATGGGGGTCAGTATTCTGTATGGAGCATTATAAGGTGGTCAGTATCCTGTATGGAGCATTATATGGAGACCAGTATCCTGTATGGAGCATTATATGGGAGCCAGTATTCTGTATGCAGTGTTATATGGGGGCCAGTATCCTGTATGGAGCATTATAAGGGGGTCAGTATCCTGTATGGAGCATTATAAGGGGGTCAGTATCCTGTATGGAGCATTATAAGGGGGTCAGTATCCTGTATGGAGCATTATAAGGGGGTCAGTATCCTGTATGGAGCATTATAAGGGGGTCAGTATCCTGTATGGAGCATTATATGGGGACCAGTATCCTGTATGGAGCATTATAAGGGGGTCAGTATCCTGTATGGAGCATTATAAGGTGGTCAGTATTCTGTATGGAGTGTTATATGGGGGACAGTATCCTGTATGGAGCATTATATGGGGACCAGTATCCTGTATGGAGCGTTATATGGGGGCCAGTATTCTGTATGGAGCGTTATATGGGGGCCAGTATCCTGTATGGAGCGTTATATGGGGGCCATAATACTGTATGGAGTGTTATATGGGGGACAGTATGCTGTATGGAGTCTTATATGGGGGCCATAATACTGTATGGAGTGTTATATGGGGGACAGTATCCTGTATGGAGTCTTATATGGGGGCCAGTATTCCGTATGGAGCCTTATATGGGGGCCAGTATACTGTGTGGAGCGATTCGCCGGTTTCTGAGTTATTGTAGAATTTACAATAGATATCGCTCGTGTAATGTAAGAAGTGAAATCTTCAGCGTTGTACTATATATATATATATCTGCGGTATCTGTGCACCATGAATCGCGGTATGTGTTAAAGGGACCACTGAGACTCTGTCGCCCGGGGCCCAGAAAAACCTGGAGCCGGCCCTGGGGGTAAGTATAACAAGTTTTATTTTTTTTTAAATACAATTAATTAACTAGGAGTGGGGGGATGAGAGATGCTCGGGGGGGAGGGCGGGCCCTTCATGCCCCCTATGAAGGGCAGGGGGGGGGGCCCCAAAAAATTCTTGCACAGGGGCCCACTACAGTCTGTGTCCGCCCCTGAACAAGACGACAAAAACCTGACACAAATCACAGAAAATTGAAGATTCAACCTACAGAGAAAGAACAAAATCCCCATCACCCCAGGAATATATACATAGAGAAGAAATAACTATTATACAACCTATAAGACCCCCAGCCCAGCTTCATTCATACTACTATATACAATCCCACACAACGCTCACACCGTCCTATATACACATAAAACACCGTCCTATATACAAGATTATATACAATAAAACACTAAACCTAATATAACGTATATACAACCGGGAACTAACACTAACCTACTGGTCCCACTGCCTGACCTTAGTCACCCCCTTACCGCACCTCATTCACACCACAGAAAACCAAAAATAACAATATATACAATAGTGACATGGACAAATTATTATTTTTTTTTTTGCATTTTTATATATATATATTTTTTTATTTATTTTTATATTTTTTTGTACATTTTTATATATATATAAAAAACACAGACCTACACTAACTATCCCGCCACCCCTGATCCAGCCCTGGCCACAAAGTTCAGGATTACTCCGAGCTAGGATCAGGCCCCAAAGTTTTTCCCCAGGCGGGGCCTGGACCAGGCCAGATCAGTCCTCTTATCACCGCTGATGAAAACCCCCCCAAATCCCCCACCCAACCTAACTAAACCCCCTATTATACATTATATACAATATATACAGAACACAACCTACACACTCACCATCCAAAGCTCAAGTTCGATGCCGGCAAACCTTCTATTCAGGAGACAGAAATACAAAACAAAAATCTAGGGTGAAAAGACATCAGCCCACCACCAGGATATAGGAGTACTACCGGACTAAGGCACCCTGAAGGAAAAGCCCCTCCAGAGACGGGCCGCCCTCTGGGCACCCAGTCCTTCATACTCCAGAGAACGTACCTTCACCAGGTCACCTAGGATGTTCCTACAGACTTCATCTACATGGAGGATTTTATTCTACGTCGAAACTAAAACTCGTGCGTTCCACGTGAAATACCTGACCACTGCGCTATGAATAAAGTGGTTCGGTCCCTTCTCCCAAGGTCTCCGAACGCTCCAAAGGCCCACCAGGCATACGAATTAACCCCCCAATGTATCCCCTCGGGGCCCCTAATGAATTTTGTAATTACGTCATGTTGTCAATAATGCTTGTGACAACATCTCTGACCACGCGGCAAGTGTGAAGGGAGGACCGGGGAGCGAGGCCGCCGGTCGGGGTACTTCTGCTGCGAGCAGCCGGGAGATGACCGGCTAGCACCGGTCATCTCCCGGCTGCGTCGCCGCTGATCTCCCGACGGTGGCCTGCGTGTTTCAAATCCGGCGCCAATTCGCGGCCGGGCTGCGCTAGTCGCTGATTGCGACCAATCAGAGAAGCGGTGTTTTAAATTTCGCGCCAATATCGCTGATTGGTTGCGGCCGGGCGGGTGCGACCAATCAGCGAAGCGTGTTTCAAATCCGGCGCCAATTTGCAGCCGGACAGCTCTCAATGCTGATTGGTGGCGGCCGCCGGCCGCAACCAATCAGGACAGCAGTGCTTTAAATTTCGCGCCAATATCGCTGATATCAGCGAACCGTGTTAGTGAGGACCGGGGAGCGGCACTGCCTGTGCGGGTACTTCCGCTGCGAACAGCCGGGAGATGACCTCCGTGCTAAAGATGAGCCGCTAACGGCCGCCATCTTGTTCTGAAATCCCGCGTCGCTGATTGGCCACGGCCGGACCAATCAGCGACACGGGATTTCCTGGACGGCCAGACAGACGGGATAAGCCGATTATATAGTAGATTTTTAAAAAAAATTTTTTATTTTTTTTCACTTTGACACTTTTTTTTACTTTTATACTTTATCCCACTATAGGACTTTCACTTTTTTATTCTGATCGCCTGTATAGCACAGTAATGGAGCACCATCCCTGTGCTATACAGGCTGTCAGCGCTGCAGATGCAGAAGATATTTTGGTCATGCACTGCGCATGACCAAAATATCTTCCTGCTGCCTGGTGACCCGGATGTTGTCATGACGACATCGGGTCGTCATGGCAACATCCGGGAAGCCGTGGCAGACATTGCTGGACACCGGCAGGAGAGGTGAGTATCGCGATCCCCTCCCCTTGCCCTCGCAATGCTGCGATCGACTTCGATCACAGCATTGCGGGGGTTAATGTGCCGGAGCGGTGCGGGACCGCTACCAGCACATAGCACCGGGTGTCAGCTGTGACAATCAGCTGACACCCGGCGGCAATGGCGCCCGCACAGCATGTGTGCGGGCGCGATCGCAAAGGCATACTAATACGTATCAGGCTCTTAAGTCCCAGGCACAGGTACGTATTAGTACGTCTTGGGCTTTAAAGGGGTTAAGATTTAAAAAGAGAAAACACAGTAGTTTGACAATAAATGGCTTCATCCAACCAATAACCATGAGTGGTCATATTCTCTGAAACAAGGCAAAGAAAGCAAAAATTCTGCTGGGGTATGTCAACTTTTGAGCACAACTGTACATTGCTGCACACCCCTCTCTACATTTTTGCGGCTCTCCTTCCCCTTACTCTGTATATTGCCACTCTCCGACTTCTCTTTGGGCATTTCTGCTTACCCTCGTTTTTGTTATTACTGCACCTCTCTCTCCCTATTGCTGCTCACCCCTCTCTCTACATTTTTGCTGCCCACCCTCCTTTCCTCTGCATTGCTGCCCTCCGTCTTTGCTGCATTGTTGGCCTCTTCCCTCTGTGCTGCAGTCACTGCTGAGTCTGTCTTCTTATTGCAAAATCAGTGAATCTTCCAGTAGTTTCCCGCAGTCCCTCTGCGTTTGGCAGGGAATACGACAGCATTGGCTTCCGCTGATGTAGAGGCAATTAGGCACCCAGGGGGCCGGTGTCTGCTGAGCTCAGTAATGTGAGGACAAAGAGCGCACGGAAACCCCAGCAGTTTCCTGGGAACAGTCCCAATGCTGCAGCAATCCGGCCGATCGTATCATCCGACACCATAACTCCTATTTATTAGTCACTATCCTAATATCAATGTCATAATCCCGTATGCACAGGAGCAATCACTCCCATAAATCATTGAAGGTGCCCATACACCATAGAATAATGCCAGGGGAAAAGGTTTCACTGCTCAGATCCTTTGCAGAACACTGGTTCTTCACCTCACAGCACCATCTGACTCACCTCATCGACAGAAAACAAGGAACATAAACAGGAGCAAAGTAAAAGAAATGCAGCGAGGGACAGAAATGTGAAGACGACTTGGTCATTCCAACATGGAAAGTTCTCCCATCTTCTACAAGACTGCAGGTAAAGCAGACACCAATCAGCCTGAACATCAGAAACCTGAAATCGTCCAGGTCCTACTTAGTGGCCCGGCAGCTCCGAGCTGTCAATCACTGGACTAGGCAGGTTACTGGCCATTCACCTCCTTGTGGATGGATCTCCTGAACAGGAAGAAGGACGACGCTAGTCCTGACACAACCCGGCCAGCTGTAAATTCAGGACAGGTTCTGTGAGTGGCCATAATAATCACAGATTGCACACGGATGAGGTGAAAGTCCATCAATAAGGTGCCTGTCTGTTCATCTTCAAGCATTTACTTCATTTTCTTTATTTCCCAGATAATCTTTCAGTTTTGAGCATTTCCTACTGTGGCCTAATGACATTAGATTGATGATCGATTGCATTGAGATCTCGGAATTTGGAGACCGATTGTCTCCTTGATTCTCAAACCATTCCTGACCGACGGTCATCCTGCAGAAGGAGGCACTGCCATTCGAGAATCCGCAGTCATGAAGGGATTGTACATTGTTTTGGAAGGTGCCACATCCACATGATGCATGGATCCAAGGTTTCCCAGCAGAGCACTGTCCACAGCACCGCACTGCCTCTTCAGGCTTCCATTCTTCCCATAGACTCTGTAACGGGTCTGGGAGGCGGAACCTCTGAGCTACTATACAAGGGGGCGGTCCTTGTAAGGGAGCGGGTGGCGACCAGGGTAGACGGGCAGGCAGTCACAGCAGGTGACTGGGACAGTCTCTGAATGAACGGACAGGAGGTCACGGCAAGTGACCGGGGCAGTCTCTGGATGAACGGGCAGGAGGTCACGGCAAGTGACCGGGGCAGTCTCTGGATGAACAGGCAGGAGGTCACGGCAAGTGACCGGGGCAGTCTCTGGGTAAAGGATTGGTACGACCTGTGGCGGCAGATGATAGACGTGAGCTCCCAGGTGAGCAGGCGAGAGTCTCTGGATAATTGGGTGGTCACAGCATGTGACGGCGGAGCCTCCAGGAAGTCCAACAGACAGGTAGCAGATGAGCGCTCCCAGGTGAGCGGGCAAGAGTCTCTGGAATAGCAGGTGGTCACAGCACGTGACGGCGGAGCCTCCAGGTAGGCAAGCAGGCAGGTAGCGGAGGAGCGCTCCCAGGTGAGCGGGCAGGAGTCTCTGGAATAGCTGTGGGTCTGCAACAGCCGTGAGCCTTTTTAGTGGTTATGATCTCCAGCACCATTGCCCACAATCTCCCCATTTTACCCGGGTAACACCCTATAGCACTTATTACCATTCCAGCTTTCTACCTTTTAGATGGTAGCAAGACAGTTTCCTTACTATCCACCATCTTGCCGGACTGAGCATCAGCCCTGAGAAGGAGATTGTGACAAGTGATGAGCAAATATGTTCGAAATCCTATCTCGAAACTTAAGTTCGACACGAATGTGGCACATTTGGATTCGTGATCGGAAAGGCGAGCAAAATTTGTTAAATTCAGGAAAATCGGTAACGTTCAGCGAATTTCCGTGGTTATGCGATTGCGGGGCAACTATAGCATTTTTAACAATTTTGCTAGCCTAGTGCTTGTGTATGATGAGCGGGGAGACATGGCAGATGGTGATAGCTCAGAATAGGTCAGATCAGCGGCGCGCTGTTTTTTTTCCTGTAGGCGGTAACTTTAAGTCAGGAAAGCGCGGCTAGCCAATCAGAGCGCAGAAAGCATCCAGTGTCCCAGGCACAAGGGCTTCTGCAATTGGCTGCTGAAATCACATGTCCTCCCTAAATAAAAAGTGTCCATGTTCCCTCAACACCATATTATGCATGTCACTCGAGTTAGATGCAGCTCCTGTGTAATGAGAGATATTAGATAGATGGGCGCTTCTGTGTAAGTCAGATAGTGTAGATAAGTCCTGTGCTGTGTACCTGTTCAGTCCACCCTGCAGCACTTTTTTTTTTGTTTTTGTGCAATTACTGAGATTCTGACATAAAGAGCAGGGCCTATGGCATAGAACAGTGTTGTGCACCGGTTGTACTGTCTGTGCTCCATGCAGACCTTCAATCTATTTTTGCACTTGCTAATGTGATAAAGTAAGCAAGCAAGCCCTTGCAGGTCACTTTTTGATTTTGTGGGGTTGAAATTCAGCTATCTGCCGAGCTTGTCAGTGCAGAGCTTCTGAAGTGCAGAGCAAAAAACTTTTTTTTTCCATTTCTTAATGTGATAAACTGGGCTAACACAGCTTGCACGGTCATTTTTTTGGTGGGTGAACTTCAGCTGTATGCACAGCAAAACAAATATATTTTTTCTGTTCACCACCAAAGATTTTTTTTGTGTGGCAAAAGTCATACAGTACACTCTGCTATATGTCAGCTACTACGTTAGTGGCGGTGAACTTCAGCTGTTTTCAGAATTAAAAAAAAAGATTTTTTTTCTGTTGCTAGGCAGAGTCCAAAAAATATTTTTTTGTGTCGCAGACGTGTTACACTCTGCTATAAGCCACCTAGTGCTTTTAGTGGCGGTGAAATTCAGCTGTATTCAGAATAAAAAAATATATCTTTTCTGTTGCTAGCCACAGTCCACCAAAGATTTTTTTGTGTGGGAAATGTGATACAGTCTGTTAAAAGCCACCTACTATCTTAGTGGCGGTGAACCCCAGCTGTTTTCAGAGTAAAAAAATAGTCCAAAAAATACGTAATACAGGAGGGACATCTCAGTTTGATATACTTTGGAGAATATCTCCTCTATGTTATACAGGCGTCACCCAGAGTAAAAAGAATGCTTTGTTCAGTTAGTAACGTTATACGGCAAGCCAGATCTTATCTTGTCATTTAGTGGCGCTGAAATTCAGGTGTGTGCAGAGCTGGTGCAGAGGAAAAAATCTAATTTTGTTTTGCTAATAGCGTGCTCCCACCACAGTATTTGAGCAACATAAGTGGGAAAAAGAGAGGTTGTGGTGGAAGGGGGAATAGGCTTGGTGTTCAAGGTATACGCGGGGTAGGTGGTAATGTTAGTGAAAGCACAAGTGAACCGTCATGTCCTATCCGAAGACAACTGACGGGCTACTCCATTCCCTTTATTTGGCAGCCGCACAGCGATACGACTTGTTGATAAGGGCCAGAAAGAGCAAGTGCTCCAGTGGATGGCATGCGCTGCTTCAAGTGGCCTCTCCTCTTCTTCCTCCACCTAAACATCACACAAAGTACAGTCCACAGAGGTAGCACCCCAATTACCCATGCTTCCCCCCATGTCACAACTGTCCAAGTGCCCAACTAGCGAACCACAGATGGGCGAGTCTGTAGAACTGTTCACCCATTCTATACCATGTACTCAAAACATTCAAAGAGTCAAGTAGGGGAAGAAAGCATCTTCACCGATGCACAACATTTTTTTAGGTTGGATTCAGGGCAGGAAGGAGTAGGATCGGAGCAGGTTCCTGACCCTCGTCACCAGACGTTAATCACCGGGGAGGGAGGTGATTCTGATGAGACTCAGATACCTGAGGCTCATGCGGACTGCACTGTGATGTCAGGGCAACAAGAGGAGAAGGGTCACTGTGAGGGCGAGGAATGGGATAACATATTGGATGACAACGAGGTTGAAGTTCCTACTTGGTGTCAACCCAGAGTCACGAAGCCAAGTAGGTCATCTGAGGAGGTGGAGGAGGAAGACGATGGGGGTTACCTTCTGCCCTACGGCGCAGACATGGAGTGATGCAAGCACGAGGAGCACTGCATCCTTAGCCACAACTGTGGCTGTGGCCAGCAGCGGTTGAGGGTCTGCAGCTCGTAGGAGTGGCAAGAGTTGCCTAGCCTGGGCCTTTTTTGAGACCGCAAAAGATGAGCCAACTCACGTTATCTGCACACTTTGCAAGAAAAAACTCAATAGAGGGAAAACGTGCAATAATTTGACTACTACATGCATGAACCTTCACATGTGCACACAACATGCGTTACGCTGGGAATCTCAATGCGCTAAAATGCGGACCAACGGACCTCAACAACCATCAGCTGCCCCATCAAATGCATCCGCTGCTTCTTCCTCCTCCTCTGTTACCGTGCCAAGTATTGGCACACAGGTCTCCCACCGCAAAACTTGTGGTTCTATACCCGCTCCAGTCAGGCTGAGTGACAGCCCGTCAGCTGTAACGGAAGTGGACATGCCTGCTGTGTTTGTTTCACCGAGCACACCACAAGTTTCTCAATCCACTGTAACATCAGCACCTCACTCACAGTCCACCAGTTTGTCCGTTTCACTGTCTCCACCCTCTCTCAGCACTGTTGCCAGCCCTCGGTCCCGCAGATGTGGTCACATAAAAGATTGTTTCATCCTATACATGTGAAAGCTAAGAGGTTGAACTCCACCATCTCCAATCTGTTGGCCACGGAAATGCTGCCTTTCCGCCTGGTACCGTATTTTTCAGACTATAAGACGCACTTTTTTCCCCAAAAATTTTGGAGTAAAATGGGGGGTGCGTCTTATAGTCCGAATGTTGGGGGGGGGGTATATATATGTGGGGTGAGCAGTAGCAGAACGGGGCACAGGAGGCAGCAGTTGCCCGCTGCAGCCTACACTGTCCCCGCTGCTAAAGAAAATGAATACTCACTGCTCCCCACGCCCATGGGGCGTGGGGAGCACTGAATATTCATGCTCCTTAATAGCGGTATACAGTGTAGCCACGCTGCGGCTCCTGCTGCTGCCGGAATCGCCTGTGCTCGCTGTTAAAGGGCATGAATATTCAACCTCTCTCCACGCCCATGGGCGTGGGGAGGGGGTGAATATTCATGCCCTTTAATGAGCGGGCACACGCAATAGCCGGCAGAAGCAGGAGCCACAGCGCGGCTCCGCTGTGTGCCGGCTATGAAGGAGAGTGAAGTCACTGCTCCCCGCGCACACAGTCCCGGCGTGGGGAGCAGTGACTTCTGGCAGCTGATCTCTCCATGTGAGCCGCGCATGGCAGTGACATCATGCGCTGCTCACATGGAGAGATCAGTGTGGGCAGACAGGACGCAGCACTGGAGGAGAGAAGAAAGTTGAGTAGGAGTGTTTTTTTTTTTATGTGCAGCATGATGGGGATTAGGGGGACCATGCATACTAGGATAAGGATGAGGGGGCCATACATACCAGGATAGGGATTAGGGTTGCCATGCATACTAGGACAGGGATGAACGGTGCCATGCATACCAGGACAGGGATGAGGGGTGCCATGCATACCAGGACAGGGATGAGGGGTGCCATGCATACCAGGATAGGGATGAGGGGTGCCATGCATACTAGGATAAAGATGAGGGGTGCCATGCATACCAGGATGGAGGAATGCCAGGCATACCAGGATGGGGATGGGGACCACGTATAAAAGGAAGGGGGGGCGCATATATACCAGGATGGGGGATATTGTCAGAATTGGGGGACATTACCCCTATACCAGTGTCAGCAGAAGACCCCCCCCCCCCTTAAAAGTGCATCATGACCACATTTTTTGCTTACATTTTTTTTTTTTCCTCCTCCAAAACCTAGGTGCGTCTTATGGTCCGGTGCGTCTTATAGTCCTAAAAATACGGTAGATACAAATGGTTTCCAAAGGCTGATGGCCGTTGCAGTCCCCCAGTACCACTTGCCCAGTCACTATTACTTCTCTAAGAAAGCTCTGCCTGCGCTACACCAGCATGTCGCAGACAAAATCACCCGTTCCTTGACTAAACCTATGTCTGCCAGGGTGCATTTCACCACAGACAACTGGACGAGTAAGCATGGCCAAGGGAGTTACATCTCGCTGACTGAGCACTGGATGACTCTGGTGGCTGTGGGGGCAGGCAGGGAAGGGGCTGCTCCACAAATCTTGGAATCCCCAAGGCTTGCAGAACAAACCTCTGTATTTCACACTTCCTAAACTGCTTCTGCCTCTGCCACCTCCTCTAGGGCCTTCACCTGTGCACTCAACCTCTGCCTTAACGTTCCAACAGTGCAGAGCGAATACACACCAACGCCGTACTACACAGCCAGGGCTCACAACAATCAGGCAGTCTTAAAATTAATACGCCTTGGACATTGCAGTTGTGGCGCCCCTGCGAGGTCAGTCGCCACAGAGGTACTGCATCTCACCCAGAGGTGTGGTATCCCACTCTCAGGTAAGGATGGGGTACTACCCGGGACTCAGCCACCTGCATCCAACACTACACCATTCCAGACCAGCAGGCGGGGCAAGATGCACTGGCTTAATGCTGAGCCCTGTCCCTGGTTGGAAGTGGGGGGAACCGAGAGAGGAGGAACCATGTAGTGGGTGTGGGTGGAGGAAGTAGTACAGGGGACCACCTCCAGAAGGAGTATAAAAAGGGAACCATCTTGTAGGAGTTCAGTCAGACAGAGGAGAGCAGTCTGAGTACAGAGTGTTGGGAGCAGGAACTCTGTAGGAGCTCTGCTCAGGAGGAGCGGGCCTAGTCTGGGAGGCCCAGGAGAACAAACAGAGAAAGAATGGGAAGGCTCCAAGAGGAACAGAGGGGATCCCAGGGGCACGGTGAGTGCGGAAGCCACCCATGCGCCCGAATCTACCAGGACGTGGAGGGATCAGGCCGCAGAGGGGACCGGCCCCTAACTAGTGGAGAACTACAAGGCTCAGCTAGAAAACCGGAGGCTGCTGTACTTTCAAGGTGCAGCTGCCCAAAACCACAATTATATCGCTGAAAAGGTGGCCACATAGGATTCAGGGGACTGCACGTCGCCTGCCAAGATCTGAGGCTACTGGCTTGGGACACTGATTGTGAGGCGCAGGGCAGGAGGGTGAGAGCTAGCTCAGGAAGACGACCGAGGAAGGCACACAGAACGGGGTCCCGTTAAGTACTCCTGAATTACCTGAGGTATTGCTGAACCCCTTCCCTGGTGAACACAGGACGACATGGGAGGTTACACACTGGCGCTGGTAACCTGGAGTCTTGAACAACTGTGAGTAAACCCCACTGCGTCCTGGAATTATTGCTGCACCAACGCCAGCCCTGCACTACACAGCACCAACTACATCTACCTCATAACATCACTATTTCCTGCCCTGGAGCTAAGCTCTGCCTGTGGAGAGCTGAACCAACTCTGCTGCATCACCATCAGCTCCAGTGGATCTGCACCGCAGCGGCGGCCCCATATAGCTGCATACCACAGGTAGCTTCACGAACATTATATATAAAAACTTTATTCCTTTTACTTTATTCCCCTTTAATTGACCGCCCTGGGTCACGGACCGGGTCACCGCCACCGTGACACCCCCCAGCACCGACCGGCCCGGCTACCGAGTACCCCAGGGCCCAAGGGGCGCGTCATACTCATACAGCTGAAGTGTTGTGGACAGCTCTCCAAGCTCAGTTTCAGCAATGGCTACATCGAAGCAAACTCACACACGTGCCTTGCATGGCTCACGTCCTCAACCTGGTGGTACAACGATTTCTCCGTCACTATCCCGACCTGGATGAGCTGCTTCAGAAAGTACGGAAGCGTGCTCACTTCCGCCGTTCGCATCCCTCATGTCATTGACTTGCATCGATACAGAGGTCTTTGTCCATGTCAGTTAACAGGTTGATATGCGATGTGCCGACACGGTAGAGTTCCACTCTGCACATGTTGCAGCGAATGTGGCAGCAGCAATGAGCCCAGACGCAGTATGTCATGTTGTATAGCCTGGCCCAACGAAGTATGGACATGGGGCATATCACTTTTATGGAGTGGGAACAGATTAAGGACCTCCGCACCCTTCTGCACAGTCTTGAAATGGCTACTAAACTAGTTAGCGCTGACGATGCCATCATCAGCATCACTGTTTCGGTCATCTACATGCTGGAGCAGACTTTGAATAGCGTGCGGCAGGAGGTGGTTGTCCCAGAAGAAGAGTAGTAGGTGGAAGGGATAAGAATGTCTTAAAGTTCCAGACTGTTGGCGGATGACAATTGATGGTGGTTTCCTGCGATCGAGGGGGGTTGATGGTACCAGACAAACTGAAGGTGCAAGAGCCGAGGAACAAATGGAGGAGAAAGAGGTGATGGGCGAACAACAGTCAGAAGATGAAGAGGATAATCATCCCCTCTCTGTTGATCTTGGATGACAGGAGGGGACAGAGGAAATATGCATCAGTTTATGCAGCCAACAATAGAGTCTGACTTTGGACCACCTGGAAGACCCCGACATATGAGTGCCTTCTTGCTGCACTTTATGCAACATGGTCCCCGTATAGTTAGGGTTCAAAATAATGCTGACTACTGGGTTGCTACACTGTTAGATCCACGTTATAAGAGTAAACTTTGCCAGATACTTCCCGCCCTGGAAAGGGACCCGCTAATGTTGGAGTATCGAAGAAAGCTTTTAAGAAACCTTAATTGAGCTTTTCCCCAAGATAGGAGTGAGGCATACAGTGTGCATCGCAGCTGTAGTCTTTCAACCTCCGGCACGTCAGTTCATCAAAGCCAAAACATTAACAGCAGCAGCAGCAGAGTAAGAGGCAGAAGCAATTTCTGTGAGTCCTTTAACACATTTTTTAGATCAGCTCGTGCACCAGCACAACAGAGTACAAGTCTGACACGTGGAGAACGAATGGACAGGATGGTGGAGGACTATCTAGAGCTCAATATGAATACCATTAGTGAGGATTTTAACCCTTTTACATTTTGGTATTAAAAAATGGATGAATGGCCTGAGCTCGCCTGTCACGCCTTGGAGGTTTTAGCATGCCCGGCAGCCAGCGTTCTTTCAGAACGTGTGTTCATTCAGAGCTGCTGGTGGTGCCCTGACGAATAAGCGCAGCCGGCTGTCCCTTAAAAGTGTAGACCGCCTAACTTCATCAAGATGAACAAGTCATGGATCTCCAAGGACTTTTGCACCCCATTCGCAGACTGTACAGACTAGGCGTTGTTCTAGTTTTTAGTATGCTGCATTGATCTCACGTAATTGTAGTCTGTGATATCTTTAGCGTGGCTTCTGTGCCTGCTGTTGCTGCTGCTGCAGATGTTGACTCTAATTTTTGTTAATGTGGAGACTCCTGATTGGGTCTCCATCTGCTGGATTGGAAGAGGTGTCAGTCCTAATTATACTATTTCTACTCTACTGAAATTGATGCCACTTTGGTGGTGTCTGCCCCTAATTTGATCTGTTTTGCAGCTTTTCGGCCTGTTTGAAGGTGTTGTGTTTGCGTTTGGTGTTGCCTCTCATTGAATCCAATGGGGTTCGGATATGTTCGCCGAATTAATCGGTGAATATTGCAAATTCAACTATCGTAAACCGAACATTGAAATGTTTGCTCATCTCTAGTAAAGAAGGAGGCATATCTAAAGAATAATATAATGCTGTCTGCAGGGAATGCAGGGCAAGAGTTAGAAGAGCTGAAGCCAGTAATGAAGTGAGGCTTGCAAGGGAGACCAAAAGTAATAAAAAAGGAGTTTGGGGTATGTCAAAAATGCTATAGGATTTTTACAGGATGAAAAGGGTGAAGTGGTCAAAAATGATGTTGAGAAGGCTGAACTTTTAAATTCCTATTCTGCATCTGTGTTTGCTAAGACAGCAATTGTAACATCAACTGATCCTC
This sequence comes from Phyllobates terribilis, assembly GCF_046119375.1. Lineage (NCBI taxonomy): Eukaryota > Metazoa > Chordata > Amphibia > Anura > Dendrobatidae > Phyllobates > Phyllobates terribilis. Next base: position 980,104,926 of record NW_027362762.1, on the reverse strand, counting down.
ACGGTGCTATCGAAGGAATAAAAGAAACCACACTATCAATAAACAGAGAGACGGTGAGGGAACACTTAGCTAATTTACATGAATATACATCTCCTGGTCCAGATGAATTACAATCTAGGGTACTGAAAGACTAGCATAGGAAATTGCAGAACCTCTAGCCAGAATCTTTGAAAATTCCTGGAGAACAGGAGAAGCCCCAGAAGATTGGAGTAGGGCAAATTTTATACCTAACTTCAAAAAAAGGAAAGATGGAGCCAGGAAATGACAGGCCAATGAGCCTTACTTCTATACCAAGAAAGATCTTTGAACAAATTATTAAACAGCATGTATGTAAGTACTTGAATAGGAACACAGTAATTAACCAGAGCCAGCATGGGTTTGTAGCAAACAAGTCATGCCAGACTAATCCAATTTCCTTCTATGATGGAATCACTGACTGGGTGGATTAGGGAAATGCAGTATAGTATATCTTGACTTCAGCAAAGCATTTGATAAAGTATCTCATACTATCCTTATTGAAAAATGACCAAGTATGGGATTGACAAGGCTACGGTTACGTGGATCCATAACTGGCTCAGTGATCATACTCAAAGGAGTGGTAATAAACCGTTGTACATCCAATTGGAAGTGTTTCAAGTCGGGTACCACAAGGATCTGTCCTGGCCCCAGTGTTGTTCAACATTTTTATAAATGATCTAGATAAGGGAACTAAAGGTAAACTAATCAAATTTGCAGACGATGCAAAGCTAGGAGGGATAGCTAACTGTAGATAAGACAAAGAAAGGATTCAGAAAGATCTAAAAAGACTTGAACAATGGGCAGCAACTAATAGAATGGTATTTAATAGGGGGAAATGCAAGAATTCTACATCTGGGCACAAAAAACAAAAATTATATCTGCAGAATGAGAGGAATTGAACAAAGCACCCTCATCACTTCAATGTCCAACAATCCAAAACAACTTTTCGAAACCTTAAACTCCCTCCTGAAACCTAAAGCACAGGCCCCCACCACCAACCTCAGCGGGGAGGATCTGGCCACTTATTTCTTTGAAAAAAATCAACCACATCCATCAGGACATCTCAGCCCAATCTCCTCAGAGCCTGGATCCCCTTCCCTGCCGCACTTCAAGCTCACTAGCCATCTTTGAGCCGGTCACAGAAGAAGAAGTTACCCAGCTCCTCGCTTCTCGGCCTACAACCTACAACAGTGACCCCATTCCTTCACATCTCCTGCAGTCCCTCTCACCGGTGCTCACCACTCACCTGACTAAAATATTTAACCTCTCTCTCTCTTCAGGTATCTTTCCCTCCTCATTTAAACACGCCATCATAACCCCTTTACTGAAAAAGCCATCCCTGGACCAGAACTGCACTGCTAACTACAGACCTGTCTCTAACCTTCCCTTTATCTCTAAACTCCTGGAACGCTTGGTCCACTCCCGTCTAAACCGCTATCTCTCAGATAACTCTCTCCTCGACCCTCTACAATCTGGTTTCCGCTCCTTACACTCCACTGAAACTGCCCTCACTAAAGACTCTAATGATCTACTAACAGCCAAATCCAAAGGTCACTGCTCCCTGCTGATCTCCTGGATCTCTCTGCAGCATTCGACACTGTGGATCACCAGCTCCTGCTCACTATGCTCCGCTCTATAGGGCTTGAGGACACTGTTCTCTCCTGGTTCTTCTCCTATCTCTCTGACCACTCCTTCACTGTATCTTTTGCCGGCTCCTCTTCCCCTCCTCATCCTCTTACTATCGGGGTCAGTCCTAGGCCCCCTCCTCTTCTCTCTATACACTGCCCCTATTGGACAAACAATCAGCAGATTTGGGTTCCAGTATCATCTCTATGCTGACGACACCCAACTATACACTTCTTCCCCTGACATCACCCCTGCATTACTACAAAATACCAAGGATTGTCTGTCTGCTGTGTCTAGCATCATGTCCTCCCTCTATCTGACACTGAATCTCTCCAAAACTGAACTTCTTGTGTTTCTCCCCTCTACTAACCCAACTCTACCTAACATCGAAATTACCTTGGAGGGTTCAACCATAACTCCCAGCAGCACGCCCGCAGCCTTGGGGTCATATTCGACACTAACCTTTCCTTTACCCCCATATCCGATCACTCACTCGCTCTTGTCACCTGCATCTTAAAAACATCTCCAGAATCCGATCTTTTCTCACTTTGGAAACTGCTAAAACTCTTACTGTCTCTTATTCACTCTCGTCTGGACTACGGCAACTCTCTTCTGATCGGTCTCCCTCTTACCAAAATTTCCCCTCTCCAATCTGTCCTGAATGCGGCAGCCAGGGTTATATTTCTGTCCAGCCGCTTCACCGATGCCTCCATCTTGTGCCAGTCATTACACTGGTTACCCATTCGCTACAGGGTCCAATTCGCTCTCACCCACAAAGCTCTCCACAGTTCTGCACCACCTTATATCTCCTCTCTCATCTCTGTCTATCGTCCTACACGTGTCCTCCGTTCCACAAATGACCTAAGACTAACATCCCCCATAATCCGAACCTCGCACCTCCGTCTCCAAGACTTCTCTCGTGCTGCGCCAGTTCTCTGGAATGCTCTACCCCAGACGATCCGACTGATGCCTAGCCTCCACGTCTTCAAGCGCGCTTTAAAAACCCATCTCTTTAAACAAGCCGACCACCTCAACTCACCAACCTAACTCTCCTCTGTTCCCTCCTAAATACTATTCAGAATCTGTTCCCTACTGTTCATCTGTCTGTACACCCTCCATGCACAAGATAACTGCACTCGGTAATTGAGTATTGCACTTGAACATACAGGCTGATGACCGGATCATACAGCTTTATATGACAATCCTGACTTATTATAATTGCCTGACCTGACATAAGCACTTTCCACCTATTGTGTCCCCCCATTTCCTTGTAGAATGTAAGCTTGCGAGCAGCCGGACCCTCGCTCCTAATGTAACTGTTTAAACTGTCTTACCTTGTATTGAATTTATTGTCTGTATAAGTCCCCACTTAATTGTAAAGTGCTGCGGAATATGTTGGCGCTATAGAAATAAAAATTATTATTATTATTATTAAAGCAAAAGCATGTGTGAAAAAGACTTGGGTATACTAATAGATCACAGACTGCACATGAGTCATCAGTGTAATGCAGCAGCAAAAAAGGCAAACACAGTTCTGCAATGTATTAAAAGAAGCATAGAGTCTAGATCACGTGAAGTCATTATCCCTCTCTACTCCTCCTTGGTCAGACCTCATCTGGATACTGTGCCCAGTTCTGGGAGGTATTAGGAGAAGCATAGAGTCTAGATCATGTGAAGTAATTACCCCCCTCTACTCCTCCTTGGTCAGACCTCATCTGGATACTGTGCCCAGTTCTGGGAGGTATTAGGAGAAGCATAGAGTCTAGATCACGTGAAGTAATTACCCCCCTCTATTCCTCCTTGGTCAGACCTCATCTGGATACTGTGCCCAGTTCTGGGAGGTATTAGGAGAAGCATAGAGTCTAGATCACGTGAAGTAATTATCCCCTCTACTCCTCCTTGGTCAGACCTCATCTGGATACTGTGCCCAGTTCTGGGAGGTATTAGGAGAAGCACAGAGTCTAGATCACGTGAAGTAATTATCCCCCTCTATTCCTCCTTGGTCAGACCTCATCTGGATACTGTGCCCAGTTCTGGGAGGTGTTAGGAGAAGCATAGAGTCTAGATCATGTGAAGTAATTACCCCCCTCTACTCCTCCTTGGTCAGACCTCATCTGGATACTGTGTCCAGTTCTGGGAGGTATTAGGAGAAGCATAGAGTCTAGATCACGTGAAGTAATTACCCCCCTCTATTCCTCCTTGGTCAGACCTCATCTGGATACTGTGTCCAGATCTGGGAGGTATTAGGAGAAGCATAGAGTCTAGATCACGTGAAGTAATTACCCCCCTCTACTCCTCCTTGGTCAGACCTCATCTGGATACTGTGTCCAGTTCTGGGAGGTATTAGGAGAAGCATAGAGTCTAGATCATGTGAAGTAATTACCCCCCTCTACTCCTCCTTGGTCAGACCTCATCTGGATACTGTGTCCAGATCTGGGAGGTATTAGGAGAAGCATAGAGTCTAGATCACGTGAAGTCATTATCCCCCTCTACTCCTCCTTGGTCAGACCTCATCTGGATACTGTGTCCAGTTCTGGGAGGTATTAGGAGAAGCATAGAGTCTAGATCATGTGAAGTAATTACCCCCCTCTACTCCTCCTTGGTCAGACCTCATCTGGATACTGTGTCCAGTTCTGGGAGGTATTAGGAGAAGCATAGAGTCTAGATCACGTGAAGTCATTATCCCCCTCTACTCCTCCTTGGTCAGACCTCATCTGGATACTGTGTCCAGTTCTGGGAGGTATTAGGAGAAGCATAGAGTCTAGATCATGTGAAGTAATTACCCCCCTCTATTCCTCCTTGGTCAGACCTCATCTGGATACTGTGTCCAGATCTGGGAGGTATTAGGAGAAGCATAGAGTCTAGATCACGTGAAGTCATTATCCCCCTCTACTCCTCCTTGGTCAGACCTCATCTGGATACTGTGTCCAGTTCTGGGAGGTATTAGGAGAAGCATAGAGTCTAGATCATGTGAAGTAATTACCCCCCTCTACTCCTCCTTGGTCAGACCTCATCTGGATACTGTGTCCAGTTCTGGGAGGTATTAGGAGAAGCATAGAGTCTAGATCACGTGAAGTAATTACCCCCCTCTATTCCTCCTTGGTCAGACCTCATCTGGATACTGTGTCCAGTTCTGGGAGGTATTAGGAGAAGCATAGAGTCTAGATCACGTGAAGTAATTATCCCCTCTACTCCTCCTTGGTCAGACCTCATCTGGATACTGTGTCCAGTTCTGGGAGGTATTAGGAGAAGCATAGAGTCTAGATCACGTGAAGTAATTATCCCCTCTACTCCTCCTTGGTCAGACCTCATCTGGATACTGTGCCCAGTTCTGGGAGGTATTAGGAGAAGCATACAGTCTAGATCACGTGAAGTAATTATCCCCTCTACTCCTCCTTGGTCAGACCTCATCTGGATACTGTGTCCAGTTCTGGGAGGTATTAGGAGAAGCATAGAGTCTAGATCACGTGAAGTAATTATCCCCTCTACTCCTCCTTGGTCAGACCTCATCTGGATACTGTGCCCAGTTCTGGGAGGTATTAGGAGAAGCATACAGTCTAGATCACGTGAAGTAATTATCCCCCTCTACTCCTCCTTGGTCAGACCTCATCTGGATACTGTGTCCAGTTCTGGGAAGTATTAGGAGAAGCATAGAGTCTAGATCACGTGAAGTAATTATCCCCCTCTACTCCTCCTTGGTCAGACCTCATCTGGATACTGTGTCCAGATCTGGGAGGTATTAGGAGAAGCATAGAGTCTAGATCACGTGAAGTAATTATCCCCCTCTACTCCTCCTTGGTCAGACCTCATCTGGATACTGTGTCCAGTTCTGGGAGGTATTAGGAGAAGCATAGAGTCTAGATCACGTGAAGTAATTATCCCCTCTACTCCTCCTTGGTCAGACCTCATCTGGATACTGTGCCCAGTTCTGGGAGGTATTAGGAGAAGCATAGAGTCTAGATCACGTGAAGTCATTATCCCTCTACTCCTCCTTGGCCAGACCTCATCTGGATACTGTGTCCAGTTCTGGGAGGTATTAGGAGAAGCATAGAGTCTAGATCACGTGAAGTAATTATCTCCCTCTACTCCTCCTTGGTCAGACCTCATCTGGATACTGTGTCCAGTTCTGGGAGCTATTAGGAGAAGCATAGAGTCTAGATCACGTGAAGTAATTATCTCCCTCTACTCCTGCTTGGTCAGACCTCATCTGGATACTGTGTCCAGTTCTGGGAGGTATTAGGAGAAGCATGGAGTCTAGATCACGTGAAGTAATTATCCACCTCTACTCCTCCTTGGTCAGACCTCATCTGGATACTGTGTCCAGTTCTGGGAGGTATTAGGAGAAGCATAGAGTCTAGATCACATGAAGTAATTATCCCCCTCTACTCCTGCTTGGTCAGACCTCATCGGGAATACTGTATCCAGATCTGGGCACCACATTTTACTATAAACCATGTCCTATGAGGAACGTTTAAAGGATCTGGGAATGTTTAGCTGCAAAAAGAAGGCTAAGAGGAGACTTAATAGCCGTCTACAAACATCTGAAGGGCTGTCACAGTGTAACGAGATCATTCTTATTCTCATTTGCACATGGAAACACAAGAATGTAAGGAATGAAACTGGAAGGGAGAAGATGCAGATTAGATATTAGAAAAACCTTTTTGACAGTTAGGGTGATTAATGAGTGGAACAGGCGGCCACGAGAGGTGGTGAGTTCTCCTTCAATGGAAGCATTCAAACAGAGGCTGGACAGACATCTGAGATGTTTCAGTGAATCCTGCATTGAGCAGAGAGTTGGACATGATGACCCTGTAGGTCCCTTCCAACTCTACCATTCTATGATTCTATATGACAACAATCATTAGACAATGAAGATATATAGAGATGAGGCCACCAAGTCTCCCAATTAAGGAAGGCTACTACCACCCAGGAAGAAGCAACAAGCAAAGTAGCTACTTTGGACTACCATCTTTTCACTCGAACTAAGGCAATGTACGCAACAAAAAGTTACAACAGCCTTTATGGTCACTATGTCTGGGGACAAATTCAAGTTGTCAAAAACCTCAAAATGTGACTATTCATGTGGACAATGCGAATATGTTAAAGGTTTTCCCTGTCTGATATAAATTACAGACTTGCTTCTATCCCACCTGAGGAATAGTGATGAGCGAGCACTAAAATGCTCGAGTGCTCGTTCCTCGGGTAGAGCAAATTGTAGTGATCGAGTGCTCGATCCGCGTAACAAGCCCAATGTAAGTCTATGGGAAACTCGAGCATTTTTCGGCGGCTCCCCCCAGCGGTTGGCAGAGGGCTAAAAATTGCCCAAATAGACGGGAACTGTGCTCAAATGACATGGGAACAGCATGAGGAAGACCCCTGGAAGCATTTCTGACTCCCAGGTCACTGCTGTAAACAATGTTGTCAGAGGTATTACACCACTTTTACGGATTCACAATAAAACACACAAGAACAAAACCAAAATGGATTTTCCTGTGAAATATCTTAAGGAACATCCTTTCCAGGGTAATGACTTGTATAGAAGGCAAAATAAATATACAAAAACAAAAAAATGCTCCTCCACGCCTTGGGCTATGTTCACACGTAGCATTTTTGATGCGTTTTTGCACTTTTGAATTGCTTTCAACCAAGACAAATGCATTCACTGGGAAATGTCATTTTAACATTTTACAACTTTATCTGGCCATGTGGTGTGTGACACATCATCAGACACATCCTGTTTCATTTATGATGGAGGGTCTCTGAAAGTCACAAAGCCTATTTTTATAGGGCCATCAGGCGGCCCTTACTATTCTTAAAGGGTCAGCAGTCGGCCCTCGCTATTGTTAGAGAGCCATCAGCTGGCTATGCTTTGTTGTTCCCATTATTAACGAGTGGGTGTCCTATACTGTTATTGCGTATGCAGTGACTGCAAAAGCTGCCAAAAATTTGAAGGCACTCCAATACCCCTTGCAAGAGACGTAGAGGTAAGAAAGCCTCCTAAAAACAATGTTACCATTATTAGGAAGTGGGTCTCCCATAGTGTTTGCCTATACAGTGAAGCAACGGATGCCAAAAATTTGGAGAAACTCCATAGCCCCTTGCAAGAGACGTAGATATGTTGATATGGTACATATGGTGGTGATATGGTGGTGGAGGAGGAGGATGTGGAGAAGGAGGACAAGAGCAAATAGACAAAATCAGGAAGCGTATACTCATGTCTGGGTGTGAAGACAGATGAATGGGAATAGAGTTAGACCTCCCCCCAAAAAAGACACTGTATTTGAGTTTATGTTAGGCTGCTATCATTCGGTGGTGTTGAGAAGTCTGGCCCAATCCAGCCCTTGTTCATTTTTATAAGAGTCAGCCTGTCAGCATTTTCAGTTGACAGGCGAATGCGCCTATCGGTTATAATTCCACCGGCGGCACTAAAAACTCACTCTGACAAAATGCTAATGGCAGGGCAGGCCAGGACCTCCAAAGCGTAGAGAGCCAGTTCATGCCACGTGTCCAGCTTGAATATTCAATAATTCGGCAAGGTACTCCCTCACCATCTTGTGAGAGTACCCCCTGCCTCAGGGCCTGTGTGATGGGAGGGTCTGAGAAAACTCTCCCAGAACTTTGACAGTGTTCCCCCCTGCCTCTGCTGGATTGCATTTGTGGCTCTCTCGCCTGTACTCCTTGGTTGTCCAACGAACTGTGACATCCACAGCCAGCGTTTTCAGATGGGAATTTTTTCACTAATTCCGCAACAAGGTCCTTCTCGTACTGCCCTATTTTATTAGGCCTGTACTGCAAAAGAATAAGAGAAATAAAGTTCTCCCTGTAGTGTGGGTCTAGAAGCGTCACCAACCAGTAATGGCTGTCACCCAAAATTTGGACAACGCGAGGGTCACGGGAGAGGCAGCGTAACATAAACTCAGCCATGTGTGCCAGACTGCAAAGAGGCAAGACTTCCGTGTCCTCACCAAGAGGATAACTGACCATGCTCTCTTCCTCCTCCTCCCTGTCCTCAGGCCATCCACACTGAACAGACGGTATGGCAGTTGTGCAGGTAGTACCGTCTATAGCGCAGGAAACTAGCTCACCCAGTATGGTTCCTGGCTCCATTTCATTGTGCTCCGCTTGCAATGCATCCACTTTAATTGAGAGCAGAGAGCGTTTCAGAAGACAGAGAAACAGAGGAGCGGGATGGTGATGCTAATTATGGCGTCATTGCCGCTCACCATCTTGGTGGAGTCCTCAAAGTTTTGGAGAATGGTACAGATGTCTGACATTCATGTCCACTCCTGAGGTTTTATGTGTGGAGTCTGACTTGAATACCGATGGCCTTGTTGATGCAGGTAGTCAACAACTGCCCTCTTCTGCTCACAAATCCTTCCCATCATCTGCAATGCAGAGTTCCAACGCGTGGGGACATCACACACCAGTCGGTGAGCCGGAAGCTGCAAATGCTGCTGAAGCATGATAAGAGCAGCGGAAGCTGTAGCTGACTTTCGAAAATGGGCACACAGGTGGCGTACTTTGACAAGCAGATCCGACTGATCCTGGTAGGTTTTGAGAAACCGCTGAACTACGAGGTTAAGCACATAGACCTGGCATGGTACGTGTGTGAGCGAGAGCCGCCATCAGGTTCCGGCCATTGTCACACACGACCATGCCTGGCTGTAGGTTCAGCAGTGTCAGCCACAGATTTGCCTGCTCTTTCAGAACTGTAAGCAACTCTTCAGTGGTTTGTCACCTAAGCATATTAGCTTCAGCACAGCCTGTTGCCGCTTGACTGAGGCAGTGCTGCAGTGCTTCCAGCGTGCGACTGATGTGGTAATTTTGGAGATGGATGCTGAAGAGGAGGAGGTGCAGGAGCTGTAGAATGTGGGGGCAGCCCTGATTGACCCAGCGCCCGCAATCCTCGGCGTCGGGAGGACATGTTCCGTAAGGTCCGAATGGGTCCCGGCTTCCACTATGTTAACCCAGTGTGCCGTCAGCGAGATGTACCGTCCCTGCCACCAAGCACTTGTCCACATGTCCTTGGTTAGGTAGACTTTCCCAGTAACTGTGTTGTTGAGGGCACGGCTAATGTTGTGGGAAACGTGCTCGTGTAATGCGAGGATGGCAAACAGGGAGAAATAGTGGCGGCTGGGGACCGAGTACCGAGGGACGGCCACCGCTTGCGGAAAGCTTCCGTCTCCACGAGCCGAAAAGGCAACATTTCGAGCGCAAGCATTCGTGAAATGTGGGAATTTAGTAGTGCGGCCTGTGGGGCGTTAGCTGCGTATTTGCGCTTGCATTCCAAGGACTGGGGTTGGCACAACTGAACGCTGCGCTGGCACAAGAACATGGACGTGCTTGCTGATGGTGCTAGTTGAGAGTGTTCAATGACAGGTGCAGGGCGGGACGCATCTTGGCATGCACCATGGAGAGGGGATTGGCGTGCACGCACAACAGCGGAACAAGCAGTGGTGTCACCCGCAGACACGGTTCCTGGACCCTGAGGTTCGGCCCACTTAGTCGGGTGCTTTGCTGCCATGTGCCTGATTATGCTGGTGGTGGTCAGGCTGCTAGTTTTGCTACCCCTGCTGATGCTGGCCTGGCAGGTGGTGCAAATGGCCTTTTTGGGGTTATTGGCAGAGTCTTTAAAAAACAACCAGACTCGGGAAGACCTAACAGTTGTACTGGCAACTTCCGTCGTGTTGATGTTACGAGGAACGGTTGTCCGCCTTCTGTGTGCGGTCACCACACTGCTTGTTCTTGCCTGTTGTGGTGCTACGCCTCCCTCCCCCTGTGTGCTGCTGTCCTCGCTCTACATGTCCTCCTGCCAGGTTGGGTCAGTTACTATATCATCCACCACCTCATCTTGCACTTCCGCACTCTGGTCCTCCTCCTGACTTTCTGGCAATTGTGTCTCATCATCATCCACCTCGTGAAAGTTTCCCACTGTCGCCTTCATGTGACCGTGGCTGCTCAAATATTTGGGCATCGCTACACACGATCTCCTCTTGCCCTGCTTCAAGTGGACCGGGCCAGAGGCCCGAATCTAGAAATGGAAAAGTGAACATCTCTTCGGAGTGTCCAAGTGTGGGACCAGTTGTCTCCGGGCACTCGGCATGGTGGGAGGAAGGAGGATCAGGGTGAGGAATATGCGGTCCAGACTCACGGCTACTGAGACTTGACCGTGTGGAAGACAGGGTGGTGGTGGTGGCTAAGTGACTGGAGCATTATCTGCTGTCCAACCAATAACCTTTTGACACTGCTCTGTGTTCAATAGTGGTGTGCTGCGGTCCCCTATTAATTGGGACAGGAAGGTCGAGCGAGAAGATGTGGGTGTTTGTTGTGGCACAATTTCAGTTTGCCCACGGCCTTGTCCTCTGCATGCACCATCATCACCATTACGTTCACTTCCCCTTCCCTTGCCACACGCCTTGCCCATTTTAAATGGAGGACAATATTTTTCATGGTCACTACAAATGGTTGGATTTGAACCGCAGTGTTATGTGATACGTGTGACGGAAAACCACAGTTTTAAATAACTGGCCTGTAGGTAACTATTTTTCAGTGACCTGGTGTCAATAACTTCACTGACACACTGAAACAAATTTTAAATGGAGGCCAGAAATGGCAGTATTTGGAGCGAACTTATATGTGATCTGTGTGACAGGCAAACCACAGTTTTAAATAGATGGATTTCTAGCGCTGTAATTTGGAAAGGACCTGGTTGTATTCTGCAGTGCCAACAAGCAAATGTAGCAGAAAAACGGTGTTCTCTGGATTGCTTTTTAAGCAAATAATCAGGATTAAGATCCAAAAAAAAATTATTTCTGGCCACTGATACCTGGATACTGGAATGGAGCCTCTTGCTATGTGCACTGCAGTCTGCCACATACACTGCCTGCCTGTCTAGCACTGATATCTCTGCAGATGGATTAGTCCTCAGAAGGACTGTTTGTTGAGATGGATATGTGTCTCTAATATAGTCTGTACACCTACACTAACTAGAAACAAGCAAATCTCTCCGTAGCTCAGCAGCACCTCTTCCAACACTGCCTGATTGCGGAGTAGACTGTGACGAGCATGGCGGCCCCAGGTCTGATATAGAGCTGATGACGCTGTGCAGCCAGCCAATCACTGTAATGCCACAACCAACATGGCTGCGACATTACAGTGAGTGGCAGACAATCACTGCATGTTCATTGGCTCTCTAAAGATCGCCAAACATGCAGGGAGGGGACCCGAGCTCCCACCAAGCAACCCCGGAAATACTCGGCGAGCACCGAGCATCTCGAGCAGTGAGATGCTCGGGCGAGTACTAAGCATGCTCACTCATCACTACTGAGGAAGAGTCCACCCCCACCAGAGTGGACCACCAAACCTGGCACTATAGATACCCCTTCTGGAGTGTACGGCCTCCAGCCTTTGTCCCCAAGATACCCAGAGCATTGGTAATGCCACCTGCAGGATGTCTAAATTGATGGATACAAAGTGTCAGGATTTAGAGACACAGAAGCATTCCTGACTATCACTGACGCCCTTGTGGCTCGACCCAAAGAAATTTACCAGGGACCAGGAATTCCCATTGTCCTAGCGGGGGTACTCATAAATATATACAGCGATACAGCTTCTGTGCGTTTGGATTATGGGGAAAAACTGCGCTGGATTGGAGAAATGGGAGGACTTCCTACAGATATCCTCCTTGGAAACAACATTGGAGAGTTACAATGCCATTTTGTGGGAACTGTCATCCGACTACATGCTCTTCAAGCACCACGCCATGCAGACTTCACCAGGGAGCAACCACCACGGACCCCATCGGAGTTAGTAAGCAATCCGTCCCATGTGGGAGATAGCTTCACCTGAGCAAAGGGATTGTATTATTGCGTAACAAAGGTCAACGACAAAGGGAATCCAATACGCGGTAACCAAGTGACTCATTGTCCTTCAGAAGTACAGGGCACAGCTACTCCAACTGGCCCATGACATCCCATTGGCTGAGCATCAAGGGAGGAAAAGGACTGAAGAGACTCACCCAAAGTTTCTATTGGCCTGGCATCTCACAGTTAGTAGCCCATTATTGCAGCACCTGCAATATGGGAGAGAGCGAATGTGGCATTCAGGAGCTCGACATAAGGTACCCGTGCAACACCTGCCCATAATTGAAGAACCAATCCAACGTGTAGCTGTAGACATCATAAGACCTCTGGCCACCCCAGCCAGTCGGGAAAAAAATTACATCCTGACAGTGTTGGACTATGCCACTCGGTTCATAGCATGTTAGAGTTGGAGGGGACCTCCAGGGTCATCTGGTCCAACCCTCTGCTCAATGCAGGAGTCACTAAACCATCTCAGACAGATGTCTGTCCAGCCTCTATTTGAAGACTTCCATTGAAGGAGAACACAACACCTCTCATGGCAGCCTGTTCCACTCATTGATCACCCTCACTTTTAAAACGTTTAATATCTAATCTGTATCTATCTGTAATCTAATTCAGTTTCATCCCATTGCTTCTAGTCTTTCTTTGCGCAAATGAGAATAAAGCTGATCCCTCTACAGTGTGACAGCCCTGGATATATTTCTAGACCGCTATTAAGTTTCCTTTCAGTCTTCTCTTTTGCAAGCTAAACATTCCCAAATCCTCTAACCGTTCCTCATAGGACATTGTTTGCAGACCACTCACCATTCTGGTCACTCTTCTCTGAACTTGCTCCAGTTTCATCATGTCTTTTTTAAGATGTGGTGCCCAGAATAAGACACCGTATTCCAGATGAGGCCTGACTAAAGAGGAGTAGAGAGGAACAATTACTTCATGTGATCTAGACTGTAAGCTTCTGTTAATGCAACTCAGAATTGTGTTTGCTGCTGCATCACACTGTTGACTCATGTTCAGTCTGTCATCTATAAGTCTTTTCCACATGTGCTGTTGCTTAGCCCTACTCCTCCCATTCTGTAAAATGCTTATTTCATTTTTCTTGCCCAGATGTAGGACTTTGCATTTCTCCTTGTTAAAAACCATTCTGTTAGTTACTGCCCACAGTTCGTTTGTTTAGATCTTTTTGAATCCTCGCTCTCTCTTCTCTAGTATTAGCTATCCCTCCTAGCTTTGTGTCATCAGCAAATGTAATGAGTTTACCCTCAATTCCTTCATCTAAATCATTGATAAAGATGTTGAACAATACCGGGCCCAGGACAGAGCTTTGTGGTACCCCACTTGAGACATTCTTCCAACTGCATGCGCAACCATTTACGACCACTCTTTGGGTAAGATCACTAAGCCAGTTATGAATCCACCTAATAGTTGCCTTGTCCATTCCATAGTTGGTCATTTTTTTCAATAAGTATGGTATGAGATACTTTGTCAAATGCTTTGCTGAAGTCAAGATATACTATATCTACTGTATTTCCCTGATCCACCCAGTCAGTGATTCTGTCATAGAAAGAAATTAAGTTAGTCTGACATGACTTATTAGTTACAAACCCATGCTGGCTCTGGTTAATCACTTCATTCTCATACAGGTACTTGCATACATGTCGTTTAATAATTTGTTCAATGATCTTTCCTGGTATAGAAGTAAGGCTCACAGGTCTATAATTCCCTGGGTCCACCTTCCTCCCCTTTTTGAAGATAGGGACAACATTTACTCTTCTCCAGTCTTCTGGGACTTCTCCTGCTCTCCAAGAGTTTTCAAAGATTATGGAGAGTGGTTCAATAATTTCCTCTGCTATCTCCTTCAGTAACCTAAGATGTAATTCATCTGGACCTGGAGACATGAATTAATTTATGTTAGCTAAGTGTTCCCTGACTATCTCTCTCTTTATACATGGTGTGGTTTCTTCTATTCCTTCAATAGTACAGTCAAGATCAGTTGATGTTACATTTACTTTCTGAGGGAAACCAGATGCGAAATAGGAATCTAAAATTTTGGTCTTCTCAGCATTAATTTTTTACCACTTTACCATTTCTATCCTGTAAAAATCCTATAGCATCTTTGACTTTTCTTTTACTTTTGACATACTCCCAAATTCCTCTTATTGCTTTTGACATCTCTTGCAAGTCTTAATTCATGATCAGCTTTAGCTAATCTGATACGTGCCCTGCAGGTTCTGCAGATGATAATCCGCAGCGGAAATTTCCGCAGCATGTGCACAGCACATGCGGATTATCATTGGGGACCATGGGGCATGGATTACCAAGCGTTTTTTAAGCGTTTTCGCTGCGGAAATTCCGCGGCAAAAACGCTTGAAAAACGCATAGTGGGCACACAGCCTCATGGTTGAGGAATGTTCAAATCCAGGAAATATTTTTGAGTTGGAGTCGGCAGGAAGTGGAAAGGGCTTGGATATGAGGTTTGAAGGAGAGATTAGAGTCAAGGGTTACCCCGAGGCAGCTGGCTTGCGGGACTGGGGAAAGTGGACAGTCGTTGACTTTGATAGATAGGTCAGATGGGAGGGGGGTTGAGCGAGATCTTGGAAAGATGATTAATTCAGTTTTATCCATATTAAGTTTTAGGAATCTAGCAGAGAAGAAAGTTGAAATAGCGGACAGACATTGTGAGATATCTCAGAGACTGGAATGCCTGTCATTCCCTATGCTCCAGAGTTCCAATACCGTTTCGCCCAGCTAGCTACCTTGGCTAAAGAACACCAGCGAATGACCCAGTCCAGACAAAAGACCTGGTATTACCGTAACGCCAGCACCTGGGAATTTATGGAAGGACAATAGGTGCTCATGATTATTGCTTCCCCTGCCAACAAGCTTCAAGCAACGTGGGAAGGCCCTTATTATGTTGTCAGGAAAATTAATGACACTAACTACATCATTGACAACAGAAGACCATCCACATCAACATGCTGAAAGAATATCATGACTGATCTCTGCCTGTTCTAGCCATCTGCCACTACCCTAGTGATACCGCCAAAGACGAGTATCTCCCCGATCTTCTCCAGGTTGTCCAAGCAGGAGGATCCCTGGAACAAGTGCCCCTGGTCTACTATTTATGGAATATACAAAAGGACAATATTTTCTCCATACTGAGACCGAGGGTTTCTGCTTTCTCCTCAAAGCCGGGGTGGACTAATCTCTCCAACCACCATGTGGAAACCTCCAGACAACACCCCATCGATCAGGATGCTTACTGGGTTCTCGAGGCTGTTCAAGGCAAGAAAGACCTGTCGGAGATGAAACTGGGTGTTATTCAGCCATCTCACAGCTACTCGGCCTCTCCTGTCATGCTGGTCCCTAAGAAGGATGGTACAACGCAGTTCTGCATCCATTACTGGAGATTAAACGATGCCACCAAGAGTGATGCTTACCCCATGCCCAGGATTGATGATCTATTGGATCAGCCAGCCAGTGCCCAATTTGTAACAGCATTAGACATGAGGCAGGGGTACTGGCAGATACCCCTAACGAAGGATGCTCTGAAGCAATTATCATAGAATCATAGAATGGTAGAGTTGGAGGGGACCTCCTGGGTCATCTGGTCCAACCCCCCGCTCAAAGCAGGATTCACTAAATCATCTCAGACAGATGTCTGTCCAGCCTCTATTTGAAGACGTCCATTGAAGGGGAACTCACCACCTCTCGTGGCAGCCTGTTCCACTCATTAATCACCCTAACTGTCGAAAAGTTTTTCTAATATCTAATCTGTGTCTCCTCCCATTCAGTTTCATCCCATTGCTTCTAGTCTTTCCTTGTGCAAATGAGACTAAAGATGATCCTTCTACAATGTGACAGCCCTTGAGATATTTGTAGACAGCTATTAAGTCTCCTCTCAGTCTTCTTTTTTTGCAAGCTAAACATTCCCAAATCCTGTAACCGTTCCTCATAGGACATGGGTTGCAGACCGGTCACCATTCTGGTCGCTCTTCTCTGAACTTGCTCCAGTTTGTCAATGTCTTTTTTAAAATGTGGTGCCCAAAACTGGACACAGTATTCCAGATGAGGTCTGACCAAAGAGGAGTAAAGTGCAATAATGACTTCACGTGATCTAGACTGTATGCTTTGGTTAATACATCCCAGAATTGTATTTGCCTTTTTTGCTGCTGCATCACACTGTTGACTCATGTTCAGTCTATGATCTATTAGTATACCTAAGTCTTTTCCACACGTACTGTTGATTAGCTCTATTCCTCTCATTCTGTATATGCTTTTTTCATTTTTATTGCCCAGATGTAGGACTTTGCATTTTTCCCTGTTAAAAACCAATCTGTTAGTTGCTGCCCACTGCTCCAGTTTATTTAGGTCTTTTTGAAGCCTCTCTCTCTCTTCTCTAGTATTAGCTATCCCTCCTAGCTTTGTGTCATCAGCAAATTTAATCAGATTACCCTCAATTCCTTCATCTAAATCATTGATAAAGATGTTGAACAATACAGGTCCCAGGACAGAGCCTTGTGGTACCCCACTTGAGACATTCATCCAACTGGATGTGAAGCCATTTACGACCACTCTTTGAGTCCGATCACTAAGCCAGTTATGAATCCACCTAACAGTTGCCTTGTCCATTCCATACTTGGTCATTTTTTCAATGAGGATGATGTGAGATACTTTGTCAAATGCTTTGCTGAAGTCAAGATATACTATATCTACATCATTTCCCTGATCCACCCAGTCAGTGATTCTGTCATAGAAGGAAATTAGGTTAGTCTGACATGACTTGTTAGTTACAAGCCCATGCTGACTCTGGTTAATCACTTCATTCTTATCCAGGTACTTGCATACATGTTTAATAATTTGTTCAAAGATCTTTCCTGGTATAGAAGTCAGACTCACCGGCCTATAGTTCCCTGGGTCCACCTTCTTCCCCTTTTTGAAGATAGGAACAACATTTGCTCTTCTCCAGTCTTCTGGGACCTCTCCTGTTCTCCAAGAATTTTCAAAGATTATGGAGAGTGGTTCTAAAATTTCTTCTATGATCTCCTTCAGTACTCTGGGGTGTAATTCATCTGGACCAGGAGACTTGAACTCATTTATGTTAGCTAAATATTCCCTCATAATCTTTCTGTTTACAGATAACCTGGATTCTTCTATTCCTTTAATAGGACAGTGAAGATCAGTTGATGTTACATTTTCTTTCTGAGAGAAAACTGATGCAAAATAGGAATTAAAAAGTTCGGCCTTCTCAACATCCTTTCTTACCATTTCACCATTTTCATCCTGTAAAAATTCTATAGCATCTTTGACTATTCTTTTACTTTTGACATACCCCCAAAATCCTTTTTTATTGCTTTTGACATCTCTTGCAAGCCTTAATTCATTGTCAGCTTTAGCTAACCTGATACGTGCCCTACAGGTTCTGCAGACTGCATTATAATCTTCTTTAGATATGCCTCCCTCTTTCCATTTGATAAACATTTCTTTCTTTCTTTTTAGCATGTGTTTAAGTTCTGTGTTCATCCATACTGGTTTCCTTAAATGCTTCCCATTCTTCCTACTTTTCGGGATTGTTAACGATTGTGCTTTGAGAATCTCATTTTTAAAAATTTCCCATCCTTCCTGGACATTTTTGTCCTTAAGGACATCCAGCCATTGGATCCCTCCTATTCTCTTTGAGTCTCTTAAAATCTGCCTTTCTGAAATCTAACCTTGAAGTTTGAGTCTTCACATGTCTTCCTCCTCTAGCTATCCAAAATTCTATAATAGCATGATCGCTGCCTCCTAGGGTCCCAGTCACCTTTACCTCCTCAACCATTTCCTCCCTGTTTATAAGGATTAGATCCAAAGTAGCAGATCCCCTTGTTTTCTCCCCTACCTTTTGGAAGATAAAGTTGTCAGCAAGAGAGGATAAGAATTTGCTTGACCTGTTAGTTTTACTTGAGAGAGATTCCCAACAAATGTCTGGATAGTTGAAATCTCCCATGACCACTAAGTCATATTTTTTGGAGAACTTGGTCATTTGATACATAAAGAGTTCATCCATATCTTCAGCTTGCCCAGGTGGCCTGTAGTAAATGCCTACAATGGTGTCCTTTCCGTTGTTCTCTCCTTGTATTCTTACCCAGACAGTTTCCACAGAACTCCCAGTCTCTGAAGCTTCAATCTCTGTGCAGATATACGCTTTTCTAACATACAATGCGACACCTCCTCCTCGTTTATCAAGTCTGTTTCTTGCAGATAAGTTGTATCCTTTTAGCCTTTTATTCCAATCATGTGTATCGTCCCACCAAGTTTCAGTGATTCCAATGACATCATATTCCTTTTCCTGCGTTAGTAGTTCCAATTCTCCTTGTTTGTTGCCCATGCTTTGTGCATTTGTATAAAACATTTTAGTTTGTGATTGGTTTCTCTTCCTCCCATATTTTTATTATTTAGATTTTTTTGTCTTTGTTCTTCCTTTCCACTTCCAGTAGCAGAGATCTCAATAGTATTTGTCAGCTGTATGGCTTTTTTCTGGCCTTTTGCTTCCCTTCCCACATTGTTCTAGTTTAAATTGGCCTTCATTACTCCATTTGGGCTTTTTGAGTTCCTAGGAATGCGCTTTGGGATGAAAAATGCTCCCGCTACTTTCCAGAGAACGGGAGATCGACTGATAGAATAATGTTAGAACTTTGTGCTTACTTGGATGACATTGCCATTTTCAGCACAACCTGGGAGGAATGACTGCCCTCATCATTGCTCCGGTCTTGGTCGCCCCTGACTATAAGCACAGGTAACTCGTGCAGACAGGTCCATCTGTGACGCCCTGCGGCTGCAGGCTGTCACAGAACTCCTGGGTGTTGCACAGATGGATTCTCCCCAGTGGCCTCAATACATGCAGACACCTCCACCCAAGTCCACTAGATGGAGCCCTGTCAGGTATATATATACTGGGGGGTGGAGTTCATGAAGTCAGTCAGTGGGAAGAAGTGAGTGTGACAAAATGCTGCAGCACCAGACAAGCTGAAGTCTGTGTGGCTGAAAGCCAGGCTAGGCCCAAGCTGCGGGCTAGTCTGGCCAGTGAGAGCCTAGAGTGGGCTAGAAGGCAAGGAGAAGAGAAGAGCCATGAGGGACAGAGGAACCACAGAGGGTTCGTCCCCTGTTGCAAGCCGGGCACCAGGCCCAAGCCTATTAGGATCTCTATGCCCAGTAGGGAATCCGGCATACTGAGGAGGATTTCATATCCCTCAGTCCACCCGTGAATACCGCACATTCAGACAACTAGGTACCACAAAGGCCCCAGCGTCCAGGGATCGTGGTAACCAGTGGGAAAGCCCTCGCCGCCAAGCAAGACGGGTGAGAGAAACATCAAGGAAGCTAGACCCCTGTTCCAGGCAGGTCAGAAGCTCCAGGGAGAGAGACAGAAGGATACAGAAAGGAGGCCTTACACCCGCTCACTGGGGAGCAAGACCAGAAGTGCACACCACCTACAAGTACCCCGGACCGTACCAGACTACCATCTGCAGTAAAGGTACTGAAACTAGCCCCGGTGTGTGTGTGTCTGTTCTTCCTCTGACCCGGCTGGGTCCCATCTCTCCTGCATCCCTTCACACCATCCCTGCCCTGGGGGCCCGCTCCACCTGTGGGGAGCAGAAACACCTCAGCTGCCATCCCAACACCCCCGGAGGTCTGAAGCAGTAATCCTTACCAGGTACCACAGGTGGCGTCACAAACTGTTTATTTATTTTCTATCCAAGTTCTATCCAAGTTCCAATCCCCTTTTTCAAGAGTGACCCCAGGGTACGGGCGCCGGAGTCGACCACCGCGACATCCCCAAACTAGGTAAAGGCCCGGGTACCAAGTCTCCCCCATATTCCCCCCTGGGCGAGTCATCTCCACCCTCAGTTCTTAGCCAAGTGAACGCCACTGGGGAAGAACATCCTGTTTTGGTAGTTGTAAACTACTGGATCGGGAAGTTGCCTATACCACCATTGAAAAGGAGTGTCTTGACGTCGTATAGGCACTAAAACAATTGCAGCCATGCTTGTATGGCAGAGACTTTACAATTGTGACAGACCACAAACCCCTCACATGGCTGAACCATGTATCAGGGGACAATGGACGATTACTGCGGTGGGGCTTACCTTAACAACCCCACAGCTTCTTCATCAAATACATATGAGGAAGCCAACACCAGAACACGGATGGACTGTCCCGACAAAAAGAACCATAGACTCCCTGAAGCCGATCTACCCTTACTGCTGTACAAAGAACTATCAACAGTTGAGCCATGTGGACTAAAGTGAGGTGGCCAGAGGTCTGTGCAGACCTCATGACGTGCTCACTTATTAAAAGAGGTTGTGATAGTGTGTGGGGTATCATGATACCGCAATTTCCTCCGGGATAAATAAAGTATATCTTATCTTATCTTATCTTATTCTGTCCATGTTCATAGTTTTACTGATTTTGGGAATATTGTATTGTTTCTCTGTATCATTCTGTGTATTCCCCGTATTGTCTAGAGTCTTAATTACCTTACAAAAGGTCCGATAATTGAATTAGCTCAGTTACCATCTGCAGCCTTGATGAAGCCCCTGCTGATATTTCCTGACTGTCCATTCATGACCCCTCGGCTCCCCAAATGCTGAAAATTATCCCCTGTAGTGCCTTGATCTCTGAGGCACCATCCAACCTGTCTGCCTACCCCCGGGACCTGAGGAGGACAGAGAGACGGGTAAGATAGATCCTTTGTGTAATGCTGATGCTAAGGCACCCCAGAGAGACTTGGAGAGCCTCTTATTACCCTGGAAAATACTGTTGGAGCAGCCTATATGAAGAAGTATCTGGAGCCGCACTGCCATACCGATCTCTAAGCTTAGGATTGTGACTCCCGGGGCATTTATCCCATTACTGGACTGTGTCTGTGTTCCTGGACTATGTCATCCTCTGTGTGGTAGACTGTTTTATGGACCTTTCAATTGCATGTAATAAAAGTTATTGGGATTATTCACTTATCTCTCGCTGTGTTATTATGTGATACTGGAGTAGGACCCCGAGACAATAGACCTAATGGAAAAGAGTAGAATTAACTGGGTAGAAGGTCAAAATGAGCAATTGTAAGTACACAGTGCTATATCATATTATGACTGCAATATATATATATATAAAAAAAAAAAAAACCTTGATGGGAGTGCTTCTTTAAATATTGTCATGCCTGATGGTCCAGATGTTTCAATGCACATTACTGTTAGTAGCGCTGAACTTTTGAAAAATGTCCTGTGATAAATTGACTCACTCAGCTGCTCTTAGAGGTAGACACAGGAACACTTGGGGTTAAAGTCTGTGGCTGGTTTATTACTTCATAAACCAGAAAACAAAATAATAACACAAAGCGGCCCTCTCTGGCATAAGTGAAAATCACTTGCACGTAGAAAGTCCTTCCACTCAGGCTCCGGCCTTGTGGAAAATAACACACTTCAGCTCACACTTGAGCACCTGACTGGAGACTTCCTAGCCACAACAGAAAAAAAACCTCAGTTGTCAGACATTTAACTTGCCTAACCATACTCTTGAGGTGGAGATATGGTGAGTGGCCGTCCCGCCCATCTCTTACAACCACTCCAAAGAAAAAAACAACAACAACTCTGTCATGGCAGATAAACATAACATGCTGGAGAGAAAGTTCTGGGTTTTCATATCACAATAGATAGCAATCTTCATGGCACATATCTTCCCTCACATACATTACCAGTGACCCTGTCACAGTCCGTATGACCACAGTCAGAAGTCCAATGAGCCTTGGACAGCATGGTGGCTCAGTGATTAACACTGTACAGCGGCTCAGTGGTTAGCACTGTATGGTGGCTCAGTGGTTAGCACTGTTGCTTTGCAGCTCTAGGATCCTGGGTTCATATCCCACAAAAGACAACATCTGCAAGGAGTTTGTATGTTCTCCACGTGCTTGTGTGGGTTTCCTCCCAGACTCCGAAGACAGACTGACCGGAAGTGTAGACTTTGTAGTTTATGCGGAAACAGTGATGAAAATATCTTTAAAGCATGGTGCTATATAAGCAAATTAATTTTAAGGTCAAGAAAGTTAATTTTGCTAATGTCAGTTTCATCCCAATGTGATTGTTATTAAGGATGGTGACAAAATCTGCAAATAAAAATAATTCCCTGTCCCATAATATTAAAATATACATAAAGTAACTGGTGTCAAAGAGGAAATCTGAAAAACCTCGGCTGAAGTTCCAGGGAATTAAGAGGGAGTCTACCACCAGGGGGTTTTCCCTTGGGTTTAGGGAACAGAAAACTTTCAGTTTCCGATTCTGTCGGGTGGCAAATAAGTCCACCACTGGGAGACCCCAACGCTGGACTATCTGAGAAAAGATTTCCTGATTTAAAACCCATTCTCCTTCTCTTAGAGTATTCCTGACTTAAGAAGTCTGCCTTGGTATTCTCGTTTCCTCTTATGTGCAAGGCGGTAAGGAAGAGAAGATGTTTTTCTGCCATCTGTAACAACCGGTCTGAAACCTTCATTAAAGTGTTTGGTCTGGTTCCACCTTGGTGGTTTAAATATGCCACTGAGACCGGGTTGTCTGATAAAACCTTGACATTTTGGCCCTGTAAGGATACAAGGAACTCGCTTACTGCTCGTTCCACTGTCAACAACTCTTTAACATTAGTGGAAATCATTCTTTCATCCCTTGACCAGACACCCTGGATTATTTCTCCCTCTAGATGGGCCCCCCATCCTGTGGGACTTGCATCAGTGGTTATTATACATGATGGATTTATTACCCAGGGGACTCCCCTGGACAGGTTCTGGACATCCAACCACCACCGAAGGGATAGTGTCGAACGAGGTGACAATGTCATTCTACCCTCTGAATGTCCCTTGAGGACAGACTCATTATACAGAACATCCCACTGCAGATTTCTGGAATGATATTGTGCCTATAACACTGATGGGAAACACGATGTCAAGGTTCCCAAAAGTGACATTGCTCTTCTGAGAGACATAGAGGGGGCTTGTATAGCCTCTTCTACTTGGAGTTGAATCCTCCTAATTTTTGAGTCTGGAAGGTGGGATTCCTGCGCTACCTAGTCAAGTACCACCCCTAAAAACTGTTGGGTTCTCATGGGCACTAGTCTCGACTTTTGAAGGTTTAGTAACCAACCAAGGTTTCTTAAAGTTAATATTACCTCCTCCAACTGTTTATTACAATGGTGGAAGGAGCTCCTGACTACTAAGAAATCATCCAAGTAAGGAATTGACGCGCCCCCTGGGCCATATTCTTTAGGGGAATACCCAGAGCCGGATCAGATGGGGGTTGTAGTCTCCGAGTGGCTGTGACCCGGTCCGTGCCCAGGGTGTCAAGCTCAGTGTGTGTGGCAGTCCTACAGATGTTATAAAGTTCTTTATTGTCGACTACGCCACCCGTTGTATTGCGGTCACTATGGCCGCCGCTGCAGCAGGGTCCGCTGAGGCTGATGGTGTAGGTGCAGCTTTGGTGATATAACCCCCAACGGGTGGGGTATAGCCTCAGGGGGTCAGGTGCAGAGGATGGGGGTTGTGGTGGTGCAGCGTAGATGTTAAGTGAAGACAGAGTCGGGTTGTGCAGTTTAGGGTATTTACTCACTGCTGATGTTCCGGTCACTCCAGCTTCAAGTGACCACCCGAGCCGTGCTGCGTCCACCAGGTCCTGGATTCAGCAAACCCCCAAACAAGTCCGGAGCGTGACCCTGAGCTCTCCTTCTGTCCTTTCCTCTGGCCGTCCCCACTAGTGATCCACCTAGGTCCAGCTCCCTCGGGCCTTCTGTTGGGAGACCCTTGGCCTTGGGTTCCCTGACCCTCCACGTGGTTTGCCTTCGGGGTGGATGTGGTGGGTGGCCGTGGCAGACGCTGCCCACGGCCTCCGGTCTCTGGCTAGGGTGTGCTTTTGCCCCCACCAGTTTGGGATCCGGTACCCTATTGCCGACTCTTCACCCGGGGATTGAATTTGGGTTCTCAGAGTCCTTTCTTTTTCCCTCTCTGGGTCTTTCCTTCTCTGCTCCACTCTCTCTCTGCAGGCTCATCTGGACCTCTGCTTCTTACTGACTCTGACAGACTGACCCTGATCTAAGATGGTGCCCACCTTATATACTCCCTCTATGTGTGAGCTCAGGTGACCAGCACCCAATGAGCTCCTAACTTTACCCAGGCTGCTCCCCCTATCTGCCCCTACACTACTTGGGATGTTCCACCCCCCTCCCACTCCAGCCAGGAACAGACTCGGTCGTACCTGCACATTTCTAAGTGGGAGTACCGTCGGTCTGTTCCTCGGAAATGGGATGTGTGTAGTGCATGCAGCCTACCGAGCTCAGGTCCACACTCCATCCTTACCCGGGAGTGGAATATCACACCTCTGGGTCGAGGTGCAATACCCCTGTAGCAGCCGAATCCTCAGGGTGCTACAGAATGATAAGCACATCCTTTTCCCGAAGATGGGCCATAACTTCGGCTGTAATTTTGGTAAAAACTCTAGGAGCTACTGCCAGACCAAAGGGAAGGGCCGCATACTGGAAGTGTCTTATCACACCCTCTAACCTTACCATCACCCTGAGGTATTTTTGATATTCCTCATGAATGGGTATGTGGTAATACGCATCCTTAAGGTCCAGGACCGCCATATAACACTCAGAAAAAAAAAAGCTTTATTGCCGTATTTAAAGATTCCATCTTAAATGAGGGTACTCTCAAATACTTATTCATGGCCCTTAGGTTTATAATGGTCCTAAAAGAACCATCAGGCTTTGGGACCAGAAAGAGAGGGGAGTAGAACCCTTTCCCCCTTTTTGGTACAGGAACCTCCAGCAGAACTGCTTTCTGGATTAATTCCTGGACCTCTGACTCCAGGGCTAGCTGCTGCGTCGGGCAGGAGCGAGATGGAGTTATCATAAACCTTTACGGTGGGGCATACTGGAACTCCAACCTCAACCCAGATTCAACCAGAGAAAGGATCCAACGACTGTTAGAAATGCGTTCCCAGGCTGGGAGGAAAAGAGGAAAGCCTTCCCCCCCACCTGGGCAAGGAGTCATAGTCCCATTTTCCAGGCTCCCTGGGAGGAGGACCCAAACAATAGTCCTCTACCTTTCCCTCTGCGGACTTCGTACTTGTCCTGCTCCTTGGCTGGCTTTCTCCGGACAAACTTTCTTTTCCGGAATGATCGCCTATATGAAGGCATGGAAACTGAAGGGAACTTTTTCTTAGTATCTCTCGCTTTCTCCAGCATCTCGTCCATTGCTGAACCAAAAAGGTACTCTCCTTCACAAGGGATGGAGCAAAGTCTTGCCCTGGCTTGGAGGTCCCCCGGCCAACACTTCAGCCATAGAGCTCAGCGAGCAGCATTGGATAAGGCAGCTGACCTAGCTGCTAACCTCACCGCATCTGCGGAAGCATCGGCCAAAAAGGCCGCAGCACCCTGAATTAAAGGGAAGTTAGAGAGGACATCTTTCCTTTCTACTTTATTCTTTATCTGGGACTCAAGTTGTTGCAGCCAGATCATGAGGGATCTAGAAGTGCATGTAGATGCTACTGCTGGTCTCAGGACTCCTGCAGAAGTCTCATACCTTTGAGGAAATTGTCCGCCTTTCCATCAAGTGGGTCCTTTAATGACCCCATATCATAAAACGGTAAAGAAGACGACTTGGAAGCCTTGGTTATGGCTGCGTCCAATTTAGGTGCTTTATTCCAGGAGGAAGAGGAAGATTCATCAAAGGGATACTTTCGTTTAAGCGAAGGTGGAAGAGAACCCTTCTTTTCTGGCTTCTCCAACTCCTTTTGTACTAACCCTTGAATTCTTTAGTTCAAGGGAAAGCATCTTCTCTTTTTCTGGTCCAGACCCTTGAACAGATCTCTCTGCCCTCGTTTTCACAATGCCCATTGTGGAACAAGCTGCTTTGACCAGTGCGTGCACCTCGTTTAGAGGAAAGCAGTGGCGACTAGAGTCATTATCCGTAGAAGATGCTGAGGAATCTTCAGAGCTAATCTGACCCTCAGAAACTGAGGAAACGTCTGAAGGAGAGTTCTGTATGTCTCTCTTTTTACTCGAGAAGGCTTTGGTGATCTCGGTCTTAATAAGGGATTTTAACCCTGCCGGGAAGTTAGAGATCTCTTCAGCCACTGTCTCATTAATGCAAGACTGACAGAGCCTTTTGGGGTAAGTGTCTGGTAATAAGGCTTTACACAAAGCGCATTCCTTGTGCTTTACTTTAGAGGCGCACTTCTTCCCCTGAAAGATAGGAAGAAGGGGACACCATTACCAAGTGAACATTCACGAAGATCACTTACGCCGTATTCAACTGGTAGGTACCGGCATAGACGGAGGACCTTTCTCAGCCGAGGGGTCTTCCCTAGAAGCTGCCGATTCATCCCGTCTGCTGGAGGTGCGTTGGCTGGACCTACTTCCAGTTCCGCAGTTCTCACTACTGGTGCGAGGGCGACGCTTCGCAAAACTCTCCAGGGGTTTCCCAGGCAGCAGATGCTCTTGCAGCTGCAGCTGATGAGGCTGCTGCAGCTCCTGCTGCTCTTGCAGATTCTCATCCATTTACAAAATATAGATGGCCAGGAAGCACCTGCTCAGTTGCACCAGTTTATTATATACTGGCCACTGAGCCTGCCTCTAACTTCCGGGTCTTGTGACCACATGTGACTTCCGGGCTCTGACAGCTCCAATATGGAACGTCCTGCATCATGCCTGGTGCAAGCAACCGCCCCCTCTGGGCATGTCACCGGGTGCCCACGTCACTAGCCCTGCCTCCCATGATGCCGCCAGATGCGTCACTTTGCCGGCCGCGCCTCCCCCACGTGTTACCAGCTGCTCTGCTGGTCCGCTCGACCACTCCCCCCACAGCCTCCATCAGACGCTGGGGCACTTCCGCACTCGGGGAGACAGGAGGCAATCCAGGCAGCGCTGGAGTCACTCTACCCCAGGCATGGGGAGCTGCTCGAATAGCGCAAGCACATGGAGCAGGCCCCCTTCAGCCCACCATGGCATCACCAGGAGCCCTGCACTGACCAGGGTGAAGAAGGCATCCCCACCTAACCCGGTCAGCCAGGCCTGGGAAAAGGTCCAACGCTGCTGATGTCGTCCACGCAGGTAAGCCTGCATAGGTTCCTCCCGTCAAGGATAGGAAACCAAACTGAGGTGGGAGAGAGGTGCCCTTTTAAGTCTGTAGGTTTCCTGTCCCTGATAGGCGGATCTTCTCTCTCGTGGTGCTGTCATGGGTGAAGGAATAAATTGTGGGATGTAGTCAGAGCATCCTGGGCTGGAATAACTGGTGACAGGTGCTAGAAGTTGGTTGACTCTATGCAACATAGATGTGAAGCAGTTCTAAAAAACTGTAGGTAACAACTAAATATTAGGTTAGCTAACTCATGTTTTTGAACACACTGCTATTATTTTGAACACTACTGTATATTGCTATAAGAGAAGCCAGTTTACTTGCAGAAGAGCTGGAAAGTGGCACAAGAATGAGGGTCTGCAGCGGCAGTGATGCACAGTGGGGGGTCCTGCAAGTCTGGGGCTGCATTTCAGAAAATGCAGTTGTAGATTTTGTCAGGCTTAATAATGTCTTCAATGCTGAGAAATCCAGGTAGATACTTACCCATCATGAAATATCATCAGGAGGCGTCTGATCGGCTCCAAATTTATTGTACAGCCGGACAACGACCCCCAACATCCAGCCAAAGTCATTAAGAACGAGAAGTCCTGGGGGTGATGATCCGGAGCCCCGATCTCACATCATCCCATTGTCTTGGATCACATGAAGAAACAAAAGGATTTACACAAGCCTCATGCACAGAAGATCAGCGGTCAGGTCTCCAAGATGTTTTGAACAACCTCCTACCGAGATCCTCCATAACCTGTGTACAAGTGACGAGAAGAAGTGATGAGGCGATAGGCGGCGACCAGATACTGATGATGGAGGTGATGGGCGGTCACCAGATACTGATGATGGAGGCGACGGGCGGTCACCAGATACTGATGATGGAGGTGACGGACGGTCACCAGATACTGATGAGGGAGGTGACAGGCGGTCACCAGATACTGATGAGGGAGGCGAAGGGCGGTCACCAGATACTGATGAGGGAGGTGACGGGCTGTCACCAGATACTGATGATGGAGGTGATGGGCGGTCACCAGATACTGCTGAGTGAGGTGACGGGTGGTCACCAGATACTGATGATGGAGGTGATGGGCGGTCACCAGATACTGATGATGGAGACGATGGGCGGTCACCAGATACTGATGATGGAGGTGACGGGCGGTCACCAGATACTGATGATGGAGGCGACAGGCGGTCACCAGATACTGATGATGGAGGCGATGGGCGGTCACCAGATACTGATGATGGAGGTGAAGGGAGGTCACCAGATACTGATGATGGAGGCGACAGGCGGTCACCAGATACTGATAATGGAGGTGACAGGTGGTCACCAAATACTGATGATGGAGGTGACGGGCGGTAACCAGATACTGATGATGGAGGTGACGGGCGGTCACCAGATACTGATGATGGAGGCGACGGGAGGTCACCAGATACTGATGATGGAGGCGACGGGCGGTCACCAGATACTGATGAGGGAGGTGAAGGGCGGTCACCAGATACTGATGATGGAGGCGACAGGCGGTCACCAGATACTGATGATGGACGTGATGGGCGGTCACCAGATACTGCTGAGTGAGATGACGGGCGGTCACCAGATACTGATGATGGAGGTGAAGGGAGGTCACCAGATACTGATGATGGAGGCGACAGGCGGTCACCAGATACTGATGATGGAGGTGACAGGTGGTCACCAAATACTGATGATGGAGGTGACGGGCGGTCACCAGATACTGATGATGGAGGTGATGGGCGGTCACCAGATACTGATGATGGAGGCGACGGGAGGTCACCAGATACTGATGATGGAGGTGACGGGCGGTCACCAGATACTGATGATGGAGGCGATGGGCGGTCACCAGATACTGATGATGGAGGTGAAGGGCGGTCAGCAGATACTGATGATGGAGGTGACGGGCGGTCACCAGACACTGATGATGGAGGTGATGGGCGGTCACCAGATACTGCTGATGGAGGAGACGAGCGGTCACCAGATACTGCTGAGTGAGGTGATGGGCGGTCACCAGATACTGCTGAGTGAGGTGACGGGCGGTCACCAGATACTGATGATGGAGGTGAAGGGCGCTCACCAGATACTGATGATGGAGGAGACGAGCGGTCACCAGATACTGATGATGGAGGTGAAGGGCGGTCACCAGATACTGATGATGGAGGCGACAGGCGGTCACCAGATACTGATGATGGAGGTGACGGGTGGTCACCAGATACTGAGGATGGAGGCGATGGGCGGTCACCAGATACCGATGATGGAGGTTACGGGCGGTCACCAGATACCGATGATGGAGGTGACGGGCGGTCACCAGATACTGATGATGGAGGCGATGGGCGGTCACCAGATATTGATGATGGAGGCGACGGGCGGTCACCAGACACTGATGATGGAGGCGGAGAGCAGTCACCAGATACTGATGATGGAGGCGACGGGCGGTCACCAGATACTGATGATGGAGGCGATGGGGGGTCACCAGATACTGATGATGGAGGAAACGGGTGGTCATTAGATACTGATGCTGGAGGCGAAGGGCGGTCACCAGATACTGATGATGGATTTGATGGGCGGTCACCAGATACTGATGATGGAGGCGACAGGTGGTCAACAGATGCTGATGCTGGAGGCAAAGGACGGTCACCAGATACTGATGATGGAGGTGACGGGCTGTCACCAGATACCGATGATGGAGGTGACGGGCGGTCACCAGATACTGATGATGGAGGCGACGGGCGGTCACCAGATACTGATGATGGAGGCGACGGGCGGTCACCAGATACTGATGATGGAGGTGACGGGAGGTCACCAGATACTGATGATGGAGGAGACGGGCGGTCACCAGATACTGATGATGGAGGCATTGTAAGGGCTGTGCACTGTGTGGGGGTATTACAGTGTAATATTCTAATATATACAGGATGCATCGTGGAGGCATTGTACGGGCTGTGCACTGTGTGAGGGTATTACAGTGTAATATTCTAACATATACAGGATGCATCGTGGAGGCATTGTACAGGCTGTGCACTGTGTGGGGGTATTACAGTGTAATATTCTAATATATACAGGATGCATCGTGGAGGCATTGTACAGGCTGTGCACTGTGTGGGGGTATTACAGTGTAATATTCTAATATATACAGGATGCATCGTAGAGGCATTGTACGGGCTGTGCACTGTGTGGGGGTATTACAGTGTAATATTCTAATATATACAGGATGCATCGTGGAGGCATTGTACAGGCTGTGCACTGTGTGGGGGTATTACAGTGTAATATTCTAATATATACAGGATGCATCATGGAGGCATTGTACAGGCTGTGCACTGTGTGGGGGTATTACAGTGTAATATTCTAATATATACAGGATGCATCATGGAGGCATTGTACGGGCTGTGCACTGTGTGGGGGTATTACAGTGTAATATTCTAATATATACAGGATGCATCGTGGAGGCATTGTACGGGCTGTGCACTGTGTGGGGGTATTACAGTGTAATATTCTAATATATACAGGATGCATCGTGCAGGCATTGTACGGGCTGTGCACTGTGTGGGGTATTACAGTGTAATATTCTAATATATACAGGATGCATCATGGAGGCATTGTACGGGTTGTGCACTGTGTGGGGGTATTACAGTGTAATATTCTAATATATACAGGATGCATCATGGAGGCATTGTACGGGCTGTGCACTGTGTGGGGGTATTACAGTGTAATATTCTAATATATACAGGATGCATCGTGGAGGCATTGTACGGGTTGTGCACTGTGTGGGGGTATTACAGTGTAATATTCTAATATATACAGGATGCATCGTGGAGGCATTGTACGGGTTGTGCACTGTGTGGGGTATTACAGTGTAATATTCTAATATATACAGGATGCATCGTGGAGGCATTGTACGGGCTGTGCACTGTGTGGGGGTATTACAGTGTAATATTCTAATATATACAGGATGCATCGTGGAGGCATTGTACGGGTTGTGCACTGTGTGGGGGTATTACAGTGTAATATTCTAATATATACAGGATGCATCGTGGAGGCATTGTACGGGCTGTGCACTGTGTGGGGGTATTACAGTGTAATATTCTAATATATACAGGATGCATCATGGAGGCATTGTACGGGCTGTGCACTGTGTGGGGGTATTACAGTGTAATATTCTACTATATACAGGATACATCGTGGAGGCATTGTACGGGCTGTGCACTGTGTGGGGGTATTACAGTGTAATATTCTAATATATACAGGATACATCGTGGAGGCATTGTACAGGCTGTGCACTGTGTGGGGGTATTACAGTGTAATATTCTAATATGTACAGGATGCATCGTGGAGGCATTGTACGGGCTGTGCACTGTGTGGGGGTATTACAGTGTAATATTCTAATATATACAGGATACATCGTGGAGGCATTGTACAGGCTGTGCACTGTGTGGGGGTATTACAGTGTAATATTCTAATATATATAGGATGCATCATGGAGGCATTGTACAGGCTGTGCACTGTGTGGGGGTATTACAGTGTAATATTCTAATATATACAGGATGCATCGTGGAGGCATTGTACGGGCTGTGCACTGTGTGGGGGTATTACAGTGTAATATTCTAATATATACAGGATGCATCATGGAGGCATTGTACAGGTTGTGCACTGTGTGGGGGTATTACAGTGTAATATTCTAATATATACAGGATGCATCGTGGAGGCATTGTACGGGCTGTGCACTGTGTGGGGGTATTACAGTGTAATATTCTAATATATACAGGATGCATCGTGGAGGCATTGTACGGGTTGTGCACTGTGTGGGGGTATTACAGTGTAATATTCTACTATATACAGGATACATCGTGGAGGCATTGTACGGGCTGTGCACTGTGTGGGGGTATTACAGTGTAATATTCTAATATATACAGGATACATCGTGGAGGCATTGTACAGGCTGTGCACTGTGTGGGGGTATTACAGTGTAATATTCTACTATATACAGGATACATCGTGGAGGCATTGTACGGGCTGTGCACTGTGTGGGGGTATTACAGTGTAATATTCTAATATATACAGGATACATCGTGGAGGCATTGTACGGGTTGTGCACTGTGTGGGGGTATTACAGTGTAATATTCTAATATATACAGGACGCATCGTGGAGGCATTCTACAGGCTGTGCACTGTGTGGGGGTATTACAGTGTAATATTCTAATATATACAGGACGCATCATGGAGGCATTGTACGGGCTGTGCACTGTGTGGGGGTATTACAGTGTAATATTCTAATATATACAGGACGCATCGTGGAGGCATTGTACGGGTTGTGCACTGTGTGGGGGTATTACAGTGTAATATTCTAATATATACAGGACGCATCGTGGAGGCATTGTACAGGCTGTGCACTGTGTGGGGGTATTACAGTGTAATATTCTAATATATACAGGATGCATCGTGGAGGCATTGTACAGGCTGTGCACTGTGTGGGGGTATTACAGTGTAATATTCTAATATATACAGGATGCATCGTGGAGGCATTGTACGGGCTGTGCACTGTGTGGGGGTATTACAGTGTAATATTCTAATATATACAGGATGCATCATGGAGGCATTGTACAGGCTGTGCACTGTGTGGGGGTATTACAGTGTAATATTCTAATATATACAGGATGCATCGTGGAGGCATTGTACGGGCTGTGCACTGTGTGGGGGTATTACAGTGTAATATTCTAATATATACAGGATGCATCATGGAGGCATTGTACGGGTTGTGCACTGTGTGGGGGTATTACAGTGTAATATTCTAATATATACAGGATGCATCGTGGAGGCATTGTACAGGCTGTGCACTGTGTGGGGGTATTACAGTGTAATATTCTAATATATACAGGATGCATCGTGGAGGCATTGTACGGGTTGTGCACTGTGTGGGGGTATTACAGTGTAATATTCTAATATATACAGGATGCATCGTGGAGGCATTGTACGGGCTGTGCACTGTGTGGGGGTATTACAGTGTAATATTCTAATATATACAGGATGCATCATGGAGGCATTGTACAGGCTGTGCACTGTGTGGGGGTATTACAGTGTAATATTCTAATATATACAGGATGCATCGTGGAGGCATTGTACGGGCTGTGCACTGTGTGGGGGTATTACAGTGTAATATTCTAATATATACAGGATGCATCATGGAGGCATTGTACGGGTTGTGCACTGTGTGGGGGTATTACAGTGTAATATTCTAATATATACAGGATGCATCGTGGAGGCATTGTACAGGCTGTGCACTGTGTGGGGGTATTACAGTGTAATATTCTAATATATACAGGATGCATCGTGGAGGCATTGTACGGGCTGTGCACTGTGTGGGGGTATTACAGTGTAATATTCTAATATATACAGGATGCATCGTGGAGGCATTGTACAGGCTGTGCACTGTGTGGGGGTATTACAGTGTAATATTCTAATATATACAGGATGCATCGTGGAGGCATTGTACGGGCTGTGCACTGTGTGGGGGTATTACAGTGTAATATTCTAATATATACAGGATGCATCATGGAGGCATTGTACGGGTTGTGCACTGTGTGGGGGTATTACAGTGTAATATTCTAATATATACAGGATGCATCGTGGAGGCATTGTACAGGCTGTGCACTGTGTGGGGGTATTACAGTGTAATATTCTAATATATACAGGATGCATCGTGGAGGCATTGTACGGGCTGTGCACTGTGTGGGGGTATTACAGTGTAATATTCTAATATATACAGGATGCATCATGGAGGCATTGTACAGGCTGTGCACTGTGTGGGGGTATTACAGTGTAATATTCTAATATATACAGGATGCATCATGGAGGCATTGTACGGGCTGTGCACTGTGTGGGGGTATTACAGTGTAATATTCTAATATATACAGGATGCATCATGGAGGCATTGTACGGGCTGGGCACTGTGTGGGGGTATTACAGTGTAATATTCTAATATATACAGGATGCATCATGGAGGCATTGTACAGGCTGTGCACTGTGTGGGGGTATTACAGTGTAATATTCTAATATATACAGGATGCATCATGGAGGCATTGTACGGGTTGTGCACTGTGTGGGGGTATTACAGTGTAATATTCTAATATATACAGGATGCATCGTGGAGGCATTGTACGGGCTGTGCACTGTGTGGGGGTATTACAGTGTAATATTCTAATATATACAGGATGCATCATGGAGGCATTGTACGGGCTATGCACTGTGTGGGGGTATTACAGTGTAATATTCTAATATATACAGGATGCATCATGGAGGCATTGTACAGGCTGTGCACTGTGTGGGGGTATTACAGTATAATATTCTAATATATACAGGATGCATCATGGAGGCATTGTACGGGCTGTGCACTGTGTGGGGGTATTACAGTGTAATATTCTAATATATACAGGATGCATCGTGGAGGCATTGTACAGGCTGTGCACTGTGTGGGGGTATTACAGTGTAATATTCTAATATATACAGGATGCATCGTGGAGGCATTGTACAGGCTGTGCACTGTGTGGGGGTATTACAGTGTAATATTCTAATATATACAGGACGCATCGTGGAGGCATTGTACGGGCTGTGCACTGTGTGGGGGTATTACAGTGTAATATTCTAATATATACAGGATGCATCGTGGAGGCATTGTACGGGTTGTGCACTGTGTGGGGGTATTACAGTGTAATATTCTAATATATACAGGATGCATCATGGAGGCATTGTACGGGCTGTGCACTGTGTGGGGGTATTACAGTGTAATATTCTAATATATACAGGATGCATCATGGAGGCATTGTACAGGCTGTGCACTGTGTGGGGGTATTACAGTGTAATATTCTAATATATACAGGATGCATCATGGAGGCATTGTACGGGCTGTGCACTGTGTGGGGGTATTACAGTGTAATATTCTAATATATACAGGATGCATCGTGGAGGCATTGTACAGGCTGTGCACTGTGTGGGGGTATTACAGTGTAATATTCTAATATATACAGGATGCATCATGGAGGCATTGTACGGGCTGTGCACTGTGTGGGGGTATTACAGTGTAATATTCTAATATATACAGGATGCATCGTGGAGGCATTGTACGGGTTGTGCACTGTGTGGGGGTATTACAGTGTAATATTCTAATATATACAGGATGCATCGTGGAGGCATTGTACGGGCTGTGCACTGTGTGGGGGTATTACAGTGTAATATTCTAATATATACAGGATGCATCGTGGAGGCATTGTACGGGCTGTGCACTGTGTGGGGGTATTACAGTGTAATATTCTAATATATACAGGATGCATCGTGGAGGCATTGTACGGGCTGTGCACTGTGTGGGGGTATTACAGTGTAATATTCTAATATATACAGGATGCATCGTGGAGGCATTGTACAGGCTGTGCACTGTGTGGCGGTATTACAGTGTAATATTCTAATATATACAGGATGCATTGTGGAGGCATTGTACAGGCTGTGCACTGTGTGGCGGTATTACAGTGTAATATTCTAATATATACACGATGCATCATGGAGGCATTGTACGGGCTGTGCACTGTGTGGGGGTATTACAGTGTAATATTCTAATATATACAGGATGCATCATGGAGGCATTGTACGGGCTGTGCACTGTGTGGGGGTATTACAGTGTAATATTCTAATATATACAGGATGCATCATGGAGGCATTGTACGGGCTGTGCACTGTGTGGGGGTATTACAGTGTAATATTCTAATATATACAGGATGCATCATGGAGGCATTGTACAGGCTGTGCACTGTGTGGGGGTATTACAGTGTAATATTCTAATATATACAGGATGCATCGTGGAGGCATTGTACGGGCTGTGTACTGTGTGGGGGTATTACAGTGTAATATTCTAATATATACAGGATGCATCGTGGAGGCATTGTACGGGTTGTGCACTGTGTGGGGGTATTACAGTGTAATATTCTAATATATACAGGATGCATCATGGAGGCATTGTACAGGCTGTGCACTGTGTGGGGGTATTACAGTGTAATATTCTAATATATACAGGATGCATCATGGAGGCATTGTACAGGCTGTGCACTGTGTGGGGGTATTACAGTGTAATATTCTAATATATACAGGATGCATCGTGGAGGCATTGTACGGGTTGTGCACTGTGTGGGGGTATTACAGTGTAATATTCTAATATATACAGGATGCATCATGGAGGCATTGTACAGGCTGTGCACTGTGTGGGGGTATTACAGTGTAATATTCTAATATATACAGGATACATCATGGAGGCATTGTACGGGTTGTGCACTGTGTGGGGGTATTACAGTGTAATATTCTAATATATACAGGATGCATCATGGAGGCATTGTACGGGTTGTGCACTGTGTGGGGGTATTACAGTGTAATATTCTAATATATACAGGATGCATCATGGAGGCATTGTACAGGCTGTGCACTGTGTGGGGGTATTACAGTGTAATATTCTAATATATACAGGATGCATCGTGGAGGCATTGTACGGGTTGTGCACTGTGTGGGGGTATTACAGTGTAATATTCTAATATATACAGGATGCATCGTGGAGGCATTGTACGGGTTGTGCACTGTGTGGGGGTATTACAGTGTAATATTCTAATATATACAGGATGCATCATGGAGGCATTGTACGGGCTGTGCACTGTGTGGGGGTATTACAGTGTAATATTCTAATATATACAGGATGCATCGTGGAGGCATTGTACAGGCTGTGCACTGTGTGGGGGTATTACAGTGTAATATTCTAATATATACAGGATGCATCGTGGAGGCATTGTACAGGCTGTGCACTGTGTGGGGGTATTACAGTGTAATATTCTAATATATACAGGATGCATCGTAGAGGCATTGTACAGGCTGTGCACTGTGTGGGGGTATTACAGTGTAATATTCTAATATATACAGGATGCATCATGGAGGCATTGTACGGGCTGTGCACTGTGTGGGGGTATTACAGTGTAATATTCTAATATATACAGGATGCATCGTGGAGGCATTGTACGGGCTGTGCACTGTGTGGGGTATTACAGTGTAATATTCTAATATATACAGGATGCATCGTGGAGGCATTGTACGGGTTGTGCACTGTGTGGGGGTATTACAGTGTAATATTCTAATATATACAGGATGCATCATGGAGGCATTGTACGGGCTGTGCACTGTGTGGGGGTATTACAGTGTAATATTCTAATATATACAGGATGCATCGTGGAGGCATTGTACGGGCTGTGCACTGTGTGGGGGTATTACAGTGTAATATTCTAATATATACAGGATGCATCGTGGAGACATTGTACGGGCTGTGCACTGTGTGGGGGTATTGACGCGCCCCCTGGGCCAGTGCT
Organism: Phyllobates terribilis; assembly: GCF_046119375.1. NCBI lineage: Eukaryota > Metazoa > Chordata > Amphibia > Anura > Dendrobatidae > Phyllobates > Phyllobates terribilis. The sequence continues at coordinate 980,066,895 of NW_027362762.1, read as the reverse complement.
GTTAGGGATACCCGGAGCCGGATCAGATGGGGGTTGTAGTCTCCGAGTGGCTGTGACCCGGTCCGTGCCCAGGGTGTCAAGCTCAGTGTGTGGCAGTCCTTACTGATGTTACTAAAGTTCTTTATGTCGACTACGCCACCCGTTGAATTGCGGTCACTACGGCCGCCGCTGCAGCAGGGTCCGCTGAGGCTGATGGTGTTTGTGCAGCTTAGGTAGTATAACCCCCAACGGGAGGGGTATAGCCTCAGGGGGTCAGGTGCGGAGGATGGTGGTTGTGGAAGTGCAGGGAAGATGGTAATGAGAGTCAGAGTCGGGTTGTGCAGTTCAGGGTTCTTTACTTACTGCTGTTCTTGTACCGGTCACTCCGGCCTTGAGTGACCACCCGAGCCGCGCTGCGTCCACCAGGTCCTGGACTCGGCCAACCCCCAAGTAGTTCTGGAGCGTGGTTCTGAGCTCCCTTTCTGTCCTGTCCTCGTCTCTGGCCTTCCCCACCAGGGATCCACCTATGTCCGGCTCCCTCGGGCCTCTTGTTGGCGAACCCTTGTCTCTGGGTTCCCTGACCCTATGCGTGGTCTGCCTTCCGGGTGGATATAGTGGGTGGCCGTGGCAGATTCTGCCCACGGCCTCCGGTTCCTGGCTAAGGTGTGCTGTAGCCTCTGCCAGCTTGGGATCCGGTACCCTGTTGCCAACTCTTCACCCTTTGATTTAATTTGGGTTCTCAGAGTTCCTTCTTTCTCCCCCTCTGGGTCTTTCAAACTCCTCTCTCACTCTTGGCTCTGGGGCTGAGCTGCTCCTCTGCTCTCTTCCACTCCTCTGCAAAGACTTACTGACTGACTGACTTCTCACAGACTGACCCTGATCTTAGATGGTGCCCACCTTAAATACTCCCTCTATGTGTGAGCTCAGGTGACCAGCACCCAATGAGCTCCTAACTTTACCCAGGCTGCTCCCCCTATCTGCCCCTACACTACTGGGATGTACCACCCCCCTCCCACTCCAGCCAAGGACAGACTCGGTCGTACCTGCACATTATTAAGTGGGAGTACCGTTGATCTGTCCTCCGGAAATGGGATGTGTGTGCTGCATGCAGCTAACTGAGCTCAGTTCCACACTCCATCCTTACCCGGGAGTGGAATATCACACCTCTGGCTGAGGTGCAATACCCCTGTAGCAGCCGAATCCTCAGGGTGCTACAGTATTACAGTGTAATATTCTAATATATACACGATGCATCATGGAGGCATTGTACGGGCTGTGCACTGTGTGGGGGTATTACAGTGTAATATTCTAATATATACAGGATGCATCATGGAGGCATTGTACGGGCTGTGCACTGTGTGGGGGTATTACAGTGTAATATTCTAATATATACAGGATACATCGTGGAGGCATTGTACGGGCTGTGCACTGTGTGGGGGTATTACAGTGTAATATTCTAATATATACAGGATGCATCGTGGAGGCATTGTACGGGCTGTGCACTGTGTGGGGGTATTACAGTGTAATATTCTAATATATACAGGATGCATCATGGAGGCATTGTACGGGCTGTGCACTGTGTGGGGGTATTACAGTGTAATATTCTAATATATACAGGATGCATCATGGAGGTGTAGCACCCTGAGGATTCGGCTGCTACAGGGGTATTGCACCTCAACCCAGAGGTGTGATATTCCACTCCCGGGTAGGGAAGGAGTGTGGAACTGAGCTCGGTAGGCTGCATGCACCACACACACCCCATTTCCGAGGAACAGGCCGACGGTACTCCCACTTAGAAATGTGCAGGTACGACCGAGTCTGTTCCTGGCTGGAGTGGGAGGGGGTGGTACATCCCATGTAGTGTAGGGGCAGATAGGGGGAGCAGCCTGGGTAAAGATAGGAGCTCATTGGGTGCTGGTCACCTGAGCTCACACATAGAGGGTGTATATAAGGTGGGCACCAACTAAGAACAGGGTCAGATGCAGAGAACAAGTCAGGAGCAGAGGAGAAGAAGGACCCAGAGTGAGAGAGGAGAAGAGAGAGAAAGACCCAGAGGGGAAAACAGAGAGGACCCAAGAACCCAAATTAAAGCACCGGGTGAGGAGTCGGCACAGGGTACCGGAACCCAAGCTGGTGGGGGTAAAAACACTCCCCAGCCAGAGACCGGAGACCGTGGGCAGCGTTTGTCACGGTCACCCATCACATCCACCCTGAAGGCACACCACATGAAGGGTCAGGGAACCTAAGGCCAAGGGTGTCCCAACAGAAGGCCCGAGGGAGCTGGACCTAGGTGGATCACTGGTGGGGACGGCCAGAGAACGGGACAGAAGGAGAGCTCAGGGCCACGCTCCGGACTTGTTTGGGGGTTGGCTGGATCCAGGACCTGGTGGACGCAGCACGGCTCGGGTGGTCACTCGAAGCTGGAGTGACCAGTACAACATCTGCAGTAAGTAAACACCCTTAACTGCACAACCCGACTCTGTCTTCACTGCCGTCTGCACTGCACCACCACAACCCCCATCCTCTGCACCTGTCCCCTCTGAGGCTATACCCCTCCCGTTGGGGGTTATCCCACCAAGCTGCGCACCCACCATCAGCCTCAGCGGACCCTGCTGCAGCGGCGGCCACAGTGACCGCATCACAACGGGTGGCGTAGTCGACACAAAAGAACTCTTAATAACATCAGTAAGGACTGCCACATAACACTGAGTTTGACGCCCTGGGCACGGGCCGGGTCACAGCCGCTCGGAGACTACAACCCCCCATCTGATCCGGTGCCGGGTATTCCCCTCAAAAAGGAATATGTCCCAGGGGGCGCGTCAACTTTGGCGTAGTCGGCAGGATTACGTGCCCGCAACACCCGGGTACTGCGTGCCTGAAGAAAAGTGCAAGTTTACCTTAGAAAGAAGTCTCCCGCCGGTTCCGGAGGGTCCACGCCATCGGACCCCATCACCAGTCGATTCCCGCCGGTTGTCCGCCATTTCCAGCTTGTTCCCGCCATCTGCAGAGTTTCCCGCCACTGGGCGACGCTTCCCGCCAAATCCGAAGATTTCCCGCCTTAGAAGAGCAGCGGACGCCATTATGGGCGTGCCAAAGGAGGGCGAGAGGCCACCTCCCATCGTGGGCCAGGACAGAAAATGGCGCCAAAAGTGGAAACCGCCCCCACCAACAGAGACTGTGATGCTGGAGGTGTCTGTCAGCGTGAAAGAACTACCCCTGGAGCTGACAGTCACCGAGTTGCCCCGGGACCGCCCTCGAAGTGGGAGGAGACGAAAGAAAAGAGAAAAGATGGGTGTCGCTTGGAGCAGTCTGGAGCGAGCGCACCCGGAGGCAAGAAGTCTAACGAGGAGTAGCGGAGGAGCTTACCCGGATATGGAGAGAAAGCAGAACAGCACCGGCCCGCTGGCCAGGAGTCTGCTAGAGACCGAGGAAGGAGAGCAGAGCAGCACCGGCCCGCTGGCCAGGAGCCTGCTGGAGGAAGAGCAGAGCAGCACCGACCCGTTGGTCAGGAGCCTGCTAGACACCACGACCCCACTAGGCCTAGTGGAGGTCCTTGCACAGCTCCCCCGAGACCGGGAGTGTGCACAGACTGCCCTGGAGGGCCTCGCACGGAGGATGGCCCGGGTACAGCGCGAGATATTGGCGGAGTGGAGCCGAGAGATGGCCCAGCAAACCAAGACCCGGAGCACGCCAGCCGAGATGAGGAAGCAGACCGCCTCTGAGGATGGCGCGGGAGGACCCAAGGCCGGAGACGGCGTCGAGGAGGGAGCCGAACGCATGGAGGCAGGTAAAGGGGACGTCTATACCCCAAGCCGTGACACCGCCTACCTGCCCCAGCTCCCCGTCGCAGAGCCCGAAAGTCCCCCTGCTGTGCCCGAAAACGCCATGTCACCGACGCAGACTAGGCCCCAACCGGAAGCCGCCGCCGCGACCCCTGTGACGTCACACGCCTTGACCCCGAGCGTGACCAAGCAGGAAGTACCACCAGCCTGGTCGCAAGGCCTAGTACCCCCGGGCGCCGCATCACCAACAGCGCCCCCTACCTCCGCGGAGCCTCCGGCCTGGTCGCAAGGCCAGGTAGCCCAGGGCGCCGCCGTCCTAACGGTGCCCTTCACCTTCCAGGTGCCCCAGGCCTGGCCGCAAGGCCTGGGCAACCCGGGCGCCACCACCACCGCGCCCGCACCCGTAAAATCAAGGGTGCCGCGTCTGGGAGAGGACTTGTTTGCCCAGCACACGTGGCCGGACGGGCAGCCTTTCATCTGGCCCCAGAAGTATTACGAACTGGAGCACCAGAGGAGGGTTGGGGCCATGTGTGCACCCCTGATTCCGGCTCCGAAGCCCGTAATAAGGATCTCGCCCCCGCTAGCGGAAGCGCAGTTTGAGTGGGACCCCACCGGAGAAGATCTAATGGGGTTCACTCAGGAAATCAGGGCAGCTGCAGCGGAGCGTGCTGAGTGCTGCCGCCAACAGCTCGAGGAGTTTGCGAGGGAGCGGAGAGAGAGGCGGGTCCGGGAACAACAGGCCCAAATAAGGAGCGCCGAGCAGAAGAGCCGGACCAGGAGGGACCCCCGTGCAGCGCACAGTCCCCGCACCACCGGGACTGTAATAAAGTTCAACCAGCAGCATGGGTGGGGCTTCATTAGAGACAACAACACCCCCGGCGACGTCTTTGTCACGCGCAGAGACGTGGAGTCCCATCTGCCGGAGGGGCACAGAGGTCGTGACCTCTACATCGGAGACGAGGTCACCTTCACCCGGCACAAGTGTGCCAAAGGACCTTACGCCCTCCACGTACACCGCCTGACGGAGGAGGAGTTGCAGTGCGAGGAGGAGGAGCAAGAGGACCCGGACGGGTCTGAAGTTACAACCAGCAAAAAGCAAAGAGCAGGAGGAAGACGCCGTTGAGTGCGGCAGAGCAGTGATGTAAATAGTTACCCGACCGGGTACCAAAGAGACTGTTGCTACATATATATAGTCCCCGTTGGGACCAGCTGAGTGAACTGTTTACCCGTTAACCCCTTAATCCCACAGGCTGAGGACTGTGAGCAGCCATTCCCTTCCCTCTACCTGGCCGAGGACTGAGAGCGGCCAACTTCCCCTGTATATAGTTGCGCTTCCTAAAGCGCCCCCTACCGGTTTTATGGGAAAAACCATTTTTCTAAGAGACTGTCGCACTTTTCCCGGACACACGTTGCACAGTGTCCGGAGGAGGAGCCTGAAACAAGAGACGACGAGAATGTTTATATGAAAAGTTTTATATATATATAATGTTTTATATGTTTTATTATGTTTATATGAAAAGAAAAAAAATTGTATGTTTTGGTGTTGTTTTATGTCTTACAGCCCGAGGACGTGCTGTGGTTTACCGGGGGGGAATGTAGCACCCTGAGGATTCGGCTGCTACAGGGGTATTGCACCTCAACCCAGAGGTGTGATATTCCACTCCCGGGTAGGGAAGGAGTGTGGAACTGAGCTCGGTAGGCTGCATGCACTACACACATCCCATTTCCGAGGAACAGGCCGACGGTACTCCCACTTAGAAATGTGCAGGTACGACCGAGTCTGTTCCTGGCTGGAGTGGGAGGGGGGTGGTACATCCCATGTAGTGTAGGGGCAGATAGGGGGAGCAGCCTGGGTAAAGATAGGAGCTCATTGGGTGCTGGTCACCTGAGCTCACACATAGAGGGTGTATATAAGGTGGGCACCAACTAAGAACAGGGTCAGATGCAGAGAACAAGTCAGGAGCAGAGGAGAAGAAGGACCCAGAGTGAGAGAGGAGAAGAGAGAGAAAGACCCAGAGGGGAAAACAGAGAGGACCCAAGAACCCAAATTAAAGCACCGGGTGAGGAGTCGGCACAGGGTACCGGAACCCAAGCTGGTGGGGGTAAAAACACTCCCCAGCCAGAGACCGGAGACCGTGGGCAGCGTTTGTCACGGTCACCCATCACATCCACCCTGAAGGCACACCACATGAAGGGTCAGGGAACCTAAGGCCAAGGGTGTCCCAACAGAAGGCCCGAGGGAGCTGGACCTAGGTGGATCACTGGTGGGGACGGCCAGAGAACGGGACAGAAGGAGAGCTCAGGGCCACGCTCCGGACTTGTTTGGGGGTTGGCTGGATCCAGGACCTGGTGGACGCAGCACGGCTCGGGTGGTCACTCGAAGCTGGAGTGACCAGTACAACATCTGCAGTAAGTAAACACCCTTAACTGCACAACCCGACTCTGTCTTCACTGCCGTCTGCACTGCACCACCACAACCCCCATCCTCTGCACCTGTCCCCTCTGAGGCTATACCCCTCCCGTTGGGGGTTATCCCACCAAGCTGCGCACCCACCATCAGCCTCAGCGGACCCTGCTGCAGCGGCGGCCACAGTGACCGCATCACAACGGGTGGCGTAGTCGACACAAAAGAACTCTTAATAACATCAGTAAGGACTGCCACATAACACTGAGCTTGACGCCCTGGGCACGGGCCGGGTCACAGCCACTCGGAGACTACAACCCCCCATCTGATCCGGTGCCGGGTATTCCCCTCAAAAAGGAATATGTCCCAGGGGGCGCGTCAGAGGCATTGTACGGGCTGTGCACTGTGTGGGGGTATTACAGTGTAATATTCTAATATATACAGGATGCATCGTGGAGGCATTGTACGGGCTGTGCACTGTGTGGAGGTATTACAGTGTAATATTCTAATATATACAGGATGCATCATGGAGGCATTGTACGGGCTGTGCACTGTGTGGGGGTATTACAGTGTAATATTCTAATATATACAGGATGCATCGTGGAGGCATTGTACGGGTTGTGCACTGTGTGGGGGTATTACAGTGTAATATTCTAATATATACAGGATGCATCATGGAGGCATTGTACGGGCTGTGCACTGTGTGGGGGTATTACAGTGTAATATTCTAATATATACAGGATGCATCATGGAGGCATTGTACGGGCTGTGCACTGTGTGGGGGTATTACAGTGTAATATTCTAATATATACAGGATGCATCGTGGAGGCATTGTACAGGTTGTGCACTGTGTGGGGGTTTTACAGTGTAATATTCTAATATATACAGGATGCATCGTGGAGGCATTGTATGGGCTGTGCACTGTGTGGGGGTATTACAGTGTAATATTCTAATATATACAGGATGCATCGTGGAGACATTGTACGGGCTGTGCACTGTGTGGGGGTATTACAGTGTAATATTCTAATATATACAGGATGCATCATGGAGGCATTGTACAGGTTGTGCACTGTGTGGGGGTATTACAGTGTAATATTCTAATATATACAGGATGCATCGTGGAGGCATTGTACGGGCTGTGCACTGTGTGGGGGTATTACAGTGTAATATTCTAATATATGCAGGATGCATCGTGGAGGCATTGTACGGGCTGTGCACTGTGTGGGGTATTACAGTGTAATATTCTAATATATACAGGATACATCGTGGAGGCATTGTACGGGCTGTGCACTGTGTGGGGGTATTACAGTGTAATATTCTAATATATACAGGATGCATCGTGGAGGCATTGTACGGGCTGTGCACTGTGTGGGGGTATTACAGTGTAATATTCTAATATATACAGGATGCATCATGGAGGCATTGTACGGGCTGTGCACTGTGTGGGGGTATTACAGTGTAATATTCTAATATATACAGGATGCATCGTGGAGGCATTGTACGGGCTGTGCACTGTGTGGGGGTATTACAGTGTAATATTCTAATATATACAGGATGCATCGTGGAGGCATTGTACGGGCTGTGCACTGTGTGGGGGTTTTACAGTGTAATATTCTAATATATACAGGATGCATCGTGGAGGCATTGTACGGGTTGTGCACTGTGTGGGGGTATTACAGTGTAATATTCTAATATATACAGGATGCATCGTGGAGGCATTGTACGGGCTGTGCACTGTGTGGGGGTATTACAGTGTAATATTCTAATATATACAGGATGCATCGTGGAGGCATTGTACGGGCTGTGCACTGTGTGGGGGTATTACAGTGTAATATTCTAATATATACAGGATGCATCGTGGAGGCATTGTACGGGCTGTGCACTGTGTGGCGGTATTACAGTGTAATATTCTAATATATACAGGATGCATCGTGGAGGCATTGTACGGGCTGTGCACTGTGTGGGGGTATTACAGTGTAATATTCTAATATATACAGGATGCATCGTGGAGGCATTGTACGGGTTGTGCACTGTGTGGGGGTATTACAGTGTAATATTCTAATATATACAGGATGCATCGTGGAGGCATTGTACGGGCTGTGCACTGTGTGGCGGTATTACAGTGTAATATTCTAATATATACAGGATGCATCGTGGAGACATTGTACGGGCTGTGCACTGTGTGGGGGTATTACAGTGTAATATTCTAATATATACAGGATGCATCATGGAGGCATTGTACGGGCTGTGCACTGTGTGGGGGTATTACAGTGTAATATTCTAATATATACAGGATGCATCGTGGAGGCATTGTACGGGTTGTGCACTGTGTGGGGGTATTACAGTGTAATATTCTAATATATACAGGATGCATCGTGGAGACATTGTACGGGCTGTGCACTGTGTGGGGGTATTACAGTGTAATATTCTAATATATACAGGATGCATCATGGAGGCATTGTACGGGCTGTGCACTGTGTGGGGGTATTACAGTGTAATATTCTAATATATACAGGATGCATCGTGGAGGCATTGTACAGGCTGTGCACTGTGTGGGGGTATTACAGTGTAATATTCTAATATATACAGGATGCATCATGGAGGCATTGTACGGGCTGTGCACTGTGTGGGGGTATTACAGTGTAATATTCTAATATATACAGGATGCATCGTGGAGGCATTGTACGGGCTGTGCACTGTGTGAGGGTATTACAGTGTAATATTCTAATATATACAGGATGCATCGTGGAGGCATTGTACGGGTTGTGCACTGTGTGGGGGTATTACAGTGTAATATTCTAATATATACAGGATGCATCGTGGAGGCATTGTACGGGCTGTGCACTGTGTGGGGGTATTACAGTGTAATATTCTAATATATACAGGATGCATCGTGGAGGCATTGTACGGGCTGTGCACTGTGTGGGGGTATTACAGTGTAATATTCTAATATATACAGGATGCATCGTGGAGGCATTGTACGGGCTGTGCACTGTGTGGGGGTATTACAGTGTAATATTCTAATATATACAGGATGCATCGTGGAGGCATTGTACGGGTTGTGCACTGTGTGGGGGTATTACAGTGTAATATTCTAATATATACAGGATGCATCGTGGAGGCATTGTACGGGCTGTGCACTGTGTGGGGGTATTACAGTGTAATATTCTAATATATACAGGATGCATCGTGGAGGCATTGTACGGGCTGTGCACTGTGTGGGGGTATTACAGTGTAATATTCTAATATATACAGGATGCATCGTGGAGGCATTGTACGGGCTGGGCACTGTGTGGGGGTATTACAGTGTAATATTCTAATATATACAGGATGCATCATGGAGGCATTGTACGGGCTGTGCACTGTGTGGGGGTATTACAGTGTAATATTCTAATATATACAGGATGCATCGTGGAGGCATTGTGCGGGCTGTGCACTGTGTGGGGGTATTACAGTGTAATATTCTAATATATACAGGATGCATCATGGAGGCATTGTACAGGCTGTGCACTGTGTGGGGGTATTACAGTGTAATATTCTAATATACACAGGATGCATCGTGGAGGCATTGTACAGGCTGTGCACTGTGTGGGGGTATTACAGTGTAATATTCTAATATATACAGGATGCATCGTGGAGGCATTGTACGGGCTGTGCACTGTGTGGGGGTATTACAGTGTAATATTCTAATATACACAGGATGCATCGTGGAGGCATTGTACAGGCTGTGCACTGTGTGGGGGTATTACAGTGTAATATTCTAATATATACAGGATGCATCATGGAGGCATTGTACGGGCTGTGCACTGTGTGGGGGTATTACAGTGTAATATTCTAATATATACAGGATGCATCGTGGAGGCATTGTGCGGGCTGTGCACTGTGTGGGGGTATTACAGTGTAATATTCTAATATATACAGGATACATCGTGGAGGCATTGTACAGGCTGTGCACTGTGTGGGGGTATTACAGTGTAATATTCTAATATATACAGGATGCATCATGGAGGCATTGTACGGGCTGTGCACTGTGTGGGGGTATTACAGTGTAATATTCTAATATATACAGGATGCATCGTGGAGGCATTGTACGGGCTGTGCACTGTGTGGGGGTATTACAGTGTAATATTCTAATATATACAGGATACATCGTGGAGGCATTGTACGGGCTGTGCACTGTGTGGAGGTATTACAGTGTAATATTCTAATATATACAGGATACATCGTGGAGGCATTGTACAGGCTGTGCACTGTGTGGGGGTATTACAGTGTAATATTCTAATATATACAGGATGCATCGTGGAGGCATTGTACGGGTTGTGCACTGTGTGGGGGTATTACAGTGTAATATTCTAATATATACAGGATGCATCGTGGAGGCATTGTACAGGCTGTGCACTGTGTGAGGGTATTACAGTGTAATATTCTAATATATACAGGATACATCGTGGAGGCATTGTACGGGCTGTGCACTGTGTGGAGGTATTACAGTGTAATATTCTAATATATACAGGATGCATCATGGAGGCATTGTACGGGCTGTGCACTGTGTGGGGGTATTACAGTGTAATATTCTAATATATACAGGATGCATCGTGGAGGCATTGTACGGGCTGTGCACTGTGTGGGGTATTACAGTGTAATATTCTAATATATACAGGATGCATCGTGGAGGCATTGTACGGGCTGTGCACTGTGTGGGGGTATTACAGTGTAATATTCTAATATATACAGGATGCATCATGGAGGCATTGTACGGGCTGTGCACTGTGTGAGGGTATTACAGTGTCATATTCTAATATATACAGGATGCATCATGGAGGCATTGTACGGGCTGTGCACTGTGTGGGGGTATTACAGTGTAATATTCTAATATATACAGGATACATCATGGAGGCATTGTACAGGCTGTGCACTGTGTGGGGGTATTACAGTGTAATATTCTAATATATACAGGATGCATCATGGAGGCATTGTACGGGCTGTGCACTGTGTGAGGGTATTACAGTGTAATATTCTAATATATACAGGATGCATCGTGGAGGCATTGTACGGGCTGTGCACTGTGTGGGGGTATTACAGTGTAATATTCTAATATATACAGGATGCATCATGGAGGCATTGTACGGGCTGTGCACTGTGTGGGGGTATTACAGTGTAATATTCTAATATATACAGGATGCATCGTGGAGGCATTGTACGGGTTGTGCACGGTGTGGGGGTATTACAGTGTAATATTCTAATATATACAGGATGCATCATGGAGGCATTGTACAGGTTGTGCACTGTGTGGGGGTATTACAGTGTAATATTCTAATATATACAGGATGCATCATGGAGGCATTGTACGGGCTGTGCACTGTGTGGGGGTATTACAGTGTAATATTCTAATATATACAGGATGCATCGTGGAGGCATTGTACGGGCTGTGCACTGTGTGGGGGTATTACAGTGTAATATTCTAATATATACAGGATGCATCGTGGAGGCATTGTACGGGCTGTGCACTGTGTGGGGGTATTACAGTGTAATATTCTAATATATACAGGATGCATCATGGAGGCATTGTACAGGTTGTGCACTGTGTGGGGGTATTACAGTGTAATATTCTAATATATACAGGATGCATCGTGGAGGCATTGTACGGGCTGTGCACTGTGTGGGGGTATTACAGTGTAATATTCTAATATATACAGGATGCATCATGGAGGCATTGTACAGGCTGTGCACTGTGTGGGGGTATTACAGTGTAATATTCTAATATATACAGGATGCATCGTGGGGGCATTGTACGGGCTGTGCACTGTGTGGGGGTATTACAGTGTAATATTCTAATATATACAGGATGCATCGTGGAGGCATTGTACGGGCTGTGCACTGTGTGGGGGTATTACAGTGTAATATTCTAATATATACAGGACGCATCGTGGAGGCATTGTACGGGCTGTGCACTGTGTGGGGGTATTACAGTGTAATATTCTAATATATACAGGATGCATCGTGGAGGCATTGTACGGGCTGTGCACTGTGTGGGGGTATTACAGTGTAATATTCTAATATATACAGGATGCATCATGGAGGCATTGTACAGGCTGTGCACTGTGTGGGGGTATTACAGTGTAATATTCTAATATATACAGGATGCATCGTGGAGGCATTGTACGGGCTGTGCACTGTGTGGGGGTATTACAGTGTAATATTCTAATATATACAGGATGCATCGTGGAGGCATTGTACGGGCTGTGCACTGTGTGGGGTATTACAGTGTAATATTCTAATATATACAGGATGCATCGTGGAGGCATTGTACGGGCTGTGCACTGTGTGGGGGTATTACAGTGTAATATTCTAATATATACAGGATGCATCATGGAGGCATTGTACGGGTTGTGCACTGTGTGGGGGTATTACAGTGTAATATTCTAATATATACAGGATGCATCATGGAGGCATTGTACGGGCTGTGCACTGTGTGGGGGTATTACAGTGTAATATTCTAATATATACAGGACGCATCGTGGAGGCATTGTACAGGCTGTGCACTGTGTGGGGGTATTACAGTGTAATATTCTAATATATACAGGACGCATCGTGGAGGCATTGTACGGGCTGTGCACTGTGTGGGGGTATTACAGTGTAATATTCTAATATATACAGGATGCATCATGGAGGCATTGTACGGGCTGTGCACTGTGTGGGGGTATTACAGTGTAATATTCTAATATATACAGGATGCATCGTGGAGGCATTGTACAGGCTGTGCACTGTGTGGGGGTATTACAGTGTAATATTCTAATATATACAGGATGCATCATGGAGGCATTGTACGGGCTGTGCACTGTGTGAGGGTATTACAGTGTAATATT